>NW_024881676.1:2500-602500 GCF_019059575.1 Amphibalanus amphitrite
CGGTGCTGATTCCGTTCGACTACCTCCTCATGATCACCGGAGGCATCTTCATCAACCTCAGGTCAGTGAGAAACAGAATGCACCTGCAGTTTATCGCAAGCACAGAAGCAATTTGGCTTCAAGCGTGAGTTTTCATAAACATGTCACTTGATATCAACGCAGGAAAGCAATTTTTACAACACCAATGCTTTCAGAATGAACGGTAACGAGAGATTGCGCTAAGAACACAACAAGACGTTAGTTGATGACGAAGAAGTAGGCCTTTCTGCCCGTTAACGTTAAGCGCTCTTTTTAAATTGGGCAAACATATTTATCGAGCACTGTGAATAACCTCATCCTTCTGCAGGGCCACAAAAAAACCTTCTTTCTTGCGCTGAGATCAAAGCGTTGCTCGAGAAAACCTCGCCCAGTTAAATCACCACACATCTTTACCACATGCCAGTTCGAGTGTCCACCGCCCATCTGACGACACGAGTATCGGGCCGGGATGCTTTGGAAGGGATTCCAAAGTGGAATCACGTGCAGGTCGGAGATACCATCGCGTGTGGGATGACGTTTTTAATTGGAGACCAGACACATTAGCATGCATGGCTCATCAAGACAGAGCGTGTAGAGACAAACAGGTTTTCGTGGAACCACGTAATGCTGGGACATGTTTCAGAAGCAATAA
Organism: Amphibalanus amphitrite; assembly: GCF_019059575.1. Taxonomy (NCBI): domain Eukaryota; kingdom Metazoa; phylum Arthropoda; class Thecostraca; order Balanomorpha; family Balanidae; genus Amphibalanus; species Amphibalanus amphitrite. The sequence goes on from NW_024881676.1 coordinate 3,171, forward strand.
TTAGTTGCCGCATCTCGGTCTTATGTTGACAGACTCTTGTCGTGGCCGATTTCTTTCTTCCTCGTCACTCCCCGAGAGGAATGGCTACAGGACAGCACGCCGTCCCGTTGGGACCGGCGTTGACATGTCGTGGTGGGGCAGGGCACCAGGATGCCCAAACACCCACCCCGGAGGATTTTCTGAATCTGCCCTCCCATCTGGGTGGTCTGGGTGGGTTGGCCGTATTCCAAAAACAGGAGAGCTTTGTCCATTGTTTTGTATATTAGGAGATGATTTGGAACAAGTTCAATTTTCCTCTTAAATTTGATGATAAGGACAAAAGTTGACATGCCAGTGCACTAAATTAAAACAAATGTTTGAACAAAATAAAAACTTGTGAGCAAAAGCTATAGAACAGCCGAAAATGTTTCCACCTCCTAAATCCCAGATCAGATCCTCTTTTACCCGCCTAGCTACGGTACAGGGTCACGAATAATGTCAGTGGCTCAACGTTCCCGCGCTGCTGCGTTGTCCATATATTCTGGCTGCTGCTACCGATCTCCCTTAACCCTCGCCGGACCTATTGGTTTTCTACATACATACGCGCCGGCCGAGGGGGGGGGGGCGGGTACGACCCCCCTCGCCGTTTCGTACCAGTTGGAGCTAGCGCGTCGCGGAAAAACGAGCGTGTGCGCCGTTACGAAACACAGAGATTGATACCCAATTTTAAGGTCCTAGTTTAACCGATGACCTCTGAGGTCAGGCCAAGTGCCCCAAGGTACGGTTCAGTTTTTTTTTGTGAATAACTTTGCAAAAAACGGCCGCTGAACCGCGATTTTGTCAGCATCGTGTTCGCCTCGCTCAGGCGCGTCGAATGTTATACTTTTTGTTTGGGTCAGGTCAACTTAGAGTGTTGACCTCAGGTCACGGTCAGGTCAGCGCCCCCCAAGTCACGAAGCTGAGCGAAAGAGGTCATGTCGCATATCATTTGATTCGGCAGGTCTTCCTGAGTCCATTGGTGGCTTTTCCGACTCGCTAGCTCAATTTGATCGGGAGTTATTGACGAAAAACTTATATGACCTTGATGACGTCACAAATGACGTCACGCAAGGTCAACATCGCAAAAGTGACGCATTTATCCTTGCAAGGAGTGCATCAAATCACGATTCTGTGTGCTTGAGATAGTTGGAGATCGTTCCCGGCGCCAGAATAGCAGTTTTCATTTTTCCCGGTGACTTATAATTGTGAGGCCACGAAAATGGCCTGACTTCATATGACCTTTAGGAAAAATCCGAGATATACAAGTTCATTGAGTCTCGTAATGGATACTAGATCCTGCAAGCTTCATTTCCCTGTGAAAGATCCTCTGGCAGTAAGGGCGTTGCGCGAAGTTGCGAATCTGAAGACCGTGTAGAGGTTCGTTTACTTATGACGTCATAGGTCAGTGACCTGACCTGACCCGAAAATGCGGTTGGTGTCAGAAGATCAGGCTTGAATCAAAGGTCAGGTATGCCAAGTTTCAGCTCTCTATCGCCAGCGTGTTCAGAACTATCGCAAAAAAAAAACCCTATGGGGGGCGGCACCCGCCCCCCCCCCCCTCTCGGCCGGCGAGGGTTAAACGACCTACACGACGTAGGTACATACACCCGTAATGTCCACAGAGTATACAGGACCCATGTACAGCCGATCCCGTCTTGTCCTAGTAGTCCTTTCATTTCACAATATACACGACACAGATCATGCGAACCAGACCATGGCGCCACCAGAAGCCATGTGGATCGGCAAGGCGGAAACCAGGCCCGGGGACCACACATGGTTTCACGCAAATAGAACACCATGCGTCAGGCCACGTGTTCCTGATATTCCGACCGACGCTGGAAACCGTCAGTGGGTCATGGGAAAAAAAAACGTCGGTAAAGAACACTGGACGAGATTCCTTTGGACAAACAAATTTCAATTTCAGAAAACAGCTCTGTCGGTGACTTGTAGACGTAATTCGAATATAACTACATCATTTGCATACGTAACGATTATATACAAAGTGTAATGTAACTGCGAACCCACGCCTGTGATCCCAAGCGTCTGTCGTTTAAAATGTTTGGTTATTTTTGTCGCCAGCACACTGCCGAAACTCCTGACGTGGACCAAGTCGCTGTCATGGTTTATGTACGCCAACGAAGCCTTCTCTATCATCCAGTGGTCAGGGATAGAGAACATTCGTAAGTACCACCGAGAAACACCGACAGGACCCAAACAACGCCGTCGCGGCGCAGATAAACGACATTGACCTCCCTGGTGACATTTTGGTCTGTTTTACATCTTTCATCTTATTACTATTCAATGACGTATCAAAAGCTGCAAAGCACTATTTTGTTAAACTATTATTTGTTTAGACATCGTGCTATCATTGCCAGCGTTTCAAATGACGTCTACTCCGCTATTTTCCGACTCTCTGGGCGTTTGTTCACATCCTGCACCTTCTTACAGCGTGTGAGAACTTATCAAACTCATCGAGGTGCCTGAAGAACGGCGAGGAGGTACTGAATAAGTACAGCTTCCACTCGGGCGACCTGGCGATCGACTTCAACGGGTTCATCCTGCTCTTCACATGCTTCCACATACTGGGCGCCGTGGCGCTGTGGCTGCGTAGTCGCCGACAGTGAGCCGAGACCCCCAAACGGCGCCGGTGGTCGTCCTATGACCGGACGCCTGTCCGACGGGGAAGGAGGGCCGACTAAACAGTCGGCGACGGGGACGGGGAGGATGACTGAGAAACACTGGTGATTAGGATTAGAGATGTGACGTTTGCAGTCGTCTGATGCGCGATGCGCCTCACAGAGCGATCGTTTATGACAGTTGGCAGGGAGGGACGTTGCCCGTCCGATATCGGTACGGGGATCACTGCTGGTCGGTGGTTACATATCACACCCATATGGTGATAGCACGGCGGACGGGCGGCTGATGCTTCAGCTCGGTGTGAGCTGAGTGGGGGTGGAATGCGTGGAAACGGGAATGGTTTGCGGTATTTGCTTCATATTCCCTCTGGTTGACCCCAGCTGCATGTTGTTAAGTGCTTTTGTCTATGATCGTGTTTTGCATATATACTTTTTACAAATAAAGTATTAGGTACTGTGTACAAACTGATTGGTGCTGGATTCAATATAGCCAGTGTCATGTCAATATTTGGGTGCATATGCTGATGTACGCTGATGATACAGCATAACTGCCTATTAGTTTGTCATTTTTAGGCATGATTGGTGTACTTTCACTAACATGCCTTGAGCAAACGTGTCCTCAACTATCAATAAACAGACGTACGCGATCGACCAATTTTGTTTTGACTCCAGAACATTTCACCCGGTAGTGTTCTTCCGTAATCAAACATTCTGAAGTAAATAAGTGACTAAGCAGCACACTCCGGTTTTATGCAATTCTTTATCGCAATGTTTCCGGTCAGGCTAATTCTCACTGAGCGACCTAGAACAAGGTCAGTGACCTCGGCACGACTTCATCCACCTCATTCACCTCAGAAGTGTCACACTTTCTCAGTAAGTGGGCACATGCCTCATCACATGCGAAGCAACAATCCAACGACTCAACCTTTATAGAGCTATCACCCTGGCACATCGCAGGCACGCGCTCAATGACGCACGTTTTCAGAGACGACGACGGGAGGTCCGGCGCAGCAGCATTTCCCGTGGCGATGCGGTCATCGAGGACTGGAGGGCTCCGTGACACCCGACCCGGAGGTCACCGGCGTCTCATCTAGGGTCACTGTGATCTCACGGATTGATGCCGAGTCTGAAAGAAGCGGTAGCGAGCACAGTCCCGTCAGATCTCTCACGTATAAGCCAACAGTTTGAAGCGGGTAAAAGTTTGTACTCGAGTCATGCCTATTACCTATGCGTCTAACGTGAAAATTGAGGCTGGAGTCATTTTAGGATTGTAACGCCCTAAGAGAGTGCATGCCGCAGACCCAGGACATAAACCGATTCATGCGAATAAATCCTCGAGGAAAGCACATGGTGTTTGAGAATTGAACAGCCTTAACGAGTAAGTTCAGTTCATACTCCGCCCACTATACCGTGACATTACATCTCTGCCAAGTCAGGGCCAGCGACAGAGCGGCTCAGCGAAGGTGATCGTCCCGCCGCCTACCGGTCGCGCTCTGCCCCGCTCACTGACCTGCGCTGTAGGGGTCGGGCGTGTCGCGGTCCAGCCGGGCCGCCGACACCACCGCCTGGCCGAGCGAGGACGCCTCCGGGGTCGACTCGCCGCCGGCGCTGGTCTGTGTCGGTGGCGGGGTGTCGGCGCTGGTCTGAGTCGGCGGCAGCCTCTCCAGCAGCGGCTCAGTCTCGCCCTGCTGCTGCGCCACGAGCCTCTTCTTCCCGCGGGCCAGCACCACGCAGAACAGGAGACCCACGGTGAGCAGGAGGCTGCCGACGGCGCACGCCACGATCAGGCCGATGGTCTGCAGGTGGAGACGCTCCTCCTCTCGCTCCCGAGCCTCCGTCACGTCCAGATAGAAGGCCGGCACGTAACGGCCCTGCTGCAGAACGCCCAGGTCCTTAGCGAGACGCGACACGGCCTCGCGCTCTTCAACGCTGACATACTGCTCTGTGGCCAACGCGGGTATGAGCAGCTCTTCCAGCCACGAGATGATGGTCTCATAGAAGGCGGTCATCAGCTTGAGGCGAGACGCCCGGTCGGGAACGTGAGTCACGTCGTTTACGAGGCAGCAGAGCGCGTTGGCCAGGTGATTGCGCAGTTCGGTGGAGCTGAGGGCCACTTCTTTGCCTCCCGGAAACCGGACGCGCATCGGCCGAGGACTGGTGACCAGGAGAGGCGCGCTGATTCGCACCAGGGAGGAGTTGCGGTAGCTCTCGGGAGCCTCGCGTCCCGTGAGCTCGGCACAGTTCTCCACGCGGCAGCCCTCGGCCAGAATCCAGTCCGGCACGAGCACGTCCTCCCGCTTGGTCCGATGATCCCACTGATCCGTGAAAAAGAGGCCATCGTGCTCGGTGCCACGTGTCGTGGATGGTGACGACAAACAAGTGGCAAACACAATGTAGACGAGTCTGACCCGCATCTCATGGTCATGTGACAGCATGCGCAAGTTCAGAGAAGTACGCGTCTAAGCGGTATCTCCAGTTCCATTCCGACAGAGTCGAAAAATATTACTAACTTTCATGATGTTTGGCATAATGCGCGTTTGGTCAGAGCCTTCGTGGAGTTCATGAAGCGGAAATGGGTCAGATTTCATGAGCCTTCACTTTATTCTTTCATGAGAGCGCTTCCTCCCTGTATTTAGCTTCGGATCTTTGAGCTCACGCTTCAAAAATGTGTGAGATATTGCATAAAATAAGCTCAACTTACAGATACAATATCAATTAACAACATAAAAACACTAAACAACATATCAAACATATAACTCAGGCACTCGAGACACTTGAAACGCAGAGCGCTGTTTTTGTCGAGGCTGCGCCTCATCTAAAATTTCTGAAAGCACGTGATGTTCTTTAGGACGGAACCGTGCGGAGTACTCACTCCACCGAGGAAAACGATTTTGTAGATCCATACAAAATCGTAATTTGTATGGATCTGGATGTAATTCCAATCCAGGGCCCAAGCGGTTGCGTGGCAATCGCAAAGAGCGAACATTAGACATTAGATAATCACAATTCACATTAGATAATCGTGACAAAGGCAACCAGGTTATGAAATGCGAGCACGTCACGCGGACGATGCGTGTAACATGTTCATCATCTCTGCCTCATTTCTAGGAGCAGTTGCTGACCGGCACCAGTTTGAGCCGATCGATCGTGAGACACCAATCTTCCGTAATGAGTCTCAGGTGCAGCGCTGTCGTCCCCAAATGGCCGCCGGTTATTGGACCAGGTCACGGGCCGGGCACGTGCGTCCTCTGTAAGGGCGGGCCCCGGCTGAGCCCTGTCGCTCACTCGGCCATCTACAGAGCTAACAGCATCCAGTCGACAGCCGCGGCTCAGAGAGCGGTGTTGATAACGACGGACGCTCCTGCTTTTCTCAAAGGTACGATAACGCAGACTTTCTCTTTCAATTTCGGGTAAATAAGGTTGGAATCAGTCCAGATTTGCAGCCAATTAAAACATCATTTACACACAATGACCCACGTTCTGCTGAAATTATGGTCTCTTATTTCTGCCCCAGATGTCGCTCGACATTCGACGGGTTCTGGTCGCCGACGGTATCAGTTCGGAGTGCAGCGACCGACTGAGGCAAGCTGGCCTCAAAGTGACCGAAACCGGAAAACTGAGCGTTGATCAGCTGATCGAGATGCTCCAGGTTAGATGCTGTCACATTTTATGCTTTCTATATTGCGCTTCGAGAGTGAGTGAAAGAGTGAATGAGGAGTGAGTGACATAGTAAGTGCATGCTTGTTTTGTTTAAGCAATTTCACAGCATACAAGAGATTCCATACATTCACCGTGTTATCATGCATGTAAAACTTGCATTATCTTACCATAAGGTGACTCATCTATGTCAAGTTATTGTGTCAACAACTTTAAGATTACGAAATTCCTTAATGTATTTTGCGGCAGTTTATATTTATAGAACAGAACAGAACAGATTTATTTGAATAAGATCCACGATTACATGGCTTTTCACTTACTCGCGTCTGAATGGTAATACAATGGGAAGTTGGAACAGACACACGGAAATGACTACAACCATACCATGCATACACTCGCACCAGAAACAATATCGTAAATCAGAGAGATCCAGCGAACAGCCTGGCATCTGCCCGGAAAGACAAAGTGCCAGGCTCAATGCCGCTGTCGTTCAGCAGCGACACACCGCGGTAACAGAGTCGCCGCCTGCCGGCCTCCACACAGATGGCCGGAAGGGTAAACGAGTCCGCTCGCCTGGTGTTATGATCATGCCGCTAGTGGGCTCGCTGTCCGAAGGTCTTAAGAAGAAAGTCCGGATGACCTGACTTCATCGTCCGCTCGACTGCACACAAGGTATGGTAAGCCACCAACTGTTCGGCCGTGAGCCAGCCGAGGCTTGATATGGCACTCGAGATGTGATCACATCGCCTTTTCCCGGTCACAACACGTGCGCAGAAGTTGATGGTCTTCTGTACACGGTGCAGCTGTGTGCTAGTACAAGACCCATACACCGACATGCAGTAGCGCACAATGGATAACACTAGAGCTTCTGTGATGCCCTTTAACACAGGTCTAGGTATGACGTGACGTGCGTGACTTAGGGCTATCAGAATACCGGCGCACTTATGGGACATATTGTCTATCTGAGCCTCAAAATTGTTATCTCTCAATTCTCTATAGGCTATCTATAGGCTATCTCAAACGTAATTTGATAATTTCACATCAACGCGCAGCGCAGTGCATGTATTCTACTGTTACCTTACCTTACCCATAGCGTGATCAGACTTTGGAGAACACATTTGGACGGTCCAACAGTTAGGACGGTCTAACTGTTGAACGGAGACTTCTAAGCTAGACGCGTCTAAAGTTAGCTGTCGCCAGATAGACGCAGCCGCCGTCCAGCTAGACGCGAAATGGGTCTCCACCCATGGTCTGATAGGGAATCGTTCTCATCGAGCTTGTTCACGTTGGAGACTTTTATAGCGTCAATTTGGTACCTCTCTGGTTTCTCCGCACATTTCAGGGCTATGACGCGCTGCTGGTGCGCTCGGCCACCCAGGTGACGGGCGCCGTGTTCGACGGCTGTCGCAGACTGAAGCTCGTCGGACGCGCCGGTACCGGTACCGACAACATTGACACCCAGGCCGCCACCAAACACGGCGTCATCGTTATGAAGTGAGCACAAGCTACCTGTCCAAGACGCTACGAGCATTGAACCAAATAATAATATGCACAATAATATGTTTCCGCAACACATAAAAAGGAACTTTTTAAATAACAGACAAAATATTATCTAATGTTCCACAAACCACAAAAGAAGTTTTACTTCTGAGCGAGTGTGCGTACGTACTTAGTTACGAGTATCTGTGGTAAAATACTGGTAATTACAATGAAAACTACAGGGTGATTTTTTTACAGGGCAAAAAGTTTTTAAGCCTAGAGATACCAAAACATATAACAAACGCCTAAAAAGTATATCCATGTGAAAGGAAATTGTTTGTCATTTTGTTTTCAGGACCTTTTAAAGACTTCTTGGGACTCATTCTGTTGTGAAGTTCCGTGAAAACGGCGCACAACAAAATGTTTTCCCCAAAATCGCCAATTACTCCAGGCTTGCGTGCATTAAAACTGTGCTCACTTCGAGCACGTTCTGTAAGCCTAAACGGAGCTCAAACTCAAAGTTGGTGTGTGCAAATGAAATGTCAGAATGTGCTTTTTACAAAGATATACATTTGCTGTCAGTTGACCTGTTTTCTGGTACCGCCATTGCTCTTTACTTTTTGCCCTGTATAAAAAATCACCCTGTAGACACATCAGTGCACACTTATACCGAGCCCGAGTAGTGTCAGTTGCCACTGCACTGCATAGTGCTCGGTACTGAGTGCTCTGTGTTCGCAGCACGCCCGGTGGGAACACCGTGAGCGCCGCGGAGCACACCTGTGTTCTGATCACCGCCCTCAGTCGCCAGCTGGCGGCGGCATGCAGCTCGCTCAAGGACGGACACTGGAAACGGTACGGAATTATAACGAAACATATTCAACGATTTACTAAACATAGACGGGATTGGGAAGTAGATTACGATGTGGATTGGTCGTAAATGTAAGAGTGTTAAGAGTGTCGTTTGTAAGAGACCTGTGACTTGAATTAGAGATCAAAAGCTAAATGATATCCCTGAAAATGTGGTCAGCTTTATATTTTCATTTTCCGTTTAGCTCATCATCGGAACATTTTCAAAAGGCCGTCTACTGTATGCTGAGCCTGAGCATCTGACCCTCTGACCGCAGGAGTGCGTTTGTGGGCTCGGAGCTGTACGGTAAGACGCTGGCGGTGCTGGGTCTCGGCAGGATCGGAAGGCAGGTAGCACACAGGATGAGCGCCTTCGGAATGAAGGTGAGCCTGAAGGGTCAGCTGGTTGGGTGGCTGGTCTGGAAATGTCTGCTAGGGTGGGCAGGTCGAAAGCGGCTGACTTCGTAATTGGCTCGCTCTTTCGAGAGCTGTTTTTAAGCCAATAAAAGCGGTCGAAAGAGTAGCGACTCATTATGCTCCCAGATATGCTCTAATTTCATTAAATCACGACACGGGACATGGTTGTGAGTTGCAGTTATTTATCAGAAACTCTCCAAGGATAACGGTTCGCTTTCGACAGGTGACTGGCTACGACCCGATAGTAACGGCCGAGGCGGCTCGGCAGTTTGGCGTGGAGAAGAGAGAGCTGGACGACATCTGGTCTGATGCCGACTACATCACTGTGCACACACCCCTCATACCGCAAACCAAGCGTAAGAGCCGCGTCGGCTCCCCCCCCCCCCCCCACCACTACATCACTGTGCACACACACCTCATACCGCAAACCAAGCGTAAGGGCTGCGTCGGCTCCCTCCCCCACCACTACATCACCGTGCACACACCCCTCATACCGCAAACCAAGCGTAAGAGCCGCGTCGGCTCCCCCCCCCCCCCACCCCTACATCACTGTGCACACACACCTCATACCGCAAACCAAGCGTAAGAGCTGCGTCGGCACTCGGCGCCCCCAAATACGCCGTCCGCGGCTTCTTGAGAGCTGGCGCTGCGAGCGCGGAGTGCTTGTGGAACCACTCACTAGATGGCAGTAGTTGTAAGCGCCTGAATCTATGCTGCACCGCACGGCTCGAGATGAAGTCTCCGCGCTGGTAAAAAGGTAAAAATCACATGAAGGTGGACCATGGATTCGCTGAACTTCGGTCGGTCAAATTTAGTTCATCAGATGTGCTCATGATTAGCTCATTGTAAACGAGGCGCTGGTACTCATTTAGTTGTCCTAGTTACACCCCGTTCCGGCAGATCTGATCGGTGCCGCTGTGCTGTCCTGTCCCGCTGTAAGCTCGGGTGGTTTGGGGTTTATTTACCGCTCTCCTCCCGGCAGATCTGATCAGCGCCGACTCTCTGTCCCACTGTAAGCGCGGGTGGTTTGGTGCTTATTTACCCCCCCCCCCCTCCTCCCGGCAGATCTGATCAGCGCCGACTCTCTGTCCCGCTGTAAGCGCGGGTCGTTTGGTGTTTAATTACCCCCTCCCCCCGGCAGATCTGATCAGCGCCGACTCTCTGTCCCGCTGTAAGCCCGGACGGTTTGGTGTATAATTGCCCCACTCTCCCGGCAGGTCTGATCAGCGCCGACTCTCTGTCCCGCTGTAAGCGCGGGGTTCGGGTGGTGAACGTGGCGCGCGGCGGGATCGTGGACGAGGCGGCGCTGTTGGCCGCGCTGGAGTCGGGCCAGTGCGCCGGCGCCGGCCTGGACGTGTTCGCCGAGGAGCCGCCGACCGACCTGCGGCTGGTGCGGCACCCGGCCGTCATCTGCACACCGCACCTGGGCGCCAACACGGGCGAGGCGCAGCGGCGCGTGGCCGTCGAGCTGGCCGAGCAGATCGTCAGCGCCGTCACCGTGAGCGGCGGGCCGAGGGGGAGCGGACAGGTCACGAGAATGCGGGTTGGCGGGGCACGGGAGGGTCGGAGACTGGGTATGAAGGTCACAGCGGTGATCGGTCAATGACTTTTAAAGTTCAGCACTGTTTCCATCACTAAATGCTCATTTGTAGTTGCATACATCAGCCCACATTCTAGCTGACCAGTGTCTCTGTTCAACAGGGAGGTCCCCTGGAGGGTGTGGTGAACGGAGCGGGCGTCACAGACGCTCTATCGCCAGCTAACAAACCGTACGTGACGCTGGGAAAGGCGCTCGGAGTCCTGCTGTCTCCCGGACTGGGAACCCAGGTCGATAAATGTCAGCTGCAGATCATCACTGCAGGTCAGTCGAGGAGACTCCATCGTGCGATGGATGGTTCGTGCTTTCACCCCGTTCTCCGATAAATTTATACCAGAGAAAATAGTTTCTTGCAATACTGGCAAAAAGCTGCCCTCCATAAGATTACGGAATATCCACCTAACATCTATTTTCACTGAACCTGTCGGTTTCATACACATTCTCTCTCCCTCTCCCCTCACGACCCTGCTCTCGCCAGGCCGGGAGATGGCTGAGCGGCAGGCGTGTCTCCGCGCCGGTCTCCTGGTCGGTCTGCTGACCGGTCACGGAGGCGAGGTCAACCTCCTGAGCGCTGCGCCGCTGGCGGCCGAGCTGGGTGTGGCCGTTTCACTGTCCGAGCACACTGCCGGTGACCCGGGGGCCGGCGGCGGCACCGTCACCGCTCGGCTGACCACCGCCGACGGAGCGGACACAACTGCCGTCACAGGTGTAGTATGAACAGTTTGTGGAAAGAACGAGCCTTACCGATGCCGGCTTTCCTCGTGATGAGAATAATTGATTCGAAGAGCCTACGGATCTCACAAGTTCGCAACACTGTTACCGGATTTGAAAATGATACAAAGTGGTCTAAACTCTAAAGTATGTTTTTGATCTAGAGCTAATTCGTCAACCCGAAATGAACTATTTAATGGGCACAGAAATTGCCGGACTATTAACACATTCCTTTCCTCCAGGCACGCTGCGGGGAGAGCAGGCGACGCTCCTCGAGCTATATGAGGCGCAGTTCGAGACCGGCGTCACCCTACAAGGACGTATGATGTTCTTCCAGGAGGATGGCCATCCAAACGCTCTGGTGGAGTTAATCAGTGAGTTTACCGCTGCAGACCTTGTAGAATCAGTTATTTCAAATGAGATTCGTACGGTCAACGATCAGAAATGGGTAAGATCAACTGCCTAACTTACGTGCTCATGTTCACTACATGAGAAAGGTTATATAGGATCGGGGAAAAGCAACAGCAAAGAGCATGGTGTCAATCATTTCACCAACTGAAAACCGCCCTAAAAACGAACTCGAATGTGTCAGTCTGATGACTTCCACCCCACAGCGGCGCTGGCGGCGGCGGACGCGCGGCCGATGAGTGTGCTGGCCTCAGTGTCGACCTCCGGGGCCACCCAGATCCTGGCGGTGCGACTGCCACAGGGGCAGCCACAGCTACAGCAGCTGGACCACACCAAACTGTACCTCCAGACGGACTTCTGAGCGCGCTCCAAGTGTGAGAGAGCGAGGACGTGGTGTGGGCATGAACTGAGGCGAAAAAACGGTGACTATGATTATGGTGATTTTGGTGATTATAGTGTAGGTAAGTGAACTAACAAAAATACTGTTGAATAATACCGGTGAATATTAGCAGAACATAAATAAATAGGCGTCCTATAATTGCTACTTTTAGGCGCCATAAGCAGACGCGCATATGAAAATCGGCATATTTGTGTAAATCGGCATATCAATAATGTCATTAAATAAAAAGTACATTGTAGGTATGTAGTTACGATATATTTTCAAAAGCGGTGCACTGTGAATGAAGCATAGAACACCGAGTGGCAGTACCACCGAGGCACACATCACACAACGTGAGCCTAAACTTCCTTTGAACAGAGGCTTTGGAAGCCGCGGGCATGATGAGAGCAACTATTTACAGCAAACAGAACAAAACCTGGGGTCATCGACTCATCGCCAGCCAAACCTGGGGCAAAACCCGGTCATCATATACAAACCCCAACCTTACTCGAGCCTCTTAGTCGATACAAATGATACCAGTCTTCTTGATGAAGCAAACCTTGCAGAGCACGAGCGGTTTGGCACTGTGGCCCGGCTGCTTGTTGCCCAGCACCATCGCGTGGTTCTGCAGCACAAGATGTCCACACCCATCGCACAAATACACCGACAAGGTATCCTTAGATTTCCCCGGGTCGGCTGCACTGCTCCTGGGCCGAGTGGTCGGACTCGCGGGTTTCTGGGTGCCGAGCGCCGTCCCGGGAGGACCCACCATCTTCGGAGACGAGCCGGTGGCCGTCTTTGCTTTTCTAGTGGCCATCGGTTCGTCATCAGAACCGTCATCGAGAGCAACCTCGGCTTCAGCAGAATGACGGTCCTGCGAGAGTGGAGGAGTGTCCGAGGAATGCTGCTCCTGAGGAGTGTCGCGAACGGGTTCGATCACGCTCTGATTTGAGGCCGAGAGCTCTTCCGTGGAGCGTTGCTGTCCCTCGTGGTGTAGATTACTTCTCGGCTCTCCAGAGGACCCTCCCTGCAGGTGCACCCGCTTGAAGTGGCGGCGCAGGTACTCTTGCGACCTGAACGACAGACAGCAGGCCCAGCAGTAGTATGGCTTGTCATTGCTGTGTGTTGACATATGCCTCCGGATGTCCTTCTTCCTCCTGAATGGTCTTCCACAAACGTTGCACGCGAATGGCTTCTGGGCAGTGGTCGTGCCCCGTGTCGTAGGACCTATTTTGACCTCGCGATTCGATGAGGCACCGTTGTAAGCATCACCAGACCAAAGAGATGTAGGAGGGCTTGGCTTCGAATAAAATCCAAATTTGTCAAGAGGTGAATACGTGTCATTCGGTTGACGGTTGTCGTCAGCGACTGTCATTTCTTGTTCAAATGCCGAGTCATCAGAGCTCAGACTTGAGGCATCAAAATCGAGAGCGCCGTTCTCAGATCTTCCACCAGATGGTTTAAAATCACAAGCCGTGTCGTCCAGGGTTCCACGATGCTGATGGTTGGCACTGGTATCAGCCTTTGGACGGAGGAGCAGTAGCGTCCCAAACGACAATGGTATTTCGCGATACACCGACATTGTGAACGTTCGATGACGATGGAATTATGAAAGACACTTCAAACTCTTCAAAATTCTTCAAATAGGAGCACCAATGAGAACTGTGTTTATACTAATGGGCGTGACAGCAGGTCCAAATCAGCATGATTAAAAAAGTGACCGATACTGGTTCAGTTCCCTGCACCACCAAAATATCCTTTGGAAACACCGTCGCTTCTGCCGCCCATTCGGAGTCTCGGACCGTTTCCAAATTTCTACTGAGCTCCCAGTCGCGTGCTTGTGCGCTTCTTCAGTGAGGATCCTTCACTCCGGAGATAGTTGTTTCTGACAGCGACGAAAAATTAATTTCATCACGTCGGTGGCGTCGGTGTACAGAGCAACAATGAACGGCCGACGGCGTGTGCTTTACATGCAGCATTGACCTTTCCAGTCCAAACCTTCAGAAACGCTTCGTATGGTCCGTGAGCTTGTCGTATATGTTCGATGGAGCCCGGCACAATTAACCCTCCCCGGTCGAGGCCGAGGCGCACCTACCTATGCGTGTGTGCTGTTTGTGGGGGATGTCATCCCTACCGAGTTTCTCACGATTGCTCGGAACACGTTAGAGAGCTAATTTAACTTCGTTCAAGTTAATTCACCTGACCGTTGGTTCAGACATAATTTGTGAATTAGGTACATGAACATCATATTTCAGGTCAGGTGGGGTAACTGACGCTACCTATGGGCTATGAAGCCATACCTATGTCAACCTCCTCACGGTCCAAAAGTGTCGCAATTTCACAACGCCCTCACTTCTCAGTGTCAGGGATTTTTTGCGGGGAGATTAAATTCGAGCACTAACCTCCCGAGTCCTCAAAAGTTTTACATCTCAGATTTCCATTACAATATGGAACACCTGGGGTCAGGTCGGTCACGTGACCTCACAATACCCTACTTTGTTTGTTTTGTTGGGTTAGGCCCTTTCGGTCCAACTAGACCATTTCAGAGCCGGAAGGATGATAGGAATTAGGGGGAGACATTGGTCTGGGCAGGCACCCTAGTGAGTCACCGGGGCTGAGCCCATCCCGAAGGACAGGCCAACCAGCCCCAAGGTACTCACTGCACCCGGCTACGGGGTGCGCTCCCTCGGGAGCAGCGGTGCCGCTCCAAGGGAGCAGCCCGCAATGAGATAAAGTTGCCTGTCCAGCCCGGAGGGGGGTTGCGGCGTGGAGGCGAAGGATTTCAGTATCCTGAGGATAGAAGCACGGAACGGTCTGTACCCTACTCCTACACCTACCCAGATCAATAGGGGTAGGGCATTCCGTGTAGCTCCGCCTCCATGCATAAAATGGGTATCGGTACTCACCGGTCGTTGATTCCCCTCAGGTCTGGTCAAGTCAATATGGCCGATGAATGACGACGGTACGTAATCCAGCTATCGGTGACGCGAACCAAAGTCAAACCACACGCTGATTTCTTCAATTCACTTTCACTATCATTTCACCATCACTCACACTGCACCGCACTGCCGTCACACATTTATCAAGTAATTCGCGTGACCGGCCCCGGTTTCGCTCTTTGACACTGCACTCTGCCCTCGCAGTTCCACTGGCGGCCTCCACAACCAAGGCCCTCTTCCACAACACAGCACCAGCTGTCGCCGGACGCGACACGCAAACAAATATCGCCCCGGGCGGTTAGCAACAGGCGACCCACTGACCTCAAGTCTCAACGCGCCCGAACGCAGCAGAAGAGAATTATTCGAATTGTTTGCGTGGTTGTGATGAAATTGAATTCCTGATCAGCGAGTCAACGTCAACATTTACCTATTGTTAAATTTGTTAGCTAAGTAATATTTTTTGCAAGGAATTGTATTTTATTTCGGCAGTCTGCTTTTGAATATTCTGCAAATCTTAAACTTTCCGAATTCCAAATAAGACAAGAAATAAGATTGTTGCAGCTCCGTTTTCTTCAACTAGTGATGACTGTTCAAGACATTTAATTTTGCCTACAAAAATGTGTGCAAAGGTTATGTGAAGTTTTCCTCGAAATAAACTTCATCGAATAAGCCGAGAAACTGCTGTCTGCTGACCATGCTCATGCCATCGTAAACTTAGGGATTACGCACGGACATTGCCCGTTTTCTGACAAGACGGGCTGCCACTTGGCAGAGGCAGAGGCGGTCAGGGGGCCAAGGCTCGCGGTACAGGGTCGGAGGAGCACCCAACGCGAACGGTCAATTCCGTCCGGCGTTTATCCATTCCACTTCCAACACAGGGCTGAAACGAAACTGTCAGTGCCGAATAGCATAGGAACCGGAGTTAGACCCAGACTTTATAACTAGCGTTTTGAGCTGGGTAGTGGCTAGTGGATACTGAATATTCCGAATCGAACCGGCCTCAGAGCAAGAATGGGACGAATTTCAGCTTGCGTCCACCCAAAACCAACCAAACCACGGTTCATTAGGCGTGGACGTAACGTGCCGGATTCTGAATCTCCTGCTTATCGTAAATAGAAATGGCACTGGGAGCTGCGGCGCGCCCCTCACCAGCAGTCAGTGCAGCGGCCCAAACAGTTGAGTTTTTACATTAGAGGTCATTTAGTGACCAAAGACCTTGTCTGCTTAGGATAGATCGTCTTTGCCAAAAGCTGTTATTGACAAGCCCATCGGTCATGCAAGGCAGTTATAGCACAGTTAGTACCTATCTTGTCAAGTCTACTAGTATAGTACGATATAGTAGTCGCTATATCGCAGTAAAAGCAGTTTCACAATCACTAAACAGTCTAGCACAAGTCCGTAATCTTACAAGCCCCGTCTTGAGCTCACAGAAAGGGATGTGGCGAAATAATGTATTCACTTTTCTATGAAATGTTTCACACAGAATCACAATAAGCATTAGCTAGCACACTTTCCACTTCACATTACAGCTGAGCCTGAGATGGACGCAACGACTTGGGAATATGAGTGACGCAAATGGCACGAACGAAAGGCAGTGACATATTTTGTCTCATTCACGTCATGCGATAGCCGATAGGACATGGACTATTAGCGATGACAATGAACTTGAGAGGACAGAAGAGCCCCATTTTGGCTATAGCACAAAAATAACCCGTAAGTTGTTATGGGCATCACGGTTGAAATCATCAGTGGTTAGAGAATGTGATACAAGATTCGCATACAGGGTATCCAAAAAGTGTTTCCGCAAAACCATATTTCACATTTTGCATGGAAAGGCAAAAAGCGCTCTAAAAAATCACATTCGCATATCACCTCTTTCAAAACTCATCCGAAAGTACGACGCAGAGCCACCAGGCGGCGCCAGCTGCGTTTTGACAGTCGATGCCGTCCGTCCATGATACGCGCTCTGAAACTGCCAACATTCACAGCCTCTGCTGGGTTTTCTGCCGGTTTTTTTTTCGCCTGCAGCCTGGCACAGATCTGGCAGCTGGGCGTCTGGCAACTGAGCGTCTCGCAGTACCGGGCAGGGGTACCGAGATATGTGTACAATACATGCCTCACTGGAACGTGCTCCGTCTCCTCAATCGGCCTCCGCTGGCGGAGCGTCGGTCGGCTGCTTCCCAGACTTGTTCTTTTTCTTTTTCTTCCTGGTGATGCCCTGCTCCTTTTGCTTCGCCCAGTGCTCTTTCCATCCGCCCTCGCCAAGCTCTGCGAATGGAAATCGCTCGTGAGTCTGAGACGATAATTTAAGCTCATTGTAAAACAAAACCGAGCATTTGTTAGTTAAATAATGAAACAAATACATTACATGTTCAGGCAGAGAAGAAATGGCGGAATAAAAAACCTGCTGAAGATATATCACGTTTAACGCACACCTCTGAAAGTATCGATGTGCAAATGACACCCCCGAAAAGCAATTGAGCGTTATTGACAGGAAAACCAGACAGGATCTACAACTGTCTTCCCCTGAGTCTGTTGAAATATTATGAAATTTTTATATCCCTACACGGGCCGTAAGAACATGCGCGCACTGTCGTGGTCAGTGCAGCCTACAGTCTAGCCCTCAACTCTACTATCTCGACACCATACATCAATCGTACACACGAATACCAATACCGGTCTAGTTATAGTCAGCGGATTGGGCTGTCGGTGAGACACATTGAGTCATCCGTCGATGTCTGGTGAGACATACCGAGTCAGCGAAGGACGTACCAGACAGACTCGTCTGTCTCTCAGGCACCAGTGAGCTGATGACTGAGGTGAGAGTTCCACCCGGGTCGCCAGAACTCACCCACGGTATCCCTGTAGTGGAAGGTAGCCGGCACGCGGCCATAGCGCGTGTTGTACGGCGTCAGAATCGACGGGTCGAGCCCGAGGCAGCGCGGCGAGTCCAGCAGCGTCCTCACCGGCGACACCGGGAACTGCAGCTTCAGAGAGCCGCCGTCAGGGGCGCTGGCGCGCGAGAGTCGGACGAAGGCGCCCGAGCGGCTGTCGTGTGAGAGGAGGTACTGGCCGGGCGGCTGCTGGGTCAGCTCGACGAGCACCGACTCCAGCACCTGAGGTCAGATCAACGGGTCAGACCAACGGGGCACGTTGCTTCACATTTTCTTATCCACAAACACACTATTCCAGCACAAAAAAAAGTTTCCTCAAAACACGAATATTATCACATTTTCCTCCTGCCCACCCCCGGCTACAGCAGCCCACACCTCACCCCTCAGCCAGTACCGGACCCCGTAGTGTCCGGCCTCCCCATCTTCACCTGCAGTCCATAAGGCGGTTTGAAGCCGGTGTCATACTTGGCAAACTCCTCTGTGAGTTGACTGAAGGAGCGTTCCTCCGCGGCCAGCACCATCTGACTGATGGGGTCCAGGTGCACTGGGACGGAACGGTAGAGTTATAGAGATATACAATACAGCACGGTCAGGGCAGCACCATCTGACTGATGGGGTCCAGGTGCACTGCGCAGACAGCACGGTCACAGTGATAGTCGACACAACAGCTGACCACTATCGATATAAAACTGACCTCTGACCACACGACTGTTGGGCCGCAGCAGACAGTCGAGCCACTGGGAGATGACCTCGGGTCGGGTCATCACCTCGATCCCATAGGCCGGCTGATAGGCCACCTTGGCGTGTACAGAGTACCGCACCAGACCGGCGTTCTTCGTCTCCTGAGAACAGGCCGGAGAGTCACTGGTCAGAGAACGGTAGGTACGGAAAGCGAGAGACCGAGAAAAAGGCCACGGAAGGTGCTTGCAAGACGCATACAAAGGGAGGTAGAGAACACACGACGGAAGGTAAGGGGGACATAAATAATGAAAACCATGGAAGATCATGCTTGGGCGCAGATAATACATACATCATACTGAGCCAAAAGTTTCCTCCACTTCAGAATGTTACAGTATTTGGCTGCTAGGATTTTGCTCCCAAACCGATCTAGCAACAGCACCTCAGGCACAACACTTCAAATTCTAGCCGACAACAGTCGTATACTCTGACCCCTGAGTCCCTCATCAACCTACCCTCATGGCGTGGGTGGTGGCCCGCAGCAGCAGCCGCAGTTTTCCCAACTGCCACACGCGGTAGTGCACGTTCAGACCGGGCGGCGGGTGCAGGTACGGGTCGCCGTCCTTCCCGCCCGCCGCCGACCCGGCCGCCGCTGCACCGGCGCCCTCCCGCACCTCTCCAGGCTCCGGGGGTGACGCAGGTGGCGGTGCAGTGTCCTTGGGGGTGGTCGGATCGCAGCCGGAGGCGACCTCTCCTCCGCCGGACGCTGAGGGGCGTGCGGTGTCGTCTGCGTCCGCTTTGGCCGGAGCCGTACTGGAGTTCAGTGTTGAGTCGACCCCGCCGGTAGCAGCGCTGGAGTTTTCTTCCTGAGCACACTCTTTTGCGTCTTCACGGGGCAAGTCCTCGTTCTTCTGTCCTTCTTCCTTCTTAGGTCCTCCCTCCTCCACCACCATCAGTCCTCCCTCTCCCTCCTCCATCTGTCCTCCCTCCTCCTCCTCTTCCGTCTGTCCTCCCTCTTTGTCCTCCTGCCCGGCGCAGTCGATCTGCAGTCCCTCGTCGTCAGAGGAGTCCTTCCCAGACGAGTCCCCTCCGTCCCGGTCGGCGTCCACCCTGATCTCCGGGTCGGGCTGTTCGCCCGACTCCAGTCGGCGCCTCTTCTCCGGTGGATCAGACGCGTCGGCCTCCCCGCACTGAGCCGGCTTCACTTTCCGCTTCTTATTCTTCTTCTTCTTTTTCCGCTGCTGCCGTTCCATTTCTTTCTGCCTATTTTCTGCTTTCCTTAGCAGTCTTGCCTCACTGCGAATGAAAATAGCAACGAGTTAATTTACAGTATCACAAATAATAGACCAATGATATTACACACATGAAGAACAACGTAACTCACACGGACCAGCATGTTCTTTTCGCATCCAAAGACCGATCAACGATATGCATCCACAGTAGTACACATTGTTACACTGATCAAAGCATCGGGTTCATCTCCCTCTCCCATTTTCCGCATCATGTAAATACATTCCTCGCTCAAATCACGCCTAGAATTCTGACCGTGCCATCCTACCCCACTGAGCTACAAACCAACCCGAACCATATCCCTCCTCTCGTTCCGACTCACTATGCCTTCTTCCTCTTCATGTACTGTTCCTCCCAGATGCTGTAGTCGGCGGGCTCGTCTCCAAAGACGCGCTTACACACCAGGATACGCACGGTGTGCTTGTGGCCGCGCGTGTTACGCTCCAGACAGTTCATACTGCGCGGCGGCAGCGGCTTGTCGACAAACACCACCCTGATGGTGGGGGAAAACGGATATCGGTTAGGGCCGGACCAGGCGGATCGGATGGAGTCACATTCATTAGCCAATTGCATTGTCTGCTTATTACCAACTTACGCTTTATACTGCGTTCATTTTCGAATATTTAGCCTTAACTTTCTCGCTTCAAATCTTTGCGATCCTAAATCATATATGCATTTTGAGATACCTTTAGCACTTGGAGGTCGTTAACCCTAGAACGCCTAGGGGGGGGGTGTATCAACCCCCCCCCCCCTGAGGTTTTTTCGAAGTGCACGCTAAACGGCTTGTCGTAGCGGGCTGAAACTTTCAATACCCTCTGGGGCAGCCTTTGCGCATCTTTTGCCGAAAAAAATTGATCGGGTCATGTCAGGTCACGGAGTTATGACGTCATAAGAGGTACAGCCTCCGGCCGACAGTTACCAAACGTGTGCGCCGAATCCCTAGGTTTTCTGCCGGTGATACCCACATTGTTTGATGGATCATGATGAAACTTCCCATGCATGTTGGGGCAAGCATTGGCTATCGTGTGGTGCAAGAAAATTGACCGGGTCAGGTCAGGTCACGGAGTTATGACGTCATAAGAGGAACAGCGTCCGGTACTATTTTTGAAAAGCGCCCGAACCACTATTTTGCTAATTCTTGTCCCTCAATGGGAATATGCAGCAATATTAGCTTCTATAAGGAGCAAATGGACCTTCCAAATCCAAAAATACAATCAGATTTCAAAAATTTAAATTTTGATTTTTCGAATTTCTGCCGCCGACTGTGACCTTGCCGACTTCCGGCGCTCCCAACGCGCCATTTTTAGAGCTAGGGAAACGAAATACATACCAAACGATAGAGAATTGATCAAGGAACACGATAGTGAAGGTTTCAAGTCGATATCTTCCACAGTTTTGCCGCAATCGCCGCGGAAAGTTGAAAAAAGTCTATTTTTCCGAAAATTTGACCTTTGACCGGTCAAAAGTAGGTCAAATGTTGACCTAGGACCAAAAAATATACCACCAATCGCGAGATCTCGTTGAGAGCAATCCGTTGGTTTTTTCCGCTAAGCTCTACGACCTTCCGTTTCGAAACGCCGGGGGGGGGGTCGTAACAACCCCCCCCCCCCCTCCTGGTCGTTCGTGTTATGAGAAATGGCCTGGTCGTGCGAGGGTTAAAGGTAGTGTGCCAGCTTTCTTGGACCGTATGGAGTTAATGGCCCAGATAAGGAGAACCGGATTTTTAGAACTTATCCATACCTTCAAAACTCATGGAAACGTCTTAAATTCTTCAAATTTTGAGTACCCCAGTGCGAAATTCGCCCCGACGGGTTGTCGGTCGTACCCCAACCACATTTCACACCACTATGAACAATAAATGCACACACTGAAATCGCTATTACCGATATGCTCATCCAATCAAGTTTCGATAAACCCGTTCATCATCATCTCCTGCGGTTTCGAACACGCCTGTTAGGTGGCTTCTGATGCTCGTCGAGGTCGGAATTTCCAAATACGCGTGGTGCGTCGGGCCGCGCGCTCTGACTTCGGCCAAGAAAAATGCGTCAGCTGATCATTGTCATTTCTGCCACTTGCGTGTGGTGAAATGGGGTCATAACTTATAAGACGGCTTTTTCATATCAATTATTTTACATAAAATCATATTTCAAACCATAAATAATGTTCGACAGCCAAATAAAAGAAACAATACAATACGGGCTTACAGTTTAAGGCTCGACATTTTGTTGTCTACGATTAGACAGCTGATAACTCATTCCCGTACGTCGTATGGTCGTAACACTATAATGACCTTTGCTTATTGTCACAAGTGCGCCGCATTCGCGATTGTTGCCCGACGCCTGTTTGCAGGTGAGCCCACTACAGTTGTTATACATATCTAAAAACCGAAAAACTTTTAGGCGAAAAAGGCACTATTCCAGGCCCATTTTTGATTTTTTTTTTGCGATATTAGGTAAAAACAGAAGCTTCTTATCCTAGGAAAAATAAAATGGGAAATCTTTCAAAGGTGGCACACTACCTTTAAAAGAAACCAAACTCGAATAATGTGCATCCAATAGCAAGTCTGTCGGTGTTACAGTTACAACAATGCTTTCCTAACTAAGCGACGGACACAAGCGCAATGTAACTGAACCCACTTTCTGTGCGTGCCGGGCTGGGTGCCGGGCACGATGCGAACGGTCACGGGTAGCTCCCACTGCCGGTCCCAGGCGGGCGCGCTGTTATCCAGCAGCGTCTTCAGCGCCGACGGGGAGGTGACGACGTCAAACTCCTGCTGCGCCGAGAGCAGCGACACGTTCGGGTCGGAGCTCACTGTCCGTGGGAGACGGGGGGAGGTCAGGGGGAGATGGAGCGAGGTCAGCGGGGGAGACCTAAAAAAATGTCGCTGCAGGCGCGTGAAAAAGACTGTCATTTTGTCGCCGCATCACCAGGTGATACATGCAAGACGCTTCAATGAGAATATGAAACTCATCCGGAATGTGTGATTCAAACAGGACATGTGAGCCTCTCAACGGAAATATGACTACGACCCACGCCTCACCGGGCATCTTGTAGAGGTAGGTGCCATCCCTGGGCGTGAAGTGCGAATCGTTCGGCGCCTTGGGGCACACGTCCCCGGTGGGAAACATCAGCTCCAGGAAGCTCGTCTGCCGCTTCACGTCCGTGTAAGTCTTCAGGTGGGGCATCACGCAGATGGGCACCCGTCCGAGCTCGAGTGGCGCGCTGACGGCGGCGAACACGGGCGGCGCACCCACCGGCGGCGCCAGCGGCAGCATCGTCACCGGCTCGTAGGCGGTGGGGTAGGTCCTCAGCGTGTGACGGATCTTATTCTGTGCGGAGAGAGGTATGGTGTGATGACGACGATACAGCGGACCCGGGGCTCGAATGGAATTGTGGCATGATCGAACCGACATAGCTGAGAGCAGACAGAGGTTTTTGCCGCTGCATTGATAAGTGATAGCCAATCGGGAGTGATGGGGACGGATCCCAAATCAGTTCAACCATATCGGCATTGACAAAAGAGTCGGCATGTCGGCAGAGACAAAACACGAACGGAAGCTACTAGTTAAAACGGAATGAATACCCGGTCCAGCTCAGAGATATTACGCTCTATTTCAGGCCAGCGCATTGGTTGATAGTTGATATGCAAGTTGTTCCCACCCGCCCACACAGTCGGCAACGACCACTGCCTCACCGTCATGCGGAGGTGGATGTACTTGTCGATGAACTCGTTGATGTAGTTGTACCGCTGCACCTGGGTGAGGTTCACCTCCTTGGCAAAGTTCAGAAACTCCTGCTGCTCAGCACGCATCTCGCTAAGCAGTTTCTGTCGAGCAGGGACGGGGAGACAATGACCAACGTAAAACGGGAATGAAGGACACAATTCACAGTGCACGTTAGTGGCTGGGAGAATGTTACCTACACAATAAGATTTCACATTTCTTACCTTTGATAGTGCATCATTCAGTAACAGATCAAATCAAGCAACGCACGCCCAAAAACGAGCCAGCACAAAAGTCCCAGCACCCCTCAGTCCGCCGCCCGGCACCGACCATGAAGCGCGTGACGTCTCGCCGGTCAGCCAGCGGCGGGTTCGTGGGCACCCCGGTGGCCCAGTAGCGCGCCATCATGTCCACGACGAACCGCTGCTGCTGCTTGGTCCACGCCGAGAAGCGCGGTAGCTTGCGCGGCGCCTTGCAGATCGCCACCCATTGCTTCCTGGCCATGCCATTTACCACCTGGGAGGTTGAGGTGATGTCATAAATAGTTACAATGGTGCCTACTGTGTGGAATATTTACCTTCGCCCGGGTGGGGGTGGGGGATATTTTGGCCACACCTGCCAGTCTTTTTTGCGTGTGTAGGTAAAGAAAACCGTGGCGCACAGCGTCGCAAAACTTGGTATAGCTTATGATACATCACTTTCACATCATGTGTGAAATTTTTGACCAAAGGTCACATAAGGTCAGGTCACCTGGTCAATTTAAGTGACCATGCCCCTAAAAAACCTTGTGGTTCCGTCATTCCAACAGTTTACATCCCAGAAGTTTGAAACTCAGGCTATTGCATGAGGAAGTCAGCACCTATAATTTGTTCATCTCGAATTTGTACATTGGTGACCTAAGGTCACGTCAATTTTGCGAACACTCCTGTAGTGTCTTGACTATTGGTGCCAATCGGAATTTCTTTTCTTGGAATTCCAATTTTTGTCCAATTCCAATTTGGAATTTGGACGGAATTCTTAACATTTTTTTGGAAATTAATCGGAACACAAGGCCTTTAGAAATTTTAAATTTTAAAACGGAGGCCTTTAAAACGCTTTTAAACACTTTTAAAATTTACGCAAAAATGCAAAAATCGTTAAAAATTGGAATAGCCCCCGCTTTGGACAAAATTGGAAATTTACTTGGCAATTTCTTGGAATTGGATCGGAATTGGAATTGAAATTTCATGAAATTGGCACCACTAGTCTTGACACAATCAAGTCTTGACAATTACATGGTATATTAATAACAAGATAAATAGCAACAGTATCAATGCTTCTTCAGATAAATGGCAACAGTATCAATGCTTCTTCAGCCACACTCCAGACCAGTCTGTTGACCTCAGGTCACCGGTCACCAGAGGTCAACTCTTGGCGCCAAAACCGTACTACAATTGTCACGTGTGCGCCACCAATGTGCCATTGCTGCCACATAGGGAAATACCTTTATTTGGCAGCACCATGAACTCAACATGCAAACACTACATTCCCCTTCCCTTAGAAATAAAGCAAGAAACTAGTAATGAATGCCAACAGAAAACGCCATTACAAGCAAGAAACTAGTAATGGATGCCAACAGAAAACACCATTACAATGTGCCCATCACCTTATGCATCAATCACAGTATCACGCATCAACCACACTCCTCAATGAGCCTCTTGGGGGGACCATCAAAGCGTCCAAAACCGCAGCATCCAAAGTACGCAACATCCAAAACCGCAGCGTCCAAAGTACGCAACGTCCAAAATACGCCCAAAATCGGGTATATAGGGAGCATTCACAACGTCCAAAACCGAAACATCCAAAACCGCAACATCCAAAACGGGTCCGTATCAAAGCGTCCAAAACCGCAGCACCCAAAGTACGCAACATCCAAAACCGCAGCGTCCAAAGTACGCAACGTCCAAAATACGTCCAAAATCGGGTTTATAGGGGGCATTCACAAAGTCCAAAACCGAAACATCCAAAACCGCAACGTCCAAAAACGTATCATCCAAAAAACGCAACATCCAAGGACGCAACATCCAAAGTACGTAACCTCCAAAACCACAACGTCCAAGACCACGACATCCAAGGCACGCAACATCCAAAACCAACCTAACCTAACCTAACCTAACCTAACCTAACCTACTGATTTTTGCCTATCCCTAACCCAACCAAACCTAACCTAACCTAACCTACTGATTTTTGCCTACTGGGGATAAGGAAACCCAACCTAACCTAACCTAACCTAACCTAACCTAACCTAACCTACTGATTTATGCCTACCGGGGATAAGGAAACCTAACCTAACCTAACCTAGCCTAACCTAACCTAACCTAACGGTTTTGGATGTTGCGTACTTTGGATGTTGCGTACTTTGGATGATGCGTCCTTGGATGTTGCGTTTTTGGATGATACGTTTTGGATGTTGCGGTTTTGGATGTTTCGGTTTTGGACGTTGTGAATGCTCCCTATATACCCGATTTTGGACGTATTTTGGACGTTGCGTACTTTGGACGCTGCGGTTTTGGATGTTGCGTACTTTGGATGCTGCGGTTTTGGACGCTTTGATGGTCCCCCATCCAAAACATATCATCCAAAAACGCAACATCCAAGGACGCATCATCCAAAGTACGCAACATCCAAAGTACGCAACATCCAAAACCGTTAGGTTAGGTTAGGCTAGGTTAGGTTAGGTTAGGTTAGGTTTCCTTATGCCCGGTAGGCATAAATCAGTAGGTTAGGTTAGGTTAGGTTACGTTAGGTTAGGTTAGGTTAGGTTGAGTTTCCTTATCCCCGGTAGGCAAAAATCAGTAGGTTAGGTTAGGTTAGGTTGGGTTAGGGATAGGCAAAAATCAGTAGGTTAGGTTAGGTTAGGTTAGGTTAGGTTAGGTTAGGTTAGGTTAGGCTAGGTTAGGTTAGGTTAGATTGGTTTTGGATGTTGCGTGCCTTGGATGTCGTGGTCTTGGACGTTGTGGTTTTGGAGGTTACGTACTTTGGATGTTGCGTTTTTTGGATGATACGTTTTTGGACGGTGCGGTTTTGGATGTTTCGGTTTTGGACTTTGTGAATGCCCCCTATAAACCCGATTTTGGACGTATTTTGGACGTTGCGTACTTTGGACGGGGGGACCATCAAAGCGTCCAAAACCGCAGCATCCAAAGTACGCAACATGCAAAACCGCAGCGTCCAAAGTACGCAACGTCCAAAATACGTCCAAAATCGGGTATATAGGGAGGGTCCGTATCAAAGCGTCCAAAACCGCAGCATCCAAGGTACGCAACATCCAAAACCGCAGCGTCCAAAGTACGCAACGTCCAAAATACGTCCAAAATCGGGTTTATAGGGGGCATTCACAAAGTCCAAAACCGAAACATCCAAAACCGCACCGTCCAAAAACGTATCATCCAAAAAACGCAACATCCAAAGACGCAACATCCAAAGTACGTAACCTCCAAAACCACAACGTCTAAGACCACGACATCCAAGGCACGCAACATCCAAAACCAACCTAACCTAACCTAACCTAACCTAACCTAACCTAACCTACTGATTTTTTCCTATCCCTAACCCAACCTAACCTAACCTAACCTAACCTAACCTAACCTAACCTAACCTAACCTAACCTAACCTAACCTACTGATTTTTGCCTACCGGGGATAAGGAAACCTAACCTAACCTAACCTAACCTAACCTACTGATTTTTGCCTACCGGGGATAAGGAAACCTAACCTAACCTAACCTAACGTAACCTTACCTAACGTAACGTAACGTAACGTAACGGAACCTAACCTAACCTAACCTAACCTAACCTACTGATTTATGCCTACCGGGCATAAGGAAACCTAACCTAACCTAACCTAGCCTAACCTAACCTAACCTAACGGTTTTGGATGTTGCGTACTTTGGATGTTGCGTACTTTGGATGTTGCGTTCTTTGGATGATGCGTCCTTGGATGTTGCGTTTTTGGATGATACGTTTTGGATGGGTCCGTATCAAAGCGTCCAAAACCGCAGCACCCAAAGTACGCAACATCCAAAACCGCAGCGTCCAAAGTACGCAACGTCCAAAATACGTCCAAAATCGGGTTTATAGGGGGCATTCACAAAGTCCAAAACCGAAACATCCAAAACCGCAACGTCCAAAAACGTATCATCCAAAAAACGCTACATCCAAAGACGCAACATCCAAAGTACGTAACCTCCAAAACCACAACGTCCAAGACTACGACATCCAAGGCACGCAGCATCTAAAACCAACATAACCTAACCTAACCTAACCTAACCGAACCTAACCTACTGATTTTTGCCTATCCCTAACCCAACCTAACCTAACCTAACCTACTGATTTTTGCCTACCGGGGATAAGGAAACCCAACCTAACCTAACCTAACCTAACCTAACCTAACTTAACCTAACCGAACCTAACCTAACCTACTGATTTTTGCTTATCCCTAACCCAACCTAACCTAACCTAACCTAACCTACTGATTTTTGCCTACCGGGGATAAGGAAACCTAACCTAACCTAACCTAACCTAACCTAACCTAACCTAACCTACTGATAAATGCCTACCGGGGATAAGGAAACCTAACCTAACCTAACCTAGCCTAACCTAACCTAACGGTTTTGGATGTTGCGTACTTTGGATGTTGCGTACTTTGGATGTTGCGTACTTTGGATGATGCGTCCTTGGATGTTGCGTTTTTGGATGATACGTTTTGGATGTTGCGGTTTTGGATGTTGCGGTTTTGGACGTTGTGAATGCTCCCTATATACCCGATTTTGGACGTATTTTGGACGTTGCGTACTTTGGACGCTGCGGTTTTGGATGTTGCGTACCTTGGATGCTGCGGTTTTGGACGCTTTGATGGTCCCCCGTTTTGGATGTTGCGGTTTTGGATGTTTCGGTTTTGGACGTTGTGAATGCTCCCTATATACCCGATTTTTGACGTATTTTGGACGTTGCGTACTTTGGACGCTGCAGTTTTGGATGTTGCGTACCTTGGATGCTGCGGTTTTGGACGCTTTGATGGTCCCCCATATAGGGAGCATTCACAACGTCCAAAACCGAAACATCCAAAACCGCAACATCCAAAACGTATCATCCAAAAACGCAACATCCAAGGACGCATCATCCAAAGTACGCAACATCCAAAGTACGCAACATCCAAAGTACGCAACATCCAAAACCGTTAGGTTAGGTTAGGTTAGGTTAGGCTAGGTTAGGTTAGGTTAGGTTTCCTTATTCCCGGTAGGCATAAATCAGTAGGTTAGGTTAGGTTAGGTTAGGTTAGGTTAGGTTGGGTTTCCTTATCCCCGGTAGGCAAAAATCAGTAGGTTAGGCTAGGTTAGGTTAGGTTGGGTTTCCTTATCCCCGGTAGGCAAAAATCAGTAGGTTAGGTTAGGTTCGGTTAGTTTAGGTTAGGTTAGGTTAGGGGGTCCGTATCAAAGCGTCCAAAACCGCAGCACCCAAAGTACGCAACATCCAAAACCGCAGCGTCCAAGGCTAGGTTAGGTTAGGTTGGGTTTCCTTATCCCCGGTAGGCAAAAATCAGTAGGTTAGGTTAGGTTCGGTTAGTTTAGGTTAGGTTAGGTTAGGTTAGGTTAGGTTAGGTTGGTTTTGGATGTTGCGTGCCTTGGATGTCGTGGTCTTGGACGCTGTGGTTTTGGAGGTTACGTACTTTGGATGTTGCGTTTTTTTGGATGATACGTTTTTGGACGTTGCGGTTTTGGATGTTTCGGTTTTGGACTTTGTGAATGCCCCCTATAAACCCGATTTTGGACGTATTTTGGACGTTGCGTACTTTGGACGCTGCGGTTTTGGATGTTCCGTACTTTGGGTGCTGCGGTTCTGGACGCTTTGATACGGACCCTTTGGACGCTGCGGTTTTGGATGTTGCGTACTTTGGATGCTGCGGTTTTGGACGCTTTGATACGGACCCTGTTGCGTACGTCTCGATCTACTTGGGGAGTCATGGTTAATGGCTAGTCTGTCAGCTACCGCGTTAGGAAGATGACCAAATAGACAGTCATGTAGAACCAATAGGATTTGATACTTAACTAGATCGTTGAATTTCAGCATTCGCAACTCTCTGAAGAGTGGGGATGTAGATGTTCTGGGCTCCTTGTTCATAATCAGGCGAATGGCTCGCTTCTGGACTGTTATAATAGGTTTGAGGGTTGTCGGATAGTTCGAGCCCCAAATATGTGAACAATACATAAGGTAGGGTTGTACTAGTGAATTATATAGGAGAATCAGTAAGTCTCGGGTAAGTAAGTATCTGGCTCTGTAAAGAATACCTAAGTTTCTACTACAAATTCCTGATACTTTGTTAATGTGCGATTTGAATTTTAGGTTCTCATCAATGAGAATACCGAGATATTTTACAGTTTTAGTTCGTTTAAGACATGAGTTTGCAACCGGAATTGTTAAATCTGGCTCAGTCCCTTGAGAGGAGTATATTTGATAGAAAGTTTTAGGTATTGAGAGAGATAATCTATTGGCCTGAAGCCACTTATGTATCTTAGGAAACGACCTTGAAATAATGCTTTGCAGCTCAGCCAGAGTTGGAGCAGAATATAGCAATACAGTGTCATCAGCAAAGAGGAATATTTTGGCTTCTTGACAGGCAGCGTGTAAATCATTAATATAAGTAAGAAATAACAATGGTCCCAGAAGCGAGCCCTGCGGTACACCACAGGTGACGTCCCTGGCACCTGAGATGATGTCTTTGTATTTAAGTTTTTGTGACCTTGACGTTAGATATGATGATAGAAGTTGATAAGCACTATCTCCAACGCCGTATTTAGATAGTTTGCGAAGCAGAATATCAATATTTACGGTATCAAAGGCACGAGCAAGGTCCAGGTATATTGCTGCAGCTTTACGTCTGACAGACAAGTTTTCAGTAATGAAATCATGAAGTTACGAGATTGGCATGTAAGTTGAATGTTTTTGTCTAAACCCAAATTGGAAATCACCAAAGAATGTCAAAGGAGCCTCACAAGAGAGGATGATGCGACCTCCAGCAGCAGAAGTAACCCCGTCGGGCGGCAGGATCGAGGAAGTCCCTTCAACAGGGGACGTGTCAAACAGGAGTGCAGCATCGGAGGTGTCGGGTGATCAGCAGAGTGATGACCCTGCGCCTGAGCGTAGATCGGGTAGAGAAAGGAAACGGCCCATTTCCGAGAGCAGAGTAGTACAAGTGGTAATATTCCCAACCACAGACTTACTAACTACCGACGATATGTACTATTCCATGCGGGCCCATTGTTGTGGAATGAAGTTGTAGCCTCACGAATTCCCAATATTAATGATATTCCGGCATCTAAAGCCTTATTTAAAAAATGCATTAAAATCATATTTATTGATACTTATTAACCTGTCTTGCATACTCTCTATATACTTGATACACACCCACACCCGTCTTGCGGTACTCCGGAGCAAGGCGAGCGGCTAGCCAATCTGTATCTTCTTTACTCTTTCTTTTTTTCTCTCTCTTATTTTTTTTTTTTAACTACATCTTATCACCACGGTAACCACAAATCCACCTGTGCGTAAATTATCATTTATCACCCTGTCGTTAAATGATTTAATCAAATAACTAATTTGTGCTTTGTGTAGTGGCCACGGGAAGCCTTGTGACCTTTGCCACACACAATTGCACGTACAGCCCGGAATATATCATTAGCACATTCAGTTTTGTTTATATATTTTCGCAATACATGTATATCAAGCAAAATCAGTGTTAAGAAGCCATTTGTTCGCTATCTATCAATCCTATTCCCCCCCTCTACCCCATGCCCATGACATCACCATCTATATGTCCATTACATACATACCTCACTCCCTGTTTCCAGCACCCTCCGGACGCTGCTCAACTGTCGGCTCACTCTGCTGCCTGGGCTTACGCTGCCCTGCGGAGCTCAGCCACGGGCGACGGGATGTCGGCTCCAACTGTCGCGGCCTGTGCTGCCGATCGGGCCTCAGTCCCTGCCGGCGCCGGATGGGACGCCGACGTCGGCCGCTGCCGATCCGTCTGTGGTCCGCCGATGATCGGACTCGTGCTGGACTCGTGCCATAACTACCTCCGATGTGACTCGCGGCAAGCTGCCGACGTCCATCTCAGTCGCCAGAATGCTGCCATCTGGGCCCTCGTTGCTGTTGGCGAGAGTCGCACTGCGAGTGGCCTAACCTCGACCTCCACTGACCTCGGTCCCTGCCGACACCGGTGGGACGCCACGTCGGCCGCTGCAGATCCGGCTCTGATCCACCGCCGATCAGACTCGTGCCATACCTACCTCCGACTTGATTCTCAGCAAGCCACCAGCGTCCGTCTCAGTCGCCCGTCACAATCACCAGGATGCTGCAATCTGGGCTCTCGTTGCTGACGGCGCGAGTCGCTCTGCGAGTGGCCTAACCTCGACCTCCGCTGACCTCGGACTCTGCCGACGCCGGTGGGATGCCACGTCGGCCGCTGCAGATGATGACCCTGCTCTGAATTGACGCTCCACTGGTCGTGGATGCTGCCGGCCCCGCCTCAAGCGCCGGTGATGCTGCCGCCTGAATGCCGGACTGGGCGCCTGGCCTCGATGTGTGCGAAACAAGCCCAAGCCCCCGCCCCTATGACCCATCCGGGCCAACCCGGGACTGGCCCCTCCTGTGAGGGGCCGGTCGGCCGGCCGGGCGTGCGGAGCGCCGACCTAGACGGGTCGACGCTTCGCTCGCCCGGTCGGTGGTTAGGGGGCACCGTCCGGGGTTGCTTGCCGGGCGGTGCGGGCGGGGGCTGGCGGCCCGCCTGGAGCGCCGGGGAGGTAGCCATCAGATCTCCCCGGCTGGGGAAGCATCCCCCAGCTCTCCCCAGGGCCGTGGACGGCACCGTCCCGGCCTGGCCAGATGGGCCGCCGATGGTGAGCAGTGGGGACAGTCGTTTGGGCGATCACACTGCCCCGGTGGTGGCGTGAGGGGGATGTGAGATTTCTCCTCAGCTGCATTCACTGTATGCACTGTGTGAATCTAATGGCAATGGCGCTGCTCTTACCTACAACCTACTTAACTACTAACACTGACTGACCACTCTAACAATACTAGCATGTACATATCCTAAATCCAACCCCCTTCCACGAGCAGCGCCATCTATCTATTAGAACTGCCATGTACGCCATCTGTTTTCTGTTCCATGGGCTGCTCTCACTCGCTTTCTTTGTACCTGTTCAAATACACCACCGGTGGGAACCGGAACCTGCCATCATCCTCGATGGCTGGTCCGCGGTAGATGAACCATCCTTGCAGACTGCTCCGACACCTTCCACCATGTCCGCTCCTGCCAGAGGGGTTGCACTTTCAGACAAGGCACTTGAGCGAACTAGACGTTCTCCATGCACCAGGGTACCATCACTCAGCAAGAAGGAATGACAACCTCTAGCCTTCACAATCTCCAATGACTTTGAGAACTTGGAGCATCCCTTCCTGGGCTTAGGCATCAGTTTGTAGCGTACAAAGTCTCCAACTTTGAAACAGTTCTCTTTAGCGCTGAACTTTGTGTCCCAGTATAACTTTTGCTTAGCCTGTTGTCTTTCAACTTTGGCTCTCACCTGTTCATTGGTCACAAACCAGTGCTGACCATCTGCTGCTGCTCGCAGAGGCGTGCGTAGCTGTCGACCACGGAGCAACTCTGCGGGACTCCGGCCGGTTGTGGCATGCGATGTCACCCGGTATTGAAGCAGAAACTGCCTCACAGCTACCATCCAGTCCTGTCCTTCAAGAGTAGCTGTCTGTAGGACACCTTTAAGCACACGGTTAAATCGTTCCACTGCTCCTGCCCCTCTTGGGTGGTATGGGGTGACCCGAATATGTTTGACTCCAACTTCACTCAGATACTCTGTAAACTCATGAGATGTAAACGCTGTGCCGTTATCAGATACCAGCTCCTCCGGATACCCTTCTCTCGCAGCCACTGTCTCCATGAAGTTGATGACTGCGCGGGATGAGGGGTGCGGACAGAATGCCACCTCCGGCCACTTTGAGTGATAGTCTGTCATGACAATGGCGAATCTTCTACCTATTCCCCCTCCTTCTAGCGGTCCGATGAAATCGATTCCCAACTTAGACCAGGGTTTCTCCGGGAAGGGAACCGGTTGAAACAGGATGTTGCGCGGCTTCGCACTCTTATCAACAGCGTCACATACTGTACAGGACTTCACTATGTTCTCCACTGCCGCGTCCATACCTGGCCACCAGAAGAGTTCCCGTAGACGTTGTTTAGTCCTGACGATGCCTGGATGGCTTTCGTGGGCCTGTTCCAGAAGGTGTTGCCGGAGTACGGACGGGACGACGATTCTCTCGCCACGGAGTATGAGGCCTTCGACAACCGTAAGCTCATCTCTGAACCTGTAGTACGGCTGCAGGTCTGTTGGGCAGTCCTTCGAGCGAGCTGGCCAGCCAGACACGATCTGCCTGCACAGTCTGGTCAATTCCTCGTCCTCAGCGCCCGCCGCTCGTATGCTGTCTCTGGTTACCGCAGATTTACGCGCGATCCTGTCAGTGATCGCCGCCACCATCAGCTGGTCGTCATCCTCTGGGGTGTGTGTCGAGGCTGGCAGTCTGGAGAGGCCATCTGCAACATTTCTGGAACCACCAACATGCTCCACACTGAACGAATACGCCATGAGTCTTATTGCCCATCGAGACAGCCTCATTCCTGCCCTACCAATCCCCTTTGATGATAAGAGCGACTGTAGGGCTTGGTGGTCCGTCCGCAAGGTGAAGTGGGTTCCGAAAAGATACTTATGCCAGTGCTCAACTGACCACTTGGCCGCAAGGGCCTCCCGCTCAGTAACGCTATACTTCCTCTGGGTGTCTGATAGAGTGGCTGATGCGAAAGAAACAACTCTCTCACCTTCGGGGTAGATCTGACTCAGCACTGCTCCGAGGCCTACATCCGAAGCGTCTGATGTCACGACAGTCGGTCGATCTGGGTCGTACATCGTGAGCGCTGAGCTGTTGATGATCTTGGAGATAACTTCCCTGAAACAAGTCTCCAGCTCCTGCGTCCACTGGAAACGCTCTGCTTTCAGGGTGGCCCGAAGTGGATCCACCAGTGTGGAAAAGTCGCTCACAAACCTGGCGTAGAAGCCGAACAGTCCCAAGGCCGACTGTAGCTGTTTAGCGGTGCTGGGCGACTTCATGTCCCGCATACCCTTGACGCGGTTCTCGCTCACCTTGAAGCCGTTCTTCGTGACAGTGAAGCCCAGGAACTCTAGAGATGTGGTGCTGAAGGTGCACTTCTCCTCGTTCAAGGTTACCTGGTACTCCTTTAGCCTGGCCAACACTTGCTGAAGACGAGCATCATGCTGGTCCTGGTTCTCACCAAAGATGATGATGTCATCGACGTATACTTGGACCCCCGACAGTCCAGCCAAGATGTTGTCCATCACCTTCTGGAAAGCTGCCGGGATAGAGGACAAACCAAAACAGCATCGGGTGTACCTTCTCAGCCCATCAGGTGTCATAAAGGCCGTCAAATTTCTGGACTCTTCATGCAGTGGAAGCTGATTGAAGGCAGACTTCATATCCAAGCTCGAGAACACTGCAGCCCTTTAAGCTTATCGAGCATATCCATCATGTCAGGTAGCGGATACTTGCTGGGCATGACCGCTTGGTTTACCTTTTTCAGGTCGAGACATACCCGGATTCCGCCGGTGCGGCGCCTGGTGACCACCATCGGAGATATCCAAGGTGACGAGTCCACCTTCTCGATGACACCCTTTGCCTCCAGGTCTGCCAGGTGTGCCTTCACTTCCTCCCTGACTGAGTACGGCAGAGGCCGCATCTTCTGCTGGACAGGGGAAACACCGTCCCTCACCTTTACCCTGTGAACAAACCCACGAAGGGGAGGGAGACCGGGCTGGCTTGGCTCCGGTTGACTCCCAGGTGACACGGCACACACAGCATTGCCGTTCTTGACTGTGATCTACAGACTGAGCTGTAAGTCACGCCCCAACAAAGGTACAGTACCGCCTCTCATCACATACAAGTCAGCGTCAGCTGACTTACCGTTACTGGTCACTGTGGCACGGATTACACCAACAACGTCAAGGCTGTGTCCCCCATATCCTCGTAATGCAACATCACATGCATGCAGTGGCAGTTGAGGGAGTCTCGCCTGGTGCAGATGCAAAGGCAGGAGGCTAACAGGCGAACCAGTGTCTACCATCATCTCCAGCAGAGTGCCATCAACATCCACATCAAGCATTGGACCAGACAAGCTCAGCAAGTCATGAACTGATGAGACTTCTACAGTCGAAACTCCGGGTGGGGCTCTCGTGGTGTCCGGTCTCTGTGATCTGGCCCTGCATACTCTGGCGAAGTGACCCACTTCATGACAAATGTGGCATTCCCTCTCCCTGGCTGGGCATCGGCTATCGCCCGACCTGTGACCACTGAAGCCACATGCAAAGCAAGTCTTCGACCGACGGCCATTGTCTGGGGATCTCGGTTTGCCAAACTTACCGGATGTCGCTGCCACCTCTTGACTGGCATCCTCAAATGCATCTTGAACTGGCCCTACGGCGCCACAGACTGTGGTATGTCGCTCTGCAGTGATTTCTGCTGCTGCTGCAATCTCCTCGAGACGGGTCAAGGTTAGGCACTGCTCTGAACAAAGACGCTCCCTCAGGCGACTTGATGAACATCCCTCAAGAAACTGGTCCCGTATCATCTCATCTTCTAATTCCCCAAATCCACATATTATTATTATTATTATTATTTCATATTCCCACTAACCACCATTCGGTGGGCATTACAGAGGGAAACACATTGACACACATAAACAATATACATACAATACAGGCAGCGCAGTGCCCTGTCATTCATAAGCACGTATAACGAAATCAAAATGCAGAACAAAAGCGATTTTCTATAACAAGAAGTTTGATGAGACAGCGAAGCCTCATGAGTAACCGGCAATTATTACAACGAACAACGTGACATCACCGGAACAACACCACATACATATGCATCATTTTACCGCGTGATTTTCCAAAATATATTTCACAAAATCAGCTTTCGAATAGTTTCGGACATGAATGGGCAAGCTATTCCATAGTTTTGCGCCACTGTAAGAGAAGGACGCTTTCTTCATTTCAGTCCTAGGTATAACTAGGTCAAGGTTGCCTGATTGCCTTGTTTGTCGGTCTGACTGTCTCTCTTTAAAGAGAGACACAATTAGTGGCGGCATACATTCAGGGATAAGTAGACATTGACGAACTGTTTTTAATACCGCGATTTTATGCTGTAAGGCAAGATCTCCACGCCAAGCCAGTCTGTGAGCTTCGCGACCTGCGATACGCTGTGCAAATTTAACTATTTTTCCTATTCTCTTCCCTTGTGTCACATTACAATTTCCCCAGAGAGCCATGCAAAAGCGAATATGAGGAAGAACAAGGGCATTGACTAGGAGGACAACTACTTTTAAGGGCATCACGCGACGAAGTTGGCCCAATCGAATTAGCATACCAGTGCACTTTCGAATGACACCGTCAATGTGACTGCTCCACGTAAGACAACTATCCAGCGTTACACCTAGACTAGTTAGTGATGGCTGTACGGGTACTGCAGTGTTAAAAATATTTAGACTCCTAACATTGACATTTTTCATGGTGACTTTGGAACCAAACACAACAACTTGCGTTTTGAGAACATTAAGTGCAAGTAGACACCACCCACATCGCTGACTCTTCTCCCTAAGGTTAGCTAGGTACGTCTGGACTGTCGTGTTCCTGTCCTGCACGCACCTTCTGAATTGCACACGCTCAGTAATATACATAGTCATTTTTGGCTGCAAATAGTTCCTCAAAAATGCTACATGACTGCATGGCCAGTGACCTGTGCTGTGATTCATTCTCACCTTCAACTTTGGGCTGCTTCACAAGTCCTCCTGTTGGCAGCTTAGTCCTGTACAGCCTACGAGCTTCTGCACCCACACAATGAAGCAGCAAGGCCTGCTGGCGTTCTTCTGACCACTCACACCACCCAATAGCAAGAGCATACACCTCGAAATCAGCATACCACCCAGACCAGGGTACCTTTGGCTTACCAGCCGCCGGCAGTAAGGCAGGTGGTGGTTGGATCCCGTCCATCTTACCGCACCTCCCTTCCTCGATAACAGCTGCAGCCACTTGCCTCACTTGTACTCTACAGTCTACTTGTAGTCCGTCTTCTTCCTTGGCTCAATTATCAGAGTTAGTTTGACATCCTCGTCGCCAATTTATGTAGTGTCTTGAGACAATCAAGTCTTGACAATTACATGGTGTATTAATAACAAGATAAATAGCAACAGTATCAATGCTTCTTCAGATAAATGGCAACAGTATCAATGCTTCTTCAGCCACACTCCAGACCAGTCTGTTGACCTCAGGTCACCGGTCACCAGAGGTCAACTCTTGGCGCCAAAACCGTACTACAATTGTCACGTGTGCGCCACCAATGTGCCATTGCTGCCACATAGGGAAATACCTTTATTTGGCAGCACCATGAACTCAACATGCAAACACTACAACTCCATTGCGTGGTCAATGCGAGAGAATGCGAGAAAATTAAAACGCTCTCCTATTGGACAAAAACACCTTCAAACATCGGGACACATGCGAGCATGACACGCTGAATCGGAAAATTGCACCCGAGACCCCGTTTATGCTCCTGAGGTCATCTCAGGTCATGAAGTCTCCAAGAGTTTTTTTTTTACAATACCTTTAGATAGAAACTTGCTAGAGCACTGAAAACACCATGGTTGCGTTCAGCTCAACTATACAAATCCTGATATGCAACATGACCTTTTCTGTGACCTTGACCTGAGGTCATATTTTGAAATTCGGACCTTTTCAGGTCAGCTTATCGATCATTCGACACATTTCGACGAGCGAAACGCGATACCGGTAAAATCAACGCAATATAAGCTTGGTGTCAAAAGTGATTACAGAAAAACGTTTTCCGCAAAAACCTCTAACTTTGATAATGTTTTTGCACTCTGAAAGCTAAGCCTTAGGTGAACTCTGAGAATTATAATACTCAGAAAGACTTTTGAAAGATCTATCGAATGCGCTTTTCCGTGGCGCTGTAGGCAGCTCTAATGATTCCCGGCTTATGCGCCGATTTGTGAAAATGTTGTCAAAATCAGGAACCAAATTTCGTGATAATTTTTTATTTGGTGACCTCCACTGACCTAAGGGATTACTTACCTGACCGAAAATTGACCTGAATTATCATGAAAGACCTTAGAGTGGGCTATTTATTGCTTGTTTCTAGCTTGCTTACTTTCCAAGATAACCTGGTGAGGCCAAAGAGCCCCAATCGGCAATCATGGTGAAGTTGGCTGAGAGGCCCACCCAGGCACAGTAATTTAGAATTCTGATGTCTCATGCGATCTTAGGATGTCTGTCTCGTACCTGGGAGGGTCAAGTGTAGAGGGACTACCACCATCTATCTCCAAGATGAGGTGAGGGTTAGAAACAAGACTCCTGACAGGAAATTGGTATGTGGTTGAATGAGCACACTACAGCCAGTCAAAGTCAATTGAGCATACCTTTCTAACCCAAGTCTAACAAGAACACTATATTCCTTACACTGAGATGGACCGTGAGGCCTATGATCAAGCAGTGAGTACCCTCAGAGAAGCTGTGATAGTACCTCACCTTTTCAGTGAGATCCTGAATGTGCTTCTGCTTCTGCTGGCGCTCAGCCTGGGAGAGCTCCCACTGCTGGCAGAGGGCCGCTATCTCGGCATCATAGATGGGGTTAGCCTGGGCAGCTTCTGGGACCACAGGATCGCCATCTCCAGCATCACGCTCATCATCAAACTTCTCTTGGCCGGACAGCAGTCGGAACACATGCGACTGTCGTAGTTCCTCCGTGCCAATGAATGGGCCGGTGTCACGGAACTGGGCCCGCCTGAAAACAGAATGAGTTTACAAATGTTAGAACAAGTTTGTTATTGCCATAGGTACTGAAGAAATAATTCAAACTAAAAATTTGGAACACAATCAGCTATAAACATTACAAGCCAAAATATCCATGCCCCAATGCTTGACTAGAAGCTCAGTGAATTACAAAGCAATATCAAACACAGAAAAGCATAAATTGAAATGAGAAAATAACCTAATTCACCAATTTATAGTTGACATGATTAACCTCCAGATCCAGGTCAAGGACCAAGGAGCGACTTCAGTGACCTCTGAAAAAAGAATGCCAATTGTCAACGGATTAACATCACGTTATTTGACAAATAGTTCCCCATGACTCGCACACTGTTTGAGGCTATAGCTTTGGCCTTTTTCATTTTAACGATTACAGTTTGAGACTGAGTTGACAATAACGTTTCAAGCAACACAAATGAAAACTGCCGCAAATAGGTACCTAAGTACCTACTTCTTGACAATGATAATGATGAGATATACAATCAATGGGTATAATAACTATACACGGCCATGGATACAATACAGTCGTCTTCGGTCGATACGATACTCTTCTCAACTCGACTCACGAGATAACGGAGTCACTAATAACGTGGGCCCTCCCCCTCCTCCCACGTGGAGTCACGGGAGTAAACGTAAACAAAACGACGCGCAAACGTTTCGCGTGTGGTGGCGGTATCCCATAACTTCTGCTTTATTTGCTGCCATATATAGCTACCATATGAAAGTTTTATGTAATCACGAAGTTTTTATGAATGAATTGTTCGGTCAATGGGGGCAGTATTTGGGCGTTATCAAGGCTATTAAGCCAAAAGTTCAAAAGTCCAAGATTATTTCCATCCCTTGGCTAGTCAGTATTATCCAAGGCAGTATATTTTAGGTAACTTGACAGAGCCGCAGCTCATGCTAAGCGACAAATGTTGCGCAATCCTGATGAATCGAGAGAAATTGGATGTCACTGTTTGGCGCGTACATCAAAGCCAGAAACAGTAAACGGTCCACACCGTTCCGTGCTTCTATCCTCAGGATACTGAAATCCTTCTCCTCCACGCCGCAACCCCAATCCGGACTGGATCCAGGCAACTTTATCTCATGCGGGCTGCTCCATTGGAGCGGCACCGCTGCTCCCGAGTCCCGAGGGAGCGCACCAGGGCATATTTTAAGGATTTTTTACTGCGTCCCAAAGATGGCGTAGGGCACATGCTTCGATCGGAAAGGGCACATCGCAAGCGAAATAGTATATAATGCAATTGAGATAATGTACATTCTACGGATACATGTGGTCATTGCAGACTTGTGATCAGCTCAGTTGAGCCGGCTCAAAAATCAGCTCAGCTCATGAGCCGGCTCAACATTTTGCCAAATTGTTGAGCTGTGAGCTGAGCCGGCTCAGTAATGCATTGAGCTGAGCTGCTGTCTGAGCTGAGCTGAATGAGCTTGAGCTGAGCTGAGCTGAGCTGAGCTGAGCGAGCTGAGCTGATTGAGCTGAGCGAGCTGAGCTGAGCTGAGCTGAGCTGAGCTGAGCTGATTGAGCTGAGCTGAGCTGATTGAGCTGAGCTGAGCTGATTGAGCTGAGCTGAGCTGAGCTGATTGAGCTGAGCTGAGCTGAGCTGAGCTGAGCTGAGCTGATTGAGCTGAGCTGATTTAGCTGAGCTGAGCTGATCCAGTTCTAATTCTTTTCAGTTCATGCTTGGAAATTAACTCAGGATTTGATGCTTCAGCTATGAGCTAGCTATGGAGTGAGCAATTACACTGCCTTCGTGATCGCACTTAAAAATATCAAAACTCTAAAGAAATCAATATTAATCACTAATCAAGCCTAATTTATTTCATCCATGTTGCATGGAAATTGGAAGACCAGAGTCTTGGCCAATTTACAGGCTAATACAGCCAGTCTCAAGTTTCAAGTCTGACTGCAAGATGAATACCTACTGTCAGGCTTTGATGCTTCGCCTTGACACTCTGCTCCGCAATGTACAATTCAGCATTCTTCACTTTGTTATTTAAGCAGTTATTTAAATTAATTTTATCGATAAGGGTTCTTACCTCTGCATAAAATATTTACAATTAGGAATTAGCAAATGTTCCTCTTCGTTGGTTGAATGTGGGCTAAGCAACCATATCCTATTGAAAGTGGGGTGGGGCAGAGGCGCTAACTGGAACTCTCACCTTCTGATGTCCATAATATGGGAAAAGCTCCCTTATTCACACGCCGACTATGAATTCTAATTGTGTTGACATTGCCTTGGTTGAGATCAGGGTGGTGTTTGGTTTCACTCAAGGTTTCACTGATAACAGCACGCTGCTATCACACGTGTCAAATGGGGTTTCCATGGAGATATAAACAAACTCTTATCTCCAAGTTCCAACACTACCCCAAAATGTAACGTCAGCTCCTGGCAGGGTGCCAAGAGCGGATGGCGGCGTGGGCGTGCTGCTCTCGGCCGTGAAACACCGCCTAGTTGAGATGATTCCATGGCGTTTTTTTCGTCTAGCAGATTTTCGTCCGACTTTTCTTCGTCTGGCATTTTTTTGTCTGTACATTTTTTTCGTCTGTAAACTTTTTCGTCCGGACTTTTTTCGTTCGTATATTTTGAACTTATATGTTATGTTAACATCGCGGGTGCACACTCTGATAACATGTGATAACACTGCCAAGAACAGTCCATTTCATGTAACTATAGTCTGAGTCCAAGTAGACGCACGACTCGCAAAGTCTCAAGGTCTTAATGAGCTTATCTCTTTTGCCCATTGTGTAAGTTGCC
This sequence comes from Amphibalanus amphitrite, assembly GCF_019059575.1. Classification (NCBI taxonomy): domain Eukaryota; kingdom Metazoa; phylum Arthropoda; class Thecostraca; order Balanomorpha; family Balanidae; genus Amphibalanus; species Amphibalanus amphitrite. The sequence continues at coordinate 45,600 of NW_024881676.1, forward strand.
TCGCTCCTTATTAGAGGAGACTTACTTATGCGCCAAGAGTTGGTCTGTTTTTTAACCCTCGCCCGTATTGGTGTTTTTCCAGCCGCGAACGTATAAGGGGGCGGGGGTCCGTTGGACCCCCCCTTGCCGTTTCGTCCCTGATCGAGCTAGAGCTTCGCGGAAAAAACGAGCGTGCTGCCCGCGACGAGAGGAAGCCGATGATACCCAATTTTAAGGTCCTAGGTTATCGGTTGACCTTCCAGGTCAGGTCAATGACCCAAAAGTCGGGAAAATCGGGACCTGTTAGAACGTCGTAAAACGTGGCTGCTATGGGGTTTTTCGGGGTGCTGATCACGAATATCATGTTAGTTATGATCACTGATGATGTCTTTATGCATTGAGGCCAGGTCGGGTCAGGTCAGGTCAACCAGTAAGGATTTTGCCGGGTATTCGTAGTAGCCTCTGACAGCTTCGTAACATGTTACGAAGGCACCAAAACTGCTTCGTAAATGTTCAAATGGTTGCTAAATTCGAATTCAGCTCCAAAAGCTAGCCTAGAAACATGTAAAACTCGAAAAAGTGAACCGAGGTCATCAAAGGTCAATGACCTGACCTGACCTTCCGGTGACCTTGACACCCACCCTAATGCATGGGAGCAACATCATATGCCATGTTTGAACACTTGAAACCACAAAAAGACTGCTAACGCGCGGCTAATGCGAGCCGACATACGCCGAATCGCGATTCCGGCCAAACATGGTCTCGAAAAGTAGGTCACATGTCAAAGGTCATTAGGGTCAGGGTCATGAAATTTTCAGGATAGGTGTAAAATTGATTATCGCGAGGGTACTGAAAGTTTCGTCGCGATCGGCCGCTTTTTACGCGAGTTATTCGCGAAAAACAGGGGGGTCCGTTCGACCCCCCCCCTATACGGGCGAGGGTTAAGCATGTCCGATTTAAAAAGAACGACTGAGCGATCTAAGCGTGAATTTAACTGAGCGGAAACTGAGCTAAGCTGAATTGAGCGGAAACTGAGCTGAGCTGAACGGGAACTGAGCTGAGCTGAGCTGAGCGGAAACTGAGCTGAGCTGAGCGGAAACTGAGCTGAGCTGAGCGGAAACTGAGCTGAGCGGAAACTGAGCTGAGCTGAGCTGAGCGGAAACTGAGCTGAGCTGAGCTGAGCGGAAGCTGAGCTGAGCTGAGCTGAGCGGAAACTGAGCTGAGCTGAGCTGAGCGGAAACTGAGCTGAGCTGAGCTGAGCGGAAACTGAGCTGAGCTGAGCTGAGCGTGAGCGGAGCACAGCCGGTTTGAGCGGAGCGTGAGCTGAGCTGAGCCGTGTTAAACTGAGCGGGAGCTGAGCGGGAGCGGATAAAACGGAGTTGAGCTGAGCGAGCTCACTTTTTTCTTGAGCTGTCACAAGTCTGGGTCATTGTGTACTGTGCTGGTGGAGGGGCAGCAAGCGGGATATTGGGAGCGGGCTGTGATTGCTTTTGGCCAGTCTCGAAATTCGCCCAGTCGTGACGCATTCTTTTTCCGCAAAGGACGCACCGAATGTGAATGCGACTGTGAATGGTCGGCGGGCGGTGCCACAGGGGAGGGGGAGCGGAGGGGATTAAAGCTGCCACTTATATTGCTTGTGATTACCCGCCTCGCCTCTGTCGGTTCCGCCCAGGTTCTATCCCTGAACCGCCCAGGTTCAGGGATAGTCTTAGTTCTTACTCTTCTCCAGTTTTAGCTGAAGTCTTAGGTATGTTTTTATTTTTTATCAATATAAGTACCTTCTGGATCTGAGGGCAGGGCAAGGAACAGGACTAGAGGTGTCAAAATTTCCCCGAAATCCGGGACGAGCACCGGACCGGCACCGCACCAAGTTTGGTTGGGCCCAGCATCAAGCCCAGCACTCATATAGTTATGAGTGCTGAGTGCAAGTATACTTGAGCCCAGCATCAAGCCCGGCGGTACATCCTTTCAGCATTACGCTGTTCATTCTGCATGCCCGGCATGAGCCCGGCAGCATCGCGTTCAGGCCATGGAAAAGCCCTGCCGGGCCCGATTTTGGGCCCGGCGCCGGGCCTGCGGTCTCGACCTTGACATCTCTAAACAGAACCTCAGGGAAGGGCAGGGCACAGAGTCTGAGCCCTAAGGACAGGGCAGGCATTGGCCATGAGGATAAGACAAGACACATTAGGCGCTTGAGGACTGGGTAGGATGCAGGGTCCAAAGGCAAGGCAAGGCGCTGGTATCGGGTATCGGGTATCATATAAGGTATCGGGTTTGAGGGCAGGACAGGGCGGGGCACAGGACCTGAATGCAGAGCAGGGCGCAGGGCATGAAGGAAGGGCAGGACAAGGTACAAGACCTACGGACAGGACACTGGACAGGGCACATACCCTAGGGGCATATGTAGAGTAGGGAAGGATATAACAAGGTGAACGACCTTAGAATAGGGCCAGGGCAAAAAGGACTGGAGAGGGCATGTATGTGCTTAGGCACATAGTAAATCAGGGCACAAAGCAATTGGAAAGGCAACATCTGTTACACATTAAAAGACCGAGGCATGTGACTTATTATTGCTCGTGGTTTTCGGCTGAAACCATGGCATTTCAGTGTGGGACGCAGTGGTCCAAATTTCGCGAGGGCTACGTCCCAAAGGCAGGGGGCTGCGTCCCAAAATGGGACGCAGTCAGTGTGTTAAAATATGCCCTGGAGCGCACCCCATAGCCGGGTGCAGTGAGTAGGTACTTTGGGGCTGGATGGCCTGTCCTCTGGACGGGCTCAGCCCCGGTGACTCACTAGGGTGCCTGCCCAGACCAATGTCTCCCCCTATATCCTATCATCCTCCCGGCTCTGAAATGGTCCAATTGGACCGAAAGGGCCTAACCCAACAAAACAAAAACAAAAAGAAATAAACGGTCCATCGAGTGACTCTCGGCCAATTGTCTGAAGTCAAAGTGACTCCGTCTTGATACATGCATCGCACGCCAAATATCCACATAAGGCGACTCGGTCCCTGACTCCCTGCACGCAATTCAATTGGCACAGTGCTGAGTGCGGCTGCGCCAAATGCCTCGAGGGCGTCTATTTTCGCCGAGCTGTGGCATGCCCGCGACTGTCGGCGGTGACGGCACACGGCGAGGGACGCCAGAAAAACGTAGCCCAAACTGCAAGCGCGGTAGGATAAACTTGAATGAGTGAATGACCTCTCCGTATAGTGTAGCAGAAAGGGCTGTTAGGTTTTGGGTTGAAATGCTTAGGTACCTCTACCTGTATTTGTTTTTGCTTGTATGCCTTCGTCTTCATTTTACCAACTGGGTCAATTTCGTATTCCTCTCGCCGCTCATTTATTCTTGAGGTGGTGTTGCCAGAACTAATTGTAATAAAGCTGAGTCACTATAACGATTTAACGGCCGCACCTCCGCATCAAGGCATTGTTTTCGGGTCGTGATCACCCGGACGCATCCAGTTCTAGATACCGTTTGACGCACAGTCTCACCCTCCATGTCAAGTCACACCTCCCTTATGCATCCGCAACAAGTCAGCAGTTTTGTGAGGCGACGTAAAAGCAGCATCAATATTGAGCCCTGTGGTCGCCGCCGTTCCGCCATGCCGGGGCATACGGCCGCCGGTCGCGCCGCCGACCGCTCTGTCCGCCGGGACGTCCGGCGGTGTATAAAGCCCGCCGGCGGCGTCCGAGGCCGACTGTGTCCCGTGCGTCGGCGGTCCCAGTGGTGACCCGGCTCTGCAGAGGTCAGCGAGCTCAGGATGACCTCCGAGAAGTCGCCCCACCCGGAGACCGGCCAGTCGGCCGCCGAGGACGCCAATCACACCCCTCGCTGTGAGTGGGACACGCGGCGGGACGGTGCACTGTCAGCCGCTGGCCCTCAGAAGTCGACATGTCGACTTTTAAAGAATATAACTAAAAACGAGCGATAAAAAGGTAGAATAAAAGATAGAACGCAATAAGCAAAATATGCAAACTTTTTGAAGAAACAAGTATTTTTGAAAGTGTATCTCTTTTTTTTCATAGACTGTCACCTTTCCAGTTTCCTGATATTGTTTTGTACCTAAAGCATTTTATCATTTATGTATTCGGCAGATATTTGTGGGGAACTGGACTTTGGTGATCTAATTTTATCTCGCTACCGTTCTCCCTTCAAAGGAACTCGCGGGTACGCTCGTTTCTGGGTCCGTAGAGTAGGTAGTTGGGGTCCCGGTCCACGGGGCACTGACCGAGAAACGGGCATACATGGCGATAACTATTGTAAATAGTTAGACGGCAGCTGTTATAAAAAAAAAACGATGAACGACCTAATTCCGATCAGATGCTTAGGTATGAACAAACTCAGAGGTGCATAGAGTTTGAATCTAGCAGAACCCTCTTTTTGCAGAAGATATCGGTAGTGGAATAAATATTTATTAGCATTGTGAGTTGTGACCCCATCAATCGCCCATAACTGCTTACAGTTACATTCATACGAACGGGCTATTGAGTCACTTATCGCATGATTCTTTCCGACCTCTGAAATCACAATTGTGTCATTTAGTCAGGAAATAGCTACCTGTAACGAGATACCTTACTAACGCGAGGTAACTACGTTTTTTGCATTGGACCGCTTTGGTAGCCTTACGAAAACGTGTCGTTGCAGACGGTACCAGATAGGTTACAGGCGAAATTTAAATCCGTCTGTTTTCTTTTTCGGGAACTCCCGGTACATGAAGCTGCAGCAGCACTAATTATTTTGTTTCAGCACCGCTTAACTCTATCATATTCAGCAAAAGCTGATCAACAGGTGGAGGAATGAAATACTAGTAATTATTGCGATACATCACACAAGACAGTGCCATTTTCCTCTTATGCACCGCGCTTGAACACAGGGCAGTTGTCGAACAACATCCGCGCGTTTCCCCCGGCAGTCGGCATCCTGTTCTCATGGCGGATGGCGGTGACGCTGCTCTGTCTGCTGGGAGGCACCGCCTCCATGCTCGGCAGGGTCGTCACCAGCTTCGCCGTGCTCTGTATGGTGCGAGAGGAGGGTGCCGACAACGCCACCAGCCCCGTGGACGGAGGGGAGGTCACGGTAAGGAAGGGGTGTGGAGAATGGAGATGCGGCAACCGGCAACCGGCAAGATTGGGTCTGGACAGTCATAACTTATCATCATGTGTGACGTGTTCCAGCTTTTTTTGTAAAATGAATTTAGGCCGAATGTTTAATTGGAATTGGATAATGGATTAGTTGGCCTGCCATATCGGACAATTTTGAGACACACATTCCGATATTTAATGATGCATTTGATTCAGACATTTATTTTAAAAGCAAACAATCAAGTTATCTTTATCACGGGAAAATGGTTTCATGGTTTACGGATTAAACGAGGCTGCCTGTACCCAACGGCGGCCGTTTCAAAGGACCCTCGTCCGTTGTCGGCAGGGTGAGTTTGCCTGGAGTAAGCAGTACCAGGGAGTGGTTCTGTCGGCCTATTTCTACGGCTACGTCGCCGCGCTGGTCATCGGCGGCTGGGTGGCCGACAGGTAACGTTTTTCTTCGAAATCAGAACCATTTTCGTGACTAAGAATGCCGACCAACGTCTTTACTTAGGCTTGCAAGCTGTCTTACACAATGAGCAAGTTGTATATGCTTGCGTCTGACTTTGTGCTAGCCTGTATGAGCTTTACGTCATCGAAGCCTCTTCACGCACCACTGACGGCATAACATGTTTGTGGCCAGGTTCCCCAGTCACAAGGTGGCCATCTGCAGCGCCGTGCTGCAGTGTGTGCCGATGCTGCTCATCCCTGAGGCCACCCGGGCCTACTCCTGGGCCATAATCGTCCTCCGAGTCCTGCAGGGCATCGCAGCGGTCAGTCACAACACCCATCCCCTGAACATAACTGTATGATATAGGTCATGCATATATAACGCTAGCGTCGGGCATTTGTTTAGCTTATTTTAGGCATGCGATTCATTATGAATAACCGTTTAATTTAGAAGCATACTCACGTTTGACAAATAATCAAAAGTATCGTGCTGCACCGTTTGATTTCAAGCTGTCATAAAAATACCTACCTCTTTTGAAGCATGTCAAGCTCACCTTTTCTATGGCGACAGTGAAGTGAATACCTAACCGCCGTACGGCGCACCGTCTCCCTTCAGTCGGCCTACTACCCGAGCTTCAACGTGATCCTGCGCAACTGGTCTGCCAGCGGCGAGTGGACGCTGCTCTTCTCCATCGCCTGGAGCGGCGGCTACCTGGGCAGCGCCAGCGCCTTCCTGGTCAGCAGTCGCCTGTGTCAGCTTCAGTGGGACGGCGGCTGGCCCACCGCCTTCTACTTCTCAGGTGTGTGTGTGTGTGAGAGAGAGAGAGAGAGAGAGAGAGAGAGAGAGAGAGAGAGAGAGAGAGAGAGAGAGAGAGAGAGAGAGAGAGAGAGAGAGAGAGAGAGAGTCAGAGAGAGAGGGAGAGTCGCGTATTGGTCAAGGGTCAACGGTCAAGGGTCAAGGGCGGTTGTACTGAATGACCGATAAGTTTTGGACTTCGGAGGTATTGATATAAGAATAAGTAATTAGTACCAGTTCAAGCTCTGCAATGTACGAGTTTTTTTTATTTCCTAGGCCTCCAATGATGCCGTTGCCGATGAATTTCAGTAGTTATGGCCATGGACGCGAAAATAGCACTCATGTGGATCAATGACGGAAATATGGAATATAATTAGGAGTTTTCCGACAAATTGGAGGGAAAACTCCGACTTATTGCAGCATTTACTCACGGTTGTACTTTATTCGGTAAGGCGGCGTTGTCGACGGTTTCAGCTCTGGTGGTGGCCCTGTGGACGGTGCTGGCCTGCCTGTTTCTGACCGAGTCGCCCCAGGACCACCGGTTCGTGTCAGACGCCGAGAAAAAGTACCTGGCCTCCCAGCCGCACATGCAGGCCACCAACAACACAAAGGTGCCGATCAGAGAGAATATGTAATGCTTGTGATTTGCCTTTTCTGGTGCCATTTTTATATTTAAACTCACTTTTGCTATTGCTTAATCTTGTTGGTTAGCATAACTTTATAACAAAAGGCAAATGAATTAATATTCGTAGATAAAATGCTCGATTTTACGTTATGAGGGTGAATGTTTACGCTCCAATTAATGTCTCGTTCTCCGACTGATTAATAAAGTCTGACTCTTGGGATGTTTGTAGAGTGATCTTGTTTACATATTTTGGACCGTTTTCACAGACACAGCCCGTTTCTCTGTGGACCTTGCTCAGCAACCTCCAAGTGTGGATCATCATGCTCAGCTACTTCGTCACCAGCTGGTTCTTCGCCTCGCTGAACATCACACTACCCATGTTCATGAAGGAGGGATTCGACTTCGACATATCACAGGTGGGTGAAATTCGGACACAAAACAAACGTAATGCAAAAGCAAACACACACTGGCAACTAAGTCACGTAGTAATGTACATATGCGTGGTCGCATGTAAGCTCCCGTAATAAGGAGTTTATCCCGAAATGAGTCCGTACTCCGTACAATTTTTTATCGGACAATATAAGTGCAAGTGTTATAACTGTAACTTTTTTTCAGAACGGATTCGTCTCAGCCTTGCCCAGTATCGCCATGTGCATAATGATGATAGTCGGAGGGAACTTGTGTCACTACCTGCACGTCGAGAAAGGGATCAGCACCACCAACACGAGAAAAATCTCAGCGGCAGCTGGTTGGTCACCTGAATTATGTAGGCTACATGCTGACATATCTATAGCTAAGCATGGGAACAGATAGATACTTACATACTGTGTCTGAATCACGCAATTTGTGTCCCGTAAATGTCTCTCGAAAAAAAGCTGTATAGCTCACTCCGCCGCACCCTTTTAAATCGACGCGTGGCGTTCTTAATTAAAATGTGAAGCGTTGTTCCCAGGTAATACTGCTTTTACGCTCTCAAGTTCATATTATCCTGTTCTCAAGTTCTTAGTAAATTACCTTTATTCAAGCTTTAATAATAGCTTTCGATAAATGAATGTTAGGTATATTGTCTGACGTCCCTTATCCTGGCAGGTCTGCTGATTCCTGCCGCCTGTATGGCTGTGGTCATCAACCTGCCCGTGTCTCAGCGAGTTCTTGGGGTCATTCTGATATCGCTGGCGCAGGGAATGTCAAGCATCGTCATAGGGTCAGGTGAGGCATCCAAACCATGTTCAATGAGTGACTCAAACAAATGGGAGGTCAGTGGGTTTTTCACTTGTCGTCGGGGAGAAAATGCTCCGCGGAATGAACGGGAGGAAACGCTCTTGGTAATGTTTGATAAATTGTTATATATTTATTAATTTGCAAACAGAGGGTTAATGCATAAATGGTGCACTAAGTATTTTCCCTCAAGTAGTTACTAGGCATCACTTGATCGTTTTATTTTATGTATTTTGTGTGGCAATTTAAAATAAGATTTATTCATTGATAAACTTAGACCCAATTACTTGTTCACAATTAATGAATACTGTTTCTCAGGTCCTGTGTCGGGGGCTGCCGACATTGCGCCCCAGTACATCGGTCTGATCTGGGGGCTGGCCTCTTCCTTCGGAAACACCACTGGCTTTCTGTCTCCGCTCATCGCCACGGCCATGACGCCCAACGTAAGCCGCAATCACTAAACATGAAACTTTATTATACGCTCTCCGTGTTGTCACACTACAGCAAAACTGCTCGTTCTCGTTAGTCAATACGTATATCTGAGCGTCTGCATTATCAAAATGATTTGACGAAATCGGAACAAGGACGGTTCTTTATTTGGTTTGTTTACATTCATGCATACCGTTACTTTGTCCCATGAACTCTTTATATCCCTTCTGATTTCCATTTTTCGCAGGGAACGCTGCAGGAGTGGTGCTACTTCTTCATCATCTCGATCGTGCTGATGGTGCTGCTCTGTCTGCTGATTCTGTGGAAGTGGGAGTCACAGGTTCAGCCGTTCGCCTGCGCGGAGAAGCTGGAGAGGCGCCAAAAGAGCTACCGGCACGCCGACACCATCGTGGCCCTTGAGGAGGTCAACTGAGCATCCCCGGAGCTTTGGAGTCTGATTCGATCGGAAATACCCGATTAAATCCGGGAGTCGTCTTCGAACCAAGAAGACCGATTCCATGATCAGAACTAGAAGACCCGAAACATTCAGTCCCGATCATTTACAATAAAACGGGAGTCCTATCTAAACCAATGGAGGATCGATGCGATCATTATTGGTCAGATCAGATGACAGAGATGAGTTTAATTGATGGTGATGAAGAGTTGGATCTAATACCTAACGGTGTAAGTTGTGGTAATATAGACTAGGATGATGATATCCTCGGGATGCGAGCGGTCCGGAATGGCCCGACCAGCATAATATACGGCTCTCACGAGTTTAAGCGGTAGGTTTTGCCTTTTTACATTTCCGGCTATATATCGGAAACTAAGCGATATACCTACGATGAAGCCATTTTAGAGGATCATAACAGGCATGTACACGAATAAATCGATCGCATATTCAACCCTTAGAAGCGTAAGACGAAGAAGATATAGCCGGACATTTACTAAAATTAATAGGGGCAAAACCTACCGCTAAAACCCGTGAGACCTGTACATACGTGAAAGGGCTGGCGGGGTGAAATAATTGTAACATTGTTGAGTGAACAAAACGGCGGCTGTGGCTGGGTTTACTTACCAGTGACTTGTATAGGACGTAGGTATCCATTGCAACTGCCAATAGAGGTGAGATAAAATAGTAGGGACTACATAAACCACATGCTGGGTGTGCAATGTGCATTGTGCAATATGTATTCTCGCTGTAATTTTTAAACCGGTCGTGGGTTTGGCAAGGAAGAATAAATATCATTGGACGTTTTGTTTGTGTGGTTATTGTTTTTGGATGCGCGCTTCTTTACATAAGAAACTTTTACACCCATATAAGGCAATGCTGTTGCCTTGAATAGTATCATGCATCGATGTTAACGCATTCTTATGCATGAAACGGAGCCGTTTTTACCGATAATGGAAAACTCAACCGAGAACTGTGGGTACGTGAAGCTAAGCACGTCGAGGGTGATGGGGACAACCACTCAATACTTTTTGTTCCTGGCCCGAACTAATGGCTCAAGCCTCAAACCCCTAAAGATGGAAAAAAACATGCTCCTAGCCGTTACTTGATAAGAGTAAGAAGTTTTTAGTTGTAGGTATGCTTGGATGTAGGACTTCGCGTTATTAAATCGTATCGATTGTCGATTGATATCCAATGTGCCAATATTTTGAGACAGATATAGATCACTTGTCAGATATAATGCCCGGGTAGCAATATGGCAGAATTGTATTGACCGCTGTAGTGTAGATCACCGATTCGTCATGTGAGCCGTGCATTGCAGCACGGCAGTTAATCGCCAAATTCCTAACGAAGGCTAATGACCGGTGGCCAGTAACATAATCGATTTATTATGCGGCGGTATATTACCTTGGCTGTAGCATAGGAAAACATGATGCTGCTTATTATTAGATTAGCTTAGAAGACGTTTTAGGTAAACGATTAACAGCTAGGCTATAAATAATAAATGGTGATAAATAATAAGTCATCGTACCATTTGTATATCGAACTGCTAAACTCTAAAGGATTGTGCGATGTCGGTCGACTTGAGATGGTTGGCGGTCGGCGATCGCAGTACTTCCGAGGCAAACAATCATCGTCGCCCGTTGTTGTGACTACTCGAGGCACGCTACACATGCAGGCTCACGGTCGGGGCAGCAGATCTTGACAACCCTGTATCGAACAAATACTGAGGCATGACAATGCACAACGATTTGCGATTGCACTGATAGAGCCAGAGCCGAGGTAAATCCTTTTTTACAAATCTAATCCGAACCTTTTGATTGGAAGGATTCACATTTCACAAGGACAGAGCCCCCGCTAAGCGAAGCTTGTGCCTTGTTGCGTTGACCCTGCCCTCTACCCTCCGATCGCGCAATTCCGACGTTCTATGGCAGAACTCAGCCCAAAGTTAGCCACGCACGGCCGGTCCCTCACTGACTTCGTCTGGTTACGGCCTGCCCGGCCTGCCACCAGGCACCAACCGCAACCATACCCTATATACTCTGACCATACCTGTCAGGCCAGGCCCATAAACGTCAGGCGCCCGTCGCGCTTCGAACCATGTTGGATATTTTCGAGCTCGCCTTCTGAAGTCAAAGCGGAACAGGAGCCTAATTGACCGCAGAAGACGAATAAGGGGGTTAAATCATAAATGTCTGAGGCTGAAAAAGAGGCGGGCGTAACAACCATCGTATTGATTCATAGCACGCGCCTCCCCGGCATCATCGCGGTCCACGATGTTTTTTTACCAGAGTCCTTACATGGCTCGCAATGTATTATTGAGTCAAAGGCAATAGTTAAAAGGACGTTTTTACTTTTCATCTGCATATGTTGTTGAGCCAGTAACATCCCAAATTAGGCTGGTAAACTTTGCTATTCAACATTTGAAGACAAATTTATAAATTAGCACTTGCGAGTTAAATGTGCCTGATTCAATTGCTGCGCAACTCATTCATATATGATTCCTTTCTACACCTGTTCGATAACAGAAAAGGCTGAAGTGAAGCGCTTGTGGTCGTCGATCTCTATAACAACCAGAGGGCTGTTCACGGGCCCTGTGTGCGGTCGGACCGCACACAGCCTCCAAGCTCCGCCCACTGCGTCCCTACGTCAGCCTTCCGTCACCGCACACAGCGATCGCTGTGGCCGGTCGGGACTGGCCACAGCGGACCGTCCACCGCACGCAGCCGTGACGTCAGAGCCGCCTACCCATCCCCTACCCCCACGCCTGCTGGACGCACCGCACACACCGCACGCAGCAGTGTGCGGTGCCCGTGAACACCCCTCAGAATACTAGCCAATGAATGGCAGGCTTTGAAAGGAACATGCCACTAGTGATATAATACTAAACAGAAGTAATCTTGTTAATGCGTGTTGCATGCGATGTTGTTGTTTTGGGCTAGGGCGCGCGTGTTGCATGCAAGGTTTCGTAATGCACGCTGAAGTGTAGCAGTGCATAGCTGTCTTGTTTCTGCCCGAAATCTCTGAGCATGAAGCCTAATCATTTGTCATTCAAAATTACATGCATTTATTTCTAAGAGATTGTTTCGTCCACTTGATTTTTGAAGTTCAAGTTTGGTTTTCTAAGAAAACAGGTTTTCTCACACAATTTGGGTATTAAGTAGGATATCAGGCGGTTCACAATCGCTCTATATTTTTTGGACGTCATTTAACGGTTCTTCTTCTTGTTTTAAATAATGCCTACATAGCATTCCCATATTTAGGTTTTTCATTCCCAACTAGGTATGGGAACGAAAATGCATTCCCAAAAACGGGCACCCTTGGCCACAGTTCCGCCTACTGCTATTGGACCAGTGAGCATAATTAAAAACCCATGATACCTTCAATTTACAAGTTTCATCAACATTACAGAAGGAAGATTTTTGTTTTTAGGATTTTTTTCCTATCATTTTCTCTTAGTATTCTTGCTCAAGCCACCTCCTCCTCAGATCTCATACCACCACACACCATGGTGAGTGACACCAACCCAGACCCTACGCTCTACATGGACTACAATGCCACCACTCCGCTGGCGGCCGAGGTGGAGGCTGACATCGCCGACTCGCTGCACCAGCACTGGGCCAACCCGAGCTCGACCCACCCACCAGGCCGGAGCGCGCGCCGCGTGCTGGAGGAGGCACGCAGTCACGTGGCTGCGGCCATTGGCGCCCAGCCAGAGCACGTTATCTTCACCTCCGGGGGCACTGAGGTGGGTCGGGGTTCCCGCAGTTTGACTGCTTTTTGAACGCAACTCCTACATGTTAAGTGCAGCGTGGCTTTAGTGGAAGAATGATAGGGTGGTGTACGCAGTACGTGTAGGTCCAATTTGACATTTACTTTCATATAAACCAGGGAAGGCACAAATAAGTTGGGATGTTACATCCCTTTGCACTTATATTCAGTCTAGACTAGTCTTAAGTGCTCTTCAGTCTTCACCGTTAATTTTCTTTCGTTAAAGCTGCATTTGCATCCTGCCTCGTACCGTTTCCAGGCGAACAATATGGTGGTCCGCGGTTCTCTCGAGTTTTACCGGGCGACCGGCCGCCGGGGCACACCGCACCTCATCATCTCTGACACGGAGCACGATGCCGTAGAGGCGCCGGTCGCCGACCTGCAGCGGCGGCGACTCTGCTCTGGTGGGTTAGTGATCAGTCTGCTCTGGTGTGTGCTATACTGCAGCCGGGAATGATGGGTCTTAGACTTCGCTAATAGCAGGTCGCCACAAGTATAGCCAAGTTTTTCCTGTAGCTACTTAGATGTGTCGATTTTTTTGGGCTAACCTGTTTCTCCTGTATAGAACTTTTCACGTAACGGTCGACAAATACTTGTTCGTGTCGACTATCCGGTCTTATATTTCGGTCGCAGCTATGTTGCCAACAATGCATGCTACTCTATATGCTACGGTGCACAGGGCTTAAGTGTTGAGCACTGATTTCCGAATGGATGTGCGTTTTTGTCCGTTGTGTACCGAACCCCGTTGTGTATTTGCTTTGTGAATAGGTTATTGATGCTGCTTGTGAGACGTCATGTTCTGTACATCCCCCTCTCGTTTCTCCAGTGACCCGGCTGCCGTGCCGCGCGGGGGGCCGGGTGAGCGTGTCGGAACTGCGCGCGGCTCTCTCCCCCGATACCTGCCTCGTCTCGGTGATGCACGCCAACAATGAGACTGGGGTGGTCAACGACATCGAGGCGATCGGACGGTGAGCTAGGTGGTCTCTTAGGTCTCGGAAGATCGAGGATCTTTGATAATCTGACATTGGTTCTAATGGTATGCGAATGTGTGAATGGTAGTTTGGTATCGAATGCTACGTCACCTGCTCCTTAATCGTTACCTGCTGCCCTTCAAGCTATGCTTTCCTTGTCAGCATCGCTGTCCCTCAGAGCCGCCACCCTAACTCTTTATTGTTATTATTCCGATTCTCTCCAGCGCTCTGTCCGAGTCCCCGCACCGCCAGCACATCTGGCTCCACACGGACTCGGCTCAGACGGTCGGCAAACTGTCCGTGGACGTCGGTCGGCTCGGTGTCGATTTCCTCACTGTCGTCGGCCATAAGGTAGGGGAGGCTGCAGTGACAGTAGCTACCCGCGTGCGTGGTTCTTGTTCGTGTTGTCAAGCAGGACAGATGTTTAGCAATGATAGAGAAACGGCGTAAATGATTAATGTTTGACGAAACAAATGTTACTGATGCTGTTTTTATGCGCATCAGTTTGCACTTTGCGGCTTGCTTATCTGGTTTGCCAAGGTTAATAACGAATGTTTTGTTGGGGTGCTTTACTCAACCGCTTCCATTCTCTGCTAGCCCTCCGCCCCGAAGTCTGACTCGCCGCCGCCCTCCGGCAGCTGTACGGACCGCGTATCGCCGCGCTGTGGGCCTCTGCCCTGGGTCTGACGCGCGGCGCGGACGGTAGTGCGTGTATCACGCTGCTGCGCGGCGGCGGTCAGGAGGGCGGTGTGCGGCCGGGAACGGAGATCACCCCGCTGGTGCGCGGACTGGGCACCGCCTGTCGGCTGGTGCAGCAGGGTCTGGAGAGGGACCGACAGCACATGGAGCGACTCAGAGATCTGCTGGAGCGGCGGCTTCTGGTCAGTCGGGGGCTGGAAGTAAAGCGTAACGGTGCGTTTGGAGCGCCTTCGAACAAACGTTATCGCGCGATTTATAATGTAGAATGAGAGCTGTGTTAGGGCCTTGAATAATGACGTTTTGTTATTTAACTGAACAGTGTCGTCCAAACAACTATAATGAATCGGGTGCCCTTGCTATGTAGTATCGCACAGCAGGGCAGAGTATTGCTGAACTGAATGTCGAGATCAGCAGGCTATCTTACTCGCGACTGTCTCTCGATTGTCATGCGTTTGTTCGACGTGTCCCTCTCACTCCCAACAACCGTGAGACTTGATCTAACTCTACGCTCCCCGCAACAGGAGACTGGCGTGGCCGAGAGTATCAACCTGCGCGACTCGCCCCGACTGCCCAACACGTGCAGCGCGGTCCTCTCGAGCCGCCGCTCTGGCAGGGAGGTTCTGCTCCGGTGCCGGCGCCTGCTGGCCAGCGTGGGTTCCGCCTGCCACGAGACGCCCGCGGCGCCGGCCGGAGACCGTGATACAGCTACTACAGTGGTGACTGGGGCGAGAGAACCACGTACGGAAACACCGGAGACATCAGGTGATGTGGGAGATGAGGGCGTCTCGGCGGCGCCCGGCCTCTGCGGGGCGCCGGACGGGGCGCGGGGTGTCGGCGGTCTCAGCGGGGTGCTGCTCCGGAGTGGCGTCTCTCCAAAGGACGCCCGGAGAACGGTGCGGCTCAGTCTGGGCCGGGCTACCAGCGAACAGGACGTGCTGGACGTGGTGGAGGACCTGAGACAGGCGCTGCGGGAGGCGGGGGAGGAACAGGAGGACGCGGCGTAGGTCAGTGAAGCGGGGAGGAACGACGGGCTGGGTCAACGAATCTGATAACGATATACGTGTAGTTCGTGAACGACATAACGATGTCATGGAGCGTAATATTAAATGATGAAGCATTTTACGGTATCCATATGTTAATACGCTTACTGGGGCCGTGGTTGGGACCGATGCGAGCTTAATACGCAATCAATCATGTTATTTTATCTGTGCATGTTTATTGATAATGGTTGCACAATATTTTTCATGTTATCTGGAACGTAACATGTAACATCTTATCAGGTTTTGCAGGGACTACAGGGCTTCTGCGTAATATTTTCACTAAATGACGATTATGCCTATCTGCCGTGGATCGTAAAATCTCCTGTGATCTGCCGAGTGTGTAGTGATGTACGTAATATTTTACATCCGGACGCCGTTTTCGGCTCAAGTCCGACGTGCTATCAAATTTAGGAGCATGTCAAGCCTCATATCGACACCTTTTTTTCAACCCCACATTTGTTCTCCGGTGAATTTCAGACAAGTTGGTTTAGAGACCTTAAAAAAAGGTACAATCACTCGATTTTTCTCAAGTTTGTCTGTCTTGGCAGATAAAGCAATACCAGAACAGGCCTACGAACACACATATTTGATCAGGATCGGACGATTGGACACTTTTAAAAGGAGATCTTTCGTGCCTCCCGGAAATTCACGGGAGAGCAGATGTGGGGTTTAAAAAAAAAAGGTGTCGATACAATAGTAGATCTGCTTGTATAATCTCGAGCCATGCATGATTTTTTAGCTTTTATCGCTCGAGTAACGTACTTTTAGTCCATATTGGTGATGCTATTTCGACATCACATGTTTTGATATCAAATTTTTCTCAGGATTTTATAAATTGGTGTCTTGCGCCAAATTTTTGGTAAGTACCTATGTGTGTCGTCATAAATCAATACAAGTGTTAATCGCAATGGGCTATACCATGAAACTGCCGATTGAAAAATTCATAAGATACTTGGTCAATTAAATGTGCTTATAAAATATCATCCATGCGTTTCATCCTCCTTTTTTGCTTGATTTGAAATGCTGATGCGAATTTTATGTCATCAGTGACATGTGGAAAAGATGCATATCAAGCGTGTGGGGATGGTCGATAAGACTGAGATTGTCTGCTTATACTGGATAGCAGTACAGAAAAACACGCTTCGAGGAAAGAAAAGTTTGTTTTTACGAAAACTGGTCCTGCTAATTGTTTACCTTGAAGCTTCCCCGAGTCATTCAAGGCACTGAACGCAGCTGCTGGAATATGAACCCTGCATGATCACTACACCGTATATGTGTGCACAATCGCCTATAAAAGGAGACTATCCAAGCTGCAAAAAAATAAAAAGTTAACACCACGTGTACATCACAGTACACGAATGCGTGGAATACAGCTGATAAGCAAACAAAGCGCTCAAAATGTACAAAAAGCTCTGCCGTCTGGCCTGTGGTCACAAACCTTCATTTACCGTAGTGTCAATGACGCAATGAGAATACCGTCACGACGCTATTCCCATATCACATAACCTCATCTCAACATCACATGACGTCATCCCCACATCGTGACGTCATCACATGACTGCGCAGCAGCCGCAGCACTGAGACGGGTAGTCGGGAAAGTGGACGTTCCGCTCGTGGCCGCAGACGAAGAAGGTGCCCTCGTTGCCGCCGTAGTTGTAGGAGACGCTGTGTATCGCGATCTGTTGCACGTCGTGGCGCTAAGGAAGAGGGAAGACAATTTTAGATAGTTTTCAATAGGAGAAACACACGCACCAGAAAGCGGTCATATGTCCTCTCTTATGTCGTGAATTTTCTGTACCGTATATGCCTGCCAAAATCATGCCTGCTGCAAAATGTCCCATACCGTGCAAGCCTGTCACAGTGTGTCTCTACTATACCTGTCAGAGAATGTCCCCCACCATACCTGTCACAGAATGTTTCCACCATACCTGTCACACTCTACCTCCACCATACCTGTCAGAGAATGTCCCCCCACCATACCTGTCACACTAAACCTCCACCATACCTGTCAGAGAATGTCCCCCACCATACCCGTCAGAGAATGTCCCCCCACCATACCCGTCAGAGAATGTCCCCCCACCATACCCGTCAGAGAATGTCCCCCCACCATACCCGTCAGAGAATGTCCCCCCACCATACCCGTCAGAGAATGTCCCCCCACCATACCCGTCAGAGAATGTCCCCCCACCATACCCGTCAGAGAATGTCCCCCCACCATACCCGTCAGAGAATGTCCCCCCACCATACCCGTCAGAGAATGTCCCCCCACCATACCCGTCACAGAATGTCCCCCCACCATACCTGTCAGAGAATGTCCCCGTACCATACCTGTTGCAGAATGCGTCCCATCGGCCACCCGGTGTGGTGTTTTCTGACCAGGTGCTCGGAGGCCGTCACGATCCGGCTGTCGGGGAAGCCGGTCAGTGGCCAGACCAGGTGCGCCTTGGCCTGGCAGACGGTCTCCCCACTGACGGCTGTGACCTCCGAGTCGGGCAGGCCGGCCGGAGTCTCCACCACGTACCGGTCGGCGTGCACCTTCCTGGGGGTGGGACGGGGGGGGGGAGTGAGGGGAGGGGAGATTGTACTTTGTTTCGTGAACACGTCCGTAAGTGAACTTTTTTCACAGTTTGTTGCTACATTGACTGGTTACCGTACCTAACCCACCTACACGTCTTCGTTCGCCACAGAACACCGCCAGTTCCGGACCGCAGATCAATTGTCCAGCGTCTTCTATCCCTTATCTTTGCCTTTCTCTTTCTTTCTCTCCTTTCTCCTTCTTTTCTTCTCTTTCCTTTCTTTCTTTCTCTTTCGCGGTGAGTGTGCGCGCGCTCACCAGGTGACGGTCATCTCGACGAAGTACTTGAGGTTGCGCTTGCCCTTGCAGGTGGTGCAGGTGACCATGCCGTTGCCGACGCACCAGGTGCACTTGTTGGTGCCGACGCCGCCGCAGCGGCTGCAGACGTCACCCAGCCGCTGTCCGCTGCCGCCGCACTGGCCGCACCGGTCCTGGGGAGGGGTGCAGGGGCGTCAGCACAGGTTAGGTCTGGGGTACGCTTAAGGCCCAAGCAAGGTCATCGGTTCTTAGAAGCGTGCACAAGGATGGGACTAAAGATCAGGTTTCTGAGGCACACAGGCGGGCAGGCCGGCCAGGCCAGGTATGGGGTATACAGACGATGGGGTCACACCAGTTTCACTGCTCACCGGTCCTGGGAGCGTTGGCGGTGGATGGTGTTACAGGTCAGCTCTGGTGGCGTTGACACTTGGGGGGGGAGGGGGGTAGGCCCTTTTGGTCTGACGAGATCATTTCAGAGCCGGAAGGATGACAGTAATTAGGGGCAGACATTTGTCTGGGCAGGCACCCTTGTAAATCGCCGGGGCTGAGTCCATCCCAGTTTACATGGGGGCGGATCATAGCAAGACTCTTTGATTGACTACCTGAGTGCTGTCGAGTTCAGACGTTTTCCGAAATATTTGTCCGGAGAGCTCATAATCCAGTTGTCCCAACGGTAACCCGAGCAGTGACCGAGCTGCCCCTGTCGGCAGTGTTTCATGACCCGTGAGGTAACCCATGTGGTAATCTGACCTGCCCTCTGACGGCAGTGTTTGGTGACCCATGTGGTGAGTGGTGATCGTGTGGTAATCTGACCTGCCCCCTGCCGGCGCAGTGCTTGCAGCGCACATCCCCGTGAGCCTGGCAGTCGTGACAGGGCCTCAGCGTCTGAGTGTTCGGCACCTGTAGCACCTTTTTCTCGTCCTGAAACACAGGCCCCACAGTCAGAGTGAACGTTATCGCACGGCAAATGCGGAACTCGATACTACTATGGACGTCAAACCCCTTGAGACCCCACTTTTTTGCGATAATTTTTAAATGCGTCAACTCTCGTTGACAATATTCTGGCAATGTGTGTTTTAGAACCTGCCGAAACTTTTATTACTAAGGTATTTTGACGCCAAACGATTATGAAAGGTACTTCTCATTCACTCGTAATGTTAAATTTCACGGAACGAATCTGCTGTTTGGGTAGAGGCTACGCGCTCATGGGGCGGAGCCACGCAATGACGTCAGCGCTAAGCTCCGCCCTACCCCTCCGGCGCTCCTTGCCCGGCGACCGGTCACTCGCGTCTATCGCTCCATTCAGGCTTGATGGTGGGCGGTAGCTGGTAGCGGTAGCGGGCGCTGGTAGATGGCATTTAGAGCAGATGGCGCTGGTGGCGGGGCTCGAGTGTGGCCGAGCGCAAGCCTCTGCCCGGGCCTGAATTGACCTTAGCATTACGAGTGAATGAGAAGTACCTTCCATAATCGTTTGGCGTCAAAATACCTTAGTAATAAAAGTTTCGGCAGGTTCTGAAACATACATTGCCAGAATATTGTCAACGAAAGTTGACGCATTTAAAAATTATCGGAAAAAAGTGGGGTCCCAAGGGGTTTGACGTTCATAGTAGTCCCGACTTAGTATGGGGCCTGGAAGAACACGATCCGCGGCAACTTGGATGGGGTTCATTTACCTATTGATTGATCGGGGCTTGCGACTACGTTTTGTAAAAACAAGCAAGAATTAGCTTTCTTTGAAAGTTAACGAAACTTTTGTTGCCTCTTTGAAATCATACCAGTGCGAGAAATGCATAGCTTTCAAAAATTATCTTTGCGCCCTTGTATAAGCACATAAACTAATAAGAGTGATAAGGGCGGCCAAGCAATAAAACAGCTCTAGCTGCGCCGCTGTGTTGGGTAGCCCGACCAGTAGTGATCCCACCTTGAACAGCGCCCCCGGTGTGAGCGGAATCTCCCACGGCTGAGGCGCCGGGCCCCCGCCGGCCGGAAGACCATTTCCCGAGAACGGCTCAAACTTCCACTTTGTCTCGCGCTTCTCCACAAAACTCTCCAGGGTATACTGAAAATTCCGTAGGATGTCACATTAGATGCTCGGACATTCACCACGTGCAAGTATTTCAGCAGTTATGGAATCAAACGAGAAAACTGACGTAAGATCTTCATGAATGACTGCCGTTACAGTTTAGAGTCAAACACTTTCGGCATACCAGCAATACCTATGGGGCATTCCACGTCAAATCGAACAAAAATCGGCTGTTTTGCACCTTACCATCAGCGATTTCATTATAAATTTGTGAGCGAGTTCCTGTGTCGCCCCGGACATTACATTGATGTTTTTTGCACATTCTGACCACAGGTCTTCTAAATATAGGGCATCAAATTTTTACAAAATGTTGCATCTTTATATTTTTGAACGACCATAACTTTGGTTGTACTTGTTTGATTTGAATGAAATAAACCTTACTGTTTAGGTAATTTCTTAAGAATTTGTTTAGAATTGCATCGACTTAAATATATGACCTTGAAATTTGCTTAACTCTGTTCTTAAGCACAAAAATTGAAATAGCAAAAAACACGCCACCTTCGATTTGGCTCATTTTCATATATTTTATTGCCTACCATATTCTTAACAACCTGTGAAAAAATTAGAGTGGGCCATTCATAAGTTTTGAAGAAAATGGCACATATGTAAACGTATGTTAGCACGCGCATTGGAGGGGGAAGAGTGAATTTCGCCCCACCCCTCCTGTTTTTCGCCAATATCTCATAATATTGATGCGAAATTACTTATGGCTACCTTCCAGAATTGAATTGCACATCTCATCGTGCAAGCAATAAGAAAATCGGTTCACAACTGTTCTAGTAATAGCGGTGTAAAGTGAACATCCTGTCGCCGCGGCGACGCGGCGACTCGGCAGCCGGCGCCGACCGCTACGCGCCGCCTGAATTGTAGACTGTGCCGGGACGGAACGGAACGGTTCCGTCTTTACATCGCGCTCCTTACCGCTGATTACGTTCGATTCGCGTCAAATTTTGTGAGAAGACTAAGAAATGTACAGGCAATCTTATGGTGAAAGAATTCTGAAAATAGGTTGGTAAACAATTGAAATATGAACGTGTAAACACAAAATTGTGACTGCTGCGTTTCCCGCGTCGGCCGATCCCGCCTCAGCCGGCGACATGTTACTCTTAGCAGGAGTCTCTAACTGCCATATTTATTATCGGATTAACTAGAAATTCCCCATACATACTCAAAAATGTATGTTCTTTCGTATAGTGAAGATCAAAAGACGTGAAGATATCGTTGCGTGATAATGTTTTCGTTGAATTATTTCATGATGCATTTCCACACGGCTCAAAATTCACCGCAAAATACCGTTTGCCTGAGACACTTTTACAATGGAACGTGAATGCTTGACTACGATGACTATGCATTTCCATTCTCGCAGAGTTTGGGATATCACTAATCAGCAATCATTCATTTCAGAAAGTGTACACAAGCAAGCATGTCTTGACTCTGTCTTTCAAGGTCACGCGCGGTTGCGTGATGTTGATGCATGAAAACGGCGTTTGCCGCGAAAGTTATGAATGGCCCACTCCAATTTTTTCACAGATGGTTAGGAACATTGTGACGGACATAATATGTAAAAATTACTCAAATCGAAGGCGGCGTGTTTTTTGCTATTTAAATTTTTCTGTTTTAATTCAAGGTCAAATGCATTTCAAGGTCACTTCAATTTAATTTTATAATTAAAAATCAAAGCCTTATCAATTGCCTACAAAACCCTGTTAATATCATTTTGATACCAGAAAAGGAACCAGAGTTATAAGCATTTTAAAAAAATGATGTGTGGCATTTTTGGCTATATTCGATGACCTATATCTCGGCGATACGTTATCAAATTTCGAAAATATTACACGTAACTCAGTTTTGAACCATGCCCAGTCTGCCTGCAAATTTTCAGAAAAATCGAAGGGGATGACGGATTTCGGTGTTTGATTTGACGTGGAATGCCCCCTATTTGAATACACGGTGATATACCGATGAGCCTACCTATTGCAAAAGCGCTATCACCTAAGTAATCTTCAGAAAAAGCAAATTAATGGTTTCAGGCTCACGAACCTTGAACGTGAAGGTGGGAGCGACGTTCCTGATCTGCATGTCTTTGATAGGACCGCTGCCGTAGCAGCAGTGCTGGGCCACGAAGGCGGACAGCGCGTCCTTGACCTCGTCCCGGGTCAGCGGATCCTGGGTGAAGGCTATGCGCGGCTGGTCGGCCGGAGGCGCGGACGGCATCGGATCGGCCGGCGGTCGAACGAACCCTACCGGGAATCGGCCAAATTAGGGATATAACTGGCGGCAAACTGACTGTGGGCGAGGTCATGAAGCGTCATGTGGAATTTGAGAACGTCAGAATTCCCCTCCCAAAATTCATGGTCGCCATCAAGTGCTCCCGAAGCATCGGAAAGTGGAACGACATTTGCTTGAAATGGACCGTGCGGTACAGCATACTTACAGGCGTTCACTACTAGCGCCATCTATGATGTGAAAGCGATACTTATTACACAGATGGTCTCAAAAGCAGTACGGTGATTATGCTGAAGTCCGAACATGTAACATCGCATTTATGTAAGACTAACATCCGTGGGGAAGTTCGATTCCTTAGATAAATGAAGTTAACAGCACAATGCAAAGTTCCCTCGACCTATGTAACTCCTGTGGCTCGCCCACAATCATTTATTATCGAAACTCACCTCCGTCGAAGCCGATGTCCCTGTATCCGTCGATCTGAGGCGGCGCCGACGAGGCGGAGGGGTCCAGATACGGCGGGGTGGCCTGGGACGGGTACTGCGGGGCAGCCTGGGACGGGTACTGCGGGGCGGCCTGGGACGGGTACTGTGGGGCAGCCTGGGACGGGTATGGTGGGTTTTGCTGGGACGGGTATGGTGGGTTTTGCTGGGACGGGTATGGTGGGTTCTGCTGGGACGGGTATGGTGGGTTCTGCTGGGACGGATACTGCTGGAAGGGAGGGCCACCCTGCGGCGGTCCGGCATTGTAAGCCATTCTGAAACAGAGAACATATACCAGCCGTTAGAAATAATAACTTCTGAGGAATCAGTTCAGTGCTCGATTCTGCAGCTACAACGAAGTAGACATGGAAGCTAGAAACGTGAATAAAAGTAAATAAATAAAAATTATTTTTACAACGTGCTTATAACTTGCACTCATCAACAAACACATACCTCCGCCAACGTGTCATTATTGTGGCACAGCTTGTCGCTTTTTATGCAACGGCAGCGAATGGGTTCAGGACATCTTGTTTCTTCCTGCTCCGATGTTATTACCAAAATGGCAACAGTAAATGCACGATCATTTTATGTCGTCCACAATGCACGCATGGCACGTATTCCAGCCGTGTCTGTCTCAGCATTGCACCAGTTGTGCAACATCTCCTGACATCCTCCCCTCCCTTCCCGCCTGATGGGCACATCTTTTCTGGAACTACGCTATCCGGTGGTTGCGGCGACGGCAGCTCGTAGGAACCACATCCGACCGTCCGTTCGGTTTTAGAGGGAATCACGTAATTGATATTGTAGTCTGTAGATCGAAACAAGTGATTTGCATAGATGACTGGTCTTTGAACGGCTGCACCAAAAAAAAAATTGTTAACGGGAGAGATAATCCGACATATCTGAATAAATCGAACGGCGTTGTTGTAAGGCGCACCTGGTCACTATCAGCTTTTGAGGGGTCGGGGGATATGACCGGTGACCCTAACTTCCCTCCCTGGATCCGCCGGTGGCTGCAGACGGGTCCGCTCGCCAGTCGTAATGCCACCGCGCCGCTCCGGAGTCGCGTCAGGTAGCCGAGTCACCGGGAACCCCCGATGACCTCCCCGTCCCGCTGAGCTCCCGCTGGAATGTCCGGTCAGCTCTCGCCGGTCAGACATCAAGGACAGACGGTAATCTGAGCCGGCAGGTCAAATGCGGACTGCCAGGCGCCGGGCGAGGGTGATGTGCGCGCCGCGACCCGCGCGGTCCTACCGTGCTTTCTTGGGATGGGTGTCGAATGTCGATGTGATAAATATTTGTTATGAAAGCCGAGGGCGACATAACTTGTTTACCCAGAATGCATTTGTTTAGTCAGTGGCAGTGTTCCTAAAAGTTGCAGGCTTGCTTGGAAAATTCAGCATTTGGCTCAAGGTCCGATGCCGCGGACTCATGATGCTAAAATAAAGTCGAATATTGCCACTAATTCGACCTAGCATCACAAGGACTGTGACAAAATGACTTCAACTGCTGAACTTTACCAATTCTAGGTACGGTACCCCTGCGGATGGAACTGGGGCAGAGTCACTCTGTCGGGCGGCGTTCGACGAACCCAGGCGACCCCGGGTGCAGGCCAACCAGGCGCCCCGGGCGCAAACAGTGGGAAAACCCAGACCCAGCGCTGAAGTGGTGCTGTGATGAAAACACGAGCCGGATGACGAGCCAGCGCCGCTCGCAGCCACCACCGACGACGAGCTTCTTCGACTGTTATCGTCATTCGTCAGTGAAATAGGATTATGGGTAGTCTAACATTGACACCACACTTCAACTCGAGGCCAGAGTGGGGCTAGGCGCAACATTGAACGTATACCTCGATTTACCATTACACATTCACAATGTCATTGTGTGCCGAGTTACGGTAATAGAAAACTTATCACCTGTTAGCACAGCGCAGCCACATCTTATCGCGTTACGTGACTGACGCTGATACGACATTGACCTTGAACGTTGCACCGCGATGTGCGCCGCATGTTCACGTCCCCAATGGCCTCTCTGGGTACGCTCAACATTACAACATTTGCAGTAGGTTCGTAACCGTTTCTCTACTTCCTGATTCGCCATTTGCAAAGAATGCAAATCTCTGCCACGTCGATCAGATATTTTACTAGTCGACGCGAAATACCGTGACCAACACACGTGACTAACCTGTGTTGTGCAGGAGCAAGCGCCGCGTCCCGATGACCACCGGCTACTGGATCTCCTCTGGGACAGCTCTGCCAGTCTCCTCGGGGCTCGGAGTTCTACCGCTGCGCACCGACCACTGCGACCACTGGCCCCGACAGTCGGCCGATTGTTGCTAGTGATCCTTGCTAGTGATGTCTGAATCGGCTCCAGCGGCTGCAGCGCTCCTTCCTGCCGGCCACGGGGACTCGTGAGTGTCGCTGGCGGGAGGAGGGCCGGAGCGGGGTGGCTTCACAGGCAGGTAGCGCCATCTTTACCGCTAGTGACAGACTCCAGGGGCGGAGGCAGGGATAGAAGGTGGAGAAGGTGGGTGGTCACTGGTCAGGCTGCTCGCAAATTTTCGTGGAAAATTAATGTTGAAACTTGAAAGATATATACATAAATAGGTATATCTCTATGTGGTCTACGACATGCTCGCCAGTTTTACCGGCAGCGGTTTCCCTCAGAGCAGTGCGCTAAAAAACCTGAAGGTTATTGACCTGATTTTTTGTTTTTAGTTCACGTGAGTATACATTACCTCGCTCTGTTAGCAATTCGCCTCAAATGCCTATATACCGCCCCCTGACAAATAGTTACACATTTCCCCTTCAGGAATGTCAATCAAAACCACTAACTTCGGCGTAGTGTTTGTTGTACTTTGAGCTATTATTTATCCCCATAGATGGCGCTACTAGTAAACGCCTGAAGTTATGCTGTACCGCACGACGCGTTTCGAGCGCTGGAGTCAGGGAGACCCCCGCTTTGATAATGTGAATAGAATTTGAGACTCACATTCTCAACGCGGGTGTCTCATCATTGTGAGATATGGAAGCTGATGTCATTCGATAACAAATTAGCGTCTTATTTCTATTCACATGTATGAGGTCAGCCCGGGTGAGGTCCCAGGGGCAGTGTCCGCACCGTTTCGGCCGTGACCTATGTGGAAAGCCGAAACGTCCGGCGAGTGGCGACGGTTTGAGATATGCAAGCTGTAGAAAGATTACTTTGCTTCTGAGCTGTAGGGACTTAAAATTGCTTCATTTCGAAAGTTGAACCGTTTTTTCTCTTGTGTGCTAAAATTGCATACAACTGACAGTGTTACGGAAGCGTCTCTTATTAGGCAATGTAGTGGTTCATGTATGACCACATTTGAAAGTGCATTGACCTGAAAATGGTTTGGCGCTACGAAATCAGAGCTCACCGGAAAGATATCCAATTTATCACTGCCATGTTCCGAGAAATCGCAGTGGCGACAGTGGTACCCTGCCCTTCCTCAACCAGAGAGTAAGTATGACGTGACGTGGGTCCATCGCATATATCATCAACCGTCGGGTATCTGCCGGTCCCGAGCGGCCGCCAAAGTTGCTGCTCTGTCTGGCGGTCGCTCCACATGGGCCAGCCGGGCCGGACGGTGCCTCCTCTCTCCTCCCTCCGAGCCCGCACTCTGCCGGGCGTC
Organism: Amphibalanus amphitrite; assembly: GCF_019059575.1. NCBI lineage: Eukaryota > Metazoa > Arthropoda > Thecostraca > Balanomorpha > Balanidae > Amphibalanus > Amphibalanus amphitrite. Next base: position 72,391 of record NW_024881676.1, read on the forward strand.
AGTCGGCCGCCTGGGGTGAGGTCGGCGGCTGCGCGCGAGTCGGGCAGCTGTGAGCTGGGCGTGGTGCCGGCACCGCTCTCTCAGGTTGGTGCATTGGTGATCTGGTGACCGACCGTCACGTGTCGTGGTGGTGCTGTGCTCGCTCGTGTGTAGTGTTGACCGATGGTGTCACAGTGGTGAGTGCCGTGGTGACCCGGCGAATCGGCCCGTGCGGTGCGGACGGTCGTCGGCGCCGTCGGTTGGCCTGGCCTTGGCGGCGAATTGGAATGAATAGCGAGCGCGTGGTCGGGTGTCGCTGCAGCCCGAAACCGAAGGGGAGGGAGGGGAGGGAGATCGCAGCTATCGTGGCATTCAGGACCCGCGGGCCCTGGCGTCAATGGGGCCGTATTATTCAGCCTAGACGTAGGTATACGATATGAATGTGATATATAGTCAGCAGAGGCTAAAATGGACGGGACGTTCTGACTTAAGTAGGTATTTAGTCGAGTACAAAAAGAGATATTTGATATCGTAATAGGTATTTCGACCTAACAATCGAAATTGTGTGATTGTTCAAATCCAATGAGCAAATTTGTGGTGCTGTCGTTCGAGATAGGTAACAAGTTTGATAATCATTCAACGACTGACAGTTTCACGCCGTGCCAATGATTAATGAAATTAATTTCCGCCACAACGTTCCTTGTGTTTCACACTAGTGCATGAGGAATCGCTCACGATGAGAGGAAAGCGGAGGAAGAGGCGTATGAGGAGGCTTGAGCGGAAAAGGAGGAAGATGAGGGCGAGGTCTAAGAAGTAAGAAAGAGTAGTAACAATGACAATTTGGTTTCAGCGTAACGCGAGGCCCCTGATGAGTGCCATCCAAGATTGTGCCATCCAGGACATCCGCGGGTACCCCTGGCCCGCTGGTCACGCGCCCTGCCCTGTATTGGACGTCGACCCGTACTCTGAAATATATCGTCATTCCACAATGCAAAATCCGCGCTATAGAACATTACGCAATGCAAGTTATATACAAATGTGACATGTATAATCGGTAGATGCACTGTCACCGGACGATGCCACCCCTCCCCGCCGGGTGCTCCCCCACTGACCTGCCCCCCCCCCCCCCCCCCCAGCTGCCCGCCGACGGTGGTGAGCACGGCCGGCCGCGCTCCCTCCCCGGACGCCCCGCCGCCGCCCCGCCATGTCGGGCCCGCACTACCCGATGGGTGAGATGCCCACCGGCCAGCAGATCGGCTGGCAGGCCACCAGCGCCAACTCGACCGGCCAGGACAGCTCCCAGCGACAGGTCAAGGGTCAGCTGGTGCCCACGGCGCCGCCGCTCGACTCCATCGGTGACCTGCCCGGCTACGAGGGCACCAACTTCGATGGAGGTGAGCGGTCGACGACGGGAACTGTGTGGGTTGATAGCTAGCAGCTGGTGTCGCCTTTTGGCGATATACATACAGGCATCGGTAGGATTGTGATTGCAGGATTGCAAAATCCTGATTGCATTCCTTTTTGGTGGATTGCACCTGGATTTGAAATCCATTCCAAAAAACAGGATTTGATTGCGGATTGGATTGCATCATACTTCCAATTTTTGCAATCCAATCCGGATTGTGTTTGATTAGTGCTTTGAAATGGTTTGTTGCGATTGAAAATTATGAGATCGGCTTCATCGGCTTAATGTACTTTGCTATCAAGGGCTTTACATCGAAACTTGAAATACTTTAAACGCTTTTAATTTAAACGCTCAAAATAATATACGCTGATGAACTACATAGGAGGAGCAAAATTGCGTATTTGAGGGCGAGTTTTAAAAATATAAAACACTGGTTGGGTAGAGGTTTAAATGTGGGGGTGTTTGAGGCAAAAAATATTTCCCATAAAATACCTGTGCCTTAGATACGAATTACTCGCAAGACTAGGTACTAGAAGTGGGTGATTTGGGGATGGAGGCACGGCCATATGCCCCCCTCCCTCCCCCAGATCCACTAGTGCACATAATAATACAACAGGATTGCAAAAAAGGATTGCGGATTTGATCACAATCCAAGAGAAAAAAGGGGATTGCGGGTAGGAATGCAATCCACTTCGGCACTAGGAATGTGGATTGGGAATGCAATCCTTTCAAAAAGGATTTTACCGATGCCTGTATACATATGTACTCGTAAAGGATTGTGATTCATAGGGGGTTGGCTATTATTTTGGCAACTAGCTGTATGGATTAATTGGTAAAATTGTATGAAGTGCAATTCATTAAAAATACGATAATAAATTAAGTTCACTTCAGTCAATTGTACTGTTCGGATGGAAACCAAATAGGTTCTTGTATCAATGATTATAATGTCAATCTCCTACCATGCCGGTCTTCAAGAGACGGGCTTTTTACGGTTCGCACGTATGCGCACAGCTGGACGGTCGCTTTGTTCGCTTGTTCAAGCATCAGTTTCCGGCGTTGCGCACGGCACACAACTCACAAGTTTGAAAGAACTCGTACGGCGTACCTAGGTTATCGGTACCTGAGCAGTGAGCACGTCTGTTTGACGCTCAAGTCTGGGCTCTCAGACGCGATTGCGTTATTCCATTAGGGAGATTAGGTATTTGAAACGGCCCGTCAATGGGACGCGGAAGCCGATTCTTTGAATGACCCACAGAGGCCGGCTGCTTCGGCTGCTTGTTTTCGGTTTTCCTGAACTGATAGCGTCCACAAACATCAGGTGTATTGTGTACTCACTTCGCCGATAGCTGTCGGTCGGAGCGTGCGGTTTTCGTTCCGCAATGCTCGTTTGTTTTATACCTATTCCCATTCTTCTGGCAATATGTTTGCCGAAGGTGATGGCCACACTTTTCGTCATATATAAAGGAAGCATTGTTTCGGTTAAAAACTATTCTGATAAAAGGTTCGCCTGCACAATCAGAAACTTTTTCGTGGATTGAACTGCCTTACGAGTCGTCTTCGTCACCACATATCTTGAGCAACATGACTTCCGTTTAGATATTCACTTGACATCCGTCTCAAGAAACATACGCTTTAATGTTCTATGTCGGCCCGTTCTGCAGGCTTCCTCCCCCCGCCGCCGCCCTACGAGCCGCCATCGGGGGGCGGTGACCAGGGCCCGGTCTCCTACAACCAGGAGGCCCTCACCGACAACGAGGCGCGCGCCTGCCTCAACCAGCTCGTCTCGGAAAACTGCTGCTGGGGAAAGGGACCCGCCAACGACATGAAAATCGTCAACATCGCCCCGTCGTCAGCATTTAAGGTCCGTTCATTTTTTTTTATACTTTTACCGTCGACGGTTACGACTTAGCATAACGCATACGTCGAGCGCTAATCACACAATGTACCACGTAGGCTTGCAATTGGCATCATAAATAGCTTATGACTTCTGATCAATAGATACTTTTTAACTCTTGCTATCGGTGAGAGTGTAATTTAATTTCGGTAACTGGTAACACGGTATAAATGTTACAGGTGCTATGTAGACTATAAAAGCCGTCTGGCGTCGCAACCTTCGTGTGAAACCAACCAACGCCACTCGCCTTCCTCATCCTATCTCACGCTGCTCCCTTTCCCCCCCCCCCTCCCCTCAGTACACCCTGGACACGTTCACGGAGGCACGAGAGACCAAGTGGCAGTACGAGCCGTCGGACGGCGCGGCGCTGGCAGCCACCGGCCTCCAGCCGCCCCTGCCCTGGGACGTACCCGTAGCGCCTCAGAAAATGTTCAAGGTATGCGCCTGATGATGTGTGTTTATTTTTGTTTAGGAGAGATGTGCAGCGTATGATGAGTCACATATCGCGGGATGTTGAAAGCATCTCCAGGCTTGGAACTGGTAAGTGTTAGGCAAGGACGGTTAATACGCAAAAGAAAGAAGAACGGTAGAGCATATCTTTCTTACATAGTCATTGAGCTCGTGAAATGATAGTAATAATGTTGAACGTTTGACTTTTCACACAAAGGTTTCACGGGAGCAGCAGGAGGTGTCGGTCTCTCTCTCTCTCTCTCTCTCTCTCTCTCTCTCTCTCTCTCTCTCTCTCTCTCTCTCTCTCTCTCTCTCTCTCTCTCTCTCTCTCGCCCACCTAACCTCTGCCTCCGCTCTGTGTCGACAGGACGGTTCCCAGAAGGTGGAGGTGCCCAACACTCAGGTGGTGAAGCCCTGCCACGACTGCCGCGGACACGGCGATATCCGCTGCGGTGACTGTGACGGCCGCGGACACGTGAGTAGTCCGCATCGGGGTATACGAGTTACGACAAACCGAGAGAAACTGTCAACAGCGGCAACTATACAGCTTCACAATTGCCGGTCGGAGTCCGGAGATCGGTAAACGTTAGCTGTAAAAACAGACGAGCAAAGTGAGTAAAAGGAACGTCGAATATCAAACTAATGACTACTCGCATACTGCTAATGTTATTGGTCTTTTGGTCCTTGTCTTTTACGCCAATTGCTCCATGTTTATCAACACCCCATTTATCGTTCGGCTGTTGCAGGAGACCTGCAGCAGCTGCTCGGGTACCGGGACGCGCATTGGTGACGAACAGTGCACCTGGTGCGACGGTCGCGGCACCAAGCCGTGCACCTGGTGCCACACCACCGGCATGAAGACGTGCTCCACGTGTGACGGGCGCCGCTACCTGCGCTGCTACGTGGAGCTCACCGTCACCTGGTGAGGACCGCGGGCTGGTGCGGGAGCCAGGGACACGGGACGCTCGATATCGGAAGGTGACGTGCCTTTGCCTGACGTGCGTTTGCCTGACGTGCGTTCGCCTTACTGCTAGGTAGGGACAGTAGGTAGACCGCGTAGAGATGACTGGAGCGCCAACCGTGGCTGTTCGCACGTCTAAGGCGCAAAACATTCACTAATGGACGACTTGTAAACAGAGGGCAGGACTTAACCCATGGCCATCGGCCGATGTACATACGGCGCTCTAGTTTGTTTACCGTCCGTACAACTCGGCATTTTAAACAGAGCATCTCCTTTCGCCGAAGCTGATCTATGTAAGTATATAGGCGCCTGTCAAAGGCATCTTGTATACCCTGAAGGACTTGGCAAACACATGTGCGGCTCTCATTTTATTATCTCTGTCTCCCTGACGTCCAGGAAGAAGCACGACGACACGTTCGTGCTGGAGAAGACGGCGCTGCCGGACAAGCTGGTGAAGTCGGCCAGCGGTCAGGTGGCCTTCAGCGACGAGCAGCCCCGAGTGGCACCGGTGGCCGGCTTCCTGGACCCCCAGATCGGACAGGCCTCGCAGGACCTGGTCCACAAGCACGCCACCAAGTGGCCCAACGAGCGGATCCTCATGCAGGTGAGAGTGGTCACCAGATAATACTGACCGACGACTGGTCACAGGATGATGATTAGTAGGGTATTTGGTGCGCGGACTGTCCGGATAAAGTAATCTTGGTCCGGAGGACATCGCCAACCGAGGAAAGCCGACATAAGTTTCCACTACGCTCTGATGCAATCAAGGAGACGCACAGCACTGCTTCGACGAGTATGATTGAAACACATTGGGTAGTTTGCTGCAAGGCTTATTGGATGTGAAGGACATTCAGTGCAGAGTCCTTGGTATCTACATACTTTGTTTACGCGTTTCGGTGTGAATGAGTTTAGTCGCCGCCAACGACAATCGTATTGCATCGTTCGCTCGCAACTCAGCACGACGAACAATGTTATTAGAACTGCTTGCAGTCAGATAAAATAATGTGATTTATCAGTCACCTTGCACCATGCGATGTCTGTCCGTTCGAGGACTGTACCCCCTCTGACGTCATTTTCATCTGCCCTCCGCAGCGTCATTCTGTGGAGATTGTCCCCGTAAACGCGGTGGAATACGTTCTGGACGGAAAGGAGGGCGTCTTCCACATCTACGGCAACGAGAACAAGGTCCATTTCCCCGACTACCCGTCCCAGTGTTGCGGTTGCTGCGTGCTGATGTAACGGCGTCGGAGATCGCTCCGAGCCGCCTCCCGTACCATCACACGGCGAGCGGTGGAAGGATAAACACCATAACACCAGCGCGTGTTGCAGCGATGAGGGACGGCCCAGCCGGGCGGAATGACGGTCTACCAGCGCTGACTCAGAGCGTGAGAACGCAGAGACTCGAGACAGGACAACGTGGTTTGAGCGGCAGAGGAAGGCGGTGTGTGTCAGTGTCCCTAAACTGTCCGTGGGTAGGGAATGTGCGCTCGTGCGGCTCTCACAGGGTGTGGGAGTGATCAGTGAAGGACAGAGACCGGGATTGGTCGGACTGCAGAGCCAGCCGCTCAGCTCGTAATGACTCAGTCAACTGCAGAGTGATCCATCACAGGGCTAGAATAAACGGCCGCGACGCAGGATCGCCCGGCAACGGAGGGGTGGGGAGGGTATCTGCGGTATTAAGAACGCGGCACGCTGTGCGTGGAGTTTTAGCGCGGCTAGCTTGTGGTGAGGCAGAAACTGGGTTGGGGTTGTTTGGGACAGTGGCGTCTGTTGGAAATTGTCACAGGGAGGAAATTTTGATAGGTAACCAATTTCGGGAATCACGCGAGATATTTTGACGAAGGCATCTTTTACGCCATTTTCTACTCTTGAATACTAGTCCCATTTACGTCATTACAAATGACTTTTTAATCCCAATGAGCTTTTATACGAGGCGAAATAGCTGCCAAGATTGAGATGGATGTTATATTTTCCTAGTTTTGCAAATGACACCCTTTATCGTGAGTAAAGTGGTATTTGTCGCTAGCATTTTGCTCGAATTGAGCTCGAATGCTTAGTATCCAGATGCGCAGTGATCGAATGTGCAGTGATCTAGATTGCTGACGCATTTCTCGCCTACCGGTGATGCGAAGTCTCAGTCTGCTTCCAATTTTAGAACTACACGTGTTTGACTTGCAAAGAATGCCTCGCAGTAACTTGCCAGAATATCTTTTAGTAATTAGCGTTGTCCGCAATGAAGGGTCGTCATTCATGGTAACTTTGGGACGAACTCGGCCGAATAATCATGATCCATTACATTGTTGGATCACTTGGACATCGTCTTGGAAAAAGAGCCGTGCACTTCCACTCGTGTTTTATGGCTGATGTGACACATAGCAGTTTTGTTTGCCGAGCTATGTGACTTTGCTAGCATACAGTGCATGTCATGTGGCTACCGCTGTCAGGTTGTGAGTGCTTAGCTGCCTCGTTGTTTTTGTGTGTGTTTAGATTCTATAGCATCGCACATAATCTCTTGCATCTTAATGGAGAAATGGATACTACACTAGGTCCTGATGGATAAATGGAAATGGCGTTTTCTTGAGACTGTGGGCGACACACCAGTCACCACCCACGACGCACCGTCTCCCCCACTGGCCTCTAGTGCGCGTATGGCCGTTACAATTAGTGATGCCCCACGCACGGCTCTCCACAATAGCGGCGGCCACACCGACGTCTTCCCGTCCGTACCGCCCCGTTTAGTAATCCAGGCACGCTCTCATGTCTGCCCGATCACAAATCACTTTTGTAGTAACCGCAGCAAGAACGGACCAGGGCTAACACCGGTTCACACCGGTCTGCGATGTGGTCAAGTGCTGAGACTTTCCGGAGCTTTCCCTGGCGTAGTGCCCAGTGCCCAGTGCATCATTTTGTGCCTCTGCCCGGACCAGTTGTCCCACCGAGCGTGCCTGACATGCAGCGAGGTCAGCAATGATGCAGCAGACTCCCAGGGCCGTCGCGGTTAAAAACGAGGTGGCCGGACAGACAAGCCACAGTGATGATCGCTCCAGTCCACCGCAGACCGTACAAAAACCGTCCAGGCTCGGCCAAAGATGAAGGGTTGCCAAAGTTGACAACCGGTATTCCGTCCATATTCGCCAATTAAACATGCATCCCTAATGGAAACACTTGATTAGTCTCGACTATGATAAAAACGATGTTTCAACGGCTTTCTTTTGCTGAAAGAAAATAAGTCGGGGCTGTTTGGAGAAATATTGTGCCATGTAAAACAACTTCTGTCGTATCTGCGAGCCGGGTCCGACCCGGCCCAGTTCCGCGGCTCCGCCCATCCACCGCCCACAGTTTGGCCCAGATAGAAGAACGACTTGGCAACACCGGCGTTCACTGCTGACCTAAACCAGGCTGTGAGCGAGCTGGGCCGGGATTCAGAGCAGACCTACAGCCGACTCCCAGCGAGTTGAGCCGGGATTCACAGACAGATCGATACGACCATGGACTGATGTTGACCCACTCCGAGATGCCTGCTCAACACTTTTCTTGTGGACGAGGGAGTGAGATAAAAGAAAACCACCGAGACCACGGGTTTTCGATACTAACCAAGCAAAATCTACAAGTGAAAGCAAACAAGCAAACATCGAACTTGTTGCTGCGACTTGTAGATAATCTTGAATCAATTGCCCTGCATTCGCTTTGTTCTAGATCAGACACCTTTGACCTTAGCCATATCGCCTTGCTTTTACGATAAATTCCACCAAATGAACCAAGCCACACCCCCATTCACCACGCTATCACCCCAGCCCCGCATCGAGCAGCTCCCATTGGACAGCACACACCCACGCCGCCCCATCCATCACTCCCCTTCCCTTCCCAACCCACCAAAAACACATCCACCTATCGACATAGCTGTATTGACCACAATAGTATCCTAGCTCCCTATGTACACGCACCCTGACGTCGTCTGTTGGTGTCGACGATCAAACCTCGGCACGGCCGTCCCAGACGTAGGGCTGGCCGGGACGCGGCACTGCCGACGCCGCTGCCGTCGACACCTGGGCACCCGCACTGTCAGGGGGGGGGGGGGTGTCAGTACTGGGGTAGAGTGACAAGGCATCGTAGGGGGGGGGGGGGTCGGTGCTGAGACAAGCGACGAGACGGTCGGTATCGGGGAGGAGATCCAGAGTTGGGAAATCATCAATTAAAAACATATTAACCCTCGCCTGTGTGCGGCTTTTCCAGCGTCTAGCGTGTAGGGGGTCGGTAGGACCCCCCCCCCCCGCCCTGCCGTTCGGCCCCTGATCGAGCTAGAGCTTCGAGGAATAAATGAGCGTGCTGCCCGTAACGAGAGGAAGCCAATGATGCCTAATTTTAAGGTCCTAGGTCATTGATTGACCTTTAAGGTCAGGTCAGTGATAGAAAAGTCGGGAAAATCGGGACCTGGTAGAACTTCGTAAAGTGAAGCTGTTATGGGGTTTTCGGGGTGCTGATCACAAATTTTCTCTTAGTTTTGATCACAGATGATGTCTTCATGCATTTAGGCCAGGTCCGGTCAGGTCAGGTCAATTAGTAGGCGTCCTGCTGGGTATCTATAGTAGGGGTCAACCACCACTGACGACGTCGCAACATGTTACGAAAGCACTAGAACTTGCCATCTTAGAAGCACTAGAACACTAGAACTTGCCAAAAATAAGTGTTATTAAACAACGCGAACAAGATCTATCGAGGGATGGAGCAAATTAAGCATGAAAACAACTTCAAGATAAAACTCGAATAGCGCTGGTAGGTACTGGATGAAACACTCAAAATCCGAAGTAAGATTGTCAAATTTTACAATATTGATTCAAATGAACTTAAAGCTTACAACAGCAGAGAACAAAGGTCACCACTATCTCCACAACCTACGACTTCCGTAACCCTGGGCAACTCCGGTACTCCAACCCCCTCCCCCCCCCCCCCCGGTACTCACTCGGTCTCGGCCGCCGCCGCCGCCGCCTCCTTCTCTTTCTTCTTCTCCTTCTTGCTCTTTTTGGCGGTGAGCAGCGCGGCGCCGGTGTTCTCGGCGAGCAGCACCGGCGGCATCACCTCGCGGCGCGCGTCCCGAGTGAAGTAGTAGTTGGCGAAGTAGTAATTGAAGTAGTAATTGCCGCTACCTGACCGCTTGGAACAGCGTGAGAGTTCCGGTTAGCACCTTGGTCCACTGGATGTGGTGCTTAACCCAAACCAACCAACCAACCTGTATGGCCTAAACTTTTGAATTTATTTTAAAAGGGGAAAAAACGCAAGAAATTACCCAACGTTTCGCATTTATTGCTTATTCATGGGTCTTCGAGTGCGATTGTGTCAAAATTCAAAATATATATTAATAAATTCAAAAGTTTAGGCCATACATGCACTATAATATGTCACACCTGTCTATTGATAATCCTCATTCATATATGATTGCTTTCTATACCTGTTCGATAACAGAAAAGGCTGAAGTGAAGCGCTTGTGGTCGTCGATCTCTATAACAACCAGAATACTAGCCAATGAATGGCAGGCTTCGAAAGGAACATGCCACTCAGCGGCGTATTTAGAAAATCGCGAAGGGGGGGGCCAAGGGTTTGGAGGGCGCCACCTCACCCAAGGAGGGCGCCATACGGTCGCGAGATAAAAAATCGCTCAGCGGGGTGGGTGGGGGGGTTGGGAGGCGTTTTTTACCATGCCACCAGTTTTTTTTTTTTGCGTAACCTCGTATAGGTCGTGCTGCATTGATTTTGCATCGTGTGTATTCTTTATACTCCAGGTCACAAAAGGTCAAGTGTTCTTGAAATGCGGCGCCGAAGGCGCGCGAAATTTTTGAAAACAACCTTTTCCTCCGCTTTTTAGGCACGCCTTTTATACGATCACCGTTCAAAGCTCCTCTCGCTCTTTTACCAAATTTGAAGGTGTAAAAAATACCAAAGGTTTGGTCGGGCCACTGCCACACAAACTGTATAGAAAGCTTGGCTCATGGGTGTCGATGTATAAAAGTTTATTGGCGGTGGCATATCTACGCACCAGATCACCGTATCGGATTGATACCGGAGCGCGAGATGCGTAAACATCATCAAAATTACCTCAGACCAGCCTTCATAGCCTTCTCACAGATGCATACAGTGTACCCACATAACCAGTTTCAATCACCGAAACTTCAGATGCCTGCTGTTGCGGCCGAACCTGTTGACAATACTTAATCGTAATCCATATAGATGCCATGATGCACGTAAAGTAGGATCAATCCGTTAAGACCAAAGACGTGTTTTATGCATCGTAGAGCGTAGATAGTTTTGGTAGGTATAGGTACTTCATTCATTGTGCTGAATGCACGTTCATTTGTGGCAGTTTTCACAGGCAAGACATCAACTATGTGCAATAGAACGACTAAGTTGAAAAACATGCCAAAGGAGTAAATAAATGATAAGAGGGCAGCGATCAACGGATGTTGCCAATAGGTAGAAGGGCTGCGATCCACAGGAGGGCGCTAATAGGTAGGAGAGCCCCGATCAACATCCCGAGTTTCGATAGTAGGGCACCGATAGGTAGGAAGTTGGCGAGCAGCAGGAGGGCGCCAATGGATAGAAGGGCAGCGATCAACAGGAGGGCACCAATAGGTAGGAGGGCCCCGATCAACAATCAACAGGAGGGCGCCACCAGGTAAGAGGGTGGCGAGGAACAGGAGAGCACCAATAGGAGGGTGGCGATCAACAAGAGGTCGCCAATAGGTGGGAGGGCGGTCATCAACTGGAAGTCGTTAATGAGCGGAAGGGTGACGATTAAAATGGGGGTGGCAATGGTGAGGAGGGCGCCTTTGCTCAAGAGCATGACACGAACAGGAGGGCGTCTGTGCGGAGGGCGCTGGTCAACAGGAAGGTACCAGTGGATAGGAGGGCGGTGATCAACAGGAGGGTGCCAGTGGTTAGGAGGGCGGCGATCAACACGAGGGCGCCAATAAGAGAAGGGCCCCGATTAACATTCAACAGGAAGGACTAGGGAACCAATAGGTAGGAGGGCGGCACTGAACAATAGGGTGCCAAAAAGGAGAAAGGCGGCCTTGAAAATTTCACATGAGGGCGCAATAGGTAGGAGAGCGCCAATAATTATGAGGACGCCGATCAGCAGAAGGGCGGCAATATGTAGCAGGGTGGCGACCTACAGGAGGGCGCCTTCGGGTGAGAGGGCGCTTATTTACGGGACAGCGGCTTACATAGGCGACCACCGTTACGCTTAGAGAGCTACAGCCTACAAATGTGGTTGGAGGGCGCCCGAGGGAGCCCTCCAACCGTATTTGGAGGGCGTATTTGGAATGGGCGTCCTCCGAGGGCGCCCTCCATCCGTATTTTCCCTGTAAACACATTCGCGATTGGAGGGCGCCCTCCAGTCGCGATTGTTTTTCGATTCGATTATATCACAATTGCATTTGCGATTGGAGGGCGCCTTCGGCGCCCTCCAATCGCAAAGGGCGCCTTCGGCGCCCAAGGGGGGGGCCATGGCCCAGTGGCCCCCCCCTGCCTACGCCCCTGAATTGCCACTAGTGATATAATACTAAACAGGAGTAATCTTGTCGTGGTAATGCGTGTTGCAATGTTGCATGCGTTGTTGTTGTTTTGGTTTAGGGCGCGCGTGTTGCGTGCGAGGTTTCGTATTGCACGGTGAAGTGTAGCAGTGCATAGTTGTCTTGTTTCTGCCCGAAATCTCTGAGCATGAAGCCTAATTATTTGTCATTCAAAATTACATGCATTTATCTTTTAAAGCTTGGTTTCGTTCACTTGATTTTTGAAATTCAAGCTGGGTTTTCTAAGAAAAGAGGTTTTCTCACACAATTTGGGTATTAAGTGATGTAACGGAAGTTAGCCCACATTCAGCCCACATTCGGCCCGCATATTTACGTCTGGACAACGAGTTGCGGGGAAAAGTGCTGATTGTGTTGCAGTTTTAGGAGCCGGTGATTATGCTGGATTTTTGGGTTACTTTTTCGTTCCGTTTCATGTATTTCATAGTGTTTGGCTTTTGAATATTTTAGTTCTTTCAGATAAATATTACTTGCCTTACAACTTTTGTAAAAACGTTTCATTTTTTATAAGCCGGCGTTCAGAGTCCTAACAATACATCAGCACTACAATCATTGTAAACAAACAAATGGAGCACCACTTGGCTCTGTTCCAAGGCCATTTTTTAGTTTATCTGGTGGTTTTCTTGCTCTTGTACGTCGTTTTGTTGGATGTTTTGAATCCCTTAAGATTGACTTATATCATATTTAGGAAGCATGTTGACTGGAAACAATCTGAAGTATCCAGGAGGCTGACGGAGGTCCTGACTACTGAGCAATATCAATATCAAGTTGAACAAGTTATGAAATTTTGGTTGATAAACGCAAGTTGATCGGGCTCATATATCAGCAAGAAAAAGTAAAATTAAAAGAGCTTATTGTCCAAAAACAAGCTATAATATTGCAGACCTTGGAGCAATACTGAAGAGCACACTGAGCAGGATCATGCCAGAAAATGTTGACTGATGAGCGCATATTGATGTATTGGTATGAATATTGAATGATAACTTACAACAGCTCAGCAAGATAAATTAGTGCTAACTATCAAGTTAAAATCTAGAATGAATGGACTTGGGCAGTTTTACTATGCTTAGATGCTATGCAGATTGTAATGTGCATCAGGTACTCAGTGTCTGGCAAATGAAACATGCGATCATTCCATTTGCTACTGGAGGAGAAAGCTTGGATCACTAAATCCACTTTATGTTGATTTTGATGTTAATCATCATCACTGTATTTCTTGAAAAAAGGATTGTAGTAAAATTGTCAATGTGACAATCCATGCAACGATGTGATCATATTATGTGTTCATAGTCATTCGTGATAGTCATTATTGGTCCAATATACAATGGCAAAGCTCTCAGTCTCAGCGTTTCTTCCTGTGGATGGCCAGCAGTGACTCAGAGCTTAGAAGTATTAGTTTTCTTCACAGGGCTGGGATAAAAAGTACTGAGGGTAATCTTCCACCAAGGAACTCTACTTTGACATGGTATGAGATGTAGGCACAAGTAGGTAGGTGCTCAGTTCCTATAGTCAGTAGTTGTGTATGTTTAGTCGGGTTAGCTTAGATCAGATTGTTAGTTTTTTAATTTGCCAAATGTCCATAAAATGTGACCTGAGCAATGAGCATACCTGAACCTGACTAACCTGACAGCTGACCTAACCTCAATCATCACACATATTTGCAGCCTACCCAAGACCTGCATGGCAGTAGCACCCAGTTATAGGTAGGTACTCACCCTAACTCAGTCTTACCTGCTAACCTTCAACTTGCCAAAAGTTAGCTCACATTGCCAAGCTGTGTCCAGGGAAACAGTCAACTGAGGAACTGGCTCATTGGGTGGCTGGTGGTGTGAGTCTGTGCATTTAAAGTGCTTCTTCTCTGAAGCTGCTCTGCACTGCTGTATGTCATGTTAGATGCTCAGAAAATGTGGGAAATGATTACTAAGCTACTTTGGTGCTTTGTTAATGCTCGAGACATGAACAAGTACAGATCCTGCAGGGTACAGCTATGAGTTAGGTGCTAGGTGAGTATGTTATGTGAATGTGCTGTTCCCTGTTTGACCGTAAGTATACAAACAAGCACAGGGTCACAGTTATATATTCAATCTCCACATAAACATACAACAAAAACGGCCATATAGCCTAACTCCGAACACACCACAGATAACTTAAGCCTTTGAAGGCACAAAAATGTTTTGATTAACAGGACAGGTTTACAATATATCCTCTGTCCTTGGGGGATCTTGCTGCCAAGTTGAGGTATGATGACTGAACTTCAGGATTGATCAACCTTTTCTTAGCCACTGCTTATATACGAGAAAGACCAAATGCTTGTTTGTTTTGATTTACAGGAGCAGGACATGTATACAATATATCCTCTGTCCTTGGGGATCTTGCTGCCAAGTTGAGGTACGATGACTGAACTTCAGGATTGATCAACCTTTTCTTAGCCACTTCTTATAAACGAGAAAGACCAAACGCTTGTTTGTAAACTGCGTTGAAAATTTAATGATCCACCTTCAATTCTGACATGAAGGCACAAATGAAATAGTTTCCTCTCCTTTTGGAATACACAAAGCAAAATATTTAATAAATTTTAGTGGATGGACAAGAGCAATTAGCATTCAAGTTAACTTCTGCCACTGTTGATGAATTACACTGACGCTTATTCGCTTCATATTTTGTAACAAACGCGCTAAAACTGCAATATAACAGCACTATATGCTTCTTGACAAAATGCAATAGTATTAAAAATTTAGCCCTGATGGCATTCATTCTTAGGGAAACGTAATAACAAAATATTTTGTAGTAACTATTAAATTTCGGCCGAAAACAGTGCACGGTTTAAAAAAGAGTCATTCCAATGACGGTCCATTCTTGCGGTCCTGAAATCGCCACTATTTCCGGACTCTCCAACGCAACTCGTTGTCCAGACGTAAATATGCATTCGGCCCAGCCCAGATTGGGGCTGCCAAATCTAGGGAAAAATCTAGAAATCTAGGGAAATATCTAAAAACCGTTTTACGCCTAAACGGCTGGACGAAACTGAAAAATAAGACCACCATTTGAAAGATCTCTTCACCCCGGACCTAATGATATGGTTAAATACCGGATCAATTTAACCAAAAGCATGATTTAACCAGGATGAAAATTTTCGGTCAATGGGGTGGCCCCTACGATTTTCTTCAAAATCGGCATGGTGATACTACAGGCCGAGATGATCAATCTGGCTGAAGAAACCCCTATGGGCATCGAAATCTATGGGGTAAAAACGCCCTTGGAAAGTTTTACCCACGCATTTCTGGCAAGTGTATCGCACGCATCCCCCCAATATGGGTATCATATGAAAGCCCATGAAAACCCAAACAAAATGGTGGGGTAAAATTTACCCATTACCCCATCCAGGGTAAAGTTTACCCAAGATGAAAATTTTCGGTCAATGGGGCGGCCCCTACGATTTTCTTCAAAATCGGCATGGTGATACTACAGGCCGAGATGATCAATCTGGCTGAAGAAACCCCTATGGGCATTGAAATATATGGGGTAAAAACGCCCTGGGAAAGTTTTACCCACGCATTTCTGGCAAGTGTATCGCACGAATCCCCCCAATATGGGTAGCATATGAAAGCCCATGAAAACCCAAACAAAATGGTGGGGTAAAATTTACCCACTACCCCATCCAGGGTAAAGTTTACCCACTGGCGGATCCTGGGGGGGGTCCACGGGGTCATGACCCCCCCCAAAAGGTCTGAGAGGGTCATTTGACCCCCCCCCAAAAGCCGAAGACCTAAATGCGCTATAGACGCCGTCTTGCATGCTCAAAATCACCTGTCAAACACTTCTGAGCTAATACCTTTGTTTTTCTGGATCGTGTTGCGTGAAAAGGCGTATTGAAGACCAGAATCTTACTCGTTTTTGTCTCAACCGTGCGAGCACCAGGGGATGATCCAGGAAAACTCCAAGGGGATGGTCATGAATTTAATTCGTGGTGCCCCTACCTATACGCAAAATTAAAAACTCAACGGATTTCGGTCACTTAATTTTGGTGATGTCCTATTTTCATTTTTTATTTTGTTTGTTTTATTTTTAGTGCCCCTGGGCCCTGGCAGGTCAAAATCACGTCTGAGGCGAAAGAAATTCACGGGAATCCCAAAAATCACGTCAGGACATTCAGGGCCCTCTGACCAGCCTGACAGCTAGGGCCCTTCTTACTTCCTGGGGCCTCCAGTGAATAACCGCTAGTGTCTGTGTCTGACCGCTAGGGCCCCTCTGACTCCTCAGTAGGTAGGAGGCCCTCTGTAGAGGAGGTCCTCTGTAGAAAGGAGGCCCTCAGTAGAGAGGAGGCCCCCTGTAGAGAGGAGACCCCTTTAAAGAGGAGGCCCTCTGTAGAGAGGAGACCTGCTGTAGAGAGAAGGCTCTATGTAGAGAGGAGGCCCTGTGTAGAGAGGAGGCCCTCTGTGGAAAGGAGACCGCCTGAATGCAGAAGGCCCTCTGAAGAGTGGAGACCCGCTGTAGAGAAGAGGCCCTCTGAAGAAAGGAGGCCCTCTGTAGAGAAGAGGCCCTCTGAAGAGAGGAGGCCCTTTGCAGAGATGAGGTCCTCTGGCTCTTTGAAGAGAGGAGGCCCTCTGTAAAGGAGGCCCTCTTAAAGGGAGAGACCCTCAGTAGAGAGGAAGCCCTCTGTAGAGAGGAGGCCCTGTAGCTTCTGTAGTTAAGAGGCCCTGTGAAAAGAGGAGGCCCGCAGTAGAGATCGGTGGTCCTCTGTAGAGAGGAGGCCCCCTCTGTGTTTTGACAAATGTTTTTGCAAATTTTTCGCGGCGCTTCGCGCCGCCGATTTATGTACATACGTACAGGTCAATACGAAATCTTGACTGTAATTACATAAACCAACCGTGTCAAATTGAATCAGAATTCATATGTGTGCTGTAAAGGAACTCCGGCTTGTACTGCAATGCTAAAAGGGTGGTAAAATTTGTGTTTTGGAGCTGTGTTTCGACACATTCTTTTGCAAATTTTCTCGGCGCTTCGCGCCGCCGATTTATACACCAATCAATAAGAGAGAAATAACAGTGACTGTAATAACACCAACCGTGTCAAATTGAATCGGAATTCATATGTGTACTGTGAAGGAACTCCGGCTTGTACTAGCATGCTAAAAAGGTTGTAATATTTGTGTTTTAGAGCTGTGTTTTGACAACTTTTTTTTGCAAATTTTTGCGGCGCTTCGCGCCGCCGATTCATACACAGGTCAATAAGAGAGATCGTGACTGTATGCTACTATTTACTAATGCATTAGGCTAAAAGTGAGGTAACTATATCTACTTCTGGGTTTTTAAGTCGGTCGACCCGCCTCCCCCCCCCCCCCCAGTAAAAAATCCGTGGCGACGCTCCTATATAGGTGGGTTTCACTAACTAAAACTACTGAGCCGAGTGACTTACGATAAAACTTCATCTTATAAACGACGAAGATCAAATGTCATTTTTTGATCTCGACATACTCGCTCCCTACCCCCCCCCCCCCCCCCGGTCGTCAGAATTCATTCACCAGACCTGGTATGTCGGCCGACTGGTGACCCCCCCCAAAACGACCCCCTAGATCCGCCCTTGAGTTTACCCAAGATGCATATTTTCGGTCAATAGGGCGGCCCCTACGATTTTCTTCAAAATCGGCATGGTGATACTACAGGCCAAGATGATCAATCTGGCTGAAGAAACCCCTATGGGCATTGAAATCTATGGGGTAAAAACGCCCTTGGAAAGTTTTACCCACGCATTTCTGGCAAGTGTATCGCACGCATCCCCCCAATATGGCTATCATATGAAAGCCCATGAAAACCCAAACAAAATGGTGGGGTAAAATTTACCCATTACCCCATCCAGGGTAAAGTTTACCCAAGATGAAAATTTTCGGTCAATGGGGCGGCCCCTACGATTTTCTTCAAAATCGGCATGGTGATACTACAGGCCGAGATGATCAATCTGGCTGAAGAAACCCCTATGGGCATTGAAATATATGGGGTAAAAACGCCCTGGGAAAGTTTTACCCACGCATTTCTGGCAAGTGTATCGCACGCATCCCCCCAATATGGGTAGCATATGAAAGCCCATGAAAACCCAAACAAAATGGTGAGGTAAAATTTACCCACTACCCCATCCAGGGTAAAGTTTACCCAAGATGAAAATTTTCGGTCAATGGGGCGGCCCCTACGATTTTCTTCAAAATCGGCATGGTGATACTACAGGCCGAGATGATCAATCTGGCTGAAGAAACCCCTATGGGCATTGAAATCTATGGGGTAAAAACGCCCTTGGAAAGTTTTACCCACGCATTTCTAGATTTCTAGATTTCTAGATTTTTCCCTAGATTTCTAGATTTTTCCCTAGATTTCTAGATTTTTCCCTAGATTTCTAGATTTTTCCCTAGATTTGGCAGCCCCAATCTGGGCTGGGCCGAATGTGGGCTGAATGTGGGCTAACTTCCGTTACATTATTAAGTGTCAAATTAAGTGTAGGATATCAGGCGGTTTACAATCGCTCTATATTTTTTGGACGTCATTTAATGGTTCTTCTTCTTGTTTTAAATAATGCCTACGTAGCGTTCCCATATTTAGGTTTTTCATTCCCAACTATAGGAACGAAAATGCATTCCCAAAAATGGCAGGCTTGGCCATAGTTCCGCCTACTGCTATTGGACCAGTGAGCATAATTAAAAACCCATGATACCTTCAATTTTCAAGTTTCCCATACCTGCTACATTGCATGATTAAATCGAGACATCCAGGCATTTCAATGTCACGTGCACAGACCACACTTTTCAAAGTTTAATGCAGTGCTTTAATATTGCCAGCCGTGTGGTTCAAGGGGTGTGGTTAAACGCGTTGAACTGAACCACACGGCTGCTGACGTCACTATCAATTATAGTTGTGAGCTTTTTGGCAGGTATGGGAAACACCTTCCAGCCCTAAGGCCGGGAATTCAATAAATGTCACCTCGCTTTTTTAGCGAAAAGCACCTCGGGCCTAACGGCCCTCGGAGTTTTCGCTAAAAAACCTCGGTGACATTTATTGAATCATCCCGGCCCCGGGCAGGAATTTATTTTCATCAACGTTACAGATGGAAGATTTTTGTTTTTAGGATTTTTCCTATCATTTTCTCTTAGTATTCTTGCTCAAGCCACCTACTCCTCAGATCTCATACCACCACACACCATGGTGAGTGACACCAACCCAGACCCTACGCTCTACATGGACTACAATGCCACCACTCCGTTGGCGGCCGAGGTGAAGGCTGACATCGCCGACTCGCTGCACCGGCACTGGGCCAACCCGAGCTCGACCCACCCACCAGGCCGGAGCGCGCGCCGCGTGCTGGAGGAAGCACGCAGTCACGTGGCTGCGGCCATTGGCGCCCAGCCAGAGCACGTTATCTTCACCTCCGGGGGCACTGAGGTGGGTCGGGGTTCCCCCAGTTTGACTGCTTTTTGAAAGCAACTCCTGCACGTCAAGTGCAGTGTGGCTTGAGTGGAAGAATGATAGGGTGGTGTACGTGTAGGTCCAATTTGACATTTACTTTCATATAAACCAGGGAAGGCACAAATAAGTTGGAATGTTACATCCCTTTGCACTTATATTCAGTCTAGACTTGTCTTAAGTGCTCTTCAGTCTTCACCGTTAATTTTCTTTCGTTAAAGCTGCATTTGCATCCTGCCTCGTACCGTTTCCAGGCGAACAATATGGTGGTCCGCGGTTCTCTCGAGTTTTACCGGGCGACCGGCCGCCGGGGCACACCGCACCTCATCATCTCTGACACGGAGCACGACGCCGTCGAGGCGCCGGTCGCCGACCTGCAGCGGCGGCGACTCTGCTCTGGTGGGTTAGCATGATCAGTCTGCTCTGGTGTGTGCTATACTGCAGCCGGGAATCATGGGTCTTAGACCTCGCTAATAGCGGGTCTCCACAAGTATAGCCAACTTTTTCCTGTAGCTACTTAGATAGATGTGTCGATTTTTTTTTTTGGCTAATCTGTTTCTCCTGTATCGAACTTTTCACGTAACGGTCAACAAATACTTGTTCGTGTCGACTATCCGGTCTTATATTCCGGTCGCAGCTATGTTGCCAACAATGCATGCTACTCTATATGCTACGGTGCACAGGGCTTGTGTTGAGCACTGATTTCTGAATGGATGTGCGTTTTTTGTCCGTTGTGTACCGAACCCCGTTGTGTATTTGCTTTGTGAATAGGTTATTGGTGCTGCTTGTGATACGTCATGTTCTATACATCACCCCCCCCCCCCTTTCGTCTCTGCAGTGACCCGGCTGCCGTGCCGCGCGGGGGGCCGGGTGAGTATGCTGTTTGTGCGGCATTGTGTCCGATTTATCACCCCCTCTCGTCTCTGCAGTGACCCGGCTGCCGTGCCGCGCGGGGGGCCGGGTGAGCGTGTCGGAACTGCGCGCGGCTCTCTCCCCCGATACCTGCCTCGTCTCGGTGATGCACGCCAACAATGAGACTGGGGTGGTCAACGACATCGAGGCGATCGGACGGTGAGCTAGGTGGTCTCTTAGGTCTCGGAAGATCGAGGATCTTTAATAATCTGACATTGGTTCTAATGGTATGCGAATGTGTGAATGGTAGTTTGGTATCGAATGCTACGTCACCTGCTCCTTAATCGTTACCTGCTGCCCTTCAAGCTATGCTTTCCTTGTCAGCATCGCTGTCCCTCAGAGCCGCCACCCTAACTCTTTATTGTTATTATTCCGATTCTCTCCAGCGCTCTGTCCGAGTCCCCGCACCGCCAGCACATCTGGTTCCACACGGACTCGGCTCAGACGGTCGGCAAACTGCCCGTGGACGTCTGTCGGCTCGGTGTCGATTTCCTCACTGTCGTCGGCCATAAGGTAGGTGTGGCTGTAGTGACAGTAGCTGCCCGCGTGCGTGGTTCTTCTTCGTGTTGTCAAGCAGGACAGATGTTTAGCAATGATAGGGAAACGGCGTAAATGATTAATGTTTGACGAAACAAATGTTACTGGTGCTGTTTTTATGCGCATCAGTTTGCACTTTGCAGCTTGCTTACCTGGTGGGCCAAGGTAAATAACGAATGTTTTGTTGGGAATTGGAATGCTTTTCCACAGTCCAATATTTTTCCTTGCTGTTCCTCCGCTGTACAGTCTGACACCCCGCCGCCCTCCGGCAGCTGTACGGACCGCGGATCGCCGCGCTGTGGGCCTCTGCCCTGGGTCTGACGCGCGGCGCGGACGGTAGTGCGTGTATCACGCTGCTGCGCGGCGGCGGTCAGGAGGGCGGTGTGCGGCCGGGAACGGAGATCACCCCGCTGGTGCGCGGGCTGGGCACCGCCTGTCGACTGGTGCAGCAGGGTCTGGAGAGGGACCGACAGCACATGGAGCGGCTCAGAAATCTGCTGGAGCGGCGACTCCTGGTCAGTCGGGGGCTGGAAGTAAAGCGTAACGGTGCGTTTGGAGCGCCCTCAAACAAACGTCATCGCGCAATTGATATTGTAAAAGGGGAGCTGATGCCGCGGATATTATTTTGCAATTTGAATGAATAACCTAGAGAGAAGCAAGAGTGAATAGCAGAGTATCGCAGAACTGGTTGTCCAGATCAGCAGCATCCCTTCCTCGCGACTGTCTCTCGTTTGTCATGCGTTTATTTAGCGTGTCCCTCTCACTCCCAACAACCGTGAGACTTGATCTAACTCTACGCTCCCCGCAACAGGAGACTGGCGTGGCCGAGAGTATCAACCTGCGCGACTCGCCCCGACTGCCCAACACGTGCAGCGCAGTCCTCTCGGGCCGCCGGTCCGGCAGGGAGGTGCTGCTCCGGTGCCGGCGCCTGCTGGCCAGCGTGGGGTCCGCTTGCCACGAGACGCCCGTGGCGTCGGCGGGGGACTGTGAGACAGCTAGTACAGTGGTGACTGGGGCGAGAGAGCCACGTGCGGAAACACAGAAGACATCAGGCGATGTGGGGAGTGAGGGCGTCTCAGCCGGCCTCTGCGGGGCGCCGGACGGGGCGCGGGGTGTCGGCGGTCTCAGCGGGGTGCTGCTCCGGAGTGGCGTCTCCCCGAAGGACGCCCGGAGAACGGTGCGGCTCAGTCTGGGCCGGACTTCCAGCGAACAGGACGTGCTGGACGCGGTGGAGGACCTGAGGCAGGCGCTGCGGGAGGCGGGGGAGGAACAGGAGGACGCGGCGTAGGTCAGTGAAGCGGGGAGGAACGACGGGCTGGGTCAACGAATCTGATAACAATATACGAATAGTTCGTGAACGACATAACGATGTCATGGAACGTACTATTAAATGGTGAAGCATTTTACGGTATCCATATGTTAATACGCTTACTGGGGCCGTGGTTGGGACCAATGCGAGCTTAATACGCAATCAATCATGTTATTTTATCTGTACATGTTTATTAATAATGGTTGCACAATATTGTTCACGTTATCTGGAACGTAACATGCAACATCTTATCAGGTTTTGCAGGGATTACAGGGCTTCTGCGTAATATTTTCACTAAATGACGATTATGCCCATCTGCCGTGGATCGTAAAATCTCCTGAGATCTGCCGAGTGTGTAGTGATGTACGTAATATTTTACATCCGGACGCCGTTTTCGACTCTGTCCGACGTGCTCGTGTCCGAAGTCCGACGTGCTATCAAATTAAGGAGCATGTCAAGCATCATATAACAGTAGATCTGCTTGTATAATCTCGAACCATGCATGGTTTTTTAGCTTTTATCGCTCGAGTAACGTACTTTTAGTCCATATTGGCGATGCTATTTTGATATCACGTCATGTTTTGATATCAAATTTTTCTCAGGATTTTATAAATTAGTGTCTTGCACCAAATTTTTGGTAAGTACCCGTGTGTGTCGTCGTAAATCAATACAAGTGTTTATCGCAATGGGCTATACCATGAAACTGCCGATTGAAAAATTCATAAGATGCTTAGTCAATTAAATGTGCTTATAAAATATCATCCATGCGTTTCATCCTCCTTTTTTTGCTTGATTTGAAATGCTGATGCGAATTTTATGTCATCAGTGACATGTGGAAAAGATGCATATCAAGCGTGTGGGGATGGTCGATAAGACTGAGATTGTCTGCTTATACTGGATAGCAGTACAGAAAAACACATTTCGAGGAAAGAAAAGTTTATTTTTACGAAAACTGGTCATGTTTGTTGTTTACCTTGAAGCTTCCCCGAGTCATTCAAGGCACTGAACTGAACTCTGCAGGAATATGAATACGTTCACGCGCATATGCGCCCCTGCATGATCACTACACCGTATATGTGCATGCACAATCGCCTATGTAAATAAAAAGAGACTATCCAAGCTGCAAAAATGTCATAACACCACGTGTATGTACCTATGTACATCACAGTACACGAATGCGTGGAATACAACTGATAAGCAAACAAAACGCTCAAAATGTACAAAAAGCTCTGCCGTCTGGCCTGTGGTCATAAACCTTCATTTACCGTAATGTGTCAATGACGCAATGAGAATACCCTTACGACGCTATTCCCATATCACATAACCTCATCTCAACATCACATGACGTCACTCCCGCATCACATGACGTCATCCCCACATCGTGACGTCATCACATAACTGCGCAGCAGCCGCAGCACTGAGACGGGTAGTCGGGAAAGTGGACGTTCCGCTCGTGGCCGCAGACGAAGAAGGTGCCCTCGTTGCCGCCGTAGTTGTAGGAGACGCTGTGTATCGCGATCTGTTGCACGTCGTGGCGCTGAGGAAGAAGAGGGGGGAATGTTAGATGTGCAATGTGAGAGAATGAGATACACACACCATAGACAGCTTACTTTGGAAATCCAGTAGAAGTAGTGATGTATGCAGTGAGTGCGTTGCAGCCTGCAGGACTGAGGGCAGTAATTCAGGCGGCAATCAATGGCATCAGTATATTCACTAGTATGATCCGGTCCTATGTTCTGCCATCTGTACGGTTCTGCAAACTACCCGAAATCGCGTGTACCAGCTGCCGCAAAATGTCCATTCCATACCTGTCACAAAATGCCCCCCCCCCCCCATCATAACTATTGTAGAACCTCCCCCACCACACCTGTCACAGAATAATACGTCCCCCTACCATACCTGTTGCAGAATGCGTCCCATCGGCCACCCGGTGTGGTGTTTTCTGACCAGGTGCTCGGAGGCCGTCACGATCCGGCTGTCGGGGAAGCCGGTCAGTGGCCAGACCAGGTGCGCCTTGGCTTGGCAGACGGTCTCCCCACTGACGGCTGCGACCTCCGAGTCGGGCAGGCCGGCCGGAGTCTCCACCACGTACCGGTCAGCGTGCACCTTCCTGGGGGTGGGACGGGGGGGAGTGAGGGGAGGGGAGTTTGTAGTTTGTACTTTGTTTCGTGAACACGTCCGTAAGCGAACTTTTTTCACAGTTTGTTGCTACATTGACTGGTTACCGTATCTAACCCACCTACACGTCTTCGCTCGCCACAGAACACCGCCAGTTCCGGACCGCAGATCAATTGTCCAGCGTCTTCTATCCCTTATCTTTGCCTTTCTCTTTCTTTCTCTCCTTTCTCCTTCTTTCCTTCTCTTTCCTTTCTTTCTTTCTCTTTCGCGGTGAGAGTGCGCGCGCTCACCAGGTGACAGTCATCTCGACGTAGTACTTGAGGTTGCGCTTGCCCTTGCAGGTGGTGCAGGTGACCATGCCGTTGCCGACGCACCAGGTGCACTTGTTGGTGCCGATGCCGCCGCAGCGGCTGCAGACGTCACCCAGCCGCTGGCCGCTGCCGCCGCACTGGCCGCACCGGTCCTGGGGAGGGGTGCAAGGGCATCAGTACAGGCTAGGTCTGGGGTACAGGGCTAAAGGCCGAAGCAGGGTCATCGGTCGTAAGAAGCGTGCACGGAGGTGGGACAACGGATCAGGTCTAAAGTACACGGGGGTGGGGTTACAGGTCAGGTCTGGGGTGTACAGACGGTGAGGTCACACCAGTTTCACTGCTCACCGGTCCTGGGAGCGCTGGCGGTGGATGGTGTTACAGGTCAGCTCCGGTGCTGTTTACACATTGGGGGGGGGGGGGGGTAGGCAGACCCTTTTGGTCTGACGAGACCATTTCAGAGCCGGAAGGATGATAGGAATTCGGGCAGACAATGGTCTGGACAAGCACCCTGAGTGAGTCGCGGGGGCTGAGTCCATCCCAGTTTACATGGGGGCGGATCATAGCAAGACTCTTTGATTGACTACCTGAGTGCTGTCGAGTTCAGACGTTTTCCGAAATATTTGTCCGGACCGGAGAGCTCATAATCCAGTTGTTCCAACGGTAACCCGAGCAGTGACTGATCCGCCCCTGTCGGCAGTGTTCGTGACCCGTGTGGTAATCGGACCTGCCCTGTGACGGCAGTGTTTGGTGACCCGTGTGGTAATCTGACCTGCCCCCTGCCGGCGCAGTGCTTGCAGCGCACATCCCCGTGGGCCTGGCAGTCGTGACAGGGCCTCAGCGTCTGAGTGTTCGGCACCTGTAGTACCTTTTTCTCGTCCTGAAACACAGGCCCCACAGTCAGAGTGAACGTTATCGCGCGAAGAATGCGATCTCGCTACTAGTCCCGACATAGGAGTATGGGGCCTGGAAGTACACGATCCGCGACAGCTTGGATGGAGTCCATTTATTGATTGATCGGGGCTTGCGACTACGTTTTTGAGAAAACAAGCTAGAATTAGCTTTCTTTGAAAGTTGACGAAATGCAATTTTTGTTGCCTCTTTGAAGTCGTATCAATTACCAGTGCAAGAAATGCATAGCTTTCAAAAATTATCTTCGCGCCCTTGTATAAGCACATTAACTAATAAGAGTGGTAAGGTCAAACAATAAACCAGCTCTAGCTGCGCCGCTGTGTTGGGTAGCTCGACCAGTAGTGATCTCACCTTGAACAGCGCCCCCGGTGTGAGCGGAATCTCCCACGGCTGAGGCGCCGGGCCCCCGCCGGCCGGAAGACCGTTTCCCGAGAACGGCTCAAACTTCCACTTTGTCTCGCGCTTCTCCACAAAACTCTCCAGGGTATACTGAAAATTCCGTAAGATGTCACAATAAGCCATCAGACATGCACCACGTAATGCGTCAGTAGTTATGGAACCGAGCGGGACGATGAACATAAGATGTTCATGAATGACTGTAGTTAGAGTTTAGAGTCAAACACTTTCGGCACACCAGCAATATTTGAATACACGGTGATATACCGATGAGCCTACCTATTGCAGAAGCGCTATCACCTAAGTAATCTTTGTTGTGTTCGGGTATAGGGGGTGTGTACTTGGACCGCCTCTGCGGCCCCACCTCTGTGTGCCTGGGAGCGCCCCTGCCGACGCTCAGCTGATCGTGCGCGCCAAGCGGCATGACTGGCGCGGGCGACTAGGCGTGGCGCTCGCCATACTTGTTTAGTTTTCGGAGAACTCTCTCGGCCCATTCGCACCGGCAGTAAATAAATCGCGTTTCTCTTAAGCTCTCTCTCACTCGAACCGTGAATTACGAACATAACATGGCGCGGTCAGTAGATGGTTTCGTGCGTGCGCGCAGTGATCAGTGTATCAGTGTATCAGTGATTAGTGTATAGCGCGCCGTGATCTGTGACGATGAGTGACATTGAGAAACTGACGCAGCTGCTCCTGCAGCAGGCGGAGCTGTCCGCGCAGCGGGAGCGAGACTCAGCGCAGCGCGAGGAGCGGCTCACTCAGATGGTGGAGCGACTGGTCGCCGACCGACAGCCACCCGCTACCGTCGCTGCCGACGATGCCTCGGCGGCGACAGCCGCCCGGACGTCGGCTGCCGCCCCGCCCGTGCGCCTGCCTGCTGCTGCAACGCCGGCGCCTCAGCTGTCGTCCTCCACATCCCTGCGCGACTTCGCTGTATGGAGGGAGAAGCTGGACGGGTACATGCTTCTGACCGGCGCGTCCGCGCTGCCCGTCACTGCCCAGAGAGCTGCCCTTCTCAGTCTTCTCGACGAAGATTGGCACCGGGTGCTGCGCTATGGACTGACGATAGCGGACGACTCTCCCCTCTCCGCGGTGGTAGACGCAATGGAGAGTCATCTCCGTAAGCAGCGCAGTGTCCTGGTCGACCGCCGTGCGTTCTACGCCCGTGTCCAGGAGCAGGGCGAGAATTTTGAGGAGTTTCTGTGCGAAGTGAAGGAGCTCGCGGCATTTTGCGACTTTTGCACACACTGTTACGACTCACGCCTGCGTGACAAGATTGTGTGTGGCCTGCGGGACGAGGAGACGGTGAAGCGTCTGTTGGAGGATCCGGGGCTGGACCTCAAGAAGACGGTGGACATCTGCCGTGCGTCAGAGAACGCCCGGGCTACCTGCTCCGACCTCCGCTCACCGACGGCGTCAGTGAGCCGTCTGTCGGCATACCGCCGTTCAAGGTCGCGCGATGCGCGCCCCGCGGCCCAACCCGGCGGGCGTTCCGCGGGTACGGCCGGCGTGCGCCGCCCCCAGGCGCGCCCCGCGGCCCAACCTGGCGGGCGCTCCGCGGGCGCGGCCGGCGCGCGCTGCTGCCGCTGCGGGCGGGCCGCCCACGCAGACCCGGCGGCGTGCCGCGCTACTAGCGCCATCTGCAACTCGTGTGGCCAGCGCGGCCACTTTGCAGTGGTGTGCGCCCAGGTGGCGCGCGAGAGCGCCGCTGCCCCCGCCGAGCGCGCAGCACCGGAGCGCGCGCGGCCCGCGGTGGGGCAGCCGTCAGAGCCGCGCATCTGCCGTGTCATCAGAGACGTCTACGTGAACGGCATCTCGACGCGGCCGACTCCCCCTGTGACTGTCCGACTGTCTACGCCGGCTGGTGTGTTCACCGTGCCGGCCCGGGCCGACTCCGGCGCCGAGGCGACAGTCATCGGCGAAGACAGCCTGTCTTCCATCTGCGTGGAACCAGCGCAGTTGGAGCCCTGCATCGGCCAGCCATTTTCAGCAGTAGGGAAACAGCCGCTCACCTGTGTCGGGTCGTTCCGGGCTACGCTGGAGCTGGGCGACCGATCGACCACCGCTGCCGTGTTCGTCATCAGGGAGCTGACTGGCCTGCTACTCAGCTGGTTCGACTGTGTGGCGCTGGGGATTCTGCCGAGGGATTTTCCGGCACAGATCCGGTCCGTCGAGGACGCACCGCGCCCTGCTGATGACGTCACGGCCTCTGTTGACGTCACATCCGATGGTGACGTCACACCCTCTAATGACGTCACACCGTCTGCACCGCCGGCCGCTGCCGGCTCCGCTCGTAGCGCCAGCGGCCGCTCGGCCCCGTATGAGGCGCCGCGTGACAGGCCCTGTCCGGCCACCGGGACCGAGACGGGCGCGCCGGCGCCGCCGGCCGATGGACCCGGCCCGGCCGCCGGCCTCAGCGGTCCGCTGCCGGCCTGGGACAGCGACTCAGACCCACCGGAGGCGGTCCGTGCAGCTCATGCAGCCGCTCTGGTGGAGTGTTTCCCGCGTGTGTTCGGGCAAGATTCGACTCTTCGAGTCATGGACGGCGGTCCGATGACGATCGAACTCCGGCCCGACGCGTGTCCGACGTCGGTCACCGCTGCGAGACCGATCCCCTTCGCCTGGCGTGCCGAGGTAAAGGCGCAGCTGGACGACCTGCTGGACCGCGGCGTCATCGTCCCTGTGGACTACCCGACGGAATGGTGCCATCCCATTTCGTGCGTGCCGAAGAACCCGTCCGGGTTTCGACTCTGTGTGGACCTGACGGGACTCAACCGGTACGTGAATCGACCCACGTACCCCTGCCGGTCTCCTCACGATGCCGTGACGAGTCTGCCCGCCGGGCACCGGTGGATGTCGACTCTGGACGCCAAGATGGGCTACTTCCAGGTGCCGCTCGCTGAGTCAAGTCAGGACCTCACCTGCTTCATCACGCCGTGGGGCAGGTTCAAGTTCGTCCGCTGTCCGATGGGATGCAGTGCGTCTGGAGACGAGTACAACCGGCGCGGCGATGCCGCGCTCGGCGACATCCCAAACTGTGTCAAGATTGTCGACGACATCCTGGCCGTGGCACAGACGTACCGGCAGCACCTGCAGCAGGTGATCGAAATCCTCCGGCGCTGTGACGACCGAGGAATCACGCTGAACCCGCTGAAGTTCAAGTTCGCCCAGAATGAGGTCAAATTCTGCGGCTACAAGATCACCCCGGCCGGCTACACCACCGACAATGAAAAGGCGCGCGCCATCGCTGATTTCCCGAGACCGGAGAACGTCACCGACCTGCGGTCCTTCATGGGTCTGGTGAATCAGCTGAGCGGCCTCACACCGGAGCTGGCTGACTCGACTCAGGCCTTCAGAGACCTCCTCAAGTCGCGCCGGGTCTGGCGCTGGACTGAGCAGCACGAGGCAGCGTTTCTGCACACCAAGATTGTGCTGTCGTCACCGCCGGTGATGGCATTCTTCGACCCCCAGCTGCCGACCGTGCTACAGACAGACGCTGCTAAAACCCGAGGACTGGGTTTTGCACTGCTCCAGAGGCACGGAGAGGACTGGCGTGTGGTCCAGTATGGTTCACGGTTCCTGACCGATACCGAGAGCCGATATGCTGTAATCGAGCTGGAGCTGGCTGCTGTACTCTGGGCCTGCAAGAAGTGCCATGTCTACCTGGCTGGCATGCCCCACTTCGACCTGGTGGTCGACCACCGACCGCTGGTGACCATCCTAAACTACAAGCAGCTCAACTCGATCGACAACCCGCGTCTGCAGCGGATGAGAGAGAAGTTGTTGGCCTACAGCTTCACCACCAGCTGGCAAAAGGGATCGAGTCACGTGATCCCAGACGCGCTCTCGCGAGCGCCCACCAGCGACCCCGCCGCTGATGACGGAGCGGTGGACACCGAGGACGACCCGCTGCACGCCAGCGTCATTGCCGCGCTGCAGGCCTCCGCTCGATCGGAGGAGGGCGCCCAGCTGGCTCCGCTGGTCGACTCCACACTGGAGAGAGTCCGCGCCGCCGCGGAGCGCGACACCGAGTACCAGACTCTCAGCGAGCTGATCCTGGCCGGATTCCCAGAGAACCGGCACGAGACGCCCCCTGCAGTACGAGCGTACTGGGGCGTGCGCCATCAGCTGGCCATCGACGACGGACTGGTGGTCTACGGCGCTCGACTGGTCATCCCGTCCGCCCTCCGACGCGGTGTGCTAAAGAAACTCCACGAGTCACACCAGGGCGTTGATCGGACCAAGCGCCGTGCTCGGCTCAGTGTGTACTGGCCGGGCATCGACAAGCAGATTGCTGACACTGTCGCCGCCTGCGCTCAGTGCCGTCAGCGCCTGCCCAGCCACGCCCGGGAGCCGATGTGGCAGGAGGACGGCGCACCGACACGCGTCTTCGAGTCGGTCTCGGCCGACTACTTCTCCGCTGGAGGACACACGTACCTGGTGTACGTGGACCGGCTGTCCGGGTGGCCGTATGTCACAGTGTGTCCCCGCACGGCCTCGGCGGACCATCTGACGCGGCAGCTCCGACTGATGTTCTCGCAGACGGGCGTCCCGACCGTGTTCCGGTCAGACGGCGGACCCCAGTTTGCATCAGGCACGCTCCGCCGGTTCCTCCAGCGCTGGGACGTACGACATGAGATGTCGTCACCGCACTACCCGCGCGCTAACGGGCACGCGGAGGCCTGCGTGAAGACAGCGAAGAAGCTGGTGCTGGCTGCGTCCTCATCGGGCCGGCTCGACCAGGACCAACTGGACCGAAGTCTGCTCGAACTCCGTAACACGCCCCGAGCAGACGGACGGTCGCCGGCACAGGTGCTGTTTGGTCACCCGCTTCGCTCTGGTGTTCCCACGCACCACCGCGCCTTCGCTCCTGAGTGGCAGCGGGCGGCCGATGTCTGCGAGGAAAAGGCTGCCGAGCTCCAGGAGCAGGCCGTCAGGTGCTACAACAAGAGCACGCGCCGGCTGTCACCGCTCAAGATCGGCAGTCGGGTCGACCTTCAAGACCCCGCCACCGGCCGATGGAACCGGATCGGAGTGATCGTGGGCGTCGGTCAGCGGCGCACGTACCTCGTCAAGACGGCCAGTGGCAGGGTCCTGTGGCGTAACCGCCGCTACCTGCGCCCATACCGGCCGCTTCTGACGGAACCCACCCCGCCTGTGGCTCCGTCCGCCCCGCGCCCGCCCGCTGCGGGTGCGCCTCAGCCGCCGCCGCCGCCGCCGCCGCCAGCGCGCACCGCGGTCGCCGCCGAGAGGGCGGTCCGACCCGCCGCTAGTGCGCCGGCCGTGTGCCGCTCGTCGCCGGTGCGGTCACCCGAGGTGGAGACGGCCGCCGCCGCTCTCCCGCGTCGTTCTCGACGGCAGCGCCGCGCTCCTGGTCGGCTCCGAGTTCAATGGGGTGCGACCTCGTATGCGGAGTGACTGTGAGACAACGTCGTGCATTGTTGTGTTTTTGTGTGTTTTTGACGACTGTTGTCTCGAGGGGGGATGTTGTGTTCGGGTATAGGGGGTGTGTACTTGGACCGCCTCTGCGGCCCCACCTCTGTGTGCCTGGGAGCGCCCCTGCCGACGCTCAGCTGATCGTGCGCGCCAAGCGGCATGACTGGCGCGGGCGACTAGGCGTGGCGCTCGCCATACTTGTTTAGTTTTCGGAGAACTCTCTCGGCCCATTCGCACCGGCAGTAAATAAATCGCGTTTCTCTTAAGCTCTCTCTCACTCGAACCGTGAATTACGAACATAACAATCTTCAGAAAAAAAAAACGAATTAACGGTTTCAGGCTCACGAACCTTGAACGTGAAGGTGGGCGCGACGTTCCTGATCTGCATGTCTTTGATAGGAGCGCTGCCGTAGCAGCAGTGCTGGGCCACGAAGGCGGCCAGCGCGTCCTTGACCTCGTCCCGGGTCAGCGGATCCTGCGTGAAGGCTATGCGCGGCTGGTCGGCCGGAGGCGCGGACGGCATCGGATCGGCCGGCGGTCGAACGAACCCTACCGGGAATCGGCCAAATTAGGGATATAATAACTGGCGGCAAACTGACCGTGGGCGAGTTCATGAAGCGTCATGTGGAATTTGAGCTAACGTCAGAATTCCCCTCCCAAAATTCATGGCCGCCATCAAGTGCTCCCGAAGCATCGGGAAGTGGAACGACATTTGCTTGAAATGGGCCGTGCGGTACAGCATACTTACAGGCGTTCACTACTAGCGCCATCTATGATGTGAAAGCGATACTAATAACACAGATGGGCTCAAAAGCAGTACGGTGGTTATGCAAAAGTGCGAACATGTAACATCGCATTTATGTAAGACTAACATCCGTGGGGAAGTTCGATTCCTTAGATAAATGAAGTTAACAGCACAATGCAAAGTTCCCTCGACCTATGTAACTCGTGTGGCTCGCCCACAATTATTTATTATCGAAACTCACCTCCGTCGAAGCCGATGTCCCTGTAGCCGTCGATCTGAGGCGGCGCCGACGAGGCGGTGGGGTCCAGATACGGCGGGGTGGCCTGGGACGGGTGCTGCGGGGCAGCCTGGGACGGGTACTGCGGGGCAGCCTGGGACGGGTACGGCGGGGCAGCCTGGGACGGGTACGGCGGGGCAGCCTGGGACGGGTACTGCGGGGCCGGCTGGGACGGATACTGCGGGGCCGGCTGGGACGGGTATGGTGGGTTTTGCTGGGACGGATACTGCTGGTAGGGAGCACCACCCTGCGGCGGTCCGGCATTGTAAGCCATCCTGAAACAGAGGAGATACCTATCTGATATACCAGCCGTTAGAAATAATAACTTCTGAGGAATCAGTTAAGCGCTCGGTTCTGGAACTGCAACGAAGTAGATATGGAAGCTAGAAACGTGAATAAAAGTGAAAAAAGGACATTCATTTTTTAAGGTTGTGCTTATAACTTGCACTCATCAATAAACACACACCTACATACGTGGCATTACCTATTTATTGTGGCAAAACTTGTCGGCTTGTATGCAAAGGCAGCGTGGGGTTATAAGGACATCTTGTTTCTTCCTGCTCCGATGTTATTACCAAAATGGCAACAGTAAATACACAATCATTTTAGGTCGTCCACGATGCACGCATGGCACGTATCCCAGTTGTGTCTGTCTCAGCATTGCACCAGTTGTGCAACATCTCCCGACAACCTCCCCTCCCTTCCCGCCTGATGGGCACATCTTATTCTTTTCTGGAACTACGCTATCCGGTGGCTGCGGCGACGGCAGCTCGTTGGAACCACATCCGACCGTCCGTTCGGTTTTAGAGGGACTCGCGTAATTGATACTGTAGATCGAAACAAGTGATTTGCATAGGTGACTGGTCTTTGAACGGCAGCACCAAAAATGTTAACGGGAGAGATGGTCCGACCTATCTGAATAAATCGAACGGCGTTGTTGTAAGGCGCACTTGGTCACTATCAGCTTTTGAGGGATCGGGGGATATGACCGGTGACTCTAACTTCCCTCCCTGGATCCGCCCGTGGCTGCAGACGGGTCCGCTCGCCAGTCGTAATGCCACCGCGCCGCTCCGGTGTGGCCTCAGGTAGCCGAGTCACCGGGAACCCCCGATGACCTCCCCGTCCCGCTGGAATGTCCGTTCAGCTCTCGCCGGTCAGACATCAAGGACAGACGTTAAACTGAGCCAGCAGGTCAAATGCGGACTGCCAGGCGCCGGGCGAGGGTGATGTGCGCGCCGCGACCCGCGCGGTCCTACCGTGCTTTCTTGGGATGGGTGTCGAATGTCGATGTGATAAATATTTGTTATGAAAGCAGAGGGCGACATAACTTGTTTACCTAGAATGCATTTGTTTAGTCAGTGGCGCCGGCGGTGTTCCTAAAGGCCGCCCCACACTGGACCTCGCATGCGGGTTGCGAGTTTTTGGGTTTTCGGGTTTCTTCAAAATCAAACAATACAATCTAAGCTGAGTGACCCACACTACCATCTAACAGGCGAGTGTGCATGTTTTTAGCTTGCGAGCGACCTTGCATCGCGTTCCAGAAGTTGGTTTTGAGTCAACTTTCGAATTTCCTCGCTGCGAGGTCTGCGAGTTCTGCGAGGTTTGCGGGTTTTTCGTTAGAGTCGAATTTTGGTTCGTTGCGTTGGTATTGCGACTATATGTAAGTTTCTGAAGGTGCACTGGCTTCACTGCATTCATGAAGTTACCATAAGGGAGCGATCTAATCACTCTATGAATTAGCATTATGTCCGCAAACTCAAAACCCGCAAACTCGCAACCCGCATGCGAGTTCCAGTGTGGGGCGGCCTTTAGAGTTGCAGGCTTGCTTGGAAAATTCAGCATTTGGCTCAAGGTCCGATGCCGCGGACTCATGATGCTAAAATAAAGTCGATTATTGCCACTAATTCGACCTAGCATCACGACGACAAAATGACATCAACTGCCGAACTTTACCAATTCTAGGTACGGTACCCCTGCGGATGGAGCTGGGGCAGAGTCACTCTGTCGGGCGGCGTCCGACGAACGCAGGCGACCCCGGGTGCAGGCGAACCAGGCGCCCCGGGCGCCAACAGTGGGAAAACCCAGACCCAGCGCTGACGTGGTGATGTGATGAAAACACGAGCCGGACGACGAGCCAGCGCCGCCCGCAGCCACCACGGACGACAGGCCTCTTCGACTGTTATCGTCAGTGAAATGGGATTATGGGTAACTCCAAGGCTATAGAACTCCGGTGGTAACTCATCTAGCATCTAGCCTAGCATCGGCGCCATACTGCAACCCGAAGCCAGAGTGAGGCTAAATGCAACATTGAACGTATGCCTCGATTTACCATTACACACAATGCCATTGTGTGCCGAGTTACGGTAATAGAAAACTTATCACATGGTAGCACAGCGCAGCCACATGAACATCTTATTGCGCTACGTGACCGACGCTGATACATTGACCTTGAACGTTGCACCGCGATGTGCGCCGCCGTTCACGTCCCCACCACTGACCACCACTGGCCTCTGGATGAGCTGCACATTAGGTACATTTGCGGCACGTTCGCAACCACGTTTCTCAAATTCTCAAATATGCCTATGATTCTCCGTTGGCAAAAAATGCGTCTCTACCACGTCGATCAGCACTTATACTAGCCCACGCGAAACGCTGCGAGTAACACACGTGACTCACCTGTGTTGTGCAGGAGCGAACACCGGTCCCGAAGATCACCGGACAGCTCTGCTAGTCTCCTCGGGGCTCGGAGTTCTACCGCTGCGCACCGACCACTGCGACCACTGGCCCCGACAGTGCCGACTCCTGCTAGTGCTGTCTGAATCGGCTCCAGCGGCTGCAGCGCTCCCGTCACCCTGCCACGGGGCGGCTCTGAGTGTGGATGGCGGGAGGAGGGCGGGATAGGGGCAAGGGTGGCTTCACAGGCAGGTAGCGCCATCTTTACCGCTAGTGACAGACTCCAGGGGCGGAGGCAGGGATGGAAGGTGGGTGGTCACTGGTCAGGCTGCTCGCAAATTTTCGTGGGAAATTCATGCTGAAACTTGAAAGATATATACATAGGTATCTCTATGTGGTCTACGACATGCTCGCCTGTTTTACCGGCAGCGGCTTCCCTCAGAGCAGTGCGCTAAAAAATTTGAAGGTTAGGTATGTTTTTGTTTTTAGTTCACGTGAGTACACATTACCTCGCTCTGTTAGCAATTCGCCTCAAATGCCTATATACCGCCCCCTGGCAAATAGTTACACATTTCCCTTCAGGAATGTCAATTAAAACCACTAACTTCGACGTAGTGTTTGTTGTACTTTGAGCTGTTATTTATCCCCATAGATGGCGCTACTAGTAAACGCCTGAAGTTATGCTGTACCGCACGACGCGTTTCGAGCGCTGGGGTCAGACTCAGGGAGACGCCCGCTTTGATAATGTGAATCGAATTTGAGACTCACATTCTCAACGTGGGAGTCTCATTATTTTGAGATATGGAAGCTAATGTCATTCGATAACAAATTAGCGTCTTATTTCCATTCACATGTATGAGGTCAGCCCGGGTGAGGTCCCAGGGGTAGTGTCCGCACCGTCTTGGCCGTGACCTATGTGGAAAGCCGAAACGTCTGGCGAGTGGCGACGGTTTGAGATATGCAAGCTGTAGAAAGATTACTTTGCTTCTGAGCTGTAGGGACTTATAGGTAATTGCTTCACTCCGAAAGTTGAACCGTTTTTCTCTTTTGTGCTAAAATTGCTACGGAAAATTGCTGCTGCTTTTGTGCTAAAACAGTGCTACGGAAGCGTCTCTTATTAGACAATGTAGTGGGTCACGTATCATGACCATTGACCATATGTGAAAGTGCATTGACCTGAATGTGGTTTGGCGCTACAAGATCAGAGCTCATCGGAGAGATATCCAGTTGATCACTGTCATGTTCCGAGAAATCGCAGTGGCGACGAGTAGGTATGACGTGGATCCATCGCGCCATATATCATCAACCGTCGGGTATCTGCCGGTCCCGAGCGGCCGCCAAAGTTGCCGCTCTGTCTGGCGGTCGCTCCACATGGGCCAGCCGGGCCGGACGGTGTCTCCTCCCTCCGAGCCCGCACTCTGCCGGGCGTCAGTCGGCCGCTCGGGGTGAGGTCGGCGGCTGCGCGCGAGTCAGGCAGCTGTGAGCTGGGCGTGGTGCCGGCACCGCTCTCTCAGGTTGGTTCATGGTGATCTGGTGACCGACCGTCACGTGTCGTGGTGGTGCTGTGCTCGCTCATGTGTAGTGTTGACCGGTGTCAACTCATAGTGGTGAGTGCCGTGGTGACCCGGCGGATCGGCCCATGCAGTGCGGACGGTCGTCGGCGCCGTCGGTTGGCCTGGCCTTGGCGGCGAATTGGAATGAATAGCGAGCGCGTGGTCGGGTGTCGCTGCAGCCCGAAACCGAAGGGGAGGGAGGGGAGGGAGATCGCAGCTATCGTGCCATTCATGACCCGCGGGTCCTGGCGGCAATGGGGCCGTATTATTCAGCCTAGACGTAGGTATACGATATGAATGTGACATATACAGCAGAGGCTAAAATAGACGGGACGTTCTGACTTAAGCATTTAGTCGAGTACAAAAAGAGCTATCGTAATACGTATTTCGCCCTAACAATCGAAATTGTGTGATTGTTCAAATCCGATGATCATATTTGCGGTGCTCTGGTTCGAGGTAGGTAACAAGTTTGATAATCATTCAACGACTGACAGTTTCACGCCGTGCCAATGGCATTAATTTCCGCCACAACGTTCCCCGTGTTTCACACTAGTGCATGAGGAATCGGTCACGATGAGAGGAAAGCGGAGGAAGAGGCGTATGAGGAGGCTTGAGCGGAAAAGGAGGAAGAAGAGGGCGAGGTCTAAGAAGTAAGAAAGAATAGTGACAATGACAATTTGGTTTCAGCGTAACGCGAGGCCCCTGATGAGTGCCATCCAAGATTGTGCCATCCAGGACATCGGGTACCCCTGTCCCGCTGGTCACGCGCCCTGCCCTGTGTTGGACGTCGACCCGTACTCTGAAATATACCGTCATTCCACAATGCAAAATCCGCGCTATAGAACATTACGCAATGCAAGTTATATTCAAATGTGACATGGATAACCTGTAGATACACTGTCACCGGACGATGCCACCCCTCCCCGCCGGGTGCTCCCCCACTGACCTGCTCCCCCCCCGACCCCCAGCTGCCCGCCGACGAGTGGTGAGCACGGCCGGGCGCGCTCCCTCCCCGGCGGACGCCCCGCCGCCGCCCCGCCATGTCGGGCCCGCACTACCCGATGGGTGAGATGCCCACCGGCCAGCAGATCGGCTGGCAGGCCACCAGCGCCGACTCGAGCGGCCAGGACAGCTCCCAGCGACAGGTCAAGGGTCAGCTGGTACCCACGGCGCCGCCGCTCGACTCGATCGGTGACCTGCCCGGCTACGAGGGCACCAACTTCGACGGAGGTGAGCGGGCGGCGACGGGAACTGTTTGCGGTTGATGCCTAGCAGTTGGTGCGGCCGTTTAGCGATACAAAGAAGAGATTCATAAAGCTAAGTTGATTGGCAAGTAGCTGTATGGATAAATTAGCAAAATTTTATCAAGAGCAATTCATTACAAATACAATGATGATAAATTAAGTACAGTTAAGTTAATTATGGGCACTGCACAGAGGGAAATCAAATACAGAAATACACATTTGACATCGATCAAACGTCAATGTCCTACCATGCGAGTCTGCAAAAAGACTGGCTTTTAGTGGTTCACACTATGCGCGCAGCTGGACGGACGACGGTCGCTTTGTTCGCTTGTTCAAGCTATCAGTTTCCGGTGTTGCGCACGGCACAAAACCCACACAAGTTTGAAAGTGCCCACTCGTACCTACGGTATCGGTACCTGAGCAGTGAGCACGTCTGTTTGACGCTCAAGTCCGGGCTCTCAGACGCGATTGCGTTATTCCATTAGGAAGATTAGGTATTTGAAACGGCCCGTCAATGGGACGCGGTAGCCCATTCTTTGAATGGCCCACAGACACCGACTGCTTCGGCTGCTTGTTTTTTTTTTTTTTTGAACTGATAACGTCCACAAACATCAGGTGTATTGTGTACTCACTTCGCCGATAGCCGTGTCGGAGCGTGCGGTTTTGATTCCAATGCTCGTTTGTTTTATACCTACCTATTCCCAATCTTCTGGCAATATATTTGCCGAAGGTGATGGATTTCATTCCACACTTTTCGTCATATATAAAGGAAACATTGTTTTGATTAAAAACTATTCTGATAAAAGGTTCACCTGCACAATCAAAAACTTTTTCGTGGATTGAACTGCATTACGAGTCGACTTCGTCACCACATATCTTGAGCAACATGACTTCCGTTTAGATATTCACTTGACATCCGTCTCAAGAAACATACGCTTTAATGTTCTCTGTCGGCCCGTTCTGCAGGCTTCCTCCCCCCGCCGCCGCCCTACGAGCCGCCATCGGGGGGCGGTGACCAGGGCCCGGTCTCTTACAACCAGGAGGCCCTCACCGACAACGAGGCACGCGCCTGTCTCAACCAGCTCGTCTCGGAAAACTGCTGCTGGGGAAAGGGGCCGGCCAATGACATGAAAATCGTCAACATAGCTCCGTCGTCGGCATTCAAGGTCCGTCTATTTTTTACTCATACCGTAGACGGTTACGACTTAGGATAGCGCGTACGTCGAATGCTAACCACACAAGGTACCATGTAGGCTTGCAGTTGGCATCATAAATAGGTTATGACTTCTGATCAATAGATACTTTTAACTCTTGCTATCGGTGAGAGTGTAATTTAATTTCGGTAACTGGTAACACGTATTCATGTTACAGGTGCTATGAAGACTATAAAAAGTCTTGCGTCGCAACCTTCGTATGAAACCAATCAATGCCACTCGTCTTTCTCACCCTATCTCACGCTGCTCCCTTTGTCCCCCTCCCCCCTCCCCCACCCTTAGTACACCCTGGACACGTTCACGGAGGCGCGAGAGACCAAGTGGCAGTACGAGCCGTCGGACGGCGCGGCGCTGGCGGCCACCGGCCTCCAGCCGCCCCTGCCCTGGGACGTACCCGTAGCGCCTCAGAAAATGTTCAAGGTATGCGCCTGATGATGTGTGTTTATTTTTGTTTAGGAGAGATGTGCAGCGTATGATGAGTCACATATCGCGGGATGTTGAAAGCATCTCCAGGCTTGGGACTGGTTAGTGTTAGGCAAGGACGGTTAATACACAAAAGAAAGAACGGTAGAGCATGTCTTACATAGTCATTGAGCTCGTGAAATGATAGTTATAATGTTAAATGTTTGTTTTTTTTCACACAAAGGTTTCACGGGAGCAGCAGTAGGTGTCGGTCTCTCTCTCTCTCTCTCTCTCTCTCTCTCTCTCTCTCTCTCTCTCTCTCTCTCTCTCTCTCTCTCTCGCCCACCTAGCCTCTGCCTCCACTCTGTGTCCACAGGACGGTTCCCAGAAGGTGGAGGTGCCCAACACTCAGGTGGTGAAGCCCTGCCACGACTGCCGCGGACACGGCGATATCCGCTGCGGTGACTGTGACGGCCGCGGACACGTGAGTAGACCGCATCGGGGTACGAGTTACGACAAACCGAAACTGTCAACAGCGGTAACTATACAGCTTCAAAATTGCCGGTCGGAGTCCGGTGATCGGTAAACGTTAGCTGTAAAAACAGACGAGCGTAGCACCGTCTTGTGAATTAAAGGAACGACAGAATGCGAACTTTAACGACCCTCATAGTTACAATTAGCTAGAAATATTATTATTTATTGGTGCATACATCCTTGTCTTTTACGGCAATCGCTCGATGTTTACCAACACCTTCATTATCGTTCGGCCGTTGCAGGAGACCTGCAGCAGTTGCTCGGGTACCGGGACGCGCATTGGTGACGAACAGTGCACCTGGTGCGACGGCCGCGGCACCAAGCCGTGCACCTGGTGTCACACCACCGGCATGAAGACGTGCTCCACGTGCGACGGGCGCCGCTACCTGCGCTGCTACGTGGAGCTCACCGTCACCTGGTGAGGACCGCGGGCTGGTGCGGGAGCCAGGGACACGGGACGCTCGATATCGAGAGGTGACGTGCCTTTACCTGACGTGCGTTCGCCTTACTGCTAGGTAGGGACAGTAGGTAGACCGCGTAGAGATGACTGGAGCGCCAACCGTGGCTGTTCGCACGTCTAAGGCGCAAAACATTCACTAATGGACGACTTGTAAACAGAGGGCAGGACTTAAACCACGGCCATCGGCCGATGTACGGCGCTCTAGTTTGTTTACCGTCCGTACAACTCGGCGTTTTTAACAGAGCATCTCCTTTCGCCGAAGATGATCTAAGTATATAGGCGCCTGTCAAAGGCATCTTGTATACCCTGAAGGACTTGGCACACACATGTGTGGTTCTCACTTTATCATCCCTGTCTCCCCGACGTCCAGGAAGAAGCACGACGACACGTTCGTGCTGGAGAAGACGGCGCTGCCCGACAAGCTGGTGAAGTCGGCCAGCGGTCAGGTGGCCTTCAGCGACGAGCAGCCCCGAGTGGCACCGGTGGCCGGCTTCCTGGACCCCCAGATCGGACAGGCCTCGCAGGACCTGGTCCACAAGCACGCCACCAAGTGGCCCAACGAGCGGATCCTCATGCAGGTGAGGGTGGTCACCAGATAATACTGACCGACGACTGGTCACAGGATGATGATTAGTAGGGTATTTGGTGCCCGGGCTGTCCGGATAAAGTATTCTTGGTCCGGAGGACATCGCCAACCGAGGAAAGCCGACATAAGTTTCCACTACGCTCTGATGCAATCAAGGAGACGCACAGTACTGCTTCGACGAGTATGATTGAAACACATTGGGTAGTTTGCTGCAAGGCTTATTGGATGTGAAGGACATTCAGTACCGAGTCCTTGGTATCTACACACTTTGTTTGCGCGTTTCGGTGTGAATGAGTTTAGTCGCCGCCAACGACAATCGTCGTATTGTATCGTTCGCTCGCAACGCAGTACGACAAACACTGTTATTAGAACTTCTTGCAGTCAGATAAAATAATGTGATTTATCAGTCGCCTTGCACCATGCGATGTCTGTCCGTTCGAGGACTGTACCCCCTCTGACGTCATTTTCATTTTACCTCTGCCCTCCGCAGCGTCATTCTGTGGAGATTGTCCCCGTAAACGCGGTGGAATACATTCTGGACGGAAAGGAGGGCGTCTTCCACATCTACGGCAACGAGAACAAGGTCCACTTCCCGGACTACCCGTCCCAGTGTTGCGGTTGCTGCGTGCTGATGTAACGGCGTCGGAGATCGCTCCGAGCCGCCTCCCATACCATCACACGGCGAGCGGCGGAAGGATAAACACCATAACAACAGCGCGTGTTGCAGCGATGAGGGACGGCCCAGCCGGGCGGAATGACGGTCTACCAGGGCTGAGTCAGAGCGTGAGAACACAGAGACTCGAGACAGGACAACGTGGCTTGAGCGGCAGAGGAAGGCGGTGCGTTTCTGTTCAGTGTCCCTAAACTGTCTGTGGGTAGGGAGTGTGCGCTCGTGCGGCTTTCACAGGGTGTGTGAGTCCAGGACAGAGACCGGGATCGGTCGGACTGCAGAGCCAGCCGCTCGGCTCGTAATGACTCGGTCAACTGCAAAGTGATCCATCACAGGGCTGGTATAAACGCTGGTGACGCAGGATCGCCCGGCAACGGAGGGGTGGGGACTGGGGAGGGTGGCCGCGGTACCGGAGGTGTGAAGAACACGCGGCACGCTCTGCGTGGTGTTATAACGCGGCTGATGCCCTTGCTTGTAATTGTGCCGTGAGGGAGAAACTGGGGTGGGGTTGTTTGGGACATTGACGTCTGTTGGAAATCGGTACGGGGAGAAAATTTTGATAGCCATTTTCCAGAATCATTCGGGATATTTTGATGAAGACGTCCTTTACCCCCATTTTCTACTCTTGAATACTAGTCCCATTTGAGTCATTACAATGACTTTTTCAATCTTAATCAGCTTTTATACGAGGCTAAATAGCTGCCAAGATTGAGATGGATGTTATATTTTACTATTTTTGCAAACAACACCCGAAATCGTGGGTAAAGCCGGTATTTGTGGCAAGTACTACAATGGAATTGAGCTCGAATGCTCAGTGGACTGATCCAGATTGCTGACGCATTTCTCGCCTACTGGCTACTGGTGAGGTGAGGCGAAGTCTGCCAATTCAATTTTAGAACCATTATATGTCTGACTTAGCAAAGAATGCCTCGCAGCACCTTGCCAGAACTTCTCGTAATTTAACGTTGTACAGTGTACACTATGAAGTGTCGCAATTACCTGTCAACAATTATGCTAGCTTTGAGCCGAACTCGGGCAAATAATTACGATCCATTACATTGTTGGATCACTTGGACATCTTCTTGGAAAAAGAACCGTGCACTTCTCCTCGTGTTTTATGGCTGATGTGACACATAGCAGTTTTGTTTGCCGAGCTATGTGACTATGCAAGCATACAGTGCATGTCATGTGGCTACCGCTGTCAGGTTGTGAGTTCTTAGCTGCCTCGCTGTTTTTGTGTGTGTTTAGATTCTACAGCATCGCACATAATCTCTTGCATCTTAATGGAGAAATGGATACTACACTAGGTCCTGATGGAGAAATGGAAATGGCGTTTTCTTGAGACTGTGGGCAACACACCAGTCACCACCCAATACGCATCGCCTCCACCATTCGTCTCCAGTGCGCGCGTGGCCGTTACAATAGATATCCCCCACGCACGGCTCCACAATAGCGGCGGCAAAGCGGCGGCCACACCGCCACCTTCCCCTCCGTACCGCCCCGTTTAGTACTCCAGGCACGCTCTCATGTCTGTCCGATCACAAATCACTTCTGTTCTGACCAGGCAAGAACGGACCGAGTACAGGGCTGACACTGGTTCACACCGGTCTGCGATGTGGTCAAGTGCTGAGACTTTCCGGAACTTTCCCTGGCATGGTGCCAGGTGCCAAGTGCCCAGTGCATCATTTTGTGCCTCTGCCCGGACCAGTTGTCCCACCGAGCGTGCCTGGCATGCAGCGAGGTCAGCAATGATGCAGCAGACTCCCAGGGCCGTCACGGTTAAAAACGAGGTGGCCGGACAGACAAGCCACAGTGATGATCGCTCCAGTCCACCGCAGACCTTACAAAAACCGGTCCAGGCTCGGCCAAAGATGAAGGTCTTCAAAGTTGACAACTGGTATTCCGTCCATATTCGCCAATTAAACATGCATCCCGAATGGAAACACTTGATTAATCTCGATTATGATAAAAACGATGTTTCAACGGCTTTCTATTGCTGAAAGAAAATAATTCAGGACTGTTTGGAGAAATATTGTGCCATGTAAAACAACTTCTGTCGTATCTGCGAGCCGGGTCCGACCCGGCCCAGTTCCGCGGCTCCGCCCATCCAACGCCCACGGTATATAGAGAACTCCAACGCCCACAGTTTGGCCCAGACGGAAGAACGACTTGGCAACACCGGCGTTCATTGCTGACCTAAACCAGGCTGCGAGGGAGCTGGGCCGGGATTCAGAGCAGACCTAGGGCCAACTCCCAGCGAGTTGAGCCGGGATTCACAGACAGATCGATACGACCATGGGCTGATGTTGACCCACTCCGAGATGCCTGCTCAACACTTTTCTTGTGAGCGAGGGAGTTGAAACAGTGAAGATAAAAGAAAACCACCGACGCCGCGGGTTTCGATACTAACAACGCAAAAACTATAAGTGAAAACAGACATCGAACTTGTTGCTGCGACTTGTAGGTTATCTTGAATCAATTGCCCTGCACTTGCTTTGTTCTAGATCTGACACCTTTGACCTTAGCCATGTCACCTTGCTTATATGATAAATTCCACCAAATGAACCAAGCCACACCCCCATTCACCACGCTATCACCCCAGCCCCGCATCGAGCAGCTTTCATTGGACAGCACACACCCACGCCGCCCCATCCATCACTCCCCTTCCCTCCCCAACCCTCCCAAAAACACATCCACCTATCGACATAGCTGTATTGACCACAATAGTATCCTAGCTCCCTATGTACACGCACCCTGACGTCGTCTGTCGGTGTCGACGATCACACCTCGGCACGGCCGTCCCAGACGTAGGGCTGGCCGGGACGCGGCACTGCCGACGCCGCTACCGTAGACACCTGGGCACC
Organism: Amphibalanus amphitrite; assembly: GCF_019059575.1. Classification (NCBI taxonomy): domain Eukaryota; kingdom Metazoa; phylum Arthropoda; class Thecostraca; order Balanomorpha; family Balanidae; genus Amphibalanus; species Amphibalanus amphitrite. The sequence goes on from NW_024881676.1 coordinate 117,258, forward strand.
CGCACTGTCAGGGGGGGGGGGTGTCAGTACTGGGGTAGAGTGACAAGGCATCGTGGGGGGGGGGGGGGGGGTCGGTGCTGAGACAAGCGACGAGACGGTCGGTATCGGGGAGGAGATCCAGAGTTTGGAAATCATCAATTAAAAACATATTAACCCTCGCCTGTGTGCGGCTTTTCCAGCGTCTAGCGTGTAGGGGGTCGGTAGGACACTCCCCCCCCCGCCCTGCCGTTCGGCCCCTGATCGAGCTAGAGCTTCGAGGAATAAATGAGCGTGCTGCCCGTAACGAGAGGAAACCAATGATGCCTAATTTAAAGGTCCCAGGTCATTGATTGACCTTTAAGGTCAGGTCAGTGACCCAAAAGTCGGGAAAATCGGGACCTGGTAGAACTTCGTAAAGTGAAGCTGTTGTGGGGTTTTCGGGGTGCTGATCACAAATTTTCTCTCAGTTTTGATCACAGATGATGCCTTCATGCATTTAGGCCAGGTCCGGTCAGGTCAGGTCATATAGGCGTCCTGCTGGGTATCTATAGTAGGGGTCAACCACCACTGACGACGTCGCAACATGTTACGAAAGCACTATAACTTGCCATCTTGCCGGAAAAATAAGTGCTATTAAACAACGCCAACAAGATCTATCGATAGATGGAGCAAATTAAAGGGACCCTCCCACCTTAACATTAGATTTGAGTTGAGATAGCCAAAATGGGGTCCCTGGCTCACAATTACCGGTTTCGGCACTCACAACATCGAGAAATGCCTTAAATCGAAAATATTGAATTTCAAAATTGCAGCATTTTGATTCAGAGGGGCTAATGCTTAGGAATACCCCTCTGAATGTGTGACGTCAGCGCAGATATCTAACGATTTTTAAATGTTTGACTAAAACGTTTTGTAGCACGCGGTGGTGTATGCTATTTGCGCGCAACATCTGCCGCAAACGCCGCACTTCTAAAATAAAGTCGCTAGAAACTGCGGAGATCCAAAAAAAGTAAACAAAAGTAAAAGTCTAATATCTTGAAAACCGGTGAATATTTTTCGGTGAAATTTGGTAGATATTCGTTTTCGCTCTTTCTGAACTGAGCGACATCACTTTCATGCCAATTCATAAACTTTTTTGAAGGTGGGAGGGTCCCTTTAACATGAAAACAATTTCAAGATAAAACTCGAATAGCGCTGGTAGGTACTGGATGAAACACTCAAAATCCGAAGTAAGATTATCAAATTTTACAATATTGATTCAAATGAACTTAAAGCTTACAACAGCAGAGAACAAAGGTCACCTCTGGATTGCTGGATTGAGTCTTACCTGTGCCAGCGCTCCCAACGGGTCATTGTCGATGGGAAGCACTCTGAGTGGACGCCAGTCTTGTCTGGCGTCCCGGAAGACAGCATTCTCGGCCCAATCTTGTTCGCCTGCTATGTCGCTGACCTTCCAAGCAATATCAAGACAGGCTGTTTGGCATACGCGGATGACGTCAAAATTTTTCACCGCATTCGAAATCACGAGGACACCCTTTCCCTTCAGGCCGATCTGAACCGTCTGCGCGACTGGTCAAAAACTTGGCACTTGAAGCTCAATCCAGCAAAATGCAAGACGATATCATTCACTCTCCGCACGGCCCCGGTACAGGGTACTTATTACCTGGACGGACATCAACTGGAGCGATGCGAGCAGATACGCGATCTTGGTGTCGTCCTGGATGCAAAACTGACTTTTGCCGATCATGTTGATGCCGCGGTTGGCAAGGCGAACCGTATGCTCGGTCTGCTGATGCGCAGTGTCCAGATGTCCCCATGTGCTCGCCGCCCAGACTTCAATCATCATGCAATCTTGTCAGCGTACAGAGCCCACGTGCTGTCCGTGATGGAGTACGCTAGTGTCACCTGGTCCGGGGCCGCCGCAACTCATCTCAAACGCATGGAACGTGTTCAGCATAGGTTTCTGATGTGGTTAGGGCGTAAAACTCAGCCCCGCTGCCCTTCCATGGACTACACCACACTCTTGAACCATTTTAAAATCCAGTCCATCAAAGCTCGCCTGATTCAAACCGACATGAGGTTCTTGCAGTCTGTCATGCATGACCGCCTGGACTGCCAGTATCTTGTATCCGTGTTCTCGCTGGCTGTTCCCTCACGACGCACCCGTCACACTGGCATGTTCCATGTGCCGGGCGGGCGAGTGAAATCTGTGCGTAACGGCTTCCTGTCGCGGCTACCGGAAACATGCAACGCGCTTTTGAAAAAAGCGCCAGGGACTGATTTCTTTTACTCACCATCTTCTTTTAGATCTCAGGTTTTTAAGTTCGCAAACAGTGAGGGTTCCTACTGATGTCCATGGCTGAGGCAGCGGTGCTATCTACGTATGCTTAATCTACGCTGTCTAGTCATTCATCTTTTATGTTCGTGAATCTTTTATGTGCCCCATGTATGTTATGTGACTGCAGCCGTAAGTGGGCCTGGAGCCTGTGGTTGTTTCGTGCGTAATAAACAATAAACAATAAACCTCTATCTCCACAACCCATGACACCCGTAACCCCAGGTACCCCCGGTACTCCACCCCCCCCCCCCCCCCTCCTGGTACTCACTCGGTCTCGGCCGCCGCCGCCGCCGCCTCCTTCTCTTTCTTCTTCTCCTTCTTGCTCTTTTTGGCGGTGAGCAGCGCGGCGCCGGTGTTCTCGGCGAGCAGCACCGGCGGCAGCACCTCACGGCGCGCGTCCCGAGTGAAGTAGTAGTTGGCACTGAGCTTGTGGAAAGGCCCGTCGGGCAGCTCGGGCGGCGGCTGCGTGCGCGGCGCCACAGCCTGCGAGTCGGGGAACCGCACCGCCGGCGTGGCCTTCCGCTGCACGGCGGTGGTGGCAGTGAGTCATTTGGGATTTGGGGTGGGAGTAGAGGGAAACTTGGAGTAAAACAGCATACCTACTGGAGAGTGAATGGAGATGGCTTCTCAATAGTGTTTTAATGCTTGATAATAAAATTGAGAAGCATGACTGATGAGCAGTAGCGGCGGAACACCTTCAATTAAGGGGGGGGGGCACTGCCAAATTTTGGTCCCATTCTTTCCATGCAACGCCCATAGGGCTAATGTTAAAATGCCAAAATCAAAGGGGGCACAGTGCCTCGGTGCCCTCCCCGTTCCGCCGCCTATGCTGATGAGCTCACTGTTTCTGCCCTGTCTCAATAATACATCAGAAATTTGGAATGCTAAGTTGAAGTTAAATTAAACCTCGCCGGCACAGGGGGGGGGGGGTGATGCAACCCCCCCCCAAGGTTTTTCGCGAATAACTCGCGTAAAAAGCGGCCGATCGCGACGAAACTTTCAGTACCCTCGCATTGATCAATTTGACACCTACCCTGAAAATTTCATGACCCTGACCCAAATGACCTTGACCTGTGACCTCTTTTGCGAGACCATGTTTGGCCGGAATCGCGATTCGGCGTATGTCGGCTCGCATTAGCCGCGCGTTTGCAACCTTCTCGTGGTTTCAAACGTTCAAACATGTGATTTGATGCTGCTCCCATACATAAGGGTGGGTGTCAAGGTCACCTGAAGGTCAGGTCAGGTCATTGACCTTTGGTGACCTCGGGTGACCTCGGTTCACTTTTTCGAGTTTTACTTGTTTCTAGGCTAGTTTTTGGAGCTGAATTCGAATTTAGCAACCATTTGAACATTTACGAAGTAGTTTTGGTGCCTTCGTAACATGTTACGAAGCTGTCAGAGGCGGTTGACACGTATTACGAATACCCGTCACAACCCCTACCGGTTGACCTGACCTGACCTGACCCGATCTGGTCTAAATGCTTCAAGACATCATCTCTGATCAAAACTAACACGATATTCGTGATCAGCACCCCGGAAAACCACATGACAGCCACACTTTACGACTTTCTAACAGGTCCCGATTTTCCCGGTTTTCGGGTCATTGACCTGACCTGGAAGGTCACCCGATGACCTAGGACCTTAAAATTGGGTATCATCGGCTTCCTCTCGTGACGGGCAACACGCTCGTTTTTTCCGCGAAGCTCTAGCTCGACCAGGGGCCTGGGGGGCCTGGCCTGTGCCGGCGAGGGTTAAAGGTAGTGTGCCAGCTTTCCTGGGCCGTATGGAGTTCATGGCCCAGATAAGGAGAACCGGATTTTTAGAACTTATCCATACCTTCAAAACTCATGGAAACGTCTTAAATTCTTCAAATTTTGAGTACCCCAGTGCGAAATTCGCCCCGACGGGTTGTCGGTCGTACCCCAACCACATTTCACACCACTATGAACAATAAATGCACACACTGAAATCGCTATTACCGATATGCTCATCCAATCAAGTTTCGATAAACCCGTTCATCATCATCTCCTGCGGTTTCGAACACGCCTGTTAGGTGGTGCGGTAGACCGCGCCCAAAGCCAGGGCCCCGGTAACGTGAGGTAGCCGAGTCGGGGCAGCGTGCGCTGACCCAAGCCGGGGCCGCGCGTCCTCCCGGTGTCATGTGATAGCCCGGGGCTGCCCGCGGGGATGCGGTAGACCGCGCCCAAAGCTGCGGCCCCGGCTTGGGTCAGCGCACGCTGCCCCGACTCGGCTACCTCACGTTACCGGGGCCCTGGCTTTGGGCGCGGCTTCTGCTCATACTTTGTGGTGCGGTGGTGGTGCGTCAGGCCGCGCGCTCTGACTTCGGCCAAGAAAAATGCGTCAGCTGATCATTGTCATTTCTGCCACTTGCGTGTGGTGAAATGGGGTCATAACTTAAGAGACGGCTTTTTCATATCAATTATTTTACATAAAATCATATTTCAAACCATAAATAATGTTCGACAGCCAAATAAAAGAAACAATACCAATACAGGCTTACATTGTGTTGTCTACGATTAGACAGCTGATAACTCATTCCCGTACGTCGTAACTCTATAATGACCTTTGCTTATTGTCACATGTGCGCCGCATTCGCGATTGTTGCCGACGCCTGTTTGCAGGTCAGCCCACTACAATTGTTATACATATCGAAAAACCGATAAACTTTTAGGCGAAAAAGGCACTATTCCACTTTCCAGGCCCATTTTTGATTTTTTTTTGCGATATTAGGTAAAAACAGAAGCTTCTTATCCTAGGAAAAATAAAATGGGAAATCTTTCAAAGGTGGCACACTACCTTTAGGCTGATAGGCAATAAGAACAAATAGTAAAATATGCTTCTTTAGTATCTTTTTTGTCAAAACAAGATGCTCTAAATATATCATTGGTAGTTTCTTATAATTCACTGCCATCATCTGCAGTCTGCACCCTACCATTTCAACTGAAGGCCTTCCATACCTACCAAAGTCCATTTTATCTAGCTGAGTTCATGCACATTGGAAGCTTTAATGACTTGATACCTACAATGTGACAGACAGTAGACACTGTGACAACAGCCAATGTATAACCACTTGTAGTTGTTTCCTGGTTAGGTACTTTCTCCCCGTAGGTATATGACATATTTAGGGCTGAAACTGAAAGCCTAACCACTTCAAGAAAATAATTTAAAAAATGATATTTGAATCAGAGAATGAGAAAACTTACCCCCAGCAGCGCATTTCTCAACATCTGCATGATGGGCGAGATGTCTCTGTGTTCAACACGTGGCCTGGGAGGCATGATCTCGGCTTACTTTGGCCTGAAAAAGAAAGTAATACATGTAAGTAAAGGAGCTGTAGTTCTTAAAAAATATACTCCATATAAAAACTTAATTTAACATAACTAAACACACGTCATAATATAACAAAATGAAATTACCTGAAACCATCTAACCAGCCGTTACCGAATATCCTTACTCCTTATCACAAGCAAAACTTAACTAAAATATATGATATGCATATTAAATGCAGCTTATTAAGTGTGTAATTGTGTAATTAATTTTTTAGTAAAAAACAAACGAGAAAAACATCAACCTACCCCCAAAAAACAAAGCAAAATAAATAATTACAGCCAAACTTATCAAAACTATTACGTCTATAAAGCGCCGTTTTCGCAACGATACGAAAACTTCCAAATTGCTACCAACTTTAAAGGATTCTTCCCACGAACCAAAAACCGTGCTATTAGAAATCAGAATCGTTCAACGACTTAGCGCGTCATGCCCAATGCCCATTGTCCAAAAATACAAAATATCAATGATGGACTTTAGTAAAGCTCACATCTCTCACGAAAAAACAGCAGCACTCATCCTCTTTGTAGCATGGCAGGTGGGCATACAGATTACAGTGGCCCAAGATCAGGGTTACTTTTACAGGAAAAGTTGAGAGGGGGAATAAAGTTCGGGGCAAAGGCGGATCCAGGGGCATCTGAAAGGGGGGTGGGCGGCAATACCATTAGGTTTTTCGTTAGGATGGAGCCCGCAGAACCTTACCTACCCCCAAATCCTATTCTTTCCTCGGGTTTCAGCCACTTTATTTTGGAAGGTTGCCAAAAAATAATTTTGCTAAAAAATATACGCACCTACCTTGGCTGTAAGGGGCGGGGGAAGTCCCAACTTGACTGCGCCCTTGCAAATGCCAATCAGTAGTATCAACCTATCAGTGGTATCAATAACTAGTAGGTATACCCCGGCCAAACATTAAGTAACGCCTTTCTAAAGAGAGAGGTTAATCCGCGCCCTGATTGGAGGTCATTTTGGCCCCCATGTGGGTTTTCTTGAAAAGCGAAAAACGGCGGCGCGCAGCGCCGCCAAATTTTTAGTACCTTACCGGGCATCAATTTGAAACCTTCGCACAAAATTTCAAGTCTTAGGTCACCTTAGGTCAGGAGTAATTGATGTCAAACTGTTCGAGCAAAAATGGGCAAAAAACATGAAATTCTTAAACGCTCACAAAAGCTACAGTTAACGAGCAATTCCAAAGTTCTTTGTGTGGTCGTGTATGTAGAGAAACGACGGCGCTACAAAACTGCAACCTCTACAACTACAAGGTGGGCAGTGATATCCGAACAAAAACTAATGAAGCACAAAACTTGAATTATTACTATTAGTATTAGTGAGCAGTGAAAGTTCCATTGGGAAAGCCGGCTGTGATGAGGTACTTTTTTTGCGCCCTGCTCTGCATGCAAAGCAGATGAACGTGAATGCTGCATAAAGAGAAAAGTCATTTATTACTCAAAGCTTTGATGCCTATGGGACAAAAATAACGTTGTTTTTCCTTCAATGATTCCGGTTTGGAGGATGGTTAAACACGGCCATTGTCATATTGGGACAAAAATTTTAGATGTCTGGCCTTGGCGTCGATGAAAAAGTGAAAATAATCGTGAATAAATGGGTCGTTTCTGAGAAAGAACACAGAATATAAAAGGGGGTCCAAAAGGGGGTCACCTTCTTTTTGCGTCAAAGGAGGGGCCATGGCCCATTGCCCCCCTCCCCCTGTATCCACCCTTGGTTCGGAGAGGTAATCCCGTCCCCCGCCGGTTTCTACGCCGACGCCTGTACCGATATGTCAGTGATTGCGAAAAGACGGAAGAGACAAGACAAGAGACGGTCCCACCGACTATCCGATCGGTATCGGGTCAAATCTGGAGTTCCTGCTGCACTGAACGTAAAATGGTTGGATGGAACCGAAAATTGAAAATTAATAATTATCTTAACGCCAGCAACGTTGATTGATGACGAGAATCTGATTAACGATGACTATAGAATCTGAATAGCGAATTGATTGAAAATGGGCTCCAAAATAAATTTGAAAGGGGGAAATTCCCCCTTCCCTCCCTAGCCGTTCAGACACGATTTGAAAGGGGGAGCGGAATTTTCGAAGGGGGGAAATTCCCCTCTTCCCCCCCTTTAAAAGTAACCCTGCCCAAGATTCCTATACATACAATGGCTATGGCATATGACAGATTCCTATACCTACATACAATGGCTATGATATGACATATGTATAATGGCTATGATAGCAACAGAGCTGAGAGCACGATTTTGAAAAGTGAAAACTACAATCGGCGACGGCTGCAAGTGCAGTCAAGTCACGCGTACCTAATGCTCGAGTAAATAGAAACAGCTATAGGTACTCATCTCTGCACCGATCCCTATCTGACGGAGGTGTATCGTGGTTGTTGATTTCATTGGCGATTCCTGTTCCCCGCTGCGTTCATTTAGAAATCGTAGTTCAAACAATAAAAAACAGCTTCAACTTGACCAAAAATTTCAAGTGGACGAGGTTCGAAGAACATCAATTCATACTTTGACAAGCGGACAGAGGCCAAATCCATCACTTACCCTTGTATTTCCAATTACCTCAAAACAAAACAAACACGTTGCATACTCGTACTGTGCCAGAAAACATCCACCACTTTTGTGACAAATATCCGTGGACCTAGCCATACCAGACCAGACGAGAGCAAGCACCACAACCTCGCTGAGTTTCAGCACTCCGCACACACGCGTCGCGCGTGCCCCAGCCATCGTGTGCCGAGACTCCTAACCGCAGACCAGAGTGTGTCCTCTCGAGACTGACGAGACTAGCTGTCCTTAGCACCCGTGACGTCACAGACGCGGCAGCCAATCAGCGTCTGGCAGCCGGGCACGCTCGGTTTACGACAGTTTTGCTCACTAAAGCACTTAATATTCTGTGGAGCACACACTATGCGCAATTGCACAGGTAGATTCGTCATGGGCCAGCACAAGTATAATGTGCGACAAACTGCTGGAAGAGCCTGTTTATGATACATGTTAAGTGGTAAACGTGTGAGCCATATGGATATATCGGAGGTCATACTAGTACATATTGGCTAAAATGGACTCTATTCTGGAGAGTGCTAAGCAAAGCACTAGCATAACAATTCTGGAGACTCTTCTGAGGACAACACTGTTTTAACAATGCAGTTACGAATTCATCGCAGGTGGTAGCACTCGGCAGATAACGCTTTTCATAGAGAATATAGGAAAAACTCTCAAACCGTAAACGCACGCCACCACGTAACAGCTTCTGAAGAGCACCATGCAGTGGGCGAGTTCATATAATTCATTTTTGACGCGGATCTCCGCGCTGAGAGATTCACAGACGACGCCCGTGTCGATGTGGCGCGACTCCGTAACACGTCGCAGCGTCCACACGAAGGCTGCGGTACGAGCACTACCTTCAGTCCCTTCAGAGTCCCTCCCGGCTCGACGTCACTGCTTTGGTAAAACACCCGCCCGACACCGCACCCCAAAATCACAACACCGGCGCACCCAACGCCGTCGGTTAACTACAAATCTACACCGCAGTGCATTAACAACAAACGACACTCTCAGTCCCATCAACAATAACCACCAGCCAGAGGTGTTTAATACTTCTGTCCAGGGCGGAGTCTATTCTCACGGGCTACCGACGTCCAGCCCTGCAGAGGCGCTCCAGCGACCTCCCACTCTCCCTGCACTGCACAGTTCACCGATCACTGCACTGCAGCAGCTCGGCTATCACAGAGCACTTCCCGGCAGCTGCGTATCACAGGAGCGCAGCGACCGGCCCACGCTGACACCGGGCGACGTCCTCCGTCTATCACAGTTAGCCTCGGAGACGGCAGGCCGGACAACAGACACATCTGCGCAGGATTTGTCTCCATCGGCGGCGAGTGAGGCGACTGCGTCTCGGACGGCGGCGGGCGGGGCGGGCGGCGGTGCCGGCGCTAGCTCCAGGTGAGGTCGTACTTGGTCCAGTCGGGTCGGGGGGCCAGGTATACCCGCCGGTCCTCGTACATGAAACTCACCACTCCCCGGTACCCGGTGCGTGGTACGCCCGACTGCAGAAGGACGAGAGAGGGTAAGGCGGTGAGACAATAAGGCGGAAAGGTTCGCGAGTCAACAAGTGGCAATGTGTTAGTCCAACGTAGCACTTCAAGACAGAATGGATTACCGCGAAGCTCAGCCTACATTTCCGTCACCAGATGGCAGCAGTAGTCAGCGCCTGCTCATATACTGCGCCGCAAGACACGCAACTCGCAAATGTGCGATCAGTCTGACCACTGACCCCACAAAGAGGCATGGAAAGATGAGATCGCATTTTTTTTTTAAATTATTTATTATGTTCAGAAGAAACAATGTGAAACATGCAACACATCAAAAAGATCCAGAATGCGATTCGACAGTTATTATGTAATTACAAAACTATGGCCAGGACACACTGTATGGTTTCCGCAGTACCGTGGCACAACCCCTCAAAATAGCCCAATCTCTGCAATCTGCAGTCAGCTGGTCTGTGAAATCCACCTACCTTCAGGTCGTCCATGAGTCCCAGCATCTTGGCGGTCCTCTTGAAGCCGTCCTTGGTGACGTACTGTATCCGGACGCAGTCCTTGTGGCCGATCTGGCGGGCCTTCAGCTCAGTGTAGGTAACCTCCTGACACGAGTACACGTGGTCGACGAACCACGGGTCGTAGTTCTCCTGTAGGCGCAATACGGGGGGGGGGGGAGGGTCAGTGGAGCCGCGAACAGAGAACAACCGTACGACACGGGAGAAATAGAGGGTGTCTGTTTTGTCGCGCGAATCACAAGGAACAGATGTGACATGAAGAAAGGAAGCTCTTAAGAAATGAATTACAACGCATTGTGTGTAACAGCCCGTATCCGTTTAAAAAAGCTTCAACACTAAAAGCGCTGGTGTCACTATCACATGTGCACATCGGACAGCAGATAAACGGCGTCCCGCGTCACAACTACTCACCCGTAGTAAATAACGCATGTCCATTTTGGTAAACGGTACTGGTCTATCGTTTAAATGGATAAACTTCAAATGCTTCTCGAAGAATAACCCACTGAAAATAAGAGAAGCAGCGATAAATGCAAATGCAGGAAAACAACACGAAACTGATCACTACAACACTGCATGAGCCACATGATAATTGCGGTTTATACAACCACTTAGAACCTAAACAGAAGCCACGACATTAATCACTAAGCAATTAGGTGATTGCTGGATGCAATATACGTCATCGAAAACCTTTTCTTTTGGCTTATTACTTACCACACCACAATTCGCACCCACCCCACTTCCGCCCACCACTATACCCAGTCCACCCAATCTCCGTCCAATCCGAACCCTCCCGTCCACCCGGCGACTCACTTGCTGACTCCCTTTTTGCCGAACGTTCTGGTGCGGGACACCTCTGGTCTGATGCAGGCCCTGTCCAGTCGCTGGGCCGGCTCCCTCATCCAGTCGTCCCAGTACCTAACGCATGACACAGAGAGGGAAATGAGCGTCTTACAGTCATAGTCGCATCAACGATTTAATCCTCAATATGGCATGAAAAAAAAAAACGCAGAACATACCAGAAAGTCGAAAGAGGCGTACGGAAAACTGGAGGAGTTAAATATGTTGAGAGCAAAGTAGCCAGAGGTAAGAATTGAAGATTTAATTTTCTCCAGCCCGGATGGGAAACATGTAACATGAATGAATATTGAATATGCCATCCGAGCTCAGGAAGCGAGCTCAATGCAAATGACTTTTTCCACCTTTCCGCCCCAAAGCCACTCAGACTCCCCAGCTACGTACGATTTGGGCCACTTGTCTCGCAGCTCGTGCCAGAGTTTATCGGTGATCATCCAGCCGAGTCCCGGGAAAAAGTCGCTGCGGTACAGCAGCTCCGCAGCCGAGGCGTTGATCCGCGACAGTTTACCTGGCGGAGAATGCACACAAGAGTCATATATGACGGCAAGGTCAGCTGCTGGTAGAGAAACACGACGCCCGGACGGCAGGAGATTAACAATACAGGTGTTTGCATCCGTCAGAAATAAACGCTGTTCTGAACGGATGTCACGTTGTTATGAACCTAGATAGGTTCGTAACATTTTAGTTGTCTCGACTGCATGACATACATGTCTCATTTTTGCTAATTCATATCTCATTTGTCATTTATCTCATTTATTCTATGGTCCATACCAATCGAAGGCGCAGACACGTCAGTGCCTGCGCCCCCAGGAACTCACCGTTATCATTCCAGGCGGAGACACACCACAGAGTCGGGTCGTCCCGCAGCAGCGGGTACGTGCTGGTGAAGTAGTCGAAGATGTCGGGCGCGATGTCCAGGTCATCCTCCAGGATCAGCACCGTCGAGTGGTTGAACGTATCGAACGCCTGGCTCAGCGCCCAGCGGTAGTGACGCGCGATCTTGAAGTAGCCCTTGAACTTCTTCTCTTTGGCCGGCAGAACTATGTCGCTCTGGTCTGGTTGCTGTGGGAAAAGGGGGTGAGCGGTCAAGATAGGGCGAATGGGCGAAATATTGGGCCTGCCCGACTTTAAATAAGCTTGGGTACTCAATGAGTTACCAATCAATCATTAATCTATGTTGTCAGAATACAAGATTTCAATCTTACACAGCTAGTCAAAAGTTTGATCTAAGATTAGCCCAGCCCTGTAGATCCTGAAGCCGAGCCCGCCGCCGCCCCCTGCAACTAACCTGGATGTGTTTGACGGCGCTGCCGTACCCGGCTATGACCTCGGCGGTGGGTCGGTCGCCGCAGTCCTGGGACACGATCACCGGGAAGCGCGCCGGATCGGGTCGGTAGCGTAACACCTGGTCCAGGTGGCGCGACACCGTCACTCGGTTACACGCGAACACCAGGACGGCGATCACCGGCGCGGCGACCGTGGCGCCGCCGCCGGCGGCCGGCGCAACTAAGCCGGCCGGCGCTGCAGCGGCTACTGCTGAGGGAGGGGGACGGGGTTAGAGGGAAGAGGCCGCGGTGGTTGGTGAGTGAGGGAAAAGATAATCAAATGCAGAGGGAAATGGTGAAATTGTGCTGTATATGCTGATTTAATATGTTATGAATGATGAGCAGAATAATCACATTTTAACATAGAAGCGTAAAAAGAATAGTCTTTTCAACGTAATTCTGCAAGCATCAGTAATTGTAGTCCATATTAGGTCATGTTGAAATGTCGATTATTTGAAGCTAACGTTTAGCAATTTCATCCCGCATCACTCGCCATCGCAAGGCTACGCCAGTCTGCAAACATGATGTCTTAGTGAACGTGATCCGTCTTTGCTGCTTTGTATGTTGTTTACTGATAAATAGGTAGTCAGGCAGCGTGCCCGATTACGCCGGTCCCGGTTGTGTCATCATAGAAACACACACAACGGAAGCGTACACAGAGGTAATACGCCAATATGCGCTATAGACGAAACGACATGCATCACAAAATTATACGACATGCACTGTTGGGTGAATGCGGCCCACACAACGGCGTTAATACTGCACCATTAACGACGCCACAAACAAGTTATTACTGGCCGCTCATAAAACCTAGATTGTTTCACGGTGAATACAACGTCCCGGACAACATAGTCATGTTCATGAATATATCAGAGCACACCAGAACACACAGGTTGGAGCACCATGGGACCCAGCGGGATCCTGCAGGACTCGGCGGGGCGCCGGGAGGGCCTCAGCATGTCTCAGGGTGACTGAGAGCAGGGGCGGGGTCGTTTCGCGACACCTGTTCGGTCCGCGGTCACAGGTGGCGGTCGGCCGCGGGGGATGGTCGGCGGTCGGCGGGCTCCACTTCTGTGTGTGCCACTGAGGGCGGGAGGGGCAGGAGGGGAGGGACTGAGGGTGTAGGGTAGGGAATAGGGATGGGCCAGCTGGGAGTAGTGCTACCATCAGGCGCCACTGCGGTATGGCGGTGGCTGGGAAGGGCCGATAGTCACCAGAGCGGCGAACACAGACAGCTGTGGAAGTGGCCAACCCTGTAGCGGAGAAACTGACGGTCGGGGACTATCTGACTAAAGCCGCTGCCCAACGGCAGCATGGTAATGAACGATAAAAACGAAAACGATTTACGAATAACGATAACACAACCTACAGACAAGTATGTAGGCGATTGCCATTTGATATATAAATTTACCAACAGGATATTGGTTTCGGGTCGACAAAAATCATAATCATCCGTTACGTCCCACGCATGCATGTGATCACAAGTTTATAGCATCAAATTCAGCTCAACATTGCAGGATAGCCAACACCCACGGAACTTTCCCTAGTCCCACTGTGTTCGATACTCATAGGTAGCAGTGATGTTTTACTTTCAACGAGGCAGTGACAACATTGTCACGACTTTTTAAAATAAAATTAGTAGTGTAGTTGTGTTGTGTTCCAAAACTTAAATGTTATAGTCAAAATTCATTGCATAAATGAAAATCCTTGTTAACACATATCGCAGACAATTTATGACGTCACTGTGACGTCATTTATTCGTAAACTGACGGGAAAATGAGGTGTGACAACAAAACATTTAACTTTATTTACAGGATACGCTCATTGACGGGTTTAAAATGCATTGATCATGCTCAGAAAATATCTCCCCGTTGCAAAAAGTAAAAATCGTCTGGATGGAGGTACCATTTTGGCCTACAGGGGGCGAAATTCGCGGAGTGTGCGTTTTTACCCCAAATAGTTTTTGTGCAATAACTTTTGATACAATGCTTGCATTTCGTCCATTTTACCATCGTTGTGATTCTCTCACCGAGACGCATCGAATAGTATGCAAATTGGCTTCGATTGGTTAATATTATATTTTACCGCAGTTCATGAGCTCAGGTCGATTATCACGCTAGTGAAGGTTATGACCTGACTGGAAATGGTCATGTACTCTACCAATCGCTTTGGATTATCAAGATAATCACATGGAAAATGCTTTAATTGTTCTTATGTGGTTTGATCAAAAGCTATAGCTGAAAAATTGCTGATGACGTTTTCAGGACGTCACATGACAAAATTCAAAGGTAGGTATAGAAGTCGTTCATAAATGTATTGGCGCCGCAAAGCATTCGTAAGGAATGAGTATGCTTGCGAGATTTTAGAATTAGATGTGTGCTTAACAAGCGTAGTTTTAGTTTATTTGTATTTTTCTCTTCTGTAAATATACACACACACACACGCACAGGGGAACACACATAATGTAGCACGGCTATTATCAGGAGGCGTTCGGCTGCCAGCCGCCGGCACGGCGACTCTGCACCCTGGCCGGTGGCCTTCGCCCAGGACGTCTGCCTCGTCCATCCAGCGGACGCGTCTCGTCGTAATGATACAATATGTTCCGTCCCATTCTGTACAGTGTACAGTACACGGCATACGCACATAGCTAGTATCCCGAGTGCTTGGCACCGCCGTTAAGTTGTACGACGCCAACCAGCCGGTACATAGGTACGTGAAGTCGCCGGCCAGGTTGACGGAGCAGGGCGACTGGTTGTTCTGTTGTTGTTGTTCTTTACCCTGGGACCTCCTTACGGAGGACCATCGCCGAGAGGCTCCCTATGACGAAGGTAGCCGGCCTCCAAGGCAGCCACCAGGTCGGCGTCCCGCAGCCGCGACGGGTCGACGTGAATGCTGCCAGTTAGCCGCAGGCGGGCGCCAGCGAGGGCCGGGCAGCGGAGCAACACGTGCTCCGGCACGTCCGCCTCTTCCCGGCACACGGCGCAGAGCGCCGTGGGGCGCAGAGCGCCGTGGGGCGCAGAGCGCCGTGGGGCATCGCTTATCGGGGCACTGCAGGCATGCCACGGAGGGGTGGCGGCCGATCCGGTGCAGGTATTGGAGCGAGCGGCCCCAGTGGCCCGCCCTCAACTGGTGCACCGAGATGGCGGCCTCTCGATCCTCTTCGGGGATAGGGAGCGGCAGGGTGCTCCCGAAGATAGACTTAAAAAAGGAATCGGGCCAGTTTTCGCGCCACTGACGTGTGGCCGTCCGATAAACTGCCCGTGTCAGGGACCGAGCGTCCGAGGGCACGGCGTCCTGGGGCAGGGTAGCCGCTTGCTTGGCCAGGGCGTCAGCGCACTCGTTCTCCGCCAGCCCGCAGTGAGCAGGGGCCCACTGCAGAGTCACCTGCCGGCGCTCGGCAATGTCCAGCAGCGTCCTCCAGATCGCCGCGCCGATAGTGGTGGTCTGGGCGGCCGCTCCCGCGCTGAGGAGGCTCAGGGCGGCTCGCGAGTCAAAGCACGCCACCAGCGGGGCAGGGGACGGCTCATCCCGAACCCGCTCCAGCGCCGCCCTCAGGGCGAACAGCTCTGCGTGGGTGCTGGAGCAGAGGTTAGCACTCGCATAGCAGGTGCGCGACCGTGTCCTCTTCGCCGCACTGTCCGCAGAGAGAGCTGGTGGCCAGGTCAATCCTGAAGAGTGTGGCCCGGACCAGGGGTGAGCAGCCGCTGCGGATCTGCGAGACAGTGGTCTGTCCCCATCGGTCGAGGTCGTCGTGGCCAGGGGTGTTCTCCAGATGTGGGTGGTGCTTGGAGCGATCGAGGGTGAGCAGGCCGGTTCAGTGTCTGATGGCGATGCGCGCACAGGCCAGGTCAACTGAGATCCGACGCTGTCACCGCGATGTTTGCTAGGCGCTCCGCTTCTTCATTACCCTCGACCCCGCGTGGCCCGGGATCCACTGGAGACTGATAGCTCTGCCCCCGGCCGCGGCAGAGTGCAGGAGAGCCCAGATGCCGTGTCAGGGCCGATTCCTGCGCTGCCGGGCATCGGCTGAGCACTTGGAGGCCGGACAGGGAGTCCGAGCAGAGCAGGACAGACCGAATGGCAGCGAGGGATGGCTCCGGCTGTCCCAGGAAACATTTTAACGCCTCCGCCATCGCCGCTAGCTCCGCCTGCATGCTGCTGCATACGACTTCTGCCGGTACGGTGCATTCGATCTTGCGCCCCTCACGGTGCAGTTCGAGGAGGGCTACTCCGCCGCCTTTCTTGGTACCGTCTAGGGCAGAGCCATCAGACCAGTTTGTGAGGTCTGGATTTGGGTAAACGGCCAGGGCCTCCAGGGTTGCAGCTTTCCGTAATTCTGGTGGGTCAGTCCTCTTGGTAGGTTTCGGAAGCTTCAAGCCGAAGTGGACGTTGGTGTTGTACTGCTTCCACGGCGGTTCTCCCTGGTGCAGTGTTAGTGGGGCTACGGGCACTCCACCCAGTCCAGCTTCCTCGCACACCCACTTCCCCACTCGTCGGAAACAGGGTCGATGCTGGAGGACAGCAATGTCCTCATCTGGCGGCGACGGCGCCGGCACTCCCACCTCCTGGGCTTCCTGTTTCTTCCGCATCCAATGGAGGTGGGCTCTGTACTGCAGTCTAGGTGGCGGTGTCTTATCAATGAGCTTCCGAGCGGGATCGTCCGGAGGGAGTCGCGTCAGGCGTCCATACTCCCGGCCTGCCAGCTCCTTGGCCCGTACTGCCAGCTCCGGCTCTCCCTTCTCCTGCAGCCGCATGCTGGTACCATTCAATCTCTTTTGGACTCAGACGGGCGAGTCGGGAGAGCTCCATATTCAGCTCGTCGTGCCAGTCATCATCAATCTGCAGCTCTGTCTGCAACGGTTCCATGTGTGCACCAAGAGCATCTGATAGTGTCGAGCCGCATGCATGTTGAAGGTGTCGCCAAGCTTCAACTTTTTAGGGTAATCACGAATCCATGCTCCTTTGATACGAATGAATTTTCACTTGCAATATAGTCCCAAGAAAATACACTTCACGCAAAACAGGTTTACGAGGAGGCATTCGGTTGTCAGATCAATTTTGTAGGTACTGTTTTGTTCCTGCATCGTCTATCGTGTGGTCTCGCTTCGATCTTAGATTGTTTTCCTCAAATATCCAAGATATTTCACTTTCTTACAAAGGTGATTTTTGCCCTTTTTGATAAACCACAGCTGTTTATTTTCTTTCCCAGTCTTCATGACACGCACAATTCTGGATCATTTTTTATCGCTTGCCAAACGCGCGCAACGACTAGGCTGAACCCACGCTGACTTTCCGTTATTCATAGGAATTGATATTTACTTGAAATAAATAAAAAAATATACAATTTGAACTATAAATGAGACCAAAGGAACGATATTTAGTCAATTCAACGCCAACAGCATTTTTATTTAAATGCCGTCGCAGCGCCAGAACACGGTAAAAATGAGATAAAAATATCATGTTTCAGCCCCCGTTCACGAGCCTCAGAATTCCTTTACCGTGACGTCACGTGGGCGGCAAAAATCCCTTCACCCCATAACGATCCATACAAATGAGGCCGAGTTTTGAGCTGGGCTGACGCCCAAGTTGAGGGCTAAAATATTATAAAAAGCATACCATTTGACTCAGTAAGGCTTGATTTTTCCAAAACCGGGCCTCAATAGGTCGAATTCGAATGAACCAAGCATTAATTTTGCCTTTTAGATGAGGCCTGCAAATTTCGATGAAGTTTTTTCTCGTGAAGGAAAAAAATAGTGCTACCAAATGCGTCTTGCGCCGCTTTTGCAAAAGTTAGATACTAACGCCATTTTCTATCAATAATATGCAAATTTATTATGCTTTTGGCCAAATCGAATGGCAAACATTCACTTAACAATAGCAAGACTTCTATGAGGTGCATTGTTTTGGCGAGTGATCTATAGTATGCTTCAAAAATACCACTGGAACTTGGTATGCCTCATACTGCACTACCAAAGGAACTGAAGACTCGTATCTGAGCCACTTTGAATACAAGATAATGGGCCGAAGTGTGAAAAAGGCTGTGTTATGCCTTTCAAGAGAAGAAAACATGCCAGTATTGGTCTTTTTAGCACAAATATTTATTTCTAGTGAATATTGATAATGTGTAAAATCATAAAATGTTGAAGTTCACTTGATACGAGAACAATCAACAGATCACCAAAGCAAGGGACCTGGTTGACTGGTCTTGTTGAGTCCATTTTTTACATTTCTCTCATCCAATAAGTACCTAGTTAATTAAGTAGAGTATTGTCTACTATTATAATTTGTGGTTAATACTAGAGATGTCATTGGGATACCAACTTTTTGGTATACCGATACCAAACCGATACCAACTTGGTATTTGGTATTTCAATCCTAATGTGTTTGGTATTTTGTTGGTATTATGAACCCTTACTAATGTATAACAGGCTAAGAAATTTGTAAAAAAAATTGGTATTTTCTTCATCTTTCAAAGTTGGTTCGGTTTCGGTATTTCCCCACGGTTTTGGTTGGTATTTGGTTTGGTATCGGTATTCCGATTTTCTGTAATTGACATCACTAGTTAATACCTTAACATAGAACATTGTGAGCAACTGTTGTGCTGCCGCAAGGCGCAAATGAGCAAGCACAAGTGCTACAGTGACATGAATCATTATGAATGTATTTCCAAGGTGGCATGTACAATAAATGTTACAAGGGTGGAGTATGTTCTTTTATGAAATGGAAATCATTTAGAGATACAAAACATCACATGATTCAGAAGAATATTGGTGAGCTGATGATATTTAATGTTCGTACTTTAATAGCACCCATAAAAATCATTTTCATTTTGTTGAGCAGTGCTCTTGAGATAATGGTGACCGGGACGGGTCAAGTAATTGAGTTGAAGAACTATGCTGAAATATGAATACAACACTAAACATTTTCAGCACAAAAAACCATCACCTTCTTCGTCCACTCCAAACATCTATTTTTGAATGCATATTGCACACTCAGGAAACCTTAATGTAAGGCTGAAGCTGAACTGCACGTTCATTAGCTACATTAGACTGTGCCCATGCTGCCCACAGTTCCTTACATAAGAAGACCAGTGAGTTTGAAGTTCTAACTTCTAAATCATTAAAGTCACTTAGAAACATGGTCTGGCACATTTTGCACAGCTATTTCAATTTCATATAATCCAGCGAAAGATATATTGAACGTCATATGGAAACCATGAATAATGAATGTGTACTGGAGCAGCCAATCTGCATATATGGTAACTTAGACAAGATCTTGTTGGTGTGGGCTTATTCGGCTGGTGCGGATTTGGCATGGTGCGGAGCGGATTTGGCTAATGGCTTGGTGCAGTGTGGATTTAGTGTGGTGGGTAGGTTAAGGTGGTAGGTTTTAGGTTGTAGGTTTAAGATTGTAGGTTGAAGGTAGGGTTAGGCCAGGTTTGGTTAGGTTTGGTTTGGTTTGACTTGATTAGCAGGCATCTCTGGGTAGAGCGCCTCTTCCTGGTTGGAAAAACAAGTGTGGGGCTTGCTTAACGACTACCACATTTTTTCTAATGCATGATTTTACTAGATTTTACAATTTGAAACATGTCAAAAACTGTTAAAGAGGCAATTGGTGTACATTGCTCAGACCATCACTTTGTCAATATAGCCAATGCAGCATTGTTATGAGGGCTAATTATTGCATATCTGATGGCCATGCTCAACCCAAAATGTAAAAATATTCATAGCTGAATAAAAATTTAATCACTCATCAGCATTTCAATTTCATTGTGCGATACAAACCAACCTCTGATGAACAGACACTATAAGGGAAAATAATGACAGAAAACCTGGTGATATTATAAGCGATCTGATAAATAAAGCTAGAGTCGTCTGAATCCTCAATAGTCCGATCTAAAATCGCAAATTTGCCCATTATCACTACCTATTTTACAGAGGTGGGCATCGCTACCGAAAATTGGAAACCGCTACCGCTACCTTCCGCAACCTGAGGTACCCAAAGCGCAATCGCAACTCCGAAACTATTTTGCAGATAGTAAAACCGCAACTCGCAACTCCGCAACTCCGCAACTCCGCTACCAACCTCTATTAGGACATTAGGTTCCTATGTTTTATCAGTTTTAGTCCTGAAGCGCAGTGTTATGTCTGACAGGTACCTTTGGACAGGTACCTTTGTACTACCTTTGGTTGACCTCTGTTGGTGACCTGACTGTTGGTGACCTCTGATGACGTCACGTGACCTCTAATGCTCAATGCGCAGGTCATTGCGACACCAGTCGACTTAACCCTCGCCCGTATTGGTGTTTTTCCAGCCGCGAACGTATAAGGGGGGGGGGGGGGTGGTGGTCCGTTGGACCCCCTTGCCGTTTCGCCCCTGATCGAGCTAGAGCTTCGCGGAAAAAACGAGCGTGTTGCCCGTGACGAGAGGAAGCCGATGATACCCAATTTTAAGGTCCTAGGTCATCGGTTGACCTTCCAGGTCAGCTCAATGACCCAAAAGTCGGGAAAATCGGGCCCTGTTAGAAAGTTGTAAAGCGTGGCTGCTATGGGGTTTTTCGGGGTGCTGCTCACGAATATCATGTTAGTTTTGATCACAGATGATGTTTCATGCATTTAGGCCAGGTCGGGTCAGGTCAGGTCAGGTCAACCAGTAAGGGTATTCGTAGTAGGTGGCAACCGCCTCAGACAGCTTCGTAACATGTTACGAAGGCACCAAAACTACTTCGTAAATGTTCATATGGTTGCTAAATTCGAATTCAGCTCCAAAAACTGGCCTAGAAACATGTAAAACTCGAAAAAGTGAGCCGAGGTCATCAAAGGTCAGTGACCTGACCTGACCTTCCGGTGACCTTGACACCCACCCTTATGCATGGGAGCAACATCATATCCCATGTTTGAACGCTTAAAACCACGAAAAGACTGCAAACGCGCGGCTAATGCGAGCCGACATGCACCGAATCGCGATTCCGGCCAAACATGGTCTCGAAAAGTAGGTCACAGGTCAAAGGTCATTAGGGTCAGGGTCATGAAAATTTCAGGGTAGGTGTAAAATTGATTAACGCGAGGGTACGGAAAGTTTCGTCCGCGATCGGCCGCTTTTTACGCGAGTTATTCGCGAAAAACGGAGGGGGGTCCGTTCGACCCCCCCCCCCTATACGGGCGAGGGTTAACCCTCGCATGTGTGCGGCGTTTGCCAGCTTCTAATGTGTAGGGTGGGGGGGGATCGGTTGGACCCCCCCCCCCTTGCCGTTTGGCCCCTGATCGAGCTAGAGCTTCGCGGAAAAAACGAGCGTGTTGCCCGTGACGAGAGGAAGCCGATGATACCCAATTTTAAGGTCCTAGGTCATTGGTTGACCTTCCAGGCCAGGTCATTGACCCAAAAGTCGGGAACATTGGACCTGCTAGAACTTCGTAAAGTGAAGCTGTTATGTTTTTTCGGGGCGCTGATCTACCGGCTATCCAGTAGTGTCAACCACCACTGAAAGATTGTAACATGTTACGAAGGCACTAAAACTACTTTGCTAACGTTCAAACGGTTATTAAATTCCAAATCAGCTTCAAAAACTAGCCTGGAAACACGTGCAGTGTGCAGTGCAGTGCAAAGGGTGCAGTGGCGCCCCCACCGGCGGTGGCGGCCCCGGTAGCGGTTGCGCTTTAGAATTTTTCGCTTCCGCAACTCGCAACTCCGCACCTTTTTTGGGCTCGGTAGCCGATCCGTAACTCCGCTACCAAGAGGGTAGTCCGCAAGTTGCGGAGTTGCGGAGTTGCGGAAATGCTCAGCTCTTGCGCAATGCCCAGCTCTGCTATTTTAAAGCAAAATCCACAAACAATACCCTATATACGGCCTATACGGCCTTAAACAATAACTTGCATTATAAATGTCTCACGCAAGTCATTTATGTATTTGCAAACGGCTACCAAATCGCTACCATATTATGTGACGTCACCTGGGCGGCAAAAATTCTTTAGTGAACTAACCTTATAAGTAAAGTAATCTTGATCATGTTTCACGTGATTTATCAATATGCTGTACTACTTCATCCAGTTTGACCAAATCTGTCAGGTGGTGACTTGGGCTGTCACGTTCTCAACGTGACTCACATGTACCTCTGCGAAAACGATTTTAGCATGATCCGACTCAGAATTGTTATAGATCATGTTTGATTATTTTCCCTTCTCTGATTTGCATACGACGGGAATAAAGTTAAATGCTTTAACCCGGCAGTTGCTGGGGTATTTCGCCACCCACCGTTTGCTGGGGGGGGCGTTAAACGCCCCCAGCCGATAACTCGAGAACCAATAGGCGCAGCGAAACGCACGAGGCGGCAAACGAAAGAGCGCGACGAGACGCTTCAGATGAGTACTTAAAAGTTGAATTTTGAGGTCACAGGTCGGGTCAAGGTCAGGTCAAACACCTGAAATCGGGCTTTCAGTAGCATGGACTTCAGGACTTCCCAATGGGCACCTCTCGTCATAAACTCTGTCAAAACGGTGCACAATCCATCATATAAGGCCTAAAAGAGTGTCAGCTCCATGTAGGGGTCAGTCAAGCATAGGTTAGGGTCAAGGTCAGGTCAACCGGGCAGGCACATATACCCGAAAATCAAAACTGATATTCGCAGCCTGTGACACATGTTTTATAGGTAATTTGAGGCGTAGAACACGATGGTGACATTCATTTTATCATATCTGTACGTGTTTGGCTCAAAAAGTTCAATTTAAGAAATGCATGTATCATGGTCGTGAAGAATTCACGAAAAATTGCCAAGATTCAGTTCAAGATTATGGAAAATGCGGAACGATAATCAATAATCGAAGATAGCCATTTGATTGATCATGGTATTTGCAGTCTAATGGCGTTTACGGCATGTCTGTATGTCTATTCTGTGATTTTATATAATTTTTTGAACTTATGCCGTTTTTGGTCGAAAACTCAGAAATCATGACGTCACTAAAACCTCGATATCTCAAAAATTTTCCGACCGATTTTTTTGAAACTTTGTCACAATAAACTTCAATCAATTCCCTACAGGTACCCAAAATTTGGCGCGCCTGCGGCGCGCCGTTTTTATGCTATGGCCCGGCGAAAAAAGTGGGGGCGTTTAACGCCCCCCCCCAGCAACTCGCGGGTTAAGGACAAGACGACTTTTTCAACTCATTTATAGGTAAATGACGTCACGGTGACGTCATCGGCTGCCCGAACATTGCAAAACTTCAGCTTCCAATTACGCCATGTGTTTTTAGCACAGGGACAAAATCTCAAAACAATATCTCAAATATCAACAACGTTACACTGCAATTCATTAAAAAGGTACCATTCTCCAAAAAAGATGAACCACGCAGTTGCACGTGCTCTGGAAGTGGTGCAACATTAGTTAGAGGTGCGCACCGGTCAGATTCGGGTTCAGCGGTCATTTTTGCCCCAGAAACCACCCTTTGCTAAGCTCTACCCAATTTTGCGTTATTCGGCCCAAAATTGGGCCTCCTTCCCCTGACTATATGTTTAATAGCACACCGCTGCGGCAATTAAGAATGAAACGTATAGGATCACCACGAACTAGAAATAATTCATTTCACTGCCGAGCCTCAAGAAATATTTGGTCGATGGTCATCATTAAAATTTCAGGACGTCATAAACGTACATCGTCGAGGCAGTCGGGCATAATCAAGCATTAACGGGACGTTGAATCGTGATTAGCGGGCCGAGGTGACACGACGCGACACTGAGCCAGTGGGGTCCAGGGAAGGGGGAAGGGGAGGGGGGGGGGGCGATAACGAGAAGGGTGGAGAAGAACAAACAGAACCGCGGCGGCCCGCCGTGGTCGGCCGATAACACGCGCAGTGTGAGCCGAGCCGCGGTGCACGAGGGGTGCGCGGAGTGTTTCTCGCGCGGCGCGCGCGACGAACGCGATATAAGTGCTCGGTTTGGTGTACGGAATAACAGGACAACATCAACGGAGCGACAGGAGACGGACGCAGGATGACAGGTGGGCGAGCGATAGGCTGCGAGGGGGGGGGGAAGAATCTAGGTAGAACGGCCACGAGGAGACGGGATAGGGGGGGGGGGGGGTGGGACCGTTCGACGGGCGCTATAGAAGTGGGCGTGACGGAGAGGGGCGGTTATCTAGCTGACCACGACACCGTGCGCATAGAGAGGCCAGCATCTGTGGTCCCCGTCGTGCCATGGCCACGGCCGACGGGTGGGACCTGATCCGTATATGCCGTGTGCACAGAAGGACCTGGCAACTGTGGTCCCCGTCGTGTCATGGCCACGGCCGACGGGTGTGACCTGATCCGTACATGCCGTGTGAACAAGATGACCTGGCAATTATGGTCCCCGTCGTGTCATGGCCACGGCCGACGGGTGTGACCTGATCCGTATATGCCGTGTGCACAGGAGGACCTGGCAACTGTGGTCCCCGTCGTGTCATGGCCACGGCCGACGGGTGTGACCTGATCCGTACATGCCGTGTGAATAGGATGACCTGGCAACTGTGGTCCCCGTCGTGTCATGGCCACGGCCGACGGGTGTGACCTGATCCGTACATGCCGTGTGAACAGGAGGACCTGGCAACTGTGGTCCCCGTCGTGTCATGGCCACGGCCGACGGGTGTGACCTGCTCCGTATAAGCCGTGTGCACAGGAGGACCTGGCACTCTGTGGTCCCCGTCGTGTCATGGCCACGGCCGACGGGTGTGACCTGATCCGTACATGCCGTGTGAACAGGAGGACCTGGCAACTGTGGTCCCCGTCGTGTCATGGCCACGGCCGACGGGTGTGACCTAATCCGTACATGCCGTGTGCACAGGAGGACCTGGCAACTGTGGTCCCCGTCGTGTCATGGCCACGGCCGACGGGTGTGACCTGATCCGTACATGCCGTGTGAACAGGAGGACCTGGCAACTGTGGTCCCCGTCGTGTCATGGCCACGGCCGACGGGTGTGACCTGATCCGTATATGCCGTGTGCACAGGAGGACCTGGCAACTGTGGTCCCCGTCGTGTCATGGCCACGGCCGACGGGTGTGACCTGATCCGTACATGCCGTGCGAACAGGATGATCTGGCAACTGTGGTCCCCGTCGTGCCATGGCCACGGCCGACGGGTGTGACCTGATCCGTATATGCCGTGTGCACAGGAGGACCTGGCAACTGTGGTCCCCGTCGTGTCATGGCCACGGCCGACGGGTGTGACCTGATCCGTACATGCCGTGTGAACAGGATGACCTGGCAACTGTGGTCCCAGTCGTGTCATGGCCACGGCCGACGGGTGTGACCTGATCCGTACATGCCGTGTGAACAGGATGACCTGGCAACTGTGGTCCCCGCCGTGTCATGGCCACGGCCGACGGGTGTGACCTGATCCGTATATGCCGTGTGCACAGGAGGACCTGGCAACTGTGGTCCCCGTCGTGTCATGGCCACGGCCGACGGGTGTGACCTGATCCGTACATGCCGTGTGAATAGGATGACCTGGCAGCTGTGGTCCCCGTCGTGTCATGGCCACGGCCGACGGGTGTGACCTGATCCGTACATTCCGTGTGAACAGGATGACCTGGCAAATGTGGTCCCCGTCGTGCCATGGCCCCGGCCGACGGGTGTGACCTGATCCGTATATGCCGTGTGCACAGGAGGACCTGGCAACTGTGGTACCCGTCGTGTCATGGCCACGGCCGACGGGTGTGACCTGATCCGTACATGCCGTGTGACCAGGAGGACCTGGCAACTGTGGTCCCCGTCGAGCCATATCTGGCCCGACGACGGGTATGACCTGACACGTGACGTAACTCGCGAGTTCTACCCGGCAGGTAATGGTGCGAACTGATCCAGAACAGGCGGGCACGTGTAGGAGAGGGGCGGGTATCTAGTGGCCTCCATCGGGGCGCGGCGGCATTGGGTGAGACGGCAATTTAGTGGTGTCAATCGTAGCTTGAATCTGTGGAATTCCGATTTTGTCCAAATGTCCAATTCGGAATTCGGTTAGACAATGACGCAGGCTTTGGACAACTTTGGACAATCATTGCTACACCTCAGCATTTTTATAAAGCAATCGTGGTTAACACTGATTGGCGAATAGAAAATTCAGCCTTTGAGATGATTAACACATTAAAGCTGCTACAAATACATTAAAAAAAAAATAGATAACAGTGTTAAGTGTAAACTATTGCGTAGGTTTCGGACATCTTTGGACAAATGGCTGGCTTAAACATTTTGGACGGAAATCGACGTAAGCATTGGAATTGGACGGACATTGGACATACATTTTCTGAAACTAACACCACTAGACGGCATACGCCGAGGTGATAAAGACGAGGCGCCGTCAGCGAGGTGTGGTCGCGGCTGAGCAAATATTGGAGCTTACGACCGGTCGGGACGATAGCGGAGGGTGGGAGAGCAGAGAGGGAGAGTTTGAGGGCACGCAGCTGCGCGCTAAGACAAACAGGTCGGCCGTGCCGAGGCCCAGGGAGGGGAGATGGGGCGTTGGGAGCGGTCTCCAGCGGCGGCTGGGTTCTGGGGAGGGGCCGGTCATAACGGAGGGTGGGGGTGGTGGGGGGGGGGAGGGAGATACATTTGGCTGGATATGTGCGTCGGGTAGATCGAAATAGTCAGTGTCACTCTGCGGTGCAGTGATGGATTCCAGACTGGGTGTGTGCGCAGAATAGACCGCCCCAGTCAGGGTCACGCCGCCGTGCAGAGATGCATTGTATGTCGGCTAGCCGGGTGCCCCGGGCGCCCCGATTTCGGCTGGCTTTGAGCGCTAGGCGGATTGATATGGTGAGTGTCACGCTGACGTGCCGCGGTGGTTCCCGACTGGCTGTGTCGACTGCGGTCTTTCCCCAGGGCACGTATCAGCAAGAAGGCTCATGTTAGACCGTTTCCAACGCTAAGTCGGAATGTAACTGCACAACTGCAGGTCGTCACTGTCCCGTCGCGGCGGCGGCCGCCGCTTGTGATACCGATGGGTCGGGCTTTCGAATGAGCCTGATCCGTACACCTATCATATCCCTCGCCCGTGTGCGGCGTTCTGTTGCGTCTAGCGTGTGGGGAGGGGGTCAGTTGGACCCCCCCCCCCCCTCCCCCTGCCGTCCGGCTCCTGATTGGGCTGGAATGCCCAGGTCATCAGACCAGTTTCGGTCGCCATGGGACGTCATTAAGCTCCGCCAAAGCGAGCCTCAAGGACGTCACCCCAAACGGCCGACTCGTCTCGTCTCGTCTCGGCCGGCGCCGGCTCTCCCCCAGCAAGACAGTGAACGCGAGGGTTAGTGTATATGTAGGTTGGACCACCGGCTAGAATGACTGGATCCGGTTATACTCTGACCACGTGGTGTGGGCGTCACATTTCTGGTGGCTTAGACCCGGCGTCGGCAAGGCGGTCTAGATGACATTAACAGGGTCAACATGTCGCCAACTGGTCGGTGCGTGTGCATGTCATCGCGGCCTCGGTATGGTATCGATATATACCTGGCGCAATAGCGGCGCCTGCCAGACATGCCCAGTTCAACGCGTATAGCCCAGCAGAAACGCAGCGCGGCAAACTCGCTGACTAGTGCTCGCGTCAAACGCGAAAGACGGACATGAGGGGAATCTGTGGACCCAGACCCAGTGGTGCTATTTGCTTACGGCCTGGGCGGCCGTAGCGGTGATAAAAGCTACACCGCCGACAAACCGACAAACAAGGGAGGGACCATGGCCTGGGACGGACGGAGAGGAGGGGAGGGGAGGAAAGAGGAGAGGAGAGGAGAGGAGAGGAGAGGAGAGGAGAGGAGAGGAGAGGAGAGGAGAGGAGAGGAGAGAGAGAGAGGGAGAGAGAGGATAGAGGGCGGAAGAGAGAGAGAGAGAGGAGGGAGAGGAAGAGAGAGAGAGAGAGAGAGAGAGAGAGAGAGAGAGAGAGAGAGAGAGAGAGAGAGAGAGAGAGAGAGAGAGAGAGAGAGAGAGAGAGAGAGAGAGAGAGAAAGGGGGGGGGGGGGGTGCGGCGACATGGATAAGGGAACGTGCGGCCGAGCGGGCGGACGCGCGGAAAGACGACCTTGCGTGACTCATAACGCACACCGCGGCGCCGGCGCGGCGGGCCGGTCAGGCAAGTGCAAACAGCAGATAGCCCGGCACGGCAGGCTGTGGTGCTGCGATTAAACAATCCTAGGCTTGACTTCGGGGGCGTATTCATAATTAGACTCGTGCATGATCCTACGCCGTCGACAGTGCAGAAGAGTGGAAGCCAAGCGACAGGCTGTGGAAAATGGTCGATGCCAGAGAAACTGTCGTTGGGCGGTTCCGGCACGGGGCTGAAATTGGTTACCGCGGTGCGGCGCGGGGCCGTTTCGCGAAAAACAATCAGTCCGCCGAACGGCGCCGTGCCGGGGTGACGGCAGCCATTCGGCGAGAGGTCGCGGACGGTACGACACGGGGACCGTTCCGTGCTCCACCGCCGCCGAACATGATAGTGAACCCGATGAGTGCGCGTGATAAACCTAATGGCGAAGTGCGGCTCATTTTAGATCTATCACAGTCGAGAGATGTCGGGGTCAACGCCGGGATAGACCCAGACGAGTTTCGTGTGACGTACACATCATTCGACGAGGCCGTGCGGTTGATTTTCCTAGCTGGAGGCGCCGGGACCTTGCTGTTCACGACCGATGTTACAAATGCATTCAAACTTATACCTGTCCGGCCCGGCCAGTGGGCGCTACTGGGGTTCTGTTGGGACGGTTTACTATACTACCAGGTTTGTCTGCCATTTGAGGCTAGAAGCAGTCCACGGATTTTCAATGATTTTGCCACATGTTTGCGCCTATGTGTTCCAGGATCAGACATCGGACGTGTATATACGCAATTATTTAGATGACTTCTTCGGGGTAGGGCGCGGAGGATCGGACAGTGCCGACGTAGCGTATGCGAGACTGCGAGACATTTGTGCGGAAGTGGGCGTGCCGCTGGCCGAGCGGGAATGCGCCCCGCCATCAACACGGATGGAGCTTCTCGGGTTGTGATCGACACAGAAACAATGACTCTAGCGTTGCTAGACGCCAAGCTAGTGGGCACCCAGGAGTTACTAGACACTGCTCGGGCGACAGAAATGCACACAGCGGGAACTGCTGTCGGTGGTGGGACGTCTAGTGCACGCCAGCAAGTGCGTCCCGCCGGGGAGGGCGTTCACTAGACGCCTGCTAGATGCGGCGCACTCTGTTAGCGGACCGAACCGCCGGGTGCGGATCACGGCCGATGTACGAACGGTTTTACGGTGGTGGGCCACTTTTTGCCGATGTGGAACGGCATTTCCCCCCCCCCCCCCCTCCCGCCACCGGGCGAGTACGACCACTGTATTGTGATGAACACGGACAGCTCCCGTCGGGGGATGGGGGCGTGGCACGGAGACGAATGGTGGATGATGGAGTGGCTCCGCGAGCTGCAGTGTGACGTCGCGCCATCCATGACGTGGCTGGAGCTCATCCCCGTCATGGTGGCATGTTTGGTGTGAGGAGAGGGATGGGGCGGGCACCGCGTGCTGATCCGGTCCGATAACATGGGGGTGGTGGGGGTCTGGGGGAGGGGATGGTCGGGGTCGCCACTGATTATGGCGCTGCTGCGTCAGCCCCTGTTCTGGACGGCATTCCATGAGTTACTGTATCCGTCGAGTACGTGGCAACGAAAGAGAGCAGCGCGGCCGACGCGCTCAGTCGGCACGACTTGGCGCGGTTTCCGGCGGCTGCGGCCACAGGCGGCCCAGTGTCCGGTCCGGCCCCCATCGTGTGTGGCGGAGTGCCTACAGGACCCGAGCCATGGAACCAACGTGCTGACAGGTACCGCCTGTGAACCCTGTGAACGGGATACGCGCGCATAATCTAGTATGAATACACATACCCTTGGTTCCTTTGGGGTGTTTGGCGGTGGCTCGCACAGAGCTGGAGGCGAAGATAAACCCGGGTGTTGACGGCCTTTCACAGCCAAACAGGGAGAGGAGTTGATCGGAGGACACGCTAATCAAGCATTAACGGGACGTTGAATCGTGATTAGCGGGCCGAGGTGACACGACGCGACACTGAGCCAGTGGGGTCCAGGGAAGGGGGAAGGGGAGGGGGGGGGGGGCGATAACGAGAAGGGTGGAGAAGAACAAACAGAACCGCGGCGGCCCGCCGTGGTCGGCCGATAACACGCGCAGTGTGAGCCGAGCCGCGGTGCACGAGGGGTGCGCGGAGTGTTTGCCCACCCACCATCCCCATCATCACCGTCCTGTCCTTTGTTCCCAAACGACCCTCGTCGTCCACCCGGGTTTGACGAAGCGGTGGCTCGCACAGAGCTGGAGGCGAAGATAAACCCGGGTGTTGACGGCCTTTCACAGCCAAACAGGGAGAGGAGTTGATCGGAGGACACGCTAAACGGTCTTAAAAGTGACTGCATTTGCAACAGCTGCAAGTGGGAAACCGTGAAGAGTTTTCATTACCCGCTGGCCGGAGCCAATTTGCCGGCTTCGAGTGTGATCACTATGGGCAATCTTTTGTTGGAAGAGAATCACTTCCCTCGGACTGCATGCTTGGTTAGAAACTAAACTACACAGAAGGTATACACAGAAAGCAAGCGGAACTCAATGACTATTAGCCGACGCAGACGATAGGTATGTCAATAAGCGTGAAATTCCAACTGCGATGGGCTTCCACATCGTTGTTTTGGTCGAGCACACAACTTCAATGGAAGTAGGCGGTGAGGAATGAAAATATAATTACGGAGCGAGCGAAGCGAGCGGAGTCTTACGTAGAATAACGGAAATTTCTGAGTATGAGCGGCCGGCCGGCCGGCCGGCCGGCCGTGCGGACGCTTTTGCGAGGCTTATATCTCAGCAACCACTTGACCGATTTACACGCGGTAATTTTTATAGGGTAGCTTCATTCCTTCTACCAAGTATTGGACTATTCCCGATGCATGTGGGTGACCCCTTATGCACGTGCCACGTGCAAAACGAAGAGGTGTCAGTTTTGCAATTGTTGCAATATTTCGGTAACTACTTGGCCGATTGCGCTGAAAGTTGGCATGTAGGTAGGCACCCACTAGGCACTGCATATCCATGTGCCAGAGTTGGGGTGCCGCTGCACGTGCGCACGTGCAGAGGTCGTTTCCAGATCTCGAGAACGGCTGGACCGATTGCGCTCAAATTTGGTACACAGTTAGGGACCGGTTAGTAGGGTGCCGTGCAAAAGCCAGTCGGGACCCATTTTGCACGTGCGCACGTGCAGGGTGCCGCTCCCAGATCTCGAGAACGGCTGGGCCGATTGTGCTCAAATTTGGCACATCGCTAGAAACCGGTCAGTAGGGTGCCGTGCACAAGTCAGTTGGAGGTACCCCCTCGAAATTTCGCACGTGCAAGGCTCACCCTCTCGCTCGCTCCGTTAGTCGCCCCAAAAGGCGCTATACTGGTAGCATACGACCATAACTGCCAACAAGGCCATGGCACAATCCAAACCGTCGGTGGGGACTCCCGCAGTGTCAGCCTGGAAACTTTAGTCCAGTGCTACCGTCAAGTCGACACGATGTGCTATTTGACCCCGTGCAGAGTGTGAGGCATGCTAACGGGCCTCATAGCGCCTCACCGTGACTAATGCACGACGCTAGATTTCGCGGAGTCGCCGCGGCCGACAGCGGCAATCGATGTAGACGCGTGCAGAGTGGTGCAGTGCCACCGTAGGTACCCGGTTGGCATGAATACCATCCGTGAAATACAGAAAGCTACGAAATACAAGCGCTCGATACAAAAGCAAAACTCACCGTTTACTAGCCATACATGGCTACAACACTATGCATGCAAGACGGTACAAGATAAGCGTCAAAGCGGAAGAAGCGAGCGTGATTTTGCTCACCGCGTAGCGTCACGTTACCTCTGTTGTCCGCGATCTTATTGAGTGCGTCCAGAAGCCGCCGGTTCTCGGCGTTCTGCTGCGACAGCGTGTTCTGTAGGTCAGCCAATTGTTCAGTCAGGCTGTTCAACGTCTGCGAACGGAGCGGGCAAGTTAGCATATCCACATGGTATGGCGGTGCCGTGTCGGGCCCGCTACAGTGTCGGTAATTCACTGTGCAGGGTCGGTCGATTTGGGTTGTAATTATTTAACATCGCTATATCACGAATGAGGAGCTGTTGTATAGTGTATGTATAGCGATACAGACGACCGACGGCAAAACGGCACAAATGTGGTGAAACATGTTTTATGGCTGCAACTAATGGCAACATCACCTTTAGCATTCGTAGACACAGTCATCCACCTATTGGTACATAAATTCAGGGTAACGACTCATATTCTGAACCACCATCAAATTTGATAGCTGTTCTAGGTCATTGCTTTGCGGGTCGACTAACACCACAAGTTCTTATTCACTGCCCTCCTCGTCCAACCCCAACAGTGCCTGGATGTCATCTCCTGAGCTCTCCCGCCTATTCCAGCCTACATTCCTTTCAAAATTCACCCAATATTCCCCTATCCACTCTGTATCTGCTCCTGTCCACTCCACTCCACAGTCCGCGCTCGTACCCAGTGGGGCGCCTCTGCCGCCGGCGCCGTCCACCCGTACGCCAGCCAGAGGACCAGTGCGGCCGACAGCTGCAGCGCCACATTCTGTACGGCCAGCCGGCCGCAGACCGCCGGCTGGGCGCCCGTCTCGGCCCGGCCGCACACGTGAGCTGAGAGCAGCGCGTGCAGCAGCGGCAGCAGCACGGCGCCGCCAGTGGTCACCGCCAGCAGCGCCGGACGGAGCCGCGCCGCCGCCGAGAACAGCAGCGGGGCAGACACCGGCTCCAGGCGCATCGTCCCACCGGCACGACGGCCAGACGACCGGAGATACCACACGGCACGAAGAGGTGCCGGGAAGGACCAGGCGGTCCCGGCAAGAATAGAGGATGATCGACTACAGAGGTGTTGACGAGGCCGGAAGCTGAGAGGTGACCTTAGCGAGAGGATAAAGCCGCTGAGACGGCTGGCGCTGGACGTGCAGCGGGCATGGACCGCGACAGGAGACCTCGAATATCAGATGACCTCGCTGAGGTTTGAAACAACTCAGTCAAGTGTCCTTTGACAGCGAGATCTTCAAATCCGCTCTACGATGTGATTACGTCCACGACATCGGGCCACCACAGGCTTCTGGACGTTCACTGGTCACCAGTCCGTGTCATCAGCGCGAGCACCAAAATCACAGCGCACCACGCAGCACCACCAGTCCGCTGTGCACGCACCAGCACCGACAACTGGCCCCCCACACCGGGTCGCCGCGTCGGTCACAGGTGCAACTGGCGTCCGGCCGGCGCCCGGCGACGACAGGACCCGCGGGGTCCCCACCGACACCTGGCGAAACACACCCAAAACGACAGAGAGGAGACTGGGAGAGGGTGGCCGGGCTGCACAGGTCAAAATCCTATTCTGGTGAGATACGAGGACGTAATGATTCTGGTGGAAGTGCTCAAGCGGCAAGGTTTGTGGTAAAGAATGATTATTAACATCAGTAACAGCGATGAGCTTGGTGGGTTAAGTTAACCTTCAAAGTATAATTTTGATGAAGTTTCAAACCAGGCTAATCGCTAAAGATAAATAATGTATAAAAGGAACTTGGCATGCAATGCAGTGCGACAATAATGCCTCATCTCACTATCAACGCGAATGACGTCGGCACAAATTACGAGAGCTTCCGTTACATCCGTCACTTTCGCATACGGGCCTGCGCAGTTTGCAATTTTGCAGGTAATCTTGCATGGTTGCACAGGGCTGAGGCCACAAATATGTTGCAGAATAGACCAGATGAGCATCCGGGCGAGTATCTGTCTGTACCAATGTTGAAAATGTTTCTATCTAAAGACAAATAATTCTGTAGTGGTTACGCTACAAAGTATGAAAAAGAGCTCGGCAGATTGTGCGGATTGGCTACAAAGGCTTGATAAGCAAAAAACAAAACATAAAACCTTAAATTCCGGCCATTCGTCTAATGTCCGCGAACATTCCTCGCACCTACATGCCAGAACTCACTATCCCTTCCCTATGAGAGGGCATTGCAATGCACCCTCCGCGGCGTTATTTGCCCAATGAGTCCCATAACTTCATCGCGGTGAGTATTCTCCAGGGACCCAGTCCGCTCACTGCCTCTGGACAGGCCTCACGCCATGGCGGTAGCCAGGAACAATTTCCATCGACCTCCAAAACAGAGCGGCGGTTTATTCCACCGGGGTTTGCCGCCGGACGAGCGATACATACGGCGACATTGCCCTGTATACACGTCAGCGGCGGTTGGCGCACGCCAACGACCACCTAATGGCCACGGGCACCCGTGCGCTGCGGCACAAATTCACCCGCACGCAATCCGTCAAAAGTTACTGTATCAAATGGGCGGAACCGAGCCGCACCACCTTTCGTGCCAAACTGCAATTCAGGAATATGTTTCATAAGGTCGCAGACTGGAATATACAGTAAGGCCTTGGTGTAATCAAAAGACGGTTTTCAGCACTGGGTAGCTTGCAATGAGCGCTGCTCGTAATAGCTGATTATTTCCCTTAAAAAAACTACTAGTGAAACCTCATGCTTAATCACAAGCATGTTTTTCAGTAAGAATGGAGAGCCAGAGAACTCACCGAAAAATTGGCCCAGTACAAAATCAGACGTTTGAAAATAGACTTCTATCTGACGTTTGACAATAGACTTCTATCTGGGGCCACAGTCCAAGTAGAGGTCTATAGTTGGTCCCAAAACGCAGCTAACCATGATACACAGTTAATTTTGTGCATGCTCATACTGAAGGATTAGGCAATAATAGGATACTCCAACAGGTGGGTTCACTGCTTGAAGTTCACAACGAAGAACAAAGGGTTGATGAAACAATAAAAATGGAAAGGTCGACATGAACAGGCATTTTGGCACCAAGATGTTCAAGAACAACAGAAATAATGAAGCTGTAGGGCGAGTCCCAAACCAGAAACCACAACAGACGAATTATTTCATCCGTAAGACCCGGACACGGGCTATCAACCCAACGATTGACAAACCGGTAGACAGACCCAGGGAGAAACTGGGACATTCCGTCTTTTAATTGAAATCCGGAGCGTCAGGCATGCCATTGTCGGTGCCACCATGCTGGTTAGTCCGGCGACCGGCCGGTGACAACAAGGCACCACTTCTTCATCTCACCGAGTTTTGGAGATACAACACTCGAGCCTGAGGCTCATTCAATCAACCATGTCAGCCATTAGTTGGTAGCCATCAGTCAGCCCAGCCAGCCATGTGTCAGCACCGACACGTGAACACAATCGCTAAATCTCCTTCGAACGCGACAAGTTCAGCCCAATGCAAACCACCGAATAATCACAATAAAACATCCAAAATACCGGAGCGTCGACTGCAAACACGTCACATGACACTATCACGCCTCAACAGCGTCATCCGAGATCAGCGAAAATTACCACCGCCCGCCGTTTAGGGCCGAGGTTACTGGCGGCAGCGGAAGCACCAGCTCGGCGGCAAGCCAGCGTGCCAGCGCCACTCCGGCGGCAACGGGCAGGACCATCCCGGCAATGGTACCACTCTGGTGGCAGCGCCCTCTGTTCCCACGACCGGTTCCCGCCGCGGTAACAGAGGGACGCGTTCCCGCACTGACGCCGACAGTGGGTTTTGCTGGGAGAATTGTGCCTATTAGATACATATTTGAGATGGACATCGTCCCCAAGAACGAGAGGCGGTATGACACACCAATAGACCGATGATTCGCAAAAATTGCATTTAGGGTCAGTTAGTGTTCCAAAATTCTTTTCAAGGAGTTTCGATATTGTCCCGATTACAGCGATACTACATAAACATGCAAACTACCCAATGACATTATGTTCCTCGAACCCTTCCCCCTTCCTGATCCCCGGTCAGTAGCACTCACCTCCTCTGTCCTGCGGACGCTGCCATTGGGCCGGTTCACGAACACGAGCAGGTAGACCAGCGACCAGAGCAGCGTGCCGGCCACCACGTACACCAGCAGCTTCTGACGCATGGCTCACAGCTCACGGTCCTGGCGAAATGTGGCAGTATGCAGTCTGATGCCATAGAAAATGGGTGAAGACTGGAGACAAGCATATCAAAGAGTCCATTACCTAGCTCTGTGACAGAGTATTGGACTAACTGGTGCCTGGTGGTAACAACACAGTTCTAGTCACTGTGGTGCTTGACACATGAGACCCTTGCCACTTGACAGGGATGGTCTGCACTTGGTGGGAGCAGCCACAACCAGTTGAAGTCTGTTAAGTGGGGCAGACTGGACCCAATTTTGATAGATGTGACTTTGCTCACTACAGATAAAGCCTGCCCACTCATAATGTTTTAACTAAATTCCAAGAATTTCACTGGATGGTAGGCGTAAAACATGGGAATATTGAAAATATTTTGATCTAGTGTGACAATCAAAATGCTCAATGGTGGAGGGCAGGTAATCACCTGTTCATTATCTACATTTCATTAAAACATCACAGAAAAGGTAATCAGAAGCCTAACTTCTGAGTGAAAATATTCCCTGGAAGAGCCCTGTGTTCAAGTTTGTCATAGTAGGCACTAACCATGTCAGGATCTGCACAGTGTTAGCATGGATGAAGGAGAACCTGTTCTTTCACCCATGGTGTTAAGGTTATGAGGATGGATGATAAAAGCAGGTGCCTGCGGCCTGCGGGCCATTTAAGACACCACTTGCCATTCAGACAGGTGCCATCTTAAACCTGGCTTGGTTAACTTAATGAAGACAGATTTCATGATGAAATCTGAAACCACCCACCATTATGTTTTGCAGTCAAAACTATATCCAGAACAACTTGATCTGTAGGTACTTACTTAACCCTCGCCGGACCTATTGGTTTTCTACATACGCGCCGGCCGAGGGGGGGGGGGGGGGGCGGGTACGACCCCCCCCTCGCCGTTTCGCCCCTGGTGGAGCTAGCGCGTCGCGGAAAAAACGAGCGTGTGCGCCGTTACGAGACGCAGAGATTGGTACCCGATTTTAAGGTCCTAGGTCAACCGGTGACCTCTGAGGTCAGGTCAAGTGCCCCAGGGTACGGTTCAGTTTTTGGTGAATAACTTCGCAAAAAACGGCCGCAGAGCGCCGATTTTGGCAGCATCGTGTTCGCTTCGCTCAGGCGCGTCGAATGATATACTTTTTGTCCGGGTCAGGTCAACTTGGGGTGTTGACCTCAGGTCAAGGTCAGGTCAGCACCCCCAGGTCACGAAGTTGGTCGAAAGAGGTCATGTCGCATATCATTCGATTCGGCAGGCCTTCCTGAGTCCATTGGTGCCTTTCCCGACTCGCTAGCTCAATTTGATCAAGAGTTATTGACGAAAAACTAATTTGACCTTGATGACGTCATAAATGACGTCACGCAAGGTCAACATTGCAAAAGTGACGCATCTAACCTTGCAAGGAGTGCATCAAATCACGATTCCGTGTGCTTGAGATAGTTGGAGATCGTTCCCGGCGCCAGAATAGCAGTTTGAATTTTTCCCCATTGACTTATAATGGTGAGGTCACGAAAATGACCTGACCTCATATGACCTTTAGGAAAAATCCGAGATATACAAGTTGTGGGACTCATAATGGATACTAGATCCTGCAAGTTTCATTTCCCTGTGACATCTCCTCTGGCAGTGAGGGCGTTGCGAAGTTGCGACATCTGAAGACCGTGCAGAGGTTCACTTATGACGTCATAGGTCAGTGACCTGACCTGACCCAAAAATGCGGTTGGTGTCAAAAGATCCGGCTTGGATCAAAGGTCAGGTATGCCAAGTTTCAGCTCTCTATCGCCAGCGTGTTCGGAGCTATCGCGAAAAAACCCTATGGGGGGGGGGCGGCACCCGCCCCCCCCCCCTCGGCCGGCGAGGGTTAACTTAGCATTTCAATTTGAGAAATTATCATGTTGAATTTTGTAATAACAACAGCTTACTTATTAGACTCAAAGGCTCACTATAGTCTCAAAGTAGCAAAATGGGTAGAGGAATAGAGAGAAGGGAAGGAAAACAAATAAAAAAAGTTTGCCTGGCAGATGAGAACACATCCATTCCAAATGGAAAGTGCCTATCACACAAGTCCAAAAATTGTGGTACCAGTAAGGCAGACACATCACGAGCTGTCATATGCGCGGCCAGTCTGCAAAGTATGGCTCGCAGGTCGACGGGGCGCACCGGCCCAAGTTCAAAATCTGGACCAATCCTTTAAACAGAGCCGGAAAATCCGCACCAAAACCGGCTGAGTGTACAAAAAAAAAAAAAAAAATCCGCACCGAACCCGCACAAGTGACCAGTCAAAAGCTGCATTGACCTCAATTGAGTCAATTCAAATTGTTACTATGAGCCACAAGAATGCCACCTCAGCACTTAGGATGGAAACGAAAGTTCGAAACTAGAAATACGCACTGCAAGACTAGAACAAAAAGCATGTCACGCAGATACAGAACCCTATCCGGGCTATCCGGTACCTGCCCCTGGCGATTCATCCATGTGGGTGATTATTGTGCGATGTACCAAGGTTACCCTAATGGTGTCGACACTGCCATTTAGCTAAACGGCTTGACAACTTGTAGGGCTCCAGTTACAAAAATTGAAATATAAATGGCAAAAAGTGGGCCCATCGCATGCATGCATTTTCGGCATTTCTCGTTAGGTCATTAGCTGTATCAAACAACTAATTTGATAGGCAAGTCAATTTGACTACTTAGCCGCGGCAAAGTGGTGGTCCTCAAGGCCCGCCATCAGCCATGCGCATTTCGCCCTACCTACCACCAAGCGACAACGCCAAACTCTCATATGAACTGAGAGCATCTCGTTCACGAATGCTGCAGAGTGCAGAATGCAACAAACTCAGCTTCTTTCAACGCAGCCTAGGCATTAGCTGCGTCGAACGTACCCGATAAATTGATCGCACTTGACTGCTTGAAGCGGCGGAGCGGTGATATTCTGGCCCTCCCATTGGCGGTACAAATCTTGAATCCCTCTCATCGGCCGTGCTCATCTCTCTCACTCTCTCTCACGCCTTGCAGAGCCAGGGGGTGAGTTTCGTGTTGTAACAGTGCAAAGAGTGCGAAGTTGTGGGCGACCCACGTGATTAGTGGGCCCACCAGCAGTGGCCAGTGGGCAGCAGTCCGTTCTGACCACCGCACACTCATTTTGACCCAAGCACACTGGATTACGTTATGTCGAAGCTCCATCCATGTTTTTTTCGATTTTCTTCATCTATCTCGTCTGGTCTGTCATCGTCATGTCTGTCACTAAGCCAATTTCTCACCACATTTTACTAAATCCGCACCACTGACCTCACCACACCAAATCTGCACCAGCCGAACAAGCCTGCACCAACAAGATCTCGTCGAAATTGCCATACTTTGCAGACTGGATGCGCGGGAATACATCTTTGTAGCTAAACCAATCCAAACCAAAACCTAACCAAACCTTAACTAACCTGACCTACAACCTACGGCCTACTTTCTACAACCTACAAACTATCCTATCCCATATGGCAGCTCGTGCTACGTCTGCCTTACCGATACAATACAACCATGACATTATCATAATGCAACACCGTTATGGAATTCTAATGCCTCATCTACCTAACATGGATTCGTTTGACAAAATATTGAGATATTCTTACCTTTTTTATTATTTCAAGATGAGCATCCACGCCAACATTATCCTGAAATGTTGATCTCAATCTCAATCTGGATTCTGTGGGACGTGTTTTGACATCGGTTTAATGCACGCCCATTCTGATTCATCAACTACTTAGCACAAGAGAAACGATAGTTTCAGTACGGTGGTATCATTAAAGGCTCTTTTTTGGTATTATTGGTGAAGCTCAATCTTTATTACTAAAATAAATGGACTGCAACAATGGAAAATCGTAATGGGAATATAATTCAATGACAAATAGAAGATATGCGCCAGAAATGAAGAACGAATCTCTGTTCATCAACCGGGTCCGCAGAATCATCGCAGATTCAAGGAGAATTACTACGTAGAGTAAAACTTTCATTGATTCGCCTTTGGCAAGAAATTTATTACATAATAGACCTTGTAACTAAAAAGTGAAACTTGTTTTGATTTGCTCTCAAAAATCTCCGTTTCAACTTTCAAGAGTCAAGCGGAATGTTTGTTTTTTTTACTTTTCGCACTATCATCAATAGAATTGAACATAAAAGTTTGCTGATTGAAACCTCATCAGTAAAAGTTCACCGTAGCTAAATTGTTTTAATTATTGGATCAGAGAGGTTGCAGTGGTTTTTGACGCATTTAGATAAATAATAGTCGACTATATTTCTTATCTGTACTAACGGCAACGCTTGCAACTCAATATTGTTGAATTTATAGCAAAATAATAACAACTTATTTACAGTTTTGCTACCGCTGGTTTTGAACTTTTATCAGCGGCAAAACTGGCGCACAGCTCAAATTTGGAATCGAATCAAAACAAAAGCGGCCATGAGGTAGGTGATGTTGGACTGGTTTGCGTGGTGTCTGTCATTTGTACGATTTATGCATGGTGGACTAGAAGAAAGTTTATAAAACGTTTCTGAAATATTTGGCTGTCAATGAAAAGAATCCGGTGCCAGTGTGCAAATAAGAATGTTGAAGAATGAGCGCGCTCGAACAGCGAGATTGAAGTTGAAGTGCAAGCTGAAGCGAAGTGCAGTGAAGTGCAAGTCAGCCCTGTGGATTCTGGATTTGTGACCTGAGACTTATTTTCCTTTGTTGTTAGTAATTTTATTTTAAAAGACTGAAGGCTGAAAGGAAATCACCCCTGCAAGCAACATCAACATAGAATTGGCACGACAGTGGTAAGTAGCCAATCCAAATCTACCGCACGATAATGTCAACTGCTTAAGGCAATTGGAAATATTTCAGTCATTCAACGCACTTTTGAATAATTCTTAATGATATTCTTTCAACTGAAGGCTGTAGAACCTGAAACATCCCTCTCATTTCACGCATTGAAATGCGTAGCGTAGGGTGACTGAAAGTGGTGTCTCATTAGTTTGTTCTGCGTTTAGAACTCCTCTAGTCAGTATTAGAGGTATGTTGTATTTTGCAATCGACTGTCGCCATTTCCAGCGAGTCACAGCCGCTTGATGCTTCAGCGGGGAGGCGAGAGGTCGGTCGCGGACTCGCGGGTCGGGTCGGTCGCCGATTCCGGCCGATTCCGCCGTCCTTCGAGCCGTTTGAGCCGGGCTTCCGTGCGGTGCTGCCATCTAGGATCGGATCGGCCGGTTGAACCCCGGCTGCATCACAACATTGCAAGTCGGAGCGCTACCCTAGGGCATAGCGAGAGATGTGCCGGCTGCTAACTACCCGGACTAGGACCAAAGCGGAAACTGGGTCCTGCGTCATAATGTCAGCAATCTTCCCGAGCCCCCAGGACGACCGCGCGCGTCTCCGCCGAGTCCCCTGAATCGCCCGCCGGCGCGACGCCCGCCCCTTCTCAAGGTCGAAGGGGTGTGCTCAGCTCGCCGCCTGGCCGGTCCCCGGCGGCCGGCCGGCCGCCGGCCGCGGCCCGCAGCGGCGGGAGAAGACCCCAACGACGCGGAGCGCGGGGGAGAAGGGGGAGGGGCACGCGTCGTACTGAGGCGGCGACTCTACAATCTGACCGACTGTCCAATACCGGTCTGCTCATCGGCGCGCTCAACATCCAAAGCATTAAGCCGAAGCTGCTCGAACTGACCGACGTGGTCAGCAGTCAAGACTTCGACGTTCTCCTACTCTCCGAGACCTGGCTGCGACCCAGCACGCCCAGTCGGCTAGTTGTGCTACCCGGGTACTCACTTAGCCGTGAGGATCGTCCCGACGGCAGTGGCTACGGTGGAGTCGCCATTGCCACCAAAAACTCCATCACCTCTGTAGCGCTAAAACTCACAGTTCCGCCGTGCCGTGAGAGTCAGCTTGAATCCCAGTGGATCCTCCTAAAACTGGAGAAAGATCGTCAGCTAATTGTCTGCTCGCTCTACCGACCGCCCCGCTACTCGGACACTGCCCTACGCGCTGATTTCAACGATCTCGAGTCTCAGTTGCAACGGATCCTGATCGACCACCCCAAGGTTCCGTTTGTCATCTGCGGCGACCTAAACTGCGATTTGCTGAAACACCGGAGTTTCCGCGCGCGTATTCACCTAAGCGACTTTTTATCGGACTACTCTCTCGATCAACTGGTAACTGCACCCACGTACAGCTCCGGCTCGCTCCTAGACGTATGTATTGTCAAAACCCGTGAACTCGTGCTCGACTGTCATGTAAAACACTGTCACTTCAGCCCACACAAGTTGGTAAACGTGCTAGTTAACGTACCTAAACAGCGTAAAACTGCAACTGTCATCACTACCCGCTCAATCAACCGTGTCGATGTCGCGTCCCTAAATCATGACTTGATGTCCATCGAGTGGGACGAAGTGTTCACTGCAATGACCGTGCATGACAAATGGCAAGCTTTTCTGACTAATTTCTTACCCGTCCTAGATGACCATGCCCCTTTAAAGAACCTGACCATTAGAAACCCCACCGCTCCCCCCGTCTCAGCCTCCACCCGTGATATCATGGCCCAACGGCGCGCCGCACTACGTCTGCATGGTCGGGCATCTACAGTTTACAAAGACCTGAATCGTTCAGTCCGTTCTGCCGTTCGCCGTGACCGGCGCAACGTGATTCAGCGGGAAATTAGTGAACGCGGCCCCAGCAAGGTGTGGCAGGGAATCAAATCAGTCATAGCTGGTAAAAAAGGAAACAAAACAGTTCAACCCGTTGTAACCGCTGACGAACTAAACTCATTTTTCGTGTCCGTAGGCCCCCGTATTGCTACCGAGATCCGAAACCAAAACACAGGTACCTACACAAACGCACGGCTGCCACGCGTCGGCGCATGCGGTTTTCAGCCGAGGCCTATCTCTCTCGGTGAGCTCGAATGCACGGTTTTCAGAATGCGGAACTCAGCCGCCTGCGGAGCGGACGGTGTGTGCATCCGCATGCTAAAAACCAGTTTCTTGGCTATTGGCAGCGTCATACAGCACATCGTAAACACCTGCATCTCGAAATCTGACATCCCCGACCAATGGAAGCATTCCATAGTCCATCCCATTTTCAAATCCGGAAACCCATCTGACCCCAGCAACTTTCGACCCATTTCTCTAGTACCAGTTATCATGAAAGTTGTTGAACGAGTCATCCAGCAGCAGCTACAACACTATCTCTCTCAAAATTACCTTTTGGCATCTAGTCAGCATGGCTTCCGACCCCAGCATTCAACTGAAACAGCACTTTTGTCCGTCACCGACCGCATCCTAGCGGCCACGGACAGGGGAGAAATATCTTTCCTATGCCTTATCGATCTCAGCAAATGTTTCGATGTCATAGATCACAAACTCCTTCTCGACAAACTCGCACTGTACGGCATCGAAACTCCTTGGTTTAAATCATATCTAAAAGGTCACACACAAAGCGTTTCAATGACCGATGGATTCCAGCGCAGGGTACTGTCACGACCACTCCCTAACACTATGGGCGTGTTTCAAGGCTCGGCCCTGGGTCCTCTTTTATTCACGATTTTCTCAAACGATTTGGCGCTTCACGCCGATGATGCATGCGTTTTCCAATATGCAGATGATACCCAGCTTCTAGTGAGTGGTCCAAAAAACAATGTAAGTGGCCTTATTTTGCGCAT
This sequence comes from Amphibalanus amphitrite, assembly GCF_019059575.1. Taxonomy (NCBI): domain Eukaryota; kingdom Metazoa; phylum Arthropoda; class Thecostraca; order Balanomorpha; family Balanidae; genus Amphibalanus; species Amphibalanus amphitrite. Next base: position 161,343 of record NW_024881676.1, read on the forward strand.
GGAGGCCTCACTAGAAGCACTGAACAAATGGTTCCACTCAAACGCCCTGAAGGTTAACGCGAGCAAAACGCAACTTATGATATTCGGCAGCCGTCAAAATCTGAAACACTTGCCCCCAGTCGTCGTATCGTTTCGTGACGCGGAGCTGGAACCATGTGCGCAGGCAGGAAACCTCGGCGTGGTCTTTGACAGCTGTCTGACCTGGGAAGCCCATGTATCCGAGCTCAGCCGGAGGTGTATGGGCCTGCTCATCGGCCTCTCCCATGTGCGGCACTGTCTTCCCGATGGGGTCATCAAAACCATTGTTACAGCTTTAGTCATCTCCCGAGTAAATTACTGCCTCTCAGTTTACGGAAATGGAACAAAAAAGAACCTGAATCGACTCCAAAAGATCCTGAACTTCGCTACTCGAGTTATTTTTGGCCGCCGCAAATTCGACCACGTCACTGACCTGCGCGAGAAACTCAACTGGATGCCGCCCGAATATATGTACAAACTTCAAACTATGGCCACTGCACGTAAGGCGATACACTACGGCGAACCGGTAGCACTTGCCTCTATGTTTGCCAGAAACCGGGACTCCTCAACCAGGGATAGAAATACACGTCAGGATAACCTTCTCCAGCTCCAGCGTCCCCGACTAGAAACCGGTAAGCGGCGTTTCAGTTACCGTGCCGCCGCGCTCCTAAACGACCTACCTCCCGAACTTTCACAGCTGCCACCCTCTAAATTCGCACGCGCTGTCAAGTCTCTGTGGAAAAACGATAGACCATCGTGATAACCTGAATTAGGCACTCGTCTTGTATATAAGTACACGGTATGTTAGAAATCGTGCATATAGTCTTCCTGTGTGTGCGTGTGTGTGTGTTGTTGTTGTTTGACTGATCTTTGTTCCTGCATGCATATACCCGACACAGACTCTGGGCAGTAATCGCCACGCCATGTGTGGATCGCCCATGATCGTAAATACAATACAATACAATACAATACATAACTTCATACTGATACTGCGTACTTGATAGCTTGTCCTGGAGAATATCAGCTCTACAATGAAAACCATTCGGCCCCAATCTGAAATCACATCGATGTAACATTGTAGGTATCGTGACTCATTTGTCGCCGGGTACCTTGTACCGTATGGCTGCACGCCGTATGGCTATCTGGAACCTTTGAACGGTTATCTGGGATGACGGTTGGATCCTCCCCCCGCCCCCTCCCCCTTAGCTGCCGTCCCAGGGATCCGTTGGAGGCATGAATGTTACATGCTCTGTACACTATCAAAACAGCAGACACGAGCATGAGCTGTTTGCCACCAAGAGAGCAAGTTCCACACAGCTATTTAGACGGTACTCAGCGCTAGCGTTGTGTGCATTTGCTGTTGCATGAACACGAATAGATGCCTGCGTATTCCAACTGGACACTGGTTTAAACTGAACGGGTCAATATTTTCCGTGCTACGGCTTTTCCCCTTCCATCGCCGACAGACGACTGGAACTGGGAGCGGAACAGGTAGTCGATGGTTCACTGTTCGAACACGGACCGTGACGAGCAGCGCGGTGTAGCGTCTTTTCCCCTTCCATGGCAGACAGACGACTGAAACTGGGAGCGGAACAGGTAGCCTCGCTGTTCGAACACCGACCGTGACGAGCGGCGCGACGTCCCGTGCCCAGCCGCGTGTCTGCCAGGCGCGAATAATTAATGCCAGAACTTGCATAGTGCATTGTCCGACACGGGCCTCGCGTTCGTTATCTGGATGTCGTATTTTCCTCCATGTGCCGGTCGGCCCATTGTAGACGCATTAAAAATATGGTGTTTAGCAGTCAGGAGTAGAACGACAAGGCAAACACCGCCTGACGTTCACATGGATTAGCCTGAATCGGCCTCGGCTCGGCTGAAAGTGTGTAGCCATGCATTGTATAATGCTATGGGTGCCGTAAGTTCATGGTGGTTACCCTTAGGTGTTGTTTTTTACATGGTGGTTACCCCTTGCATGTGGTAGGCTAGGGCGACTTACCACCGCTTCTGGAAAAAAAAAATCACCATTGAACCAATGTGTTTATGAATTATAGCTTTATAAGGTGTCCAGTATTGAGGAAATCTACTACAATGAAGCAAGCCCCTATTCATTTTAGACGAAGCCTGTCCTAGGTTTTAAGGTGAAAACCCGTCCCTGAGCCCACGAAGAATCCCACAGGCCCTGCATACTCAGCCCGGTTCTTTAGATAGAACACTTCTCATGTCATGCCCACTCTCCGCGCGCTCTCCCCTCTCCGAGCTGACAGTTCCCGTGACCCCCGCCCCCGGGTTCAACATTCCCGGGACTGCGGGGTCGTGCCGGTCTCGGAGGGCCGGCTGGTGCGCGTGGATCGCCCCGACCGTCACTCGGGCCCCTGATCGATGTATATTATTAGCTGGTGTTTTTTGTTTGTTTTGTTGGGTTAGGCCTTTTCGGTCTGACAAGACCATTGCAGAGCCGGAAGGACGATAGGAATTAGGGGGAGACATTGGTCTGGGCAGGCACCCTAGTGAGTCGCCGGGGCTGAGCCCGTCCAGAGGACAGGCCACCCAGCCCCAAGGCACTCACTGCACCCGGCTACGGGGTGCGCTCCCTCGGGAGCAGCGGTGCCGCTCCAAGGGAGCAGCCCGCATGAGATAAAGTTGCCTGTCCAGCCCGGAGGGGGGTTGCGGCATGGAGGAGAAGGATTTCTGCATCCTGAGGATAGAAGCATGGAACGGTGATGATTAGCTGGTGATGTATGGCCAGGTACCCTCACGGCTCGGGCGGTCTCCCGTGCCCCACCCTTGGTGACTCGGGTCTCCGAGCGGGGGTGAGAGTCTCTGTCTCCCCATGGTTGTCTCTTCGGCGAATGGCTTCATTTGGCAGGGTGGAGGATACGTTTGACAGCGAGAGAAGCGGCGATGGGATGAGGCGGAGTCGTTCAGGGAAGTTGTTGGTGTTCTTTTGGGCTGTGCGTGGGTCGCACGACCAGAACTGGGGTCACAGTTCGGATAACGCCGAGAGAAAAGGCCACCCTCGAATTCTGTGAACAGGGGAAGGGGTAAGCGTCTGACGCGCACCGGCGAGGAGGGCCAGCTGTAACTGGACGCTCCAGCGCATCCCTCCCTCCTGTCATGGACCTGCTGATGACTGAACTTTACCCTTCTGTGGGCCGTTGCAGCGTGGGATCTCTACTCTCCACTATCTTTCGGAAGTAATAGTCCGACCATTTACAGCCCATACAAGCTGCACGGCCTCCACGGCCCACGCAATGACATGGGGTTTGACAGAGTCGCCACCGCCAATCAGGAGTCAGACCAACGCTTGGAGACCATCGACTGAGTATTTCTCGTAAAGTAGCTCTGGGATTGGAGTTTGGTTTGATTGCAGCTCGTTTGACTTTTACTGGCTAATATGGATAAATGGTTGCGTGTTTGCTCGTTGGGGATGACGTTTCGGGAAATGAAATGGGAATGACATCTATGAAAATGGGTCTGATGATATCGATAACCATTTCATTTCCCGATTGAGTACTCTTGGTGCATGCCACTGTGCTTTCATTTCAAATCAAGCCAAGTATCGACTCTTGCGTAGCTCCCGTCGTGGTCTCCTAAAATCCTCCGTGGAGCGGCTGTATTTGGAATTTACCAGCCACGTGCGTCGGTGGGTCGTCTGCTAAGCGGTGACACATCCCACATCTTACGAGCCCGCTAACCCAGCTGAGCATTCGACCAAGGATAAGCCGTTTTGCTCGGGCCAACCCATGTTTTAAGATGTAACGCCAGCTTTGGTAGAGTACATACTTGTGTTTCTATGGCATTTGAGGACGGTATTAGACCGGACTTGATCCAACAAAACCTGTTTCGGCGTTGTGTTTATCAGTAACACAGTATTTGCCGACGGTTCTAGGGTTCCTTACGTGGGTGGTCTCTTTTTAAGAGAAATGTTTATCAGTAACACGGTATAAGTGTAGACGGTTTAAGTGTTCTCTGTGCTCACGTGTGTTGTCTTTATCTTTTTTGCTTGAATTGTCCACCAAGTTTTGTTGTATTCCTACAGTGGTGCTCGCGCTCATTGCAGGACTAAAACGCGTAACGAATGGTGATTGTGCATCATTACTGGACGTGAGCTTGCCTGTCCTTTCGTGGAAGAAACTTCAGTCGACTTTCAGTTGTTCAGTTTTTCTTCCTGAAATGTCGAAACTGGGTGTTGAATGCCTGCTCTTCCTTAGGCCTCCATGATGCATGTGGTTACTGCCTACTGACTCATCATGCAACTCTGACTATCTCAATTCTCATCCCTCTCCGGTGTCAGCCGTGCCGTACCCATCTCCCTCCATCTCCTGTCACCCGGATCCAGCAGTAAACTACAGAGCCCATCCGCTAACGACCTCAGCCCGAGCTGTCGTGACGAGCGACATGAGGTCACCCAGGGCCTGCTGACGTCATATGTGACGTCACCAGTGCAGGATGACGTCACTGGCGGTGTGGTCTGGGCTCAGCGTGTAGTGTTTGTTGCTGACTCTGGTTTCTTGGCCAGCTGGCCGGCCGGTTTTGACCGAGTCGGTCCGGTCGACATGAGCCAAGTGTCACGGACTTGTGAGGTTCGTTCCGCTGGTCAAATTGGCTGTCAGAGCGCCAGGGCTAAGGAGATGTCGGCGTCTGCTAGCATGGCGAACGTCCTAACTCGGGTTGATGCTACTGAGTCGGTCCTCCCTGGATCTGCTAAAACCTATTGTGTCCCGATTTCAGAGCCTCCTGGAATTGATAAAAAAGCTTATATTTGCTGTGCTTGTCAAAGTTGTTGTTAACGCCTGCAACGATAACCTCGACTCGAGTGACGGAGTACGAGGGTAAATATTCTACTCACGGTTCCATACTCCAGTCCGTACCCTTACGGTGTGAACTCCACGCTGTCCTATCCGGTCACGACTCACGGCCGGTGTGTGAGTACCGCCCGGTGCTCGGCGCCGACCCGATCCGCCGGTCATGAATGGACGAGCTATCAGGACACGGCCGGATCGCGGCCGTCTGCTCTGGCCGTCGACCGGTCACGTCTGCCGTGAGCGCCGCCCGGTATCGCGCCGCAGCGTGACAGAGCCAGTGAGCAGACGAGAACGGCCCCGCGGCCAGAGTCTGCCAGGGGTACGGTGTTTTGGCGGAGATGAGGTGAATGAGGTGGAGAGTCGTGCCTCCAGATTGGATGTTTCGTTCTTGCATTCAGGATGTTGTGCCCTGTATTCTGGCGGTTCAGTGAGATCAGGCGTTCAGCGTTTTCAAATACCCATCGTTCCTTGCTCTGTGGCTCGGAATTGGCCGCTCTACAGATGTCTGCCTTCCTGAGCCATGTGTTTACCAGTTCCTGGCGCACACGTTTGGTTCCCTCCTCCCCAGTCACACAGCTGGTCCGGTCTACACGTGTGACCGAGCAGCGGGCAGAAATAGCTGCCGCTGGGGAGACTCGCCGCCGCGGAGGGTGAGCCAGCCCCTCCTCGGCCTCCGTCTTCCACCCCACACGGGCGGCCCGCTCCGAGTCGTACCGGCCGCGCTTCGTGCGTGTGCGTGCGGCCCGGCCGTTTGGAACCGCCGCGCCGGCTCGTCATAACGCGAGAGTGGAAAATGAACTGAAACTCGGTGAAACTGAGTGTTCGGCTGCGCTCTGTTCATCTCTGATCATTGCAAACGCGAACCCTAGGCGTTTTTCGTTTGTGAACTCTTGTCAGCAGACACTGATCTTCATAGACTTTAGTCACTTCAATAGTGCAAACTCTTCCCGATTTTGTCTCGTAACTAAATCACAATCTTGTCTCCCTAACTAAATCACAATCGGCTCCCCCTAACTTAATCAACAATCGTACACTGAGTCTACTGTAACTTCTGTGCCGCCACTGTCGGTAATTCTCGTCCACCCCAGCCGGTAACGCCGGTAACTTTTGTGATGACCGTGACGGCGGCGCGGTTCGGTACGTCGCGGCACGGGCGGAGCGTGCGCCGCCGCCGCCGCCGCCGCCGTTGCCCCGTGCCGGTCGGCATATTTACGTCTGGACAACGAGTTGCGGGGAAAAGTGCTGATTTTGTTGCAGTTTTAGGAGCCGGTGATTAGGCTGGATTTTTGGGTTACTTTTTCGTTCCGATTCATGTATTTCATAGTGTTTGGCTTTTGAATATTTTAGTTCTTTCAGATAAATATTACTTGCCTTACAACTTTTGTAAAAACGTTTCATTTTTTATAAGCCGACCTTCAGAGTCCTAAAAATACATCAGCACTACAATCATTGTAAACAAGCAAATGGCGGACCACTTGGCTCTGTTCCAAGGCGCTTTTTAAGTTTATCTAGTGGTTTCCGTACTCTTGTACGTCTTTTTGTTGGATGTTTTGGATCCATTACGATTGACTTATATCATATTTAAGAAGCATGTGACTGAAAACAATCCGAAGTATCCAGGAGGCTGACAGAGGTCCTGACTCCTGAGCAATATCAATATCAAGTTGAACTTGAAGTTATTAAATTTTGGTTGATAAACGCAAGTTGATCGGGCTCATATATCAGCAAAAAAAAAGTAAAATTAAAAGAGCTTATTGGCCGAAAACAAGCTATAATATTGCAGATCCTGGACTCTGGAGCAACTGAAGAGCATGCTGAGCAGGATCATGCCAGAAAATGTTGACTGATGAGTGCATATTGATGTATTGGTATGAATATTGAATGATAACTTACAACAGCAAGATAAATTAGTGCTAACTATCAAGTTAAAAATCTAGAATGAATGGACTTTGGCAGCTTTACTATGCTTAAATGCTGTGCAGATTGTAATGTGCATTGTGCATCAGGTACTCAGTGTCTGGCAAATGAAACATGCGATCATTTCATTGCTACTGCAACTGGGGGAGAAAGCTTGGATCACCAAATCCACTTAATGTTGATTTTGATGTTAATCATTACTGTATTTCTTGAAAAAAGGATTGTTATAAAATTGTCAATGTGACAATCCATGCAACGATGTGATCATATGATGTGTTCATAGTCATTCATGATAGTGATTCATGATTGTTGGTCCAATATACAATGGCAAAGCTCTCAGCCTCAGCGTTTCTTCCTGTGGATGGCCAGCAGTGACTCACAGCTTAGAAGTATTAGTTTTCTTCACAGGGCTGGGATAAAAAGTACTGAGGGTAATCTTCCACCAAGGAACTCTTCTTTGAGTTTTGACATGGTATGAGATGTAGGCACAAGTAGGTAGGTGCTTAGTTCCTATAGTCAGCAGTTGTGTAGGTTTAGTCGGGTTAGCTTAGATTAGGTTATGCTGGTTTTTTAATTTGCCAAGTGTCCATAAAAATGTGACCTGAGCAATGAGCATACCTGAATAACCTGACAGCTGACCTAACCTCAATCATCACACATATTTGCAGCCTTACCCAAGACCTGCATAGCAGAAGCACCCAGTTATAGGTAGGTACTCACTCAGGGCCTGTTCCAGCGCCTCCAGTAGAAATTCTTGACTGGAGGCTCTACCAGAGCTTTCACTGGAGGCGCTGGAACGCAATCTGGAGATTTCTGGAGATTGGCATCACATATACCAAAAGTATGACGATTGTCCTCTCTTGAACCGCAAAATTTATATTCAATTTTATTAAAAAAGATTAACAATATTATAGCAATGTAATTTTCTTTACATTCAAGTTGTAAAAGAATCAGTCAAAAGTCCTTTGTTTACATTCATGATTGTCAAATGTGCGCCATAATTGTAGACCAGAGCCTCCAGAGAAATTTGGACCTTTCAACTCTCTGGAGGCTACTGGAGGTTTCCGGAGCTTTGGCGAGAGCTTTCTGGAGCTTTCTGGAGGCGCTGGAACGCTCTCTGGAGGATTCTAGAGCTTTCTGGAGCTTTCTGGAGGTTTCTGGAGGCGCTGGAACAGGCCCTCAATCTTACCTGCTAACCTTCAACTTGCCTATAGTTAGCTCACCTTGCCAAGCTGCATCCAGGGAAACAGTCAACTGAGGAACTGGCTCATTGGGTGGCTGGTGTGAGTCTGTGCATTTAAAGTGTTTCTTCTCTGAAGCTGCTCTGCACTGCTGTATATATGTCATGTTAGATGCTCAGAAAATGTGGGAAATGATTACTAAGCTACTTTAGTGCTTTGTTAATGCTCGAGACATGAACAAGTACAGATCCTGCAGGGTACAGCTATGAGTTAGGTGCTAGGTGAGTATGTTATGTGAATGTGCTGTTCCCTGTTTGACCATAGTAAGTATACAAACAAGCAATGGGTCACAGTTATATTCAATCTCCACATAAACATACAACAAAAGCGGCCATATAGCCTCACTCCGAACACACCACAAATTGCTTAAGCCTTTGTAGGCACAAAAATGCTTTGATTTACAGGACAGGTATACAATATAACCTCTGTCCTTGGGGATCTTGCTGCCATGTCGAGGTACGATGACTGAACTTCAGGATTGATCAACCTTTTCTTCTTAGCCACTGCTTATATATGAGAAAGACCAAATGCTTGTTTGTAAACTGCCTTGAAAATTTAATGATCCACCTTCAATTCTGACATGAAGGCACAAATAAAATAGTTCCCACTCCTTTTGGAATACACAAAGCAAAATATTTAATAACTTCTAGTGGATGGACAAGAGCAATTAGCATAGCTTCCCCTCCTGACACTGATGAATAACACTGACGCTTATTCGCTTCATATTTTGTAACAAACGCGCAAAAACTGCAATATATCAGCACTATATGCTTCTTGACAAAATGCAAAAGTACTAAAAATTTAGCCCTGATGGCATTCATTCTTGGTGGAAACGTAATTAGAAAATATTTTGTAGTAACTATTAAATTCCGGCCGAGAACAGTGCACGGTTTCAAAAAGAATCATTCCAATGGCGGTCCATTCTTGCGGTCCTGAAATCGCCACTATTTCCGGCCTCTCCAACGCAACTCGTTGTCCAGACGTAAATATGCTGCCGGTCGTCGGCCCGTCCGTCGCCAGTCGCCGGCGAGCCGCCGAGGTGTAAGGAGGTGTGTGACTGGGGTGTGAGCGTTCGGTGCACGGTGCGCGGTGGAACGGTGTGGTGTCGAGAGGGGAGTACACGAGAGGACTTCACGGAGCCACGCAATCATGGGTGAGTGTGGGCAAGGGCTGTAGGTGGGCACAGAGACGAGACAGGTTGACAGGTAGTGCAGACCGCTCGTAGAGGAGCGAAACACAGCAAGGGAAGGAAGAAGACAAATGTATATGAAGAGGTGGAAGAGGTGCCTTGAATAGGTGGAGTCGTAGACAACGTGGGTTGGTATGTGGCATAGGTCCCAGACATTGGATTATTAGGAAGAGGTATGAATACGCTGAGTGCGTCTGGTGATGGATCACAGAAAAGGCCTGCAGGCTTTGTAGGATGGATGAGAAGCGCTGTTCCGTGCTGAAACTGTTCTTTATTTGGTTTAGCAAAGGCTGGACCAGAGAGAACCTGCAACAGGCGCAGAAAGTGGACACAGTCCGAACAGACGGCGTCCGGAGGTGTTGGCGGATTCCCGGAAGTGTCTCCCGTTCGCCGGCGGCTGGTGCGATACGTGTGTTTATGGAGAGCCGGTGCCGTGTGACGACCTCGGGGACGTGGGAGCGCCGACGGCGATCGGTCCACGCCCACGGCACGATATGGACGCCGACGGTGGTCCGCGGCATACATGAGAAGGGCTATCCTGTGTAGACGTTCGTGGGTCAATGTCTCCTTTCGGAAGACGACACGGAGCGAGGAGATTCGGTTTGAAAACGGGAGGGATTTCAAATCAAGGGATGGCTGTCCTTCGGCGCAACATCTGACACCATGGTCATAGGTCAATCATGTGGCAATCGTCTGTCCTTCCTTCGTTGTTTGGTGAACATTCGTCACCGGTCCCGAGGCTGTCCTTACGAAAACGATGTTCGTGCTGGTCGTGCGTCGCCAGAGCTTTGGTGTTCACACGGACGAATACCAAAACGGTGGTGTGAAGATGGAGCGGTCTACCGTCCGCATTCCGGTGAATTGTCTTGAGAGATGTGGGCTCGGTGAAGTTTGGAATGCCTCGGCTCATGAGAGTGACAGATTCAGTTTTTAGAGCGTTGGCCTTGACATTCTCCATCTGTTGCTGTTGACTGTTCCAGACGTTTTAGCATCTCCCGTTTTGCTGGACCTTACACATACCTACGTCAGTCTTTTTGTCCTCGTGCCACGGAACCCGCCAGCAGCTGAATCTCATCTTATGACCATGTTATGTAGTTCAGCTAGCCACTGATACCACCTGGAGACCTCGAACCCCATCTGCCCTCCACCGCGACCCGTCCGCTCTCAGCCACTCCTGCCCGTCAGGGCTGACACTCATCATCTCCACCGTCCAGTGTTTGCGGTCGATGCGGCTGAGGCCGGACGCCTGCGGCTGTCCGTTTTTACCAAAGCTCGTGCACAGTGCACAGCACGGTCCCGGTGCACTGATCTGCACAGGTGCGTCTCATCTGTGCACACCGCGGCGCGCCAGCCATGCCGGCAGCGTCCGGTGTGAGCGCGCGCGATGAGTGCTGCGGCCGCGCACCACGCAGGGTTTTCTTAGATGGACTGGTTACATGGCCTCGGCGGAGTTTTTTTTCGGTGGTTTTCAAATTGTTCGTGTGACTTCCATTGTCCTTTCTTATTTATATTTTGACGTGCCTGAATCATGTCTGGTCCATTTCATCCACTGGTGAATGAATCCCATGCTCTTTTCATGTGGCTCTTATCACCCTTTCAGTGTTATCCATCTTGTCACCCGTGCCTTTTGTCCCAACTTCATTGCGCTGCTGTTCGTGACTTGCATTTTATCGCTTCTTTGCTGGCTGGCTCGTAATGACCCATGCACTATGCTCAAACGCTCTTCCTCCCTGATATAGTTTTGTCACAGTTTGAGCTCTGTTTTGTACACCTCTCACAGCATCCGCCGGTCCCAGGTCGGCCCATTCCCAGCAGACCGGGCGGTGGTGGCCGCTGTGGTGCCGCGTCCCCCATGTGAAGGCCGGCGTGGCCGCACAGACCGGTAGCGGCCACAGTAGCCTCCACGGTCTGTGCTCCGGGTAATGACGCGGTCACAGCACGCCTCGGTGACGAGCTGTCTGGGGAGCCGACACAGAGCCGCAGACACTCCGACCCAGCTGCTCCGCCACCCGTGGACACCATGGTGGTGACAAGGTGTTATGGACGAAACTGTGATGACTGGAGTTTCGCTAAGGATCGTAGCGGGTGGCTGCCGTTGGGTATCTCGCACCTTGCGTGCCTATGGCTGTGTCTTGATGTCAGCTGACTGGATCACCAAATTGGTGGTCCTGCTCAGCTCTTGATCAGTGAATCGACCACTGTCCTGGTCACCTTCGTCTGTCCAAATCTCCATGGCACAGTTCCGCAGTCGACGCTTAGTGAGATGTCAACAAACCGATCGACGACCGGGCCCAGACGACTGGCGAGTCTGACGGCCGCTGATCGCCACACGCCGACTGGTCAGGGACCGGGCTATTACCGATAACAGATGGTGACAATTACCGCAGCTGTGTCGTCGACACGCTCCGACACCTGTAGGGAATATCAGTGGAAGCATGACAAGCCTGCTGGTGTTCCCCGGTCAGCCACCGTGGTGGGGTGTCTACATTCGCTGATGATGACCCTCCCACTCAGAGTCACATTGTGATGTCAACAGTAGTACAACTGTGATGATACATGATCACAAGTTGTCAGAGTCCATGTCGAGTCGTGTCTGATCTGAGGAGTATCAGGGACTCTGAGGGTCAGACCGAGACGGCGCGGCGGAGGGTCTGACGGCTATGTGGCGGCCGTGAATCTGATTGATGTTTCGCGTCGCTCGGGTTAAATCCAAACGAGGCCGGCCTGGTTACAATGTTCGGTGGAACGTGACGACATGGCCACCGCCGAGCTTTGCGGCGCGGGCCAAGGACGATTGTGCTCCTGGTTAAAACCACCACCTTTAAGTTCGACCCTAAAACTGAAAATGCTTGGATGTTACGGTCTTGATGACAATCTGTCATTGAGTTAATGTAGGTACAAGCCGAGGACTTTGAAGCCAAAATATTACCTTTTCCATGTCTTATATACCGTCCGGCTGCTCCATCACAAATCATCCTTGATGATCGTTGCTTCGTCATAGCGGCGATGTCTTACCGCCCACCCGCCCATCTTCCCAGGCCGTGCCTGAGCCGGCGTCTGGCTGCCACCTCATTCGGTGATGTCAGTTCCCCCAAGTGCGGCCGATCCGCCGACCAGCCCTCTCAGAGCTGCCCTCGCCGGGCCATGAGACCAGCGTCATCGGGCGGGGTTCACCCGTACCGACGCCCACCTCCTAGAGTGGCGATAGGTCGTTGATAGTTGGTTTTGTTAGGAAACTTTTCCTTGATTGGCATGTGAATCGCTTGAGTTCAAAGGACGGATGATGCAGTTCTACTTGATTTATTATAATTGTATGGTTTTATTCCTTTTTCCGGTAATGCAACTCTCTCAGGAGTCTGACTTTATGGTCTTATGGTGGATGACCACATTCATTTTTTTTTTCAGATTTCCTCGTTAAGTCGTCGTCCCTCTCTGGCTTCCCGACGGGTTCTGTCCCGGGGGTCAGCGTCCTGTTCAGGGCCGTCGTCGGGAGACAGCACCGCCGCCCAGGGCCCGCATCGATCGTCGACGCCGATCATTTGCCTCCAGCGCCCGGTGCCCGGTCCTGTCGAGACGCCGTGCACGCGCCGCGCGATCCTTTGTTGGCCGCGGCTGAGGGCGCCGCCGCCGGGTGCAACGCGCTGGAAATGGATCAACAGGGGTCGGCGCCGCGATAAATGGCTTACTCAACGGAGGCGCCGGCCGATCTGCATCGGAAAACGAGGGGAACGCTGAGATTAGGCCGAATAATAGATGGGGTGAGAGGGTTAAATTGGATGAGGCGCTTTGGAGGCTTTCTTCAAAGGCTCTACGTCTCTGAAGCGAAGGGCCTCATTTCTCTGGGTGATCACGCTGTCGGGCTGGAAGCCTTTCCATCCGGTCCGCCCTCCACAGTATCTCCCCGGCACGGTCCCTCGGGCCGCGCCAGGTCGGTCCGGCCGGCCGGCTGGCTCATGACGTCAGGACGAGTCGGGTCGTATTGATCTCCCCGTCCTGCAATCACAGAGCACTGGCCGGCGGGCTCCGAAAGCCAGCGGCCTCCTCGAACCGACAGCGCCGGCCGCGGTGTGGCTTCATGTCTGGATGGAGCCAACTTGTCCGCTAGTTGAAGATGACCCACGCGGATGTGTCTTCTACGTTCATTAGATGTCATACCAGCCTACCTTTCGGCAATATCGTTCATGGCGAATGGCGATGTTATAACCCGATTGGCATGTGCGATATGATTATATCTCGATATTATCATATCGAGATTATATTGCGAGACTATATTGAGATAATCGAGATAATCTGAGATAATCGAGATTATATTGAGATCATATTATATTCTATCTCATGAGATCGGATGACCAGCGGTCACTGGCGAATAGGACAGCCGCAAAACTCCGGAAAGAAAACGGAGCAGAGCGCTGCGTTGGTGACCTCATTGAGCGTCACTGCAGCCGCCCGTGGCTGCCGGCGCACTTCCAGTGCTGGTGACAGCCGGGCTGAAATATTACGCCGTCTCTGCGTGCTGCCAGTAAATGACTTTTCGCCAGCCGTCTGGCGCAGTCGACAGTGTAATCCACTCTGGAAGAGCTCAACACCGTCATTCATCACCCAGGGGTCGTGAGTCACATGCGCGAGGCGACTGAACTGAACTTGGGAAGCCTGGGAAGCGTTGGGAGCACTCAAGTCGCCCCGACTCAAGTGTCTCTATTCCTCGTTTTGGTTCGCGAAGTCGGTTGTGATTTTCCTTTTTTTTTAGATTCATAAGCCTAAAGCCTTTGTATATTTTGTATCTGTCCGTGCGGGTGGCTCAGCTGAGCCCGATCTCCCCTGGCTCACGCGGTTCATGAGTCTCCGCCGACCCACGCCGTCTGCAGCTGACAGAGGGGTAGGCAGGGGGAGGTGATAGTGCGTGACGGCCAGCCGACCGTGTGTGCATGTCAGCCATGGCGTCACGTCGTCACGATCACCGGCTGACACCGAGCGTGACATCGTGACGCCCCCAACCCCGCCCCGCCCCGCCCCCGCCGCCACGACTCCGAAAGCTGCTGCCACTACGAGACCATATCGCTACCTGTTTCAACGCCTGCCCAGGAGACCTGTCGTTTTCCATCAGTGGATATCCCTGAGGTTACGCGTTTATCATGGTTGTGGTCTGTCATGCATGGGTGGGCGATGGCTCGATTTCATAGATAATTGAGCTCATCAAGATGCATAATTTGTATATGAAACATCAACAAAGATGCATTGGGTTCTCATGACCGCCTCCACCTGTTGCTGAAAAGGCTCGCCTCTGGGTTCATGCCTGTATCACTACTCTCGCCTCCCATCTCCTCTCCCTCCCCGTGCGGTACGCATGGCGCCGTGGCGCCCGCCGCGGCTCTCCCACCCCAGGCTGGCGGCATCGGATGACACACGGTTGCCATGGCAACTCGACTGTGCACTGTGCTGCTTCCGGTTTGGCTGACGGTCCGCGCTACCGCCGCCTGTGCCGTCGGCCAAACACTGGGTGAATGCCCGCCGGCGTCTCGGGCGGCGGGAGGCGACGGGGTGGGGCGGCTCGAACAGTTTGGTATAGACGGACGAAGATAGGCAATGGAGGTATAAGTGAAGAGCTTTGTGGCCATTGTCGTGTCCGATAGTTCGTCATTTAGCTTGCAATTTGAATTGCCTGTTAAGTGTTTGCACGCATCGACGAATGCACTTGCAACAGATAACAGGCAATAAAGCGAAACGTCAAACAAATTTCTTTACAGCTTCACAGGAACATCCTGAACTGAATGTGCTATCATCAGCACTTGTGCCAGCATTGTGATGCGCAAGTCAATAGCCAGGTGTCGTATGCTTTGGTTGATACCTGTCTGCTGTCCCATCATCCTCTTGGTGGATGCTGTGTGCCATGCGATTGTCGCTCCGTGTGATCGTCGGCGTCCCGTCGGATCCTCCAAGGCCGCGCTGGGTCCGTCCCTGTCGCCGCTGCCGTCCCGTGTGCCGCGGGGCGCTCTTTACGGCCGCCCAGCGGACGGGGGCGCGCTTTACGAGCTAGTCGGTGTTGTGTGTCACACGCAGCGGCCGAGGTCCGGGCCTCGGATGGGGCCGCGCGCCGACACTGCCCGCGGCGCTGTGACCGCGGCCAGCGGCAGAGGCAGAGGTTGGATCTGTCCGGTGTGCGGCTGGAGCGTCTGTGAAGGCAGAGGAGGAGTCCAGAGTGCATCACTGTTGAGGCTGGTGTGATACAGATGTCGAGGCTGGTATCGGGGATAGCTGTTGGGGCCATCGGCCGCAGCTCTCCGTGATAAGGTGGCGGCTGTGGTACCGTGTGAAGGGGGTGACTGATGGTGAGAGCCGTGTGCCGAGCGGGGGTGGTGGTGGCCGGTGCTGGTAAAGGATGTGGGAGCTGGTGCCTAATGGGCCTGCTAAAATTCTGGTCAGGAAACTTTTAATTGTGACAAGCTCGCCAGCAATCTGAAATCCTAGAATAGCAGCGTCGCTCTGGATCCAAGCTCCAGAGATGACACAGAGCTCAATTCTTGTCATTTACATCTAGTGATTCAGTTTGGAGCCTTGATTTTTAATCACCTGCTGCTATAAACCGTCTATCCTAGAAATGATCCGACACATCTGTGTGAAACCTTTTGTTTCCACCACTAACGCGATGCTCTCATCATCGTACTTATTGTTTTATTAACGGCCCTTGACTAATAATGTCTACTGTGTACAGTGTGTATTGACTTGTAGGATATCCAATATTCATGTACTGTTATTGATGTGCCCCTGGTATGACCCATGCCATAATCCATCACTTTTGTCCAGCATTGTTTTGAAGCCATGCTCGATGTTGCCCTTCCTCGTTGGAGCCACCGACGCCCGTGATGTCACGTCTCCTTCACTGACCGGCTGCCGGTCACATTCCCCATTAGCATCGGCGCCGTTTGACGGCCAATAAATGGCGGATCGCGCCTGCACCGTGTCCCCAAGCCGTACACGGTTCGGCCGTGATGTCACGGAGCTGATCGTGGGACGGAGCGGGAGGGAGGGAGACGGTAGCGGGGGCAGGGAAGGGAGACGGTAGCGGGGGCAGTCGGGCTTCCAAACCGCCTTCATATTGCTGGTGGCGAGTGTTGGCGAGGCCTTGTCTGATGTTGTTTAGTAGTGTGTTATTGAGTTTCCTCACCAAGTTGTATATCAATTTACTTCGATCGGGAATCAAATATAATTGTAGGGCTTCCATGTTAAAGTGCTTCCTTCCCAGAAACCGTAAGTCATCACCCTAATGCGAGACGTGGCTTGGAGGTTGTTGTTACATGTCCAGTGCCCTCTACATTGTCTGGCGCCATCACAGCTCGAATTTTGAAGGAGTATTCATACATATTTGGAGCTGCTGGGCGCCATACGTTCGCCCTTTGGGTGGTAACGCCCCTCTATGCCGCACCCCAGTTCTGCCCGATGCAAGGCACTCGTCCGATGGCGGTGCGACCGGCCGGTGTCAATATTATCGTTGGCTCGTGCCTCGTACCGTGTGGCCAGCCCAGTCGCTGTCCATCAGGGCTTTCTACGCTGCTTGTCTATCTCGTGGTTCCGGGGGCGGCACCCGATGATGCAGTGCGCTCCTTTCCGTTAGTCCACGGGCTCTGCGTGGATAAAGACGGGCCCGTGGACCGTGTTCGTCGGTTTGTGTTGGTGTGAGACGAACGGCGAGCAACAACTGCCACTCCAGCCAAACAGCCGTCCAGCTCGGCTCAGCGCGGTGCGACGCGGCGCGGTGCCTCCTTCCGGCCGGCCCGGACAGGTAACGGCACCTGTGATCACGGCGACGTAGTGGCGCGGCGCGACGTGAGGCGGCGCACCGGGCGTGGAGCCACAACAGACACGAAAGGAGGCGCGTCGGCGCCCGCCCTATCGAGTGGGCGCCACAACGGGCAACAGGTTCCCCGGCGGTCCGTGAGGGGTGTCTCGAGAGTGGCACTTACCTGGGTGATGCGCCGCCGAGGCGTGGCTGCAGTGGGATGGAGGTAAGGTTGTAGATGTAGAATGATGATATCAAAGGGCAATAACCATTTATGAACACAGTGGAATCTTGAGAAGAGCATTTTGGCCAGTGTAGCAGAATAATGATGAGAAAACGATTGGGCCGTTGCTGTAATTGCCTTGGTAAACATGTACGGTCTCCGACATGGCTATTTTCCAATCTCGCCGCTCGCCATCCAAGAAGACCACCTGATCCCGATTTCCACGATCGAGAGCCACAATCTCATGCATGTCTGAGTCCCCTGGTTCACCGTTGCGGCGGTGGTGCATTGGTGTTCGATCGGCCCGGTCTAGACGGGCAAGGGCGGATCTAGGGGGTCGTTTTGGGGGGGGTCACCAGTCGGCCGACATACCAGGTCTGGTGAATGAATTCTGACGACCGGGGGGGGGGGGGGGGGTAGGGAGCGAGTATGTCGAGATCAAAAAATGACATTTGATCTTCGTCGTTTATAAGATGAAGTTTTATCGTAAGTCACTCGGCTCAGTAGTTTTAGTTAGTGAAACCCACCTATATAGGAGCGTCGCCACGGATTTTTTACTGGGGGGGGGGGGGGAGGCGGGTCGACCGACTTAAAAACCCAGAAGTAGATATAGTTACCTCACTTTTAGCCTAATGCATTAGTAAATAGTAGCATACAGTCACGATCTCTCTTATTGACCTGTGTATGAATCGGCGGCGCGAAGCGCCGCAAAAATTTGCAAAAAAAAGTTGTCAAAACACAGCTCTAAAACACAAATATTACAACCTTTTTAGCATGCTAGTACAAGCCGGAGTTCCTTCACAGTACACATATGAATTCCGATTCAATTTGACACGGTTGGTGTTATTACAGTCACTGTTATTTCTCTCTTATTGATTGGTGTATAAATCGGCGGCGCGAAGCGCCGAGAAAATTTGCAAAAGAATGTGTCGAAACACAGCTCCAAAACACAAATTTTACCACCCTTTTAGCATTGCAGTACAAGCCGGAGTTCCTTTACAGCACACATATGAATTCTGATTCAATTTGACACGGTTGGTTTATGTAATTACAGTCAAGATTTCGTATTGACCTGTACGTATGTACATAAATCGGCGGCGCGAAGCGCCGCGAAAAATTTGCAAAAACATTTGTCAAAACACAGAGGGGGCCTCCTCTCTACAGAGGACCACCGATCTCTACTGCGGGCCTCCTCTTTTCACAGGGCCTCTTAACTACAGAAGCTACAGGGCCTCCTCTCTACAGAGGGCTTCCTCTCTACTGAGGGTCTCTCCCTTTAAGAGGGCCTCCTTTACAGAGGGCCTCCTCTCTTCAAAGAGCCAGAGGACCTCATCTCTGCAAAGGGCCTCCTCTCTTCAGAGGGCCTCTTCTCTACAGAGGGCCTCCTTTCTTCAGAGGGCCTCTTCTCTACAGCGGGTCTCCACTCTTCAGAGGGCCTTCTGCATTCAGGCGGTCTCCTTTCCACAGAGGGCCTCCTCTCTACACAGGGCCTCCTCTCTACATAGAGCCTTCTCTCTACAGCAGGTCTCCTCTCTACAGAGGGCCTCCTCTTTAAAGGGGTCTCCTCTCTACAGGGGGCCTCCTCTCTACTGAGGGCCTCCTTTCTACAGAGGACCTCCTCTACAGAGGGCCTCCTACCTACTGAGGAGTCAGAGGGGCCCTAGCGGTCAGACACAGACACTAGCGGTTATTCACTGGAGGCCCCAGGAAGTAAGAAGGGCCCTAGCTGTCAGGCTGGTCAGAGGGCCCTGAATGTCCTGACGTGATTTTTGGGATTCCCGTGAATTTCTTTCGCCTCAGACGTGATTTTGACCTGCCAGGGCCCAGGGGCACTAAAAATAAAACAAACAAAATAAAAAATGAAAATAGGACATCACCAAAATTAAGTGACCGAAATCCGTTGAGTTTTTAATTTTGCGTATAGGTAGGGGCACCACGAATTAAATTCATGACCATCCCCTTGGAGTTTTCCTGGATCATCCCCTGGTGCTCGCACGGTTGAGACAAAAACGAGTAAGATTCTGGTCTTCAATACGCCTTTTCACGCAACACGATCCAGAAAAACAAAGGTATTAGCTCAGAAGTGTTTGACAGGTGATTTTGAGCATGCAAGACGGCGTCTATAGCGCATTTAGGTCTTCGGCTTTTGGGGGGGGTCAAATGACCCTCTCAGACCTTTTGGGGGGGGTCATGACCCCGTGGACCCCCCCCAGGATCCGCCAGTGTAGACGGGCTCTGTTTACGCCCTGTGCCGCTCAGACGAGCCGTGACCCTGCATCTCCCAGCCCCGGTCCGACCTCGGTACCCAGGCGGCAACGGTACGCGTCCATCGCCACTGGCGCGGTGGTGAGACGGACTGACACGCGGAGAGTTTGACGGGCTGACACGTGGAGAGTTTGACGTACTGACGCTCGGAAAACCTGACGGGCATGTGGTGCGGCTTTCGGACTGACACGCGGACGTAACGGACTGGCACTTCGGGAAGGCGACTGGTGGACACACTGACAAGTGTTATGGACGAAACGTGGAGGCGGCGCACGGAGCTACCGGGTGCGCATCAGCCTTGATTGTGATGCGTTACAAATGTAACGGATGTGTGGATGATGCCGAGACAAATATTGGAATAATGTTGGCTAAATGGACACAAGAGAGGGCTCTACGCTCCTCATGCTACTGTTCCGAGACATCACTGAAGGGTTTGGTGGATCTATTTGTGGGATTTGTCAATAGCAGTGGCTGTGTCAATAACTGCCTCGGACGGCTAAATACACACGCCTTGAAAAATGTTGCCCCTTCATCCTGAGCAGCTGCGGCTCGTCTGACCCGTGTTTATTGTCGCTCCTCGCCAGTTATCACTACCGATCATCGGGGACGCGGCGTGGCCGTCGGCCGGCGGTCACGGCGGGGTGTATTCAGTGAGCTCCGCTCTACCTCCCACGCCGCTGTGGGGGCGGCCGCGGTACGTTCGTGGGTAGGGCACTAAGCTCGGCATCGTGCCTTCCCCAGCAGCGCTGCACGGCGTGCCAGTCCATGGGAGGGACGGACGCGGACGGATGCGCCTGCAGAGGCCTGCCGCTGGGTCCGGCCCCCGACATCACGCCTTTGATAGCCGACTGATTTGCATATTCTCGTGCATGACGCGCGACAGCGTCCTCGCAGAGGAGGAATGCGAATTGACCCACACCCCGTCCGGGTGGCAATATACAAACATAACCAGTCGGCGATTAATGCCCATCGCGCGGCGCGTGTCCGGCGTCACTCAGACTGTTTGCGCAGCTGTCGGTTAAACTTTCGTGTGGCCCGTAAGCCTTCTTGTCTTGTTGACTCGTCTGTGGCTGGTATGCAAGCTGAGGTTACCATCTTTTTATCTGGAAGGTGGTAAACATCAGTAGCATAGCAAGGTACACAAGAGTCATGCACAAACTCACGGACACATTCAGGGACTTATGTCTTGTTCTATTGCGAACACATCCAAGCTTTTTTTCTTCAAACTATCGCTTACATGTGAGCGACGTAAGGTCCACTCCCACTTATTTCTGGGCTCGTTTGATATTTTTTTTTTTGTGCTGTCGACTCCGTCCCAGCCCAGTGAGTTTCGGGCCTCTTTTAGCTGTTCCAACCTCACTCTCCTTCCGGCATTCTGAAGTGCCGTCTTGTTGTACCGCTCGTCAGTCCCTTCCTAGCTCCTGCCGTCAATAGACCGTGTGAACTCAGCACATATTTTCGGCAGCTTATCTCTGCTCGGACACCGATCTCTGTGGAGCCGGACATCTGTGACCTCGAGCTGCGGCGCTCCGTGACGCGACACTGCTGTTCGTGGAGCGGCTCGGGCCGACGGATGCACCTCACACGGAACCGCGCACCACGCTCGCACGCCGCTCGCGAGAAATTCGCACCAATTAATCACTCTAAGTGCGTCTTTTCAAGGCGATCGGCGACTGAGTGAGGCGCTAAAATTGGATTGCCTCGGCAATGGGAGCCGAGCAGCTTCTAGGTCAGGCCTAGTTAGCTGCGTGCGCTGTATCCTAGTTGTGATGTAGGGGGTTCTGTCACGTCATTAGGAACTGCGGTTTGCTGGACCCCTGTAATGTGTCTTGCATATCGCCACTTCGCAGTCTTCAGTCCTATGTCTCCTAGTGACACAGTCTGCTGTTCGTCGTGTCACTGGCCCACCACATGTTTTCTCAGAGACTTAGTGGTCATTGACGTGGTCCTCAGTGACAAAGTTCTCCTTGTCTCGGTCTGCCGTCTCTTCAGTGACGCGATCTCCATAAGTTTGCTGTGACGCGTCAGCGCCGACGTCAAGAGAGCTGTTCTGGCCGACACTTCATCTGGCCGTGACAGGACCAACCAATTGGCCGCGGCGGCTGACGCGGGGGTGACTCAGCGGGAGACGAGCGGACCCCGCCGCCGGCCGCTGAGTCACGCGCGGGTCACGTATAGGTGGCGCTGCCGGCGTCGGTGGTCACCGCGAGATGGCTTTGCTGTTGAGAGTGGTTATCACAGGTCAGCTTCGAGGTCAGCATCGTCATCATGTCGGCGCCTGTATGTTTTGAGAAGGGGCGGGTGAGTGCCAACTGCCAAAGATAGGTAAATGCTGCTTTTAATTGTTAATAGATCCTAGCTGGTGAATATTAGACCAACAATGATGTGAAAGGCTTGACAAAATCATATCCGAATACGAAAACATGGATAGCGTCCTCTGAAAATATCGACTGCGATCAAATGTAAAATACGTCCGCTAATTTGAACAGCCAGGGATCAGCCTCCATCTGTGTAACATGTCGGTACGATGTATTGCCGCTCTCGTCGGTCGATCTGTGCACGTTGACAGATGAAGGTTGCAGCTGAGTGACTCACTGCTCGTTGCCTTATTACGCTCGTTCCGCGCGGGTCGCTACGTCTCTGTATGACCTGGCCCCGCGGTCGGCCGACGCAGAGATGGTGTGGCGGGCCGGGCGGACCCCGCCACCTCGCCTCTGACCTGGACTGACCTCCAGCGACCGGGGTTGACTCGCCGGTGACCTGGCGTTCATTGAGCGCCGGATGGCGACCAAACTGAACGCTCTCCTCATTGGAGCACCGTCACCTCTGAGCAGACAGACCTTTCCCCGTGGTGATAGTTCTCGGCGCCTCGGGAGTCGGGACGCTCGGCGGCAGCGCTGTCCGTTTGTTTGTCTACACACACGGAGCGACTCGCGTGCCTCCCGGCGCGCGTGTGTGCGTGTGTGCCACAATCGTCGCCTGTGCGTCGGTATCGCCGCCACGGCAGTTCCGGCCAGCCAATGGGCAGGTTTCTCCGTTGGAGAGCGCCGTTGCGGCGGCCCTTAGCCGAGACAACGGCCGTTTCACCGGCTGCCTCGGTTTCCCCTGCTGTCGGAAGAGGTATTGTGCCGGCGAGCTGTGCACAACAGGGCGCTGGATGGCCGCCGATACAGCGGGGAAAGGAAGCACACTGCTGCTCGGAGAGATGAGAAAAGGAAATTGATGCAGGGAGAGTGCGAGCGGACCACACAGCTGACGTTGCGTCGGATCACTACGTTTTAATAGTTTTGCTATCTTTTGATACACTTTGGTATCATTTGATGAATCTGTATTCTAGTGAGTGGCCATGTTTATGGCGCCACTCTGTCACTCCAGTAGGTACTAAACTGGTCCGCGGCCATATATTTATGACCAAAAATGGCTATCATTTCATCAGTCACGCACCGGGGCAGCGGCTGCTTCATTTTTACGTCCGTGGCTTCCACACCGGGGCGGAACGACACTACACTACACTATTTATAGTCACCGTGCACTACACTACACTACACTGTGTACTCCACCCCTACTAGCACGGTAACACAGCCGACTGTGGCTTTAGCTCGGTTCATGTCGGTGCTCGGGGCCGTGCCGTCGCCGGCGCGTCCATTGAGCGTGTGCCTCTCTCCGTTTCACTCTCCTTTGTGTCGTGCAGTGGCGGTCGTAATAGCGGGCACGCTCGGTGCGCTCGGCTGCCGGCCACAGGCTGAGGTAGTTGTAGCCGTGTCGCTGGGTGAGGCAAGGGACAGCGGTCGCTCCGGTGCTTATACGCTCGTAAGAGCTGTGGCCTGTGAAATCTCTACCTTCGCGGTAGAGATCAAATTGATGGCTCTACTTTTAAATGAAACATTTTTCTCGTTCGTTTGCCTGTTGTCGAGTCTTCTTCCCTCCCATTATAAGCTCTCGGCTTTTATGTGTTTTGCTCCACGTACCACCCACGGAAGAGTGACTGTAATGATCCCTCTGCAGCGCGGCATTTTCAACCTACGCAGCCGGTCCTTGGCATCCGACGAGTGCTCAGATGATTGCGCTTTACAATCATTTTACTGCTGAAACAAGCAGCGCGCTCGTTGTAGTCGACCAATGGTATATTTTATTGGTCGCTGTTCTTTGCTGGCAGTAGGCTGTAAAGTTTGTTCAAGGAGCGCTGATGTTCACAGACTAGCATAACACCATCTTTGTTGGCCATGGCTCATTGCTGCTGGCTCTGCAGTGGGCGGCCACATACCGTTTATCGCTGAGCCTCGCTCGGGCCGAGTTCTCGTTTGCTGTCGGTTCGTAAAGTCGGGCCGTTTGGACGGCTGGGCGGCGCTGTTGTGACTGGTCGGTATTGTCTGTCGGCTGTGTGGCTGTCGGCTCTGTCAACAGTGCCGCTGTGGACAGTGTCGCCTCTGTCCGGGGTTCCGGCCGTGTCGGTCTGTGTCCCTCACGGTGACTGGTGTGTGCCGAGCGGCCCGTCCCGTCCCTGGTGGTAGGCTGTGTGGGAGGCGGCGGCGGCGCGTCCCGCATGGGGATGAGCCTCGCGCGCCGGGTGGCGGCCGCGCGGAGTCGTCACATCACACACCGCCGCTGTGTGGAGTGACACCGACACTGACACCGACACCGATACTGACGCCGACAGTGACACCGACACTGACGACGACACCAATATAGAGACAGAGACTGACACCGATACAGACACAGACTTCGACACCAATACTGACATCACACCGACAAGAACACCGACTCTAGACACATTTACCGCCTCGAGGTGTATTCCGAGTTCCGACTCCCGAGTAATTGACACTGGCATCGGTATCGACCCTTGCATTGACGCTGCAACAGCTGTGTTGTCTATACTTTTTCTCTGTGACTGTATGATATGAGGCATCGGAGAGGGACCCATCGAGAGACGTGAAGTCTAATGAGATAAGTGCTAGTCTGGTGTGGAACAGGAAACAGTCGAAGTGGTTTGGTGATGGATAGGTGAGCGAACGGGATAGAGTCTCGTTGGCTGACTGACGAATTGACTGAGCGAGTGAATGGATTGCTGGTTGGAAAACTGAATGACTGAGTGATGACCTTCCGCGAATAGCTGCATATACTGACTGTCAGGGTGGTGAAGCGAGTTGGGCTCATTAACTGTTGGTTAATTGGCTCAGCGAGTTACTGGCTATTTGTTAGTCCGCGCAAGCTGGCTATAGACTTACGAATTTTGAGGCCGTCATTTCTCAACAGGTTAACAGACGGACACATACTGAAGGCCTATAAAATACAGAAAGACAAGAAACACATCCTATCAGCCAGACAGGGAAACTGACAGAAAGACAGGCAGACACGACACCTGCCTGAGACAGACTCCGACGGTGGGTGTCACGACTCTGGAAAATAACGCGTGGAGCTGTTCAGCAGAGTTGCTCATTAGCGAACACACGGAATAGCATTAGTGTCAGGTGCGTTCGTTTTTACGGACCGCTAATGTGCCGCCAAGGGCCCGTGTCAGAGGCCGCGTCTGGGCTCTGTCATAGCCACTAAATCATTCGCCGGCCCGCGGACCGGTCCGTAAGCTCCATGGGAGGATGCGTGCGGTCTCGCTGATGCACTCTGGGTACCTATTGGAGAGGGCGGGGTTCATTCATTGGTTTACGATCTGACCCGTCGGTGGTGAATGAAAGTCGTGGATTGCTTTGCAAGTATCCCGGGGTCAGGTCTGTGGTGTGAACTTCGGTTATGCGAGTCTATGACACACCTCAAATGGATGAGGTGTGAAGGTGTGTCTGAGTTATGGGTTTCATAGCATTTTGAATGGGCTTTGGCAACAGTCTTCCGTTACGTTGCTGCAGCTTTTGTGTACTCGCGCCATTCGCTGATCGAAAAAAGACGTCTTGTCTCCTTTTCGGAAAATCAGCTTATTGACATGACACATGGCTGAAAGGAGCTGAAACCACTCTTGCTAGCAGCTGTTTCCAAATGGTTTTACTGGTACAAAAGCGTCTTCTGTTCCCGGGCACTCTGTTCTGTTTTTGTGTCTTACCTTACCTCCCATAATGGTTCGGTTCTGGTGGGTGCCAGCCCGGCGGTAAGGTGGCTCCCACACAGGACAGCTGTCACTGTCTGTCGCTGTCTGCCGCTGTCTGCCTGTCGGTCTGGACATGTCGGTCTCACACGACAGATGTAATTATTGTCAAACAGATCATTCGGATACGGTGCGTGAAGTAGTCAGTGGATGCCACTGTCGGAGCAGTCAGGTATGGGGCAGGCCATATCAGCTGACCGTCTGAATCGTGGAAACGGGAGGAATTAAGCGACAGAGAATGCATCGACGTGCTCGCATTCACTGAATCTTATTTGACCGCTACTGTGTACTGACGTCCTCATAAGTCATAACACAATGACAGCTCTTGTCTGATCCAGCACCCATACACAGCTGGCCCGTCCGTCACTCCACTCTCGTCTCTCAACGTTGCGGCTCTTCTCTGCCTACCCGTCCCTCCCCGCCATCCCAACCCGGGGGTAATCACGGGCTGAGCTGGCGGCCCGCGGCGGCGCTGCGGCTGGGGCGGGCCGCCCCGCTCACCGGCCGGAAAACAGTGGTTACACTGGCGATCGGTCATCACGGTACAGTAAACAGGCCCTCCGGGGCCCGGCGCCGCTCTCAAACTGCCGGGTCGCCGGCCGACCCACGGGTGGAGCGCCCTGTTTGGTTTGGAGCGCATTGCTTCATCAGACGCGGCCGTGACCTGTCAGTTTTGGGCTGAAGCTACGGCTGCTTCCCGAGTTTTAAATGGACAAAAAAGAATGTAGGCTACGTATCAGGTTATGCAAAGCTTAGACAGCGTCGCTATTCATTCGTTTAAAAGAAAATGGGTCATCCTGTTATTGAATTTCTCCTATTTTAAAAATGTATTCTTTCTCATTTTTTTTCTTCATACAAACGGAAGGCACAACAGCTAAGACCACCTGATAAAGGCACAACAGCTAAGGCCGCCTGGTGCATTAGCTATTCAATCGCGGAGCCATCGGTAATTGTTTAAAAAGGCTCCAATTGGCACCTGTGCCGCCGTGCTCCGATGACCCACCTCCCACAGAGGTGGAGACTAGACGGGGACCCGGGCCGACCTCACCGATCGCTCGCGCTGATAGTTCGCCTCTCCAGCGCGTTAGACTGGTGGGCCGGGCTGAAAAGGTGCCACTTTGGCGCATTATTACTCAGCGATGGAAATTTTCACCCAATTTTCGAGCGTTTTATCAGGGACTATTGTCCTTGAGGTGAAAACCACTTCTGAGTGCTTTTGTTCAGCGGGGGCTCAATTTTCCGGTGGGTTATTATGGAATAACATGATTTCTCTTTCATTGCGTTATTAGTGGCATCATTTCACAAAAAGATACTTATTTTAGGTATAATAGGTCATAGGATGGATGTACAATTGTACAGTCTGTCTTAAAAGTACCGCGCAAAGTAACGGTGGATCCATCAACCTTGACCGATGAAGGGCGTGCTAAATTTGAGTCACCGAAGCAATTGACATCCTCGTCTATTCCCCAGGTCAATTGGTTCGGTGACTTTCAAATTATAGCATGCCCTTCCTCGGTCAGGCTTGATGGATCCACCGTTACTTTGCTCGGTACTTTTAAGACAGACTGTACATTGTACACTCTTGTCCTACCGTCCCCTTACGACGTTCGCCTCAGCAAATATTTGGTGCCGCAGCGGTAGAGGCATTCCGTCTAAACTCAACGTTTGGACGCCGACCTAACGCCGGCGTTTCAGTTCAGTGTCCCACCCACGTGCACATCGTTAATCCAGCGGGTACAGCCTTACGATGCCGGATATTCCACTCATCATGCCCCAGATCCGTCGGATCGCCGATCCGCATCGGCGCTGGATCCACCGCGGATATACCGCAGTCCCATTGTGGATTTGTGGATAGATTTTACGTGATGACCCGGCCCGCCGCGGATCATCCACGGATCAACGGCGGATCTATCGCAGATATACCTCGAATCTACCCTGGATCTGTGGTGAATCCGGCCGGATCAGACACAATCCTCCGTTGTTGCACGGTGTGTCGCAGGCATCAGCCGCCCGCCGTGTCTGGTAAGCCACGTTTCCGGTCAGCTCAGCGCCGTACCCCTTGTGACAAACAAACCTGACCTTGGCGCGGGCTAATTTCGGCCCGTTTGACTCCCTGCCCCGACGTGGTTTAACACTGTACCGGTGCGGTCATCGTAGTTTGTGGGACACGGGAAGCGGGGCCGCCGGCTGAGCCGCGCTGCAACAGCCCTACACTGCAGATATGAGATTACTGTGATTGAGCCGCGGCTGTGGGGTGGTGTTTTGTTGTGCTGTGCTGTGATCTGATGTGTTGTGCTGTAGTGCTTTGGTGTGTGTTGTTTTGTGTCGTAGTGTCATATGCTGTCGTTTGGTGTGGTGAAATTTATTGTTCTTTGCTGTGTGGACTGAGTTGTTGTTAAATGTCAATGTGCTGTGATGCACGGTACGGTGTGCCGTGGAGTGCGGTCGGTAGCTCTCCGTGAAGTGGCGCGGCTAATGCGGCGTGACGCGGCGCGCACGCGGCTGTCTGGCGCGGGTCAGGTCGGGTCACGGGCGTGGGCAAAGGCCAGTGGGTGGGGCACGGCTCGTGAGGCGGCACAGGGTCACAGTCAGCTGTTTGTGGGGAAAGAGGAGAGTGAGAGGGATGACTCGGTTGGGTTCAGAAATAGAATGCCTCATTTACATGGAACAGCTAGAATGAATGAACGGTCGCGGGCTTACGCCAGCGCTACAGGACATAGAAACATTTGAAACATTTGTAATCGTTTGATTTTTTTCTCTAATCTAACTACTTTTGTTAACAATAACAATATTTCCTTTATTTTGTCCAACAGAGTGGCAATATCAGTATACATCTTCTTTGACTAGGGTAGGGTGGGGTAATTTGAACATGTCGGGCAATTTGAACATAGTGTAAAAAACTCAAAATTACGGAAAATCCATAAGTGACATGACAATATGACCAATGAGGGAAATTATCGTAACTAAAAGGGCTATCATATGAACGGGGCTTAAAGTTTCATGGAATGAAGATGCTGACGCACACTGTAAAAAATCATTTTCGCAAGTAAAAACGCCTAAAAACACGTCATTGCAACTTCATTGCAGCGCAAAATCTTGCATTGCTAGCGCCTAATACGCAACGGCTTTTGTTGTACAATGACCTGATCAGTGCATTCAATCCAAGAAATTTGTTTTTGAAACCTGTTTTTAAATATGGCAAAATAACTTTTAGTGTGGGGTAATTTGAACATAGTGTGGGAATTTCAATAAAGACAGGGATAGCTCCGAAAAAACAACGCTCCCAGTTTTTTTTTGCCAACATTTTCGACCCAAAGCAGTACCAGATAAGTGATGCCAGTTTTATAAAATTCACGTCTAATATCCGTCTAATGTCCGGCATTTTTGTTGATTTCCGTTCAAAAATGTTAAAGTCAGCCATTTGTCCAAATATGTCCGAAAATTACGCATTAATAAACACTCAAAACTGTCATTTAAATTGCTTATAATGTACTTTTACCAGCTGAAAAGTGTTCATTATATTGAGAGCCTAACAAGCTTTCCATTCGCCAATCAATGCTATGCACGATTACTTTATAAAAAGCGCTGAAGTGTAGCAAGCCATCGTCCAATGTTGTCCAGTCTGCTACCTTTGTCCAACCAATTCCGAATTGGACATTGGACAAAATCAGAACTCCAAATGTCCAGGTTTCGATTGGCACCACTTTAACAGATGTAGTACGGTTGGGAGAGTTTTTATCGAACAAAAATGATAGACGTTCGAGTTTTTATCGAACAAAAATGATAGACGTTCTGTTAATTGAAGACAGGCGAATTCTGTCAACTGACCGGTGTGCAGCGTGCAGATATTGATACTCTGCAACTGTTATTTTTGTTGTTGTGTTGATTTTTCAAGTGAAGGTATGTTTTGAATTGTTCTGCCTATTTGTTTATGGGTCAAACAACATCGGCGTTGGCGAGACTATCGTTTCTATGACAGGTAAAGGCAGTATGTTCAAATTATCCCACAGTGGGGCCATTTAAACACACCGTGACTTGGTGGAGAAGTGAGGCTATGCTTTTCAAGGCATGCTCGGCTCGTCCAAAAATGAGGCTTGCATGGTGAAAGCAAGTGACACTTGCGCTACTGAAGCAGTTTTTCTTCATCCTGGGTTAAGCTGGAATTTGGTACAACGGAGAAGACGTAAAAATATGTTCAAATTACCCCACACTACCCTATGGAAATCACCAGAGAGTTTGGACAGCAACCGTTTGTTTTCGCTCAAATAAGTCGTACATATTGCCATCCACAATCCACACGGCCCTCGGCCTCATATTATCATCACTCCTCTGGAGACGACTGTGCTGTCTCGGCAGGCACGCGCTCTTGATCCTCCCGGCCCCACCCACTCCCAATAAACGTCCTCTGTCGCTGACAGAAACTAATCACCCTCGTGACATTTGCCTTTCATTAGCCGGGTGCCGTCCCTGCGCCGTATGATGAAGCGTTCGGCTCGGCACGGAGCGGCCATGCATATTAACGGCGTGTGTCAGCCAGTCCGTCAACGTACCGAGAGAGGAGGGAGTTTTAGAGGCGCCGGCTTCGTTAGTGGGATGATGGGTGGTGAGGAGTGGGTCAGGTCACGTGGCGCGGTGAAGTCACATGTTGTGGTTTTAGTGCAGGGGTCGGCAAATGGTGGGGCATGCCCCCTTTGGGGGTAATGGCGCCCTTCGGCGGGGGGTAATGAGGGCCTCTGAGAAAGCCTCATCTTTTTTAGAATTAATGGCTCCCTTGATGGGACAAACATCGCAACTATTGTGCCCCAGGATTCAAAGATTAGTCGAGGTCAAACGCACAAAGCATGAACTGATTAGCTGGCGCATGCCAATTTTCATGTAGCTGCTCACCATTCCGTACAGTCGTGGAAAGTTACTGTCATGTACTAGCCGGCGCTCGTCTATTGGCGTTTTCACAGTCACTAACGCAAGGGAGAGGAGTCTTCCATTGCACCCTGACCTGAGCATCTCGGTCTCTGAGCTGGAGCTTTGCAGAAAATTGAGCGTGTTGCCCGTGAAGATAAGCAGCCGCTGCTACCCAATTTAAAGGTCGTTGATCATTGGGTGACCTTCCATAGGTCAATAACAACTGCCGAGT
This sequence comes from Amphibalanus amphitrite, assembly GCF_019059575.1. Taxonomy (NCBI): domain Eukaryota; kingdom Metazoa; phylum Arthropoda; class Thecostraca; order Balanomorpha; family Balanidae; genus Amphibalanus; species Amphibalanus amphitrite. Next base: position 192,000 of record NW_024881676.1, read on the forward strand.
TAATCGGGTCCTGCTGTAACTTCTTGAGGTGAGATTTTGTGGCCTGCCATGATCTCAAGAAATATCTCACAAATCAACGGTTATTCGGGTTAATGTCATGCCATTTTCAGGACAGATAAAAATGATCGGCTCGATGGTACAGTTTTTTTCGTGATCCGACCCTTGTGATCTATGTGATCTATTCTCGAAAAATACCCGCTACACCTATACGTATGGGGGTTAACCCGCGCCCCGCTGGGGCTCCTGGATTTCCACGCCCTGCTGGAGATGGAGGTTGAACACCCCCTATTAACTTGGCTCCTGGGTCACTAGCGAAACGCCGTAGTCGGCGATCGAAAGAGCATAAGAAATGATGAAGAAAAACTATGGTCACCTTTTAGGTCAAATCAAAGGTCAGGTCACCAGAGGTCATCGAACGTAAAATTTCGCCAATTTCCAGGTCAACTGTTGACAATTTTCGATAAACTGGCCTATAGCTCAGGAAAGGATAGTGAGCTACAGCGCTGCGGAAAAACGCATTCGATAGCTCTCTTAACGTTTTTTTTTTCTGATGCCTGCCCTCAGATTCAACCGAAGATGGTTTAGCCTGCAGGGGAGACAAAAACTGCCAAAATGTACGTTGCTTCCTGATAGTTTTTCTTAAATAACTTTTCACTCAAAACCTGCAAGAGCTCACTTTTATCAGCATCGTGATCCTCCCGTCGAGAAGCATCGAAGGTTTTGTTGCACATCAGTCGATCCGTATCGTCGAGCTGAACACATCTAAGGCATTTTCATCGCTCTGAGATGCCTTTATCAAAGTTATTAGCGAATAGCTGTTAGATACCATTCATGACCTGAAATGACCTCAGGGACATACAGTGGGGTTACGGGTGCAATTTTCCGGTTCAGCGGTCATGTTTACTTGTAAATAAGAGTGTCACAGTGTTAGGAATGACACTGGTCCAAAGGAGGCACCTTTCAATTTTCTACCATTGACTTTGCGCCCTCTCCCATTGATAATGGGAGAGGGCGTGAAATTGACCTGAACTTTGGTCACCGACATCAAATCTCCGAGATGCAAATTTTGTACATGTTATTGCCTTTATCAATTCCTGAAAGCTTGAAAGAGATCTGTCACTCAATGCAGCTAAAGCAGGCGTTGCAGTCTTTACTGAGGTGAGGTGAGGTCACTCGAAGTGATCTGGTGACCTGACCTTGAGTGACTCTGGTCTGAAATATTCACAACATGTGCAGAAACGATGCATGATAAAATGTTCAAAAATGGTGGCGCTCCGTGCCAACGTTTTTGAGATATTTGCGAGAACCGCAGGGGAGGGGGCCTGCGGTTTCTCGCAGATATGGTACCCAAAGAGTCACGGAAAAGTATGGAATTTCAGTAACCTTGGTTGTATCACCAATGGGGTCTGGTAGGTGGGGGTAATGGCCCTGCCTGGCGCCAAAAAAGGGGGCACGACCCCGGAGGACCTGCCGACCACTGTTTTAGTGCTTAGTGTTTTAGAAGTGGGTGCTGACTGCTGGAGGGGACGATAAAATTAACCAGCCTCCATGCTCCCGTTGATTGGCTCCTCTCAAGTGAAGTGTTTACAGCATTTCTTTAAATAAAAAGAGAAGAGACGTTTCAAGCAGGCTTGTGCACCACAACAAAGTACATTCCGAGACGCTCACCTTTTACCGCGCTCCTCCCAATGTCTATGTATCTGTTTATGAACTGTAAACCTGCTCACACTCCACGTTTGTCCATCGTTCACCTGTAGTGACGGTGTTTCGTAGCCCGGTTAGTGTGCCGTAACTCGTGCTCAGCTCCCGGCCGGCTGGTCGTGCCTGCCCCCGCCGCGCTGCCCGGGAGGAGGGTGGTCGGTCCATGGACAGCATCCGGCTGACCGGATGGCTGGGGCGGGGGTGTTCGGCTGACCGGAGGGATGGGGGCGTGGTGGTTGACTTTGATCACGCCGGGCTGAGTGTGGGATGTGCACGAAATCCGGGTCGGGTGGCTGAGGACCGCGGGGAGGGTACCGACTCGCAGTCGATGGGAAATGGATGGCCTGATTCAGTGGATTTGGTTCAGTGTTGGCTGACGCTTATTTTAATGCTTCCGCATCATCGGCATGGCCAACGTAACCCTGGCTGATTCAAAAGTCGTGCAAAATGCCTGCATGTCCAAGTGTCCACTGTCCAGTACCTACTTATCTGTTGGATATCAACAAATTTGTGAGCTGTGATAGCAGCGCCGCTCGGTGGACAGCTTTCGAAACGATGAATTGCTCAATCTTGTGTGTCTAGATGGCGCTGTGGTGTAGCACAGCCGCCGCTTATTACACGCCATCTCAATCCCAATAACCACGCCGAAATCTGGCACGTTTTGCCGTGTTGTGCTGCCTCCCATAAACCCCAGTGCTCACCGGCTGTCCACACCCCACCGCTTTTGGACTAATACACCTCTGCCACCTCTCTGACAAGTCCGATCGGCCGGTGCACCCACCACCCCCTGGCGGCTGGCTGACACCCCTCTTTCTCTCTCCCTCAGGTGTGAGCTGCCGGCGCCGGCGCCATGAAGCACGTGCGGACCACGCCGGGCCCGGCGGCCTCCTCTAGGCCCGTCGACTGGGCGTCCCCGCGCACCCCGCGCTCCGTGCGTCTGGTGACCACGGGAGTCAGTGTGCGCAGCAGGACTGTGTCGACGACACCCACCCGGCGGCCGCTGGGGGCAGACAGGGGCGCCAGGTCAGTAGTGGGGACAGCAGGGGCGCCAGGTGGGTTTAGAGGGGCTGAGGGGACGTCAGGTCAGTACAGGGAAGTAGATGGACGCCGTACAGATCATTAATTCACTCGTGCAGATCATTAGAAAGGTTTACGTTTGCTAATTGCTTCATAAAAAGCTGTGCTGTGTATTTTTCAATGCAACACTGAAAATACTGCTGCATCTGTCTCATCCCCTGACAGCTTCCCCTTCCCCCTCAGGAGCGCCCACCGGACGGCTGGCGGCTCTCCGAGTAAGCCGCGCACGGTGTCCACTCCCCGCTCGGGCTCCGTGCACCGGGACATCTCCAGCGGCCGGCCGGCGGCGCTGCGCAGCCTCTCGGCCCGGCCCCGGGAGCTGGTCAGAGCCAGCGCCGCGCGGCCCCTCGAGCTCGTGCGCGCCGGCTCGGCCCGGGGGCGCTCAGCGGCCGCTGACGCTCTGCCGCCGCCCAGGGCCCGGCAGCTGGCGGCCAATGTGACCGTGCGCCCCAAAAAGCCGCCCCGATCGCCGGTCAAACGCCTGCGGGCGTCGCCGGTCAAAAAACTGGCGAGGTGAGGTCAACGATAAGTGGTGATGCTTTGTGCTAAAAGTACATGGCTAGGTGTGTTGATTGGGGGTGGGAGGGAATGGGTTTGATCCGTAGTATAAGGTGGATATAGGACGGATAATGCTGCTGCAGATATAGTTTGCGGGCTTAGGAAGTTTATTTGGTTTGCGGGCTGCAATAGTACGCACTTGGGGTAGAGCTCAGGGGCCTGCTCATCAGTGCATGGTATGTGAGGTGTCATTTAGCTGTGGTGTCATTCAGCCAGTCTTGATGGGACCTTCACTTTAGCTCAGCAGTGCTTAGTCATGGAAAGAAACTGATGTTGAGCCTTCAGCGGGTGCATGTTTGGGATAATGTCTTCATCTAAACTCTAAAGCCAGGGTCAACGTGGAATATTACCGTCGAGTCATTGCTGACCAATTTGTCCAGGGGTCGCTGTTCTCAGTGTACCATGCATCTGATGACCTTGCTCTGACGTTCTCAACATGCCTGGTGCGGTGGTGTGGGGTCGCGGCACCCGGAGGTCACCATCCCATCCCCTCACTAGTCACAATCCCTCTGGCGGCACGGCGCGTCGTCAAATGAAGGACTCGGCGACGGCGCGGGATACGCGAGCGGTCTGCTGACGAGTGGCGGGTTACCGATTAGTGGAACGGTGATCGCTGGAGTGATGATGCGCGTGGATTAATTCGTGAAGCGAAGAGACGAAAGCGAGCGACGAGTGAAGCGTGCTGAACTATGATATCGATCGCGGATTCAGCATTTGTGGCGGATGGACGGTCGGAAGACTGCAGGTGTGGATAGTGCTGCCACCTGTGGCGTGGCCTGGGAAGCTGTGGTTTAGGCAGCTCTGTAAAGATGGCAGGATGTGCTAGCCGTCTTCCGTACCAGCTGACTGGAAGCAGAAGACAAATGTCATCACCGGCCACTGCCTCTGCTGCTTCCTCCTGGAGCCTTTTCCAGGTGAGTGTGCTGTTCGAACAGCAACAAAGGCTTGCCTTTTGTGGAGCTGAAGCATAGAGTTCATCGAATATTTGCTCATCCGCCATCGCAATAGCTAGACACAGCTTCCATGTTGTAATTTATGCTCGGGATAAATTACAACATAATCCGTTGATGTTTTTTCAGACAAGATGCATGCTATTTTCAAGCACGTCTCCAACCTTCCCGAATTCCATGTGTGTGGCTTGGTGCGAGTGACTGCGACTCGGTGACGCGACTCCCCGCGTCGTACTCAGTCGTATTTATAGTGTCTGCGGTACTTGCTTGAGTAACGTAAGAGCTCGGACTTTGCCGCCTTCCGTTGGTCCGTTTACTGACTGAAGGCCAGAAACTGACGCTCTCTGGTATTTGAAAATCATATAATCATGGACGGCACCGCTGGGTGTATGTTTATGTGCTGGGATATGTGTTGGTGAAAACGTCTGCTAATTGACGTAGTACGACCCCTAATTAGGCAGCGGACTTCCTCAAATGATAGTCATTAACCGCGGGACGACATAGCAAACGCTGCAAGACGAACTGTCCAATCTCCTAGATCCAGGGCAATTGCATCAGCATTCCATGTGAAAGAAAATCAGGGCTTTGTAGGTCTCAACGGGGAGTTGACATGTTTATTGCATAAGGAATTTGGTCTCGGACGAATGATCGTTCCAGTTGAGTGACTCGTTATATGCGCTTTGACACTGGACTTATGCCACATTCCATTTGAACCTTCCAGTCATCTTTGAGGCTACATCTAGACAGTCTGCCATTCCCGTCCACTACCTGCCTTACTTGGAATACATTCACATGGGCTTGTTTTTCGACATGCCGCGGGCGTCAGCCAATAGCGACTCGGCCCAAAAGCGGACATTCATCAAAACTGGCCGATGGAATGTTCCAACTGTCATTGTTCTTCCTCGTGGCTCCTAATAGCTTCCGTGAACTGACAGCAACAGTGGCGGAAGACTTGTTTTGTCATTCCGCTGTCTTGTTTCCGTGTTTCTGGGCGGTGAGGCTGGTAAAGTATCGCCCAAACACTGGTGTGGTGCCGCCCAGGCGCTTGTGTGGTAATGCATGCTTTTGTTTATGGTGTAGGAGGCATTTAGTGTTTCCGTGATATCCAGGGCACGGAGCTCATTGCCTCCATAGCTCATCGTGGAGATGAGTTTCCCTCGGCGCCGCCCGTTCATTTCATTCTGGACAGTATCAGCGGCTGTGAATTTAATGAACGACGGAACGTGAGCTGACCGGCGCCGGTCCGCCGCCCAGCCGACGCGACTGGCCGGCGTCGGCGCCGACGTTCATGGACCGTCGCGTCGCCGGCGGCGGGGTTCACAGGGCGTGGCCGAGCGACTGCAGAAGGTCAGGGTCGAGATGGGACGGCGCAAAACAGTCACCATGGACTCCGTGTGCAGGAATTGAAACACTATGCTGTGTTTAGGAGCCTGATTTGTGGTCTGATTGGGAACCAAGGGTTCTGTATGTGATTGCGCTTCATTCATAATTTGATCAATGAATCTTGTTGAGAGTGGAACTTGCATGCACTTTCGGTTCGATCACGTGCACCAGATGCTGTGTCAGCGTGACTGGCCGTCCGGCTCCACCCCGCTCCTGATGACGGTGGCAGGAAAACATCCGGGGTCTCCTGTGTCACAGCGAGGTCTCCGAACCGTCTCCAGGGTGTCTCCATATCGTCTCTCGGCTGTCTCCGATCCGTCTCCGGCCGTCGGTATGTGTTTCCAGCTGCAGCGGCGACCTGCCGGGTCGGGTAAACACAGGCGCTGGAAGTCCGGCCGGCTGGGCAGACCGTCCTCTCCGTCTCCATAGCCATGCTATCAGCCGGCCTGCCATGCTGAGACAGACCGTGACGAGAAGGAGTTGTTCGAACTGCTCGCTGGCAGGACGGGAGGTGTCGGCTCCAGCTGCCAGAGCCCCTAGTCACCGCCGTACGTTATTAATGAAGACGATATCGACTGGCGAATGATATCCGGTGGCTGGGTTTGTTTAAAGGGACCCTCCCACCTTCAAAAAAGTTAATGAATTGGCATGAAAGTGATGTCGCTCGGTTCAGAAAGAGCAAAAACGAATATCTACCAAATTTCATCGAAAAATATTCACCGGTTTTCAAGATATTAGACTTTTACTTTTGTTTACTTTTTGGGATCTCCGCTGTTCCTAGCGACTTTATTTGAAAGTGCGGCATTTGTTGCGCGCAAAGCAGCATATACCACCGCGTGCTACAAAACGTTTTAGTCAAACATTTAACGGACGTTCGAAAGCCTGATGACGTCATCAGATTCCCGTAATGGTTAAGAGATAGGGACCACGCTGGTCCCACCCTGCAAGTAAAGGGAAGAAATTTCTTGAAGACCATAAAGCTGCGGGGGTTGCGACCAGGATAAATGGTGGTTTCTGAGCCTGGCCGCAAACTTCGCTATCTCAACTCAAAACTAATGTTAAGGTGGGAGGGTCCCTTTAAGGAGCCCGGAGCTCGCCCCCGACTGCCGCGCCGGTGGCCCTGCCGTGTGCGGGCGCTGTGTGATGCGTGGCTGCCCTGTGCGTGTGATATGATTGGCGCCCGGGTGCTGGTCTTGGCTCGGCCCGCTGCCCGGCTCGCCAGACGGCCCGTTTGACACAGATGTCTGGTGCGGGGTGCCATCCATCCGGTCCGGCCGTCCAGAGCCGGGTAATGGAGCCTTCGAGTGGCCGGCCGGAATGTTTGATTGCGCTGCAAATGTAAATAGACAAGCGGAGATGAGTTATGCCGTGTCGGGAGTGATGGATCGGAGTGGTGAATTGGCCGGAATTATGGACCTGCTGTGCAATGCCGCCTGATTGATGTGCGCCACTCGCATTACCTCTCGCACGCGACGTGTTCCGTCAAATAAGGCGCACTTTCGTGGCATAGGTGTCGTACTGACTTAAAAGTCACCGTCCAGCACAAGAAGAAGATCTATTCTGCTCTCCTCTACACCTTCCAGCCAACTAAACTCACAATCCCCCTCCTGGCACATCCACAGCTCGCAGACACACATCTCACATCATCACCAACCAATCGCGCTGTCATACGTCATATATCTCACATCATAACCAGCCAATCATGCTCCCATACGTCATGCCCGGCCCAGCTACTTGCAGGGTGTAACTCGGCCCTGCCGGCATCAGATGCCGGCGGCTATGACCAACGCTGGGTCACCGGTTCACAGCTCGACGCTGAAGCTGACTCACACTTATACGGCTCACATTCATCCTTGCGTCACGCTACATCACCCCCTGGTTCTGAAGAACCACATTACTCTACATGTTACATGTCATTCAATCAACGCATCAACTACATCCTCTGGCACACCATCGCCATATCTTTCCGGCTCTCTTCGAACACGCGTACCACGCCGCAGCGTCGCAGGCACGAACGTTTCACTCTCGTCTGCGGACACATCGGACCCGGTCGGTGGATCGGGGTCCGGGGACTGAGCGACGCTGGGCGGCCGCGTGTCCGACTCCGTCACATCACTCGGAGCTGGCGACACACACACGCCATCACACTCGCTGTCATCAGACCACTCCACCGTTGGCGCTCGCAGAGCCCCTGGCCTCGGACATTCAGGGACGGTCAACCGATGTCGGAGGTTTCGCACATGTCGTGGGACATTATCGACTTCGATTGTCTGGGCCGAAACGACGCCTGTCACAATACCCTCGTCTGACTTTACAAAACATCGGTCGCCCCGCCGCCGAACCCACACCTTGTCCCCTACCTGGTATACACCGGGTTTCTTCAGCGGCAGGGCGTCACCAGGCTCGTCTGAGGTTCTGCGGGGCGTCACGTCAACGTCTCGGCCAGGGTGTCGAAGCACCCCGTTGATTGGAGCTGTGGCCGGGTCACTGCCATCCTTCGGTGTCACGTTGTATCGATGGACTGCTTCAGCAACGGAGCAGGACTGCCGGGCCACCATCACTTTGATGGTACGATGATGGCGCTCGACGATGCCGTTCCCGCCGGGCTCGTAGGCAGCGCGGAACCGGATGGATACGTCCCAGCGAGCCGCGAACGCTAACATGACCCGGCCACGGAACTCTGTCGCATTGTCCGTGAGTATTTCCGCCGGGGCTCCACGCTCTAGACACACGTTCTCCAGCTCACTCACAATCTCCAGAGCTCCTGCCCGGCGAAGCCGTCGCCATATGGCGTACCTCGACGGCCCGCAGTCCACCAGCGTCAGGTATGGGTGGCCGTGCACGTGGGTGACATCCATGGCCAGGCGATCCCACGTGCGTTCTGTTCCGAGTGACCCACCGGGCCAGCGCTCCGGCGCCGGGTCAATCGAGGCACACGTCTGGCATCGTCTGACCACGTCTCGCACAGCTGGTTTTGACACCCGCCTCACCCCCAGCTCACGTCGGGCGTACCACAACGTTCTCCTCACTCCTTGGTGACCGATGTTTTCGTGGATGGTGCGGATGTCACTCGCTGAGGCACTTGTGATGGCAGCGACAGCCACCGGTTGTGCTTTGGACGAATCAGTGGTTGGCTGGTCGGCAGTCTGCAGCCAGGCGTTGGGCACCCGCGTCACCTCATCAGCACGGTTGACCGCTGACGCGACCAGCTCGATAGTGACCTCCAGTTCGTACTCGATGACGAGCTGACGGAAAACAGCCACGCGCCGTCGGATAAGCATTTCGGACTGCGCCTTGGTTCGCAGCCTTGCCTTACCCGACAGCGCGTCACTCAGCCAGCGGTGCACCGTCACCGAGTCTGTCCGGAGCGTCAGGCGACGGAAGCCCCATGCTACCGCCAGGTTGACACCGTTGAGAGCGGCATCCAGTTCTGAGATATTGATGTGCACGTCCCTCTCCGATTCGGCACGCAGCCAGGACGCGTCCTCGATGATGGCGCCCGTGTCAGGGTCAGTGAGCACGACACCGCGGGCGATGGAGCTGGCGTCGGTCCACACCACGACGCTCGTCCCTGTCACACACCACTGGCCGCGTGCCGGGTCACATGCTCGAAACCGCCGTGACACCTCATCCACCTCACGTTGTAGTTCCTCGCTGACGATCGGAGTGTCCCAGTCCGGGCTGAGGCGGTTGGCAGTCCGCTTCATCCATGCAGCGGCCGGCCGCAGCCAGCCTGCGACCGGCACATGAGATGTCAGCTGGCCGGCCCACGCGAAGACAGATCGCCGCGTTAGCACGGGTGGAGCCTGCGTTGGTGACTCCCCGTCCCTACTCCACTGGAGTGCCGGCCCGTCGCTCTCGGCGACACGAAGGCCCAGCATACGTGCACCGGTCGCGACCCGCTCCGGCGGCTTGCATGTGAGCCCGAATCGAGCGAAGTGCTCGGCAACCTCATCAGCCGAGACCACCGCTTCGTTGACCAGCAGATCATCGGCGTAAGGCAGCACTGCCTCTGCCAACCCGGGGCTCTGTGCGAGCACCTTCCTGACCACAGCCTTCATGATCAGAGGCGCGATACTGAGCCCAAAGCCGACCCTGGTCAGGCAGTACCGCCGCCCTTGCACGATGACTGTCTGGTACGGCCACAGGGCCGGGTCCACACGAAGCTGAAGAAAAGCTTTCTTCAGATCCAGGACAGCGACCCGGCGTCCGTGACGTCGCCACCTTCGCAGCTCTTCCACGCAGACGTCAGCGTCGGCTGTGTGACGTGTCAGGTGTTGATTGAGTTCCCGATAATCTAACACCGGCCGCACCTTGTCCTTCGCTGCCTGAGTAACCACCATCAACGGGATCAATCCCTGTGCGGGACCGTACATCGTCTCATCGTATTCGCGCAGCCAGCCCTCACTAATCCACAGCGCCAGCTCTGCATCGAATTTTTCACGCGCACAACTCGGCACACCGTACTGAGCTATCGAGTTTCCAAGCAGGGGCGGAGCCACGCCACCGGCCCATTTCCAACGGACTGTCCACACATCATCGAACACAGCCGTGAAGTCAGTCTCGTCAATCCTTAGCTCCGGCTCCGTGTCGACCGCTCGACACACCTCCCGCTCCGGCGGGACCTCACGCTGCACCACAGCAGCCGTGTCGACCGCACGACACACCTCCCGCTCCGGCGGGGCCTCACGCTGCACCACAGTAGCCGTGTCGACCGCTCGACACACCTCCCGCTCCGGCGGGACCTCACGCTGCACCACAGCAGCCGTGTCAACCGCTCGACACACCTCCCGCTCCGGCGGGGCCTCACGCTGCACCACAGCAGCCGTGTCAACCGCTCGACACACCTCCCGCTCCGGCGGGACCTCACGCTGCACCACAGCAGCCGTGTCGACCGCACGACACACCTCCCGCTCCGGCGGGGCCTCACGCTGCACCACAGCAGCCGTGTCGACGCTCGCAACTGGGTTGTCACTCCCGAAGCGAACGGATCCTCCACTTACACTCACGCCCTGCAGGGCGTCAATGCCGGTCATGCCCAGCAACACGTCTACGCCCAGCAACCGGGCCGGTACGACGACCGCCCGCACACTCACTGTCGCCCCGCGCACTCCAAGGCTGACCACAGCCCGCCCACAGCACAGCACCGGGCTGTCGTTGACAGCGACCAAGCTGGCGTCACTCCGCTCCCAGCAGGACACCATGCCCTTCCACACCACTGTCTCGCTGCACCCTGTGTCGACGAGTGCTCGGCACTTGCGCCCATTTACATTGATGTCGATGATGGGGGCTCTTGGGTCACTGCGGCAGCTGGCGACGGCGGAGCCCGTGGCGCTGATGTAGCGCCGTCGCCGTGCCCGTTTGGGCAGAGCCGGGCGATGTGGCCTACCTGGTTACAGGTCCAACACCGCAGTGGTGGACGGCGACCCGTCCCTCTGGCTCCCCGCTGCTGCTGTACATATGATGGCGGCGGCTGGACGACAGCCACCGATGCAGTCGCTCTCTCCCTGGCCGCCATCGCCAACGTTGACCTAGCGACGGCGACGGCTCGCTCCAAGGAGAGAGTTTCATCTCCAGCACTGTTACGTACTGTTAGCCGCACCTCCGGCGGCAGACCTTGCAGGAAGTGCGTCGTCATCACTTCGTTGGACACTGAACCTATGAGGGATATCAGCCGCTTGACTGATCCCAGGTAGGCATCCACAGACTCGCCCGGTTGTAGACGTCGGTGATACAGCTCATACATAGCCGCGTCGGGTCCCAATGCAAATGCACGATGCAGTTTTTGGCGGACGATTGCAGCATCCCGCTGCTCGGTGGAGGAGAGGGTGGCCCACACCTCGTACGCCTGGTCCCTCAGGCGTGTGGGTATGACAGCGGCCAGTGACACACGACGCAGGGCACACAGCTGTGTCGCCTGCTCCAGCCATCTGACGACGTCACCGCTGCCGTCGAACTCCGGTATTGCCCGCAGATCGAATGCAGGCGCAGGAAACTCTGGTTCCATGGTATTGGTACCAGCTACCGGTGCACCACTGCCCTCTTCTACGTCAGACATAATCACAACACTTAGTCGAGAAGGCCGAAATAGCTTGTCGTACTGACTTAAAAGTCACCGTCCAGCACAAGAAGAAGATCTATTCTGCTCTCCTCTACACCTTCCAGCCAACTAAACTCACAATCCCCCTCCTGGCACATCCACAGCTCGCAGACACACATCTCACATCATCACCAACCAATCGCGCTGTCATACGTCATATATCTCACATCATAACCAGCCAATCATGCTCCCATACGTCATGCCCGGCCCAGCTACTTGCAGGGTGTAACTCGGCCCTGCCGGCATCAGATGCCGGCGGCTATGACCAACGCTGGGTCACCGGTTCACAGCTCGACGCTGAAGCTGACTCACACTTATACGGCTCACATTCATCCTTGCGTCACGCTACAATAGGTATGAAGTCGGCATTGGCATCGATGTCTTGGCTTGTTATATGACCTTCGCTTATAGACAAACCAGGGGCGATCCTGATTTGAGGAGCTCCTTCTGAATGGTTAGATTGTCTCGAGCTGTCGATGATTTCATTCGATCACCTGGAAGCATAATTGCTTGATTGCGCCTTGAAAATCGGAAATTGCTCACTAGCACTACATGAAATTAGTCCTCAACCGAATCAATGCGCTGTAAATCACGATGGCGTCCCAACGCGTCTCGGCGTATACCAATGCCGAGACAGCACCCGCTAGCCATAGCATGGCATATTCATTGCAATGATGCGGGCTCGCTCGTACAAATGCAAAATCTCAGCGGGCGACAGCTACCCATTGGTATCGGCGTCAGCTCGTTGGCGATCGACAAGTCTGAAGCTGGCTCGTCAAGGGAGACTGCAACCGTCACCTCCGCGATTTTGTATGCAATGCGGGTAGGAATGCATAATGCATATGCCTTGTTTTCAGTCGTCGCTGGCTGTATGTCGTTATGCGTTATGCAATGAGGTTATGCGATCCAAACCTGATTGTCAGGGCGACCGTTGAATCCGATGCTTAAGGATTCAGAAGGTGGTTTCTTGTGGCCGTTTATGGTTTATTGTGGTTGGTTTGGTCTGGTCTGGTGACCGACTATATGTTGTATATGGGAATTTTTCGGCTCCTGTGCCGCCATGACGCACCAGTCTACTGACTTTGAACGGCCTGGCCCGACGTGCGGACATTCAGATTTGGTGCGGAGTCTCATCTGGCTCCGTTGAAGGGTTCCGGTTTCATTTCCGGCCAGACTGTAGCCTGCAGCGCTCATATCTGGCCCCAAAAGCCGCGGTCTCTCAAATCGAACCTGAGCTGCGGCGGCGACAGACAGACCCGCGGGCCCTCGCCCGTGCCGCCCCGCGCGGCGGGCGGCCCATACACGACCTTCAGCTGGGCTGGGCGGCCGCCGGCGGCTGGTCGACCGTGGCGCCGCGTGGCGGCCGCGCACCCAACTAGAACGCGACGCGGCCGGCCGCGCTCGGCCCGGCAGTTTGTTGTCGGCGCAAGTGGCGTGGACGTGGGACTCCGGTCGGATCGTGCTCTGAGGTGAGGTGTGCGTGCCTGGTGCTGGTGCAGACCGGCTGGGACTGGTGCTGGGAGTTGTCCGGTGGTGACGGTCACCCTGACAGGGGTACAGACAGCGGAGTAAGCCGGTAAGAGGCCACTCAGACGGCTAACGGTCGTAGACATGTGGGCGGCGGCTGACGCGTTATCTGCGCTCACTCAGTGGCCTGTGACGCCGTCGGCTCCGGTTCATTCGCCAGTCTGCCTTGGTTCAATCGAGTCCGTGCTACATTTTCTCTCCTGTCGCCAGCACTTCAGTCTCCATTGGTGACACTGGTGCTGCTTTGTTATAGAGACTCGGGCCGCGTGGGTCCTCTTGAGCCCATGGGGATTTGAACTGACCCCGTGCCACCCGACACCCTATCCCCGTCCGCTTTAGCTCATCCCCTCTCCCGCCCCTCCCTCTCTATCCTCTCTATCCTTCACTATCCTCTCCGTCCCTCTCTATCCGATCCCCGGACGGCACCGTTAGGGCGTCCGTCGGTCCGGGTCCGTCCGGGGCTTCTGTCCCAGTGTGTGTGACGGAGCGGCGCGGTGCGATTCGGTGGCCGGCAGCCCGTGACGGGCGAATGGCCGACCGACAGCCGTCCACAGCGCCGAGGGTACGCCAGAACGCTGTGCTACAGGGCAGAGCTAGTGGTCGGTCGAAACTCAAAAAAATCATCTTGGCTGTTACCATAGACTTTGAGGAGGCTGGTTCAGGTTATCTACACTTCTGGCTACTTTCTTTTTGTTTTGTCTCCGCTCTCTTCCAAATATCCATCCGTTTTCACGCGTACCACACCTGCTGCATTAGTCTGACAGGCAATTGATAATTGACCAGCGCATGTTCATTCGACCTTGAACCCCCGACAGCCTCTCCCCTCCCCCTCCAGTGACCAGCCGGTGGCTATCGCCCCGCCCACGTCCACGCCCCGTCCACTAGGCTACGTCCACGCAGTTTGTCTAATTGTCTGACCAGTTCATGTGGACAGTGGACGATGGGGTGATGATCCATCACGGCGAACGACACACATGGACCGCTTTCCAGGGTTATTAATTATGAGTACGGCACGTGAGGCGTTCAGCTCACTCAGTCGAGTTTGACTCGGTGCGGTGCTCCACAACTGTCCTGGGACTAGTCCGAAATCCGAATTCTTTCAACAGACATTTTATATCACTTCAGACGGTTCTTTATTCCAGCTACCGCCGACGCTACCGTCGCACCCCGTCGCACCCCGGGCGTTGTGCGCGTCCCGCTCCCCCCGCGGCGCCCTACGCCGGCCGTTATCCGAGGGGTGACGCACACTCGCACACTCGCTCCCCTCCCTCCCTCCCTCCCTCCCTCTCCCCTCTGTCCCCTCAGCCGGCGGCACACGCAGGGTGCAGTGGCACCGCCCCAGTGCGGGGACCACTCCCGGATTATCGGCGGTATTGATGTGTGCGGACTGTTGTGCGTTTGTGAGAGGAGGGAGAGTGCGTGGGAGAGGGGACCTTTTTGATTAGAGTTCTTTCTGATATTGAAGTGCTCGTTGGTATGGACTTTCAGTTACAAATGACTCAAGTCTCGAACGCTGTGGATTCGGACCGTGAACGCATAGCATTACCTCCCCTTTCGGATTCTAGTCAATCTGCATCTGTTCAGGACGACTTCACCCTTCACATCAATCGATAAGGCTTCCTGTTCATGCGGTTGCCGATGGGTGACGCGAGTCTGAGTCCCCGAGCTAGGCGCCGGTCGGTATTCCAACTAGAGATGCCACAAATTTGCAATTTCATTACCCGCCCCGCCCCGCAGCTACCCCATGCCCAACCACAACTACCCGCAAGCTGCTTTTGGCTGAGCCGAACCCGCAAAAACCCGCAATTTTAAAAACCTGCTATTGCAAGAAAAAAAATACAGCTGGGTCAATGCTAGAGCTATATAAACCTTACTTGCTTCATTGCTGTGCAGAAAAAGACAGCCAAACAAATAGTAATGACTTGAAATTGCTATGCTAAGTCCTCACTCTCAGGAAGTGCACACTGGATAGTGGACAATGAATAATGCATCAATACATTTGAAATTCCTTTCTGAAAAGAGTTCAGTAAAATCTTTCTCTCACCTTACCCTTCAGCATTGGCTGAGGATCAAAATTTCACTCTGGCTCCCTCTCAATGTTAGGCTTCTTTGTTATCAAAATGAATGTTGATATAAAAAGATATGCGATTTCCAGTTAAAAATAAATAGTGACACGGTGAATAATGAGTATCCAGTCGATCTACACATAAAACAAATGCAAAATCCCAGCAAAATCCAACTAACCACCAATGAAACCACGCATTTCTGGAAACATGCGTCAGAAGCGTCACCAACAGCTGATTGCAAGGAATGTTACAGCGAAATTATTGCGGCCGTAGTTAGTGCGAAATTGTTGCGAAAACACCGTTGTATAATGCATTTTCATGTGCCATTCTGATAAAATTATTTTACACAACAGGTAAAGTTTTACAATTCAGAGGTTAATCACCGGTTGAGAAATGAAGAGAGTAGACAGTAAACACTAAACTAAATGTAATAATTTTATAGATGGTCTTGCTTGGTAATGCCCTCCGGCTGGTCCTCTCTCGGCATACAAATGATAAGGACGTAAAAAGACAAAAGAAATAAATGCGACCAGCTACGTGGTTTCTGCTATTTTGAGGTATTCAAAAACCAAGAAAGAAAAATTGATTGTAAAATTATTGCGTCATCAATGACAGCTTTCCTTCGCCTCAGAGACCAAAATTGTCGCAGTCAAATGCCAATCCTTGTCAGAATGTCGGAAGTGCGCCGGTATTGTATTGCGTTATGTTTGGGCCGCATGCCAGTCAATATTTTGATTTTTTGTAAGGGTAATTGGTGTGTTAATTTCGTAATATAGGGTGGAACAGAACATAGAGTAGGATAGGTACAGGGACCCGCAGTTGCTACTGTACACATATATTACCAATTTAGAATTGTGCTTTTATTTGCTAAGTGCTGGCCATTCGAGAAAGGAAATGTAGCGCAAAGTATGGAGGAATAACACATGTTTGCTGCTAGGACGTATGTTTTGTATAATTCCTCTTACCGCAACAGATATTCTTCCAAAACTACAATCGTGCTATTTTCCCGCGCCGGTTGCCTCCCCAGAGCCCGTCCTTGGTATCGCCTATAGCTTCCGTTCCCGCTACGTGAATGAAAGTCACGTGACTACTACACGTTTGCGCTCAGTACTAACACACCTAGCCCGAGGGCCGGTCCGTAGCGGGGAGGGGTAGAACGCCAGAGCTCCAGCGCAGTGGAGGTGGTGGTGGCCCGTATCATAAAGAGGCAACCGTAAGCAGAACTACAATTGCCGCAGTATGAGATTATGATAAAGTTTTCTTTAAATGTATTGATTGACAAGAAAGTGAAATGCTTATCAGGTATAATAAAACGGTGTCCAAGGCCTTGGAAGAACTATAAAACACATTCAGCAACGTATAAATTTCTGATACAGGCCATGACCTTTCACCTTGCCTCCGGGGAGGACCGCTCAGGAATCCACATACCGAACGAGTCGAGGCCTCGCAGCGCGGCGGCAGAGGATGTCGATAAACCATCGCCAGATCTTTCGGTTACTTATGTTTCCAGAAGAACATAAGTAAGGGGGGAGGTGGAGGGTGAGGGCTGTTTTCAACCCACTCACCAATTCTTTCCTTATTAACTTATAGCTTACCGAAAAAATGCAACTTAATGGTGGCCGTCACGAGATGTAGCGAATAGTGCCTCAGCCACACCGGTTTAGAGTAAACTTTAACCCTATTAGTGGCAGGGGGGGGTTGTTTTCATCCACCCCTCAGGTTTTTCGGGAATATCTCCGAAACCGCTGAAGCTACGATGCTGAAATTTTCTGACTTTTCCTAAAACTAAATTGGGCACATTCCCTGAAAATTTCAAGTTCATAACTTTACCAAGGGCGGCTCCAGAGCACTGGGAATTGGGGGGTCCTATTCGTGAAGCGAGTCATTTGGGCGATGATCACGATGCTGATGTATTATAACTGTATGCACCAGTTTTATCATGTGATAACATATACAAAGTTATTGTGCATCCTCTTTTGACACGTTTTTGCTATAATAGGCGGATCCAGGCGTCCAAAAGGGGGGTTATGTTTTACCTCCCAACATAGGTGCCCTGACACCGCCTATGCATGACCAATACAATTGTAGTCGTTCTCTCATAAGAAAATTGTAACATAACAAGACCATTACCACCCTTTTTAGAAACAGTACCAACAAAAACCTTATTTGCTATACTTTTTGTGTACCCCCAATTTCAATGATCTGTATCCGCCTATGATTTTTGAAAATGCATATTTTTAGGATCCATGTGAATTCCTGGTTCATTCTTTATCGATCGGCAAAAGTTGCGTTAAGATTGGTTCAGAAACCTGGCCGTGATAAGCAGTCTAAAATGTATCTGCAATTTGCCCGTTTTTACCCCCCTCAACCCCCCTTTTGACATTTTCTTAATTTTTTTTTTAAGAAATGTAGATCACGTTGAGCGAAGTCGAATGCCGTTTGAATTTTGAAAATCGGCCCGTTAGATCTCGAGATATCAAGGGGGGGTCGTAAACAGCCCCCCCCCCCTGCCACTAATAGGGGTAGCCAGGAGCCTGCCACTAATAGGGTTAAGCATTGGAATTCAGACCAGTGATCCTGAAGCATTATTTTATTTTTGTCGTTCATAAGCTGGGATGAAGTGGGCCAAGTTAATTGCGAAGAAACTGTTTTAGTTTCAGAATCTTCCTGAGGCTAGTCGCGCCAAATAGTATACGTTTGTTGCAAAATGTCAAATATAATGTTGACGTGCTATCCAGATGATGGAATTTATTCGACACAAGAAGTCAAAAAGTGACATCGTTAGTCATCATGCATACCTATAAATCGATTCGTCACCTCGGTTCGAGCTCAATAGTAATTTTCGCGGATGATCGGTTTCGTTTTTTTTTTTGGGGGGGGGGGGGAACAGTTTATGGGCCAGCAACCACCCTCCCCAGTCCCCCCAACAACAATTGTTGACAAATACTGTGATGGCGTAAATGCCCTCAATTGTGTTACGTATTTGGGGCTCGCAACTTTGATTTGCTAAAGTTATTTGTCTATTCATTATAAAAAGCTGTCAGATTTGCCGTATCATTAAACTTTTATTGAATTTGTATTTCACACTTATCTAAAATGAACATTTTTATCACTGGCTTCTTTTATGAATGGATGGTCGCATGAATGAACGAATGAATAGCTCTACATCATTTGAGCATCAGCTGAAATCAATCCTAAAATTTAATCTACCAGTCTGCAACGGAAAGGTTTAAAAACCAGTGCAAGTTAGGTGCAGTTTCTAATCTATGCCGTTTTTATTAAGTGTCTCATAGCTCCTTAATCTTGAGCCGCTTTTCTCACGATTCATTTTATCTGGTGCTTATGCATTGCTCAAGAAGTTATAGTATTCGAGCTCGTTGGTCTTAAAAAACTGCTATCGAAGTAAATTAAAGTGCTTCGGGCTTTGGCACTTAAAAACCAATCGATATTTTACCCTCACCCATTTAGGCATTTCTTTTCAGCGTCTTACATGTAGCGAGGGGCGTAGAAACCCTCAGCCATTCGGCCCTTGATAAAAAGAGCCAGAGCTTCGCTGAAAAAGCAAAAAAAAAAAAAAAAGAGCGAACTGCTCGTGACGGGAGAAATCCCATGATTTGAGGGTCCTGGTCATTGCTGACGAGAGAAAGCCAATTATTTCTATGTCCTGGTCAATGTTGGGATCCTAGGTCATTGATTGACCTCCCAGATCAGGTTAATAACCCAAAAACACGGAAAATTGGGTCCTGCTAGAATTTCTACAAGTGAAGTTTGCTGGGATTTGACTTGCTTCTGACTCCGAATTTGCACTTGCTTTGATCAAAGATGACGTATCAAAGCATTTGGGGTAGGACGGGTCACGCCAGATCACCCATTAGGCGTTCTGCCGGCTATCCAAAGAATGTTAACTACAGCCTTGCAACATATTGCATAGGCACATAACTGATACCTAAGTATGCCTAGTTTTCAAATACTAAAATGGGTGCTAAATTTCATAGCAACACTTCCTAAAAACCACAGTAAAAAGGTGTAAATTTAAGGAAGTTAACCGAGATCATTTAACGTAAATGACCTTAACCTGAGTTTCACGTGACCTTGGCACCCACAACAATCAATGAGACAAACATTAGATAGTATATTTCACATGTTGTCACGTCCCTAATCACGAAACGACTATGGAAACACAGAAGATGTGCGCTGACTTTCGATTGCTATTCTGGCCTGACGTGATCTAGAAAAATAATCACAGGTTAAAGGTAATTTGGTCCAAGGATTTAAAATTATCGGAGAAGATGCAAAAATTGATTAGGGCTATTTAATTTTCCGGGGAGTTGTAAAATTGATTTACTCCAGGGCACCAAAGAATCGTCGCAATCCTTCGCATTGCCGCGATTTATTGGTGAAAAACAGGGGACGCGGTCTACTTACCTCTACTTATATGTGTGATGAGGGTTAATATTCATTTTATCTGTGTTGATGAATGTGCAACAATTTCTACATGAACTGAGACCAGTCCATATGAGTATGTTTTTCTCACGGACAATGACAATATAAAAACAATGCGAATAAAACCCAACGTTTCGGACAAGACAACAACGTGCCTTCGTCAGTGGAGAAAAATAAGTGTAGGTTTAACATTGATGAGAACTATATGCGGCACCGTCTCGGTCTGGCCAGCCGGGTTGCCGATAAAATACACAAATGTTTATAAGCTTCCATGATGTGCTTAAAAAATTGCTGAAAATATATCTTAGAAAAATAAATAACTACTTCATCGATTTAATCGAAAGAAAACATGTATGCCTAGTTACTTATTTCTTGCCACTGACGGAGGCACTTTTTTGTGCGAAACGTCTGGTTATATTCGTATGGTTATTGTAATTGTCATTCCCTGTGAGAAAAAAAGGACAACTCTTCAGTTAGTAACCATAAGAGCGAAACGGCTTAATGTAACACAAGTCACTGTGTATACGAAACCTATAATTCCCTAAAAATAATCCTATTTACAGCTTTTAAAAGATGCAGCTTATACAGCTTAGGCATACAATTTTTTCTGCATTAAGATTATATTCATTTATCTCCACAGAATCAGAATATGATAAATTAGTGCTACTGAAGTTCGCTTTCGAAGCGTCTCCTCCAGGCATTCCACAGCTCTCGTGCCATTTTGGATCACGGAACATGGCTGGGCGCGGGACAGGTCGTCTGCGAGCTTGGACGGACCACGTGACCACCTCCTCCCCTCCCCCTCACTCCAGTCCCCTTCCCCAGCAGGGCGTCCGATTTAATCGCGCCCCAGGCAGTCGGCTCGGTCCGACCCTCACTGGTCGAGCCACGGTGCCGCCTGAGTTTGTGCCGGGTGCAAAACTGGAGCAGTAACTAGCGCCGGAACTAGTAATCAGCACGACCATCGTCAGATGGCAGGAGTGAATGGAATAAGCGGTTCCAGGTTTCTGAAGGAATGGGGCAGGAAAAAGCGCTGAAAACAATGTTTTGCTGATATAGCCATAAAAAGTTCACTGAATTAGGAGAGCAGCACATCAGTTTAAAGCCCTTCATGTGGTGGTTTTAATAAGCACACAATCATTTCCCAATTAGCCTCCAACGGTGTCACAGGCCAAGAATACGCTGAAATACTAGTGTGTACAGAAGCAACTGCGGGTCCCTGTACCTAGAATCAATGAATTTGCATCAAATTTTGTTTAGCTGATAGCTCTTTTTTATGCCGACCAGACGCAAATAAAGTAACATGTGGCATTTGCTCTGATTTTCAACATCTCATTTAAGTCTGGGTTCTTCCATAATGTATATCTAGTGCACACTGCACATAGACTTCAGTTCAGCTTCCTATAAGTTTCCTTTCAGGTTCTTCTATGTTTTATGGAATGCTTTCATCAGCATTTATTTATGCTTTGTAGTTTGTTTCTTGTACCCTGGTTTGGTCATTGCTAGGCTGTGGATGCTATTGCTGGTTGTTTTCAGTTTTGCATTTGAAATGTGCTTCCTTGATATATTTTTATATTTGGTTCTGTTTTAAAAGCTGTTATGATGAATATTGTATTGTTAACCTGAGCAAATGCACTTGGCATTGTGTTTTGCATCTAAAAAATCAAAAAATAAAATTTATAGGCTCTTAAGTCTGACCGCCAAATACCCGCCACACGACAAGTTTTGCTTCTCGAACCCGCCAAAAACCCTGCGGGTTTTGAAAACCCGCAGAAAGCGGGTTCGCGGGTTCAAAAGTGGCATCTCTAATTCCAACCCTCCGATTACCGTCTTCCCATTTCGTCCTTGCTGTTTGGCAGGAATGTCATGTCGATCTTCTGGTCTCCAGGGATTAGCTGTCTCACGAATCACTGCCTCTGGACCTCTCGGTAAACGGTCTGCCGGCCCGCTAACTTAACCACGGACCCATGCTGGATATCGGAAAAACGGCAGGTTTTCGGAAACCCGATCCCCCGTGCCGCAGCGGCGCACGAGTTTGTGCAGCGGTACCGTTTATCCAATAGCGGACTGTCTGGGGAAGGATCAGCTGATTCGTCCTGCACAGACAGCTGGCTAGGCTTGCCACGACCCACCCTCATGCTAAGGCTGCTCGAATATTGATTGTATGGGCGATAGCGCCACCATTGATTTCCGAGTCGGCTGCATAAAGTCGCGGCCGATGTAACGAGCCGGTTTAATTGTTTCCTCAGAATAGTGGGGAGTACTGGGGCTGGCAGCTAATCGACTGATGGGTTCTGTCAGTGTGGGAACACTGCGCACGCTTATAGCGATAACTCGTTGATTGCATTACCAAAGCCCACACAGTGCACACGTGGTGGAGTTTTATCATCAAATTAAGTGACGTCAGGTGATGGCATGCCTCCTGCTGAGCGTCGATCGCGGAGAGTTGAATGGTAACCCATATCTTACCATGTACAGTCTGTCTTGAAAGTACCGCAGCATGGCGGGGTGGCGCTGGTGATCCGGCGCGGCGGAGGGCGGTCAGGTTTGAGGGCCACTGAATCGCCTGACCCTTGGGGAAGGGAGGGGAGGGAGGGAGGAGAGGGGAGGGAGGGAGGAGAGGGGTGGGCGCGAGTAAGCGGGCTCTCGGTGCTACCAGTGCGGCAGACAAGGCGCTCTTTTATGAATACGTTATACAGAGACACCAGCTAAGCGTAGTAATGCTCTTCCTGACATGAAGTTTTGATAAATGGGAAGTGAAGCTTCCCTTTCGAGCCTCGCCAGACATGTATGTGTTTCACATGTAATGCGGCCAGAGGGCAGCGTGTGCGGTCTCCGTCGTTTCGCTCAGATTAAGCTAGGGCTTCTAGAAAGTTGTGTGCGTGGTTACGAGACACATTTACTGGTAACTGATTTTAATATTGCCAGTATTGGCCGCTTTGTAGCGTCTACTGATGGAAATGGTCCGTACTCCGTAGGAACCCGCCTTACAGCCGTTCGGCTCCTGATCGGACGTGTGAAATGATCAGGTCGGCGGCTCCTGATCGGACATGTGAAATGATCAGGTCGGCCCTGATCATTTCGCCTGCAGGGACCTGATAGTGCCAATCACAAAGTGCCTGGAAACGCGTAGATAATATGCGCTGACATGCATTGAATCGGCATTGTGGCCTGACATGGTATCGAGAAAGAGGTTACAGGTCAAAGGCTATTGGGTTCAGGGTCATTATATTTTTAGGAAAGATAAAGCATTGATCAATTCCGGGATATTGAAAGTTTTGCCATGGTCGGTCGGTCGGTCGGTCGGTCGCTTTTTACGAGAGTTATTCGTGAAAAAGCCGTGAGGGACGCATCGGTTCGACCTCCTCCTGTAAGTGTGAAGGTTAAGAGCTCAGGTCAACCAGTGACCTCTCGAGCATTCTTCAGTGCCGGCGAGCATTATAACTTTTCCTGAGGCTAGGACACTATAACGTAACCTAAGTGACCCGACCTTGAAGATCTGGGTCTGATTCATTCCGCCATCACAAGTGTTTAAAAAAGATGCAATATCAGGTATGGGTGGAGGGATGTTGCAGCCCCCCCCCCCCCCACCCCCAACGCAGCAGTGTGCAGACAGCCTGCTTTGTTAAAGGTAGTGTGCCACCTTTGAAAGATTTCCCATTTTATTTTTCCTAGGATAAGAAGCTTCTGTTTTTACCTAATATCGCAAAAAAAAATCAAAAATGGGCCTGGAATAGTGCCTTTTTCGCCTAAAAGTTTTTCGGTTTTTAGATATGTATAACAACTGTAGTGGGCTCACCTGCAAACAGGCGTCGGGCAACAATCGCGAATGCGGCGCACTTGTGACAATAAGCAAAGGTCATTATAGTGTTACGACCATACGACGTACGGGAATGAGTTATCAGCTGTCTAATCGTAGACAACACAATGTCGAGCCTTAAACTGTAAGCCCGTATTGGTATTGTTTCTTTTATTTGGCTGTCGAACATTATTTATGGTTTGAAATGTGATTTTATGTAAAATAATTGATATGAAAAAGACGTCTTATAAGTTATGACCCCATTTCACCACACGCAACTTGCGTTGAGTGGCAGAAATGACAATGATCAGCTGACGCATTTTTCTTGGCCGAAGTCAGAGCGCGCGGCCCGACGCACCACGCGTATTTGGAAATTCCGACCTCGACGAGCATCAGAAGCCACCTAACAGGCGTGTTCGAAACCGCAGGAGATGATGATGAACGGGTTTATCGAAACTTGATTGGATGAGCATATCGGTAATAGCGATTTCAGTGTGTGCATTTATTGTTCATAGTGGTGTGAAATGTGGTTGGGGTACGACCGACAACCCGTCGGGGCGAATTTCGCACTGGGGTACTCAAAATTTGAAGAATTTAAGACGTTTCCATGAGTTTTGAAGGTATGGATAAGTTCTAAAAATCCGGTTCTCCTTATCTGGGCCATTAACTCCATACGGTCCAAGAAAGCTGGCACACTACCTTTAAGTAATAAATCTAGCCAGCTACTTTGAAGCTGAAAGTACCTATAAAGAAAAAGGGTTCTGAGTCGCGACGGCGCTGTTCCCACCGCAACTCCAAATCTGACTTCGGCCTGCTGATCGGTTCCGACTCTGACTCTGGCTCCGGACCAGTGCACTGCCATAAGCATAAACGTATCACTTGCAGGCACGGGGATTGACGCAACTCTTCCGGACTGCTTTGGTAGCTATTATAGTAGACTCTGCAACATTTGTTGGAGTCTGCTAACATTTTCAGCATCATGGAGGGGGAGGGGAGAGAGAGAGAGAGAGAGAGAGAGAGAGAGAGAGAGAGAGAGAGAGAGAGAGAGAGAGAGAGAGAGAGAGAGAGAGAGAGAGAGAGAGAGAGAGAGAGAGAGAGAGAGAGAGAGAGAGAGAGAGAAAGAGAGAGACAGAGAGAGAGACAGAGAGAAACAGAGGGAGGGAGAGAGAGAGGGAGAGAGAGAAAGAGAGGAGAGAGAGGAGTTTTGATAGATCGTTAAACGAAATAAAATTCACACCAAACAGCCTCGTATGATCTCAACTATCATCTTGAACTGAACAATGAACAGTGAGCACTCAGGAACTGAAAGATTAATATGTCGCTACATGTTAATACCCATAATCTCAGTGACCTTCCGCATAAATCTGCATACTTCGTGTTTGGTATACGATTATCAAAGTCATCGTAACTTATATGGATAGGAAACAAAGGAGTATAATGTGTTAGTTATTTTGTGATGTTTTTATGTAGCAGCCATTGACCTTCTATAGTATGAATGGTTCGAAACGTTTTTTCTTTTGGCATGATAATGATTATACTTGTAATAAGGTGGAAGCTTTGGCACATAAATAAAGACAAAAAACACCCAAGTGTAGGATTTGCTTTGCCTTCCTTTAGTTTATGAGCCAAAGGTTACCATTCCATCTTACTTCCATTAGCTTTCGCTTAAAGGTAGTGTGCCAGCTTTCTTGGACCGTATGGAGTTAATGGCCCAGATAAGGAGAACCGGATTTTTAGAACTTATCCATACCTTCAAAACTCATGGAAACGTCTTAAATTCTTCAAATTTTGAGTACCCCAGTGCGAAATTCGCCCCGACGGGTTGTCGGTCGTACCCCAACCACATTTCACACCACTATGAACAATAAATGCACACACTGAAATCGCTATTACCGATATGCTCATCCAATCAAGTTTCGATAAACCCGTTCATCATCATCTCCTGCGGTTTCGAACACGCCTGTTAGGTGGCTTCTGATGCTCGTCGAGGTCGGAATTTCCAAATACGCGTGGTGCGTCGGGCCGCGCGCTCTGACTTCGGCCAAGAAAAATGCGTCAGCTGATCATTGTCATTTCTGCCACTTGCGTGTGGTGAAATGGGGTCATAACTTATAAGACGGCTTTTTCATATCAATTATTTTACATAAAATCATATTTCAAACCATAAATAATGTTCGACAGCCAAATAAAAGAAACAATACCAATACGGGCTTACAGTTTAAGGCTCGACATTGTGTTGTCTACGATTAGACAGCTGATAACTCATTCCCGTACGTCGTATGGTCGTAACACTATAATGACCTTTGCTTATTGTCACAAGTGCGCCGCATTCGCGATTGTTGCCCGACGCCTGTTTGCAGGTGAGCCCACTACAGTTGTTATACATATCTAAAAACCGAAAAACTTTTAGGCGAAAAAGGCACTATTCCAGGCCCATTTTTGATTTTTTTTGCGATATTAGGTAAAAACAGAAGCTTCTTATCCTAGGAAAAATAAAATGGGAAATCTTTCAAAGGTGGCACACTACCTTTAAATACTATTGTGCTTCAATCTCAACAAGGGTGGTGAGAATGGGAGTTCTTTTTTATCTCGCATAAATAAATACGCAACAAATTACTTTATCCTAAGTTATGGATCAATCGATCAGATCTAAACCCATCGAGATTTTCGACAAAACTTCTGCGTTGACATTGTTCTATGTTGTTATTCATATTATTATTTAGTTTTATTACATTTATTCTGTTCCGTTCCATGACCGTAAATTATTGTAATTCAATATGTGTCATGTTCTGATAACAATGCAAGCAGTCGCGCTCATCCTTTAGATTGGCTTCGTCTGTCTTTTCGTGACTTCGTCTAGAATAAAACGGTTCCAAGGGTGATCCGGTCACCGAGGGATCGGCCGGGCCGGTCAAGTTCTCCACTCGTGCTCGCGGACGGCCCGTGCCCCCGGGCGACAGGCGTCGCAGCGGGGTGGAAAGAGTAAGGGAGAGCGGCACCCCACGCGACCTGCCCGGTCACTCTCTCCTGGCTCACTGCCGTCACGTGCTCTGGGGCTCTCAAACCACCGAGCTCCCGACCTTTAGTTCGCCGGGCGGCCGCAGCCCATGCTGCGGTACTTTCAAGACAGACTGTACGTGGTTTGAACCGGTGTCATCCACCTAGACTGGGTCACTTGTTCACCGGCTGAGTGGTCACCAAGTGGCTGAAGTGTTAATCATAAACTTGTCCCGGTGTGACTGCACTCACTGTCTGAGCGAAAGACTCGCCGCCGCACCGCTCACCTGTCAGAGGTTGGAGAGGGTTATCTCGTCCAACTTGCATGACTTGTGTAATGCAAGTGCTTGTGTCAAAAGCGGGTTAAATCGGTCAGTCGGAGGGTTGGCGAAATCAGAACGACGGGTTAAAAAACATCCAGGAACAGGACGGTCGCGGCCCTTTGATGACTCTGGTTTATACATACGGGTGTTTTGTTTGATAGGCCTGTTGGCTGGCAATATCCGAAAACCAGACCTGTCACCTTTGGCTTTGGCGTGTTGAAGAGCTGTAACAGTCCGCCAGAGTAGCGGGGCGTCGAACCTCGTTCAGGATTGGAACAGTAGGCTATACCGTTTCCCACTCGATTTTAGTTATTTTTGTCATCAGCTTGTACAGAGATATCAGTCATGTGCGACGTTGGTTGGAAAGTCCCGTTATATTTTTGGCGAGCTATCAACTCGTCAACAATGTGGAACTGGTCTCCACAAAGTACATAGAGCCCGCTGATGTGCTGTGAATCCCGGTGAATCAGGACTGGGGAAAGAAACCCCAGACTTTCTGACAGACTTCCTTGCTGGTTGTTCTGGTTGGCCCCATGAGGGTGCGCTGCAGTTTTGGTCAAGTCACTTGAGAGGAGTCGCATGCGTAGGCGAGCGATTCCTAGCTCTAAATTAGCGTCTTTCAGCCTTGAAGTATGCTGATGACCAAGCACTTGGGTTTTTACACGCCTCAGAGACACGCACAGTTGCATGACGCCAAATAACCAACAATCGTAGGCTCTCCAAATCACCGTCATCACTCGCACCCGGGGCCCGTGGCTGGCCTGCCCACACAGCTTCCACGACGCTCTGTGATGAGGGCCGCCTGCCACTGCATGTGATCGGAACAGGACTGACCGTTGACCAGGCCGACCAAGGCTGGGACGGGCTGTCAACACAGGGCAATCGTCAACAGGTAGTGTTACACCGCCCACTCCAGGGTCTTGGGTTGTAGAAACAAAAAGCATACATGTAAAATATCGATAAATGCTGATCTTAATGGACTTGCAATCACCTGAAAATCTATTTGCAACAATGGTTGAAGGTTGTCTTTGTTGTGGATCCCCGGTTGCCTTGCTGTGGATCTCAGTGTGACCAAATTGGTTTAGCGTTAGGGGGAGGATGTATAAAAAAAGTCGTACGAGGATGTCACTATTTTCAAAAAACTCGTCTTCAGCCTCATTTTAGGTGCAGTTTTTACAGGTAATGTGGGAAAAAAAACTATACATGACGTCAAGTTCTGGTGGAAAGTAAAAAACAAAAAAAAACAAATATTGTCAATAAAGATGTAAAAAAACGACATTGCAAGCGCGACAGTACGAGTATGACGGTGCGAATCGTACATCGGAACATTTTCTGTCTTTATTCCTACACTAGGTACGTGGTATCGACGTAGGTATGCTTTCACGACAAAAACGTCGTGATGATGTAATTTTAAAATTTCTGAGGATGTCATTATACTTTTCATTGGGGGTGACTTTCCCCGCAACATCACCAATTTGGCCACACTGGTGGATCTCCTGCTCGCCTTGCATTCTTTACAGGGTGTCCCGAAATTGATGTCCTCTCCCGTTCGTTACGTTTCCCGCGAGCGATACCGGTATACCAATGACGCTTTACCGGGACCCGACCCTGGGGCACGGTCACGTGTTTGTTGGTCACGTGACCTAGCCAGGCGAGCCGACCCAGGACCCGGCGGGGCGGCAGAGGTCATGTACCGAGAGGGTCGCGAGGCGCGCGGACTGCATATCAGCCATGGCGAAGGAGTACCCTTTGTCGACTCGCTATCGCGCTGTCGGCATGGTCAACGGCGGCACGCCCCAGGTACAGGTAGCCAAGGAGCTAAGGATAGAGCCCAGGACCCTCAGACGCTGGATGACCCTCGACCGCAAGGGAGAGGCACTGGAGAACCGCGGGGGAAGAGAGAGGAAGACAGCGATGAGCCGGGTGGCCAAAATCGTGGTGGCGAAATCCGTTACGAAACGGCACCAGTCGACACGGAGACTGGCGCGGAAACTCAGTGAAAAAATCATCCGGCCTCCAAGTCCGCTGTCCACCGGTATCTGCGGCAGTGCCTCCGTCTGAAGCCGCTGAAACCGCGCGTGGAGCCCAAGCTGACGGCAGCACAGCGACGAAAACGGCTGGACTTCGCTAAAAGTCGGATCAACTGGTCCATACAGGACTGGAGGCGGGTCCTGTTCAGCGACGAGTCTCCTTTTGAGCTGTTTCATCCTCCCAACCGCCAGAACGACCGTGTTTGGGCCCAGAACAGCTCAGAAGTGCCTGTCATCGAGACCGTCAAGCAGCCGGGCAAGGTCCTAGTGTGGGGCATGATGAGTTTCCGTGGCCTGTCAGACCTTCGCATCGTGCCCCGCGGCCAAACCGTGACAGCGGACTACTACGTGGAGGAGGTGATGAAGGGAACGGCGGCATCAACGATGAGACGACGGAAGGATAATGGACCACCAACGGCCATCAAACTTCTGCCGGACATGTCACAGGCCATTTTCCAACAGGACGGTGCCCCGGCTCACAACGCCACCAAGACCCAGGAGTGGTGCCGGGCCAACTTCCCTGGCTTCTGGGCCAAAGGAGAATGGCCAGGTAACAGCCCGGACCTGTCGCCAGTCGATAACCTGTGGGCAATCGTCCAGGACAGGATGGACAAGATGGCACCAGCGTCGTCCGAAACTGCTCTCATCAGGAACCTCCGATCGGCCTGGAGCAGCATCTCTGGAGAAACTCTCGACAACCTGATGTGTGGCATGCCGGAGCGCATGCGGGCATGTGTGCGGAAGCGTGGTGGATACATCAACAAATAAATCATGAACCGGTCATTTTTTGTTTTGATGTTATTGCACGCCATGGGAGAGGACATCAATTTCGGGACACCCTGTAGAGCTCCGACAACGGTCCCTCTCTTTTGGAGCCCGGAGCCCAGCTGACAAGGTCTGCTGATAACATTATTCAGGGAAAAGGCGGGTCCCTTTCTTTGCTGTATGCTTTGTCCAAGTATATCGACTGCGGACGTTGTGTTGCAAAACAACTAATTGTGATCTCACTCCTAGTCCAGTCCGATGGGTCGACATCATCTTTTAGCCTATTTTGCTTCATTTTCATCTCTCGGAATCCACACCATCGACATGGGAAACACATCTTGAACCAGGGGCGGCGCCACGGGTTTTCGATAGGGGGGGACGGGGACCTTGCCTGACCGAAAATCCCAAAAGTAGATACTGATCGTGTATGAAAAAAAAAACGAGGCACGTAACGCCGCGAAACTTGGCAAAGCCCAAAACACATCGAATGGTGCATCCCGTTTCCAAACTTATCCTAAGGGCACCTAAGATCGATCACCTTTTCAAGCATCCTTGCCTCTAAATCAAAATTTGCAGTCTTGCCAACTCAAAGCTGGTTTCCTACAAGCTGCGAATTGCTTAGGTATATGAGTAGCAGTGCCAACTATTCTTACGTTTCGTACTTTCAAATTTTCGATCTTACGTCTGGTCAGCTTTATGGTTTCACCATCAAATAGTCATGGAGGAAAAGTGGGAATGTCTTCTGCTCTGACAAGTGCGCCAAAACTGCTATATAATTTCAGAATCATGACATCACCACCTGATCCATATGCAACGGGCAGGGTGCAGCTAATGGCTAGCCGTCAGTGGTCATGTCATCGGTGGTCACTCAAAAGGTCATGCTAGGTCATGGAAGGTCACCAGCCGTTATTTGATCACACTTTCTGATGGATTTTCTTACCAAGAGCTTCGCGGGAAAAACGAGCGCATGCACCGTTGAAAAATTGAGTGAAAGGGTCTCAGGTCCGACGACCTCTGCAGGTGAAATGCCCCAGGGTAGGATTCCGGTCCTTGTTGATTAACTTCGTCAAAAATGGCAGTATAGAGCTGTGATGTCGGTACCATTGTGTTCGTCATGATCGAGCTGGCACGACCTGCATCGTTCTCATATTCACCCTCCAATCGTAACAACTACAGCAGGGATTGGCAAATGGCGGGGCACCCCCTTTGGGAGGTAATGAAGGTCTCTGGAAACCTCATCCCTCATCTCTTTAGCATTAGTGGCTCTCCTTATGGAACAGGTCTCTTGGCTGGTCTGTTTCACCCCAGAATTCAAAGACTAGTCAAGGTAAAACCGAGCGCACCACAGTGAGCACAATTTGATAAGCTGGTGTAGGTATCTCAATTTTCATGTAGAACCTTTCACGTATCACGTACCTAAAACCCTTTCGCAACCTAAACCCTTTTGCAAAAGCAACTGCCATGTTTCAACAGCTGGTAATGGCATTTTCACAGCCGCTGACGTAAGAAGGGGAGGGGGGCTCGATTAGACCCCCAGCCGTTCGGCCGCCGACCGAACTTAGTTTTGAAGAAAAAAAAAGAGTGCTATCGAACCCCTTGACGAGAGGGAGCCGATGCCAGTGGCGGATCTACGTTGGGGCAAAATGGGCAATTGCCCCCCCTAAACGGAAAACGTCTGGGCAAACATATCTTTTTGCCCCCCCCTAAAAAAACTACAACTTGAATACTAAAAATATGGTGTTTGAAAAGAAAATGTGAAATAAATGGAGGACTAGAAGGTTGTCATATTCGTGATATTAAGTTGTGAGCTGATAAAAAGTCCTCCGCCCCATGAATGTCAGTCCATCATCCATCAGATATGGTTGAGCTACTGCCGCTGTGTCACTCAGTGATGGCCAGAAAGAACGGTGTACTGCGTGCCTTTGAGAACAAGTGCGAGATAGGTTTCTGAGAGGAATAACGTAAAGAAGATTACCAATCGCGGCTTTTTCATGAGCCATACCGTTATCTAACGGGGACAAACACAGAAAGGCTCAGTCAGAGCTTTTGGTTTGCGAGGTGTTGGAGAAGCTCAGTATGTTGTGGGAACTTAACGCTGTTCAGTGTGATTCCGTTGGCTGTTGCGCTGTGGTCCTATGTAGTCTGTAGAAGCATCGTTTATCTCCTCTCGAAAGTAACACTTATTGTATAATTTTGCTAGCTCGCGAAGTTTAGTCCCAAAGTTAAGGAATGATCATTGTAATTGCATCAATAAATGCAGGACCGAAAACAAATGCGCTGTTCTTCGTCTATTTCTTGTTGGGATTCTTAATCGACTGATCTCATTTTCTATTACCGGAAACAACTGTTAATACGTTTAACTACGTGGCAACCCTGACTGCGTATAGTATCGCAGGTGCGCTGATGTGGCCTTTGGTCGTGGGCATTTACACATGAACCTGCTGCTGCGACCCTTATCGGTCTCCGGATAAAGAAGCCCTTGAGAACCGGCGCGGGCGGACCTTTCGGACGAGGTCTTGCCGAGGTGATGCGGGAGGTAGAGGACGGACCGTCCATAGCGCCGGTGAGCTATTCTCTAACTATCTCCCGGAGTCAGGGTGGCTGCAATTTTTTTTGCGCTGCCCTGGCTTGGCCGGACTGACAAAAATGTAAAAAAAAAAAAAATAATTCCCGAAATCCGAGGAGAAAAATAGGGGTAGCTCGTTTTTTTTGTTCCTAAGACTGGACGTTTGAAATTCTCGTCGACTTGCCTGGCGGCGCAATGTTTGCCCCCCCTAAACTCAAATCCTAGATCCGCCACTGGCCGATGCTACCCAATTATAAGGTCTTGGGCTATTGCGTGCTTTTTGGTCCTGCCTGTGATCTATCCGAACACTTCTCCCCAAGTGCTGGGGTTAAATGGCATAGATTTCAAATGGTTCCTGTGGTAGAACTGCCATGCTTGAATTTGACTTACATATTAGGAATGGAAAATATCCATAGAGTAACGGAAATCTATTGAATTTCAGTAGACTTGGTTTTGTCGGCAATGGGGTCTGGCAGTGGGGTGGGGAGGTAATAACCCTGCCTGGCGCCCCAAAAAGGGGGGGGCACGATCCCCGAGGCCCTACCGATCACCTTATAACTACAGGCATCACAGCTCCACACCTTTTGCAGATGGCCAGGACCCCCTGCAATACATCCCAACAACAATTTTTATTCAGAACCTGCCTTGATTAACCAACGATGCATTAAATGCGACGGATAGCTCTATAATGCATTATTATCAACTATTGAACGGGCCTCGCCGATAGGGGGGTACTGTACCCCCCTAACTTTCGATAGCGGGGGACCTGTCCCCCCCGTCCCCCGCGGTGGCGCCGCCCATGTCTTGAACCCTACCCTACACCCACATTGTGATTGGGTGACTCCGCTCCAAACTCTAATCACATCTCCATGGCCCAATCTTATAAACGCCGTGAAATGGATATGGCAGCACTCTAAGGCTGGATATATAGTACGCAATCTTATAAAACTCTGTGAAATCGAAAACACGGCACGCTCTTTACGGTATTGGTCAGGGTATATTGAATTAGGGGGTAGGACCAAGTTTAGTAGGCATGATCTCAGCAATTATTTTGTTTTATAATAATAATAATAATAATAGCATTTATTTCGCACCAAGTCGGTGCGAAAATAATTTATATGGCGGTTTTCATTATCACAATATTATTTTTGATATCATGAAGTTTGTATATCTCGGTTTTACGAAAAATAGTAGGGCAACAAAGATAAATTTCGTGAAAAAATAATTTTAGTTGGAAACATCCATTCTGGTATGCAAAATTCAGTATGAAGCCCAGTATGGTGACCGTCTAGTGTGCTTCCAAGGCTGAGTACCTCACATCAACAGGAGTTGTTTACTATTTTGTCTTACGTTGCTAGGTGGTTGCTAGGGAGCTAAGGATACTCTCTTGCGTGATCATTTGCACTTGTTTTTCCTCATTATATCGACATTAGGGTGGTCCTTATTTTCGAAAATCGTATTTGGATACCTTGCGCCCCTTCAATCGGTGCCGTTTAACGAAAAAACATGTCTGTCAAAATTTCAGATCCCTACTTCATTATTTACTGGTAGCTCAACGCTCGTTCGTTCGTCAATGTTCGCTCAATGTCCGTTTCGTTGATCAATGTTCGTTCCCTCTTCCTGAGGTCTAACGATTGTCTACGACGCAAACTTCTGGGTACATGGTGTCCCCCCAGTGATGACCTCCTTGGCTCCAAGTTCCCAGTAGCGGCGGAACACCTTCAATTAGGGGGGGGGGGCACTGCCGACTTTTGGTCCCATTCTTTCCATGCAACGCCCATAAGGCTAATGTTAAAATGTCAAAATCAAAGGGGGCCACGGTGCCCCGGTGCCCTCCCCGTTCCGCCGCCTATGCAAGCTCCCATCCCGCGGCCAATCTCTCGCCTACTTCCTCCACCGCCACCAAATCCTCTAGGAAACGGTCCGGGAAGCGGCCAACCGGACGTTAGAGAAGGTAGAGGAGTTCTGGGCAAGGGCTAGGATTCCCACCCAGCACGAGGGGAGAGCATTCAAGAAGGTGGAAACTCTCTTCGACGAGTGGAAACGCCTAAAAAAGAACGAGAACAGGACTTCCGCCACCCAAACAAGCAACGAGGACGCATTCAAGAAACGTCTGGAAAACATCTTTGATATCGCCCAGGGTGACGCAATGTCCTTGATAACCATCCCGGAAGATCGCGCCTTCCTTCTCGCCCAACGTGAGCCAGGGAGACGGGATAGAATGACAGAGGCAGGCATGGCGCTCCATTCCCAAGAAAAGAGGAAGAGGAGGAGGGATGACGCCGAAGAGAGGAGGAGGAGCAAGGCGTCGGAGGAGGCGCGGGCGGCAGCCGACCAAGTGGAGCTGGAAAGCATAACCTCGAGTAGCTCCGAATCGTCCCCACTTCGCGGAGCCGTGAGACCTGGCCCCAGCATGGGTACAGCCACTCTGTAATCCCGAAAGCGTGGTCGAACCACGGTCATCACGCCGCAACTTTCCGCTAACGTCTAACGTCTAACGTGTGTGTGTGGGGGGGGGGGGGTCGGTTGGACCCCTGAGCCGTTTGGCTCCAGATCGCGCTAGAGCTTTGCGGAAAAAAACGAGCGTGTTGCCCGTGACGAGAGGAAGCCGATGATATCCAATTTAAGGTCCTAGGTCATTGGTTGACCTTCCAGGTCAGTTCAATGACCCAATGGTCAGGAAAATCGGGACCTGCAAGAGCTTCGTATAGTGAAGCTGTTTTGTTTTTGGGGGTGCTGATCACGAATTTCATGCTAGTTTTGATCACATATGATGTCTTCATGCATTTAGACCAGGTCAGGTCAGGTCAGGTCAACCATTAGGCGTCCTGCCGGTTACCCATAGTAGGTCTCAACTACCACTGATGGCGTCGTAACACGTTACAAAGGAACTAAAACTACTTCGTAAATGTTCAAATGGATGCTAAATTTGAAATCAGCCCGAAAAACTGCCCTAGAAACATGTATAACTCGGAAAAGAGACACGAGGTCATCATAGGTCAATGACCTGACCTGACCTTCAGGTGACCTTGACACCCACCGTAATGCATGGGACGAACATCATTTCACATGTTTGGGCGTTTATAATCGCAAAAAGACTAGAAACGCGCGGATAATGAGAGCTGACACGCTGAATCGCGACTCTGGCCAAACATGGTCTCGAGAAATAGGTCACAGGTCAAAGGTCATTTGGGTCAGGGTCATGAAATTTTCAGAGAAGGTTTGAAATTGATCAACTCGAGGGAACTGAAAGTTTTGTCGCGATCGGCCGTTTTTTTCCGTGAGTTATTCGCGAAAACCCATGGGGTCCATCCGACCCCCTAAACATACGAGGGTTAATATGCATTGAGCCACCAAAAAGCATCCGCCGATTTCGCTCTTTTTGCTCTTTTTCCACGTTTCTAGACGAATGGCATCATTTGAGGGGGCGCAAGCGCGAAAAAATACAAATTAAAATTTTTGTATGGAAATAAGGACCACCCTAATCGACATGTTGCTGTTTCTGAGAACTAACTCATGCTAAGAAAGAAAGCAGTTTTCAAAATGTGTATTTAAGTGCCGTAGTATTAACACAGCTCTGCAATTCTGCTTAAATATCTGCAAAATCCTGACTTCCCGGAAAATTGTTGGTGGTGATGGGGATCGAACCCGGCGATGAAAAGCAAGTCAATATGCAAAGGCTTCAAAACGTTATTTCTTGTTGTTCTGTGAAATAGCAATGCAAAGACCGATGATAGTGCCAGTGTTGAGCTTTCCAATGAAGCATTGCAATTAGTAGTAAGGTTATTATCACCTAAGACATCTTCCATCAAATATTAGAATTCCGCCATTGTCTTGCTGTAGAACAGGGTTACTTTCAGTCTCTTGGGAACACGATTTGCCGGTCTCAGATCGAAACACACTTCAAAAGGCGGTAATAGAAAATGAAATTTCCCACCTGATAGCATCTCGGGTTTTTATATATCCTGTCCAGAATTTTCATAAATCAGACGTAAAAATGGACAATTTCGTCAGATTCCGAATTTTTGCCATTGGGTCTAATGTAAAGCATGGCTACTTTCAGTCTCTTGGGAACACGATTTCCGCACCTCAGATTGAAAAACACTTCAAAAGCCGCAGATAGTTGACGATTTAATCTACAAGATAGCATCTCGCTTTTTTCTGTATCTGGTCATGTATCTTCATAAAACCCTCTCAAATATAGTCAATTTAGCATTAAAGTCTATGGATTTAGAAGAATTTTCATATCCGACTAGATTTGGGCTACCATGTCTGTTGACCGGGGGCCGGAATTAGGGTATTGGTAGCCGCTGGTTTTGAGGATACCGTAAACTGATTTTAACCGTGAGCAGCTGTGCACATCTCAAAACACCGACAATCATCAGCTGTTTGCGGTTTCAGCGGCGTCCATTTCACGCCAGAATTTGTGGCGTACTTTGACGAGCTTCTCAGACAGTTTAATTGATTTAAGATAAATTCCATGTTCTTTTGATATAAGTATGCAATATTTTACATTATGATATTTCTAAGATTAAAACATCCTCCACATATTAACTCATGATTTACTATAATGATGCTTAATTATACAGACAACGATCAATTTCAAAATATGTATTTCCAGGAACTAAATGCACACTAAACCACATAAAAACGAGTGTTCATCGTTATATGGCTTTATTTTTCAAATAAAAAGGGGATTTTTAAGAGGATTTTAGCATTAGTAACCGTCTTAGATTTTCGGCAGCCACTGCATTATAGAATCGGTATGGGTCTTTAGCCTATTCTCACGTCTCACGTATGACACAAATAACGGGCACTTCATGGCTTCTGATTAGATATTTAAATTAATGATGATATACCCTAGTTTGTCAAAAAATTATAAATGCCTACTCACTATTCGTATTTCCTCACTTTCTGTTTGGCAGTCACTGATCAGTGATCAATTTGTTGTTTCTCTTCCTGCATCTTGATCTGACTTCTGAACCAAGTATTTTTCTTGATATAGCTTTGATATGTAGACTGGGTACTTAAATCTTTTGAGGAATTGCTTTTTAGCTTTAGGCTAGGTAATAGGTACCTATGCTTGAATAAGAAGGAAAATAAGCTGTAACTTGACCTAATTCAGTTCATGTACGTAATCTTCGAATTTTAGTAGCTTTATCTTCATGAAGACAAGAAGGAAAATAAGCTATATCTTGAATTGATCCAGCTAATGTACGCATCCTGATGCTCAAATTGTAGGAGCTTCATTGTCAGCGGTATTACTTCAATTACTGAAAGAGTAGCCGAGCTATAATTAAATGATTATTTAAATAATTCTTTAACAAATTTATTGCAATGCCTTAACAGCAAATAAATGCAAATGATAAGTTGAAGAAACACTTTATTTTCTCGATTTTCTGAGCGCGAGAATGCCCTCGCTGAAATTTATTTGGTCGGCAATCCACTTTTCAGGAGAATTCTTCAAGCATGTTGGTGTTTTCCATACTTTGCTATCACGTTTTCCATAAATAATTTGTTTATTACACATATGTGTGTCTCTAAAAGAAATAAATGCCCAATAAAAATTAAAACACATAACTTTTGCTGTTCGCAAACAGTACGCATAATTTCCAATAGCGACGTCGACAAGACATTGACCAATCACGTTGCGTGTTTCCTGCTGGCGTTGTTTTGTACTGTGGGCAAAATGGCGTGAATAGAATTACCATACTATTCTCTTTATAAGATTGCGTGAATAGGGTGCCGTAAATAGAGTGGGGTGGAATGATAGTACGCCATTTGGTAGCACAACCTTTATAAGATTGGGCCCATGGCACCAATCTGGTGACTTAGCACGCCACCACCGGCCGGGCGGACCGGCCGACCCTCCCGAGTACCACCGCGGCGAGATAGGGCCCTGCGGCGGCGCGGCGGCTCCTCTGAGGTCACCGCGGTTACTCAGAGGGCTTATCTCAGCCCCGGCCGCGGCCGCCCCCGCCCGGCGTGTCACCCCCCCGGGGCGGCCGGCGGTCTCTGATCGAGCGGCACCAAATGGCGGGACCGTCCGGCATGTCCGGAACGCCCGCCCGGAATGGGTCTAATGGATGGAATGTTTTAATGGTAATGCATGATAATGTTCGTCATGAAATGTTTATTGTTTATGACTGGTGCCTTGATAATGCCGCTTTTATGTTTGATCTGAGGGTATCACATGGTCACTGACTTGATATTTTACGTCATAGAACATTGTTTGACCTGCCATGGTAACTCCAGCCTCGGGCGCCGCCCGCGCCAGTCTGTCCGAGCCAGCAGTGTCCGCTGGAGGGGTATCTGCTATCAGCAGGAGTATCAGCAGTATCCGCTAGAGGAGCTCCCAGCTGAGCCGGCATTGTTGATAGCTAGCCGGATGGAGGGGCTGCATACCGCGGCGGATGTACGGGGCACATTCCGCTGCGTCCTGTGGTGCCCGTCGGACCCCGGGCGGCCCCTCGACAGGTGCTGTGAGGTCCTGACCGCAGCCTTTCTGTAGCTGTACAGCACCGAGGCGCCGCGTCCGACCGGCCATGGCTGACCTGGATGGGCCGGTGTCGGGGGGAGGGGGAGGGTCTGGGGTGCTGCATGGTGCTACATTCTACATGCTGTCTGTCGGAGGGAGGGGAGAGGGGTGACAGGGTCGGCGGTTCGCTCTCTGTCCGGTGCGGACCGGTATGGACTGACCGAACCGTGGCTCGTCCACCATGCAGATTGCAATGCTGCTGATGGAAGGCCTTCCTCAGGCGGACGGACAGGTTGGGACTGCTCGATTGGTATACGAACATATGTTGGTGGACGGACAGTAATCATGGGCGACGCGCAACGGTCAGAACGGCCGCCAATCCCTGCGTCTCGGTCCATTCCGTCCAAAGCATCAGACCGACACGCCCTTATCCTTCAAACCGGACCGGTCACAGACGGACGGCGCGCGTCTGGCGGCGGTCAGCAGCGGCCGATGACGGCTGCCGTCACCGTCACGCTGTGACTGACCGTCACGCCGTGTGACGCGTCACTGGAGCTCGTCACAGCCGGCTGCCGGCGGACTGCAGAGGCAGTGGGGAGGACCCGCTGCAGCGGCGGGGAGAACCGGTGCGAGACTGTCCCCTGGAGCTCCACTTCCCCGGAAGCCGTGGATCACAACGGAGGATAGATGGAACGAGTGTCATATTACTGCAACAAATGCATTTTTACCGTAAAAGCTTTCTGGTCTTGCGTATTAATCCAAAACTTCAAGCTGCATGATAAAAAACGGGATTTTCCGCTTGATCTCTGCATCGTCACGGTCTTGCGGCCCGCGGTGTCTGTCTTGTCTTGTGGTCGCAGACCATCGGCCTCGCCTGGGACCGCCTTTGGATGACACCCCAGCGCCTCGTGTCTGTCTCGTGACTGTGACGTCACGGTCACATTGTCGTGACGTGGTGCCGGTGTCCGGCTCACTTCCCGGTCAGTCCTATAGCGGACGCTGCGGGATGATATGCCGGCCGGGGGACAATGCTCTGGTCAGGTTACCGCTGAGCCCAGGTGTCAGCTGGATGGGTGGGGCCGGCAGGTGAACTAAACACCCCTGCTGGCACTGCTGACTGGGGGCACTGGGCTGGCATGGAGGCTTGAGCGTGCAGGATGCATTCGGGCCGTAGGTTATCACCTCTCGATTATCATGAGGTGTTTTCATTGATTCGTATTTCACCATATACATATGAGCGCTCTCAGGATTCTTCAAAAACCTCCCCTGAAGCGCCCCCACAATAGCCCTGGGATATCCCGCTCGGCGAGCAGCAGTCTGCTCACTGCTCGGGCCCAGCCCAGCCGCTTGGTCGTCGGTCCCACCACAGGTCCCGATCCCAGGGTGTCGGGTGACCGGCTGGCCCCAATGTGGTGTGATACAGGCTGGCCCCTCGTCGGGGCCCGCGGCTCAGACTCAGTGCTGCAGTGTGCTGGAGTGTTGTGTGGGAGCCTGGGAGGTCGGCATTTGAAGTACTCCAGGGGCGTGGGCTAAGAAAACTGCCGACGACATTGTGCTATACTCGTTTGGTGAGCAGTGCTGCAGCTCTCTCGGCGCAGTTTGTTGTCAGTTCTCAGGTGTTTTGACGTATGTCGAACCAATCGCATCGCGATTGGTTCGTTTGGCCCCCTTTGTTCCTGATGGTGCTGATTCAGCTAACTATCCGTCCGATTAAAAACTTTTAGTTGGCTGAATGCTCATTTCCGGTACTTATCTTTCTGATCATTCAATTTGGTATTTATTGATGATAGTCTGAGTGCGTGTTCCGACAGAGTACCAGTCATTTTATACCTATCTGTCCGGCAACGACCCAAGATAAGCCGGGCAACTGCACTGTAGTGTTTCGGGTTTCCTCAAATTTCCGTCTATGCAGCTGCTGTGGCACATTCGCATATTCTTCAGGCTGTATTAGCAGCGGGCCCGTGTTTCCGCGTTTCATCACCGCTGGGTTAAGACCCGACTGAAGCCGCTCATTTTGCCTCGTTGGTCGCATTATCCAGTTGAGCCAAGTAGGTCGCCGGACGGTGGCTGCCACAAGGCTGCTGGGTCACTGGCCGGGCTTCGTAAGCTTATCTGTGTTAAAGCCTTTTCTCCTTGCAAACTCTTCTCGCTATCAGTCAAAGGGATATTTGGAATTTCCATCTTAGT
The DNA here is from genome assembly GCF_019059575.1 of Amphibalanus amphitrite. Taxonomy (NCBI): domain Eukaryota; kingdom Metazoa; phylum Arthropoda; class Thecostraca; order Balanomorpha; family Balanidae; genus Amphibalanus; species Amphibalanus amphitrite. The sequence goes on from NW_024881676.1 coordinate 232,950, forward strand.
CTGCCTCTTTCCCTGCTTGTCCTCTCTGGTGTGCTCTTTCTAGCGTTTTTGTATAATCAATGTGGAAGACGTGGTTGCACATCCTGGTTTATCTTCATTGCTCTTGCCCGTCGATTGCTCAATGCTCACTTCAGGAGCAATGGCGCTAGCTGCTGATCGGTTCATTACAGTCCCTGTTTCACCCCTCGTCTACTCAGACTGCCGCGGGCCCTCTGTTTGCCCTCCCTCCTCCTCCGCCGTCGCTGCCGGGGAGCGGAGGGTCGCGTCCGGGCGCCGTCTGTGATGGATGTGCCACCCTCCTCCGAGCTCCCCCGCCGGCCACTCCGCCGAGGCCGTCTGCGTCCAGTGCCGGGCGCCGCACCCGGACCAGATCTACCGGCGGCCAGTCCGACCGGCCAGAGCTATTTTCAAAGTTTAGAGGACGCACGACGCATAACGAGACGCGAGAGTGGTGGGTTTCGCTCGCAGTTTGTGAGGAGTTTGTAGGGCTACGGCAGGATTCGGTGGGAACGGTAATGCTTTGGGTTCGCGGGAGTGAACAGTGGAAGCGGACCCGAGAGCAGCTGCTTTGCGCAGCAGTGCCACAACCAAAAACATTATAACGACTGTTTAGAAAAACTGGTTTGTTGAAACGGAGTGTGGACTGGTAATTCAGAACTAAACACTGAGGGCGCCGGCTGATGTTACAGACAAAACTAACGGACGGACTGTGACATGAGACCGTACAGCGGATTGTCGACAGGCCTGCGGTCGATCAGGCCTGTCACAGATACTCTCTTCCGGCGCGGGTCACCAGGGCTGGCCGGCGGCCGGTGCCGCGTGGGGTCGGAGCCGGGTAAACTAAACTGACGGCTCGGATATAATTGGTGCGCCGGCGACTGAGCGGAGCCGCCCGGCCGGCGCCAGACGCTCTCTGGGGATATCGCGAGCGTCCGGACAGGGTTTGTTTCTGTGGCCGGTGGCATGGAACGTGTCAGGTTAGAGGGGACGAGCGGCCGATTTTGGACGAGTTTGAGCACCGGCTGGGATCGGGGCCAGTCTGGGAATGTGGTGGACTCAGCGCTGATCGGGCTGCAATCATAGTTCAGAGGAGCGGTTGGTGCTGACGAGTGAGACTGATTATCAGGTTTCAGCTCCGCTGACGTGTTATTAGAGCTCAGCACCGGCTGCTGACGGCTCATCATTAGAAGTTAGAACCGACCCCGAGCCGCCCCTCAATAGTCGGCGGCCGCTCGGTGCCGGCGAGTTGATAGCCGGGGCGCGGCCATCAACAGGGATCCGCACCTGGCGCTTATGGCCGGTGGTGGGGTCCGCGCAAACCCGGCGCTGACCCGACCCGGACCGGTGGCCGCGGCGGGGGTCTGTGGCCTCTGCGGTCACCGGTCACTGGCGGTCAGACGGCCTCCTGACCGCAGGGCCAGGAGGCCGTCTGACCGCAGACGGTCATTAGCATGCAGCTGGCACCTTGACGTGACCGTTCACGGCCAGCGCCGGCACTCGGCAGCTGCTGGCCAGGAGACGGCCGGTGGAACCGGCTATTGGCGAGGGAGGAGAGGGAGTCTGGCATCGAGAGGAGAAGCAAATCGAGCAAGGAGAAGGTAGCGAGCGCTGAACCGAAGAGGTCTCACTCCGCATTCCGCATAAGCACCTCGTTCTACCGATGGATGAGGATAAATGTGAAAGCTGTGTTGGCGCGAAGGGTGAACCGAAGGGCGAGGAACGTGCAGACGAGGCTCTGCGTTATGCAGACAGGTTGTCGGAGAGCTGTGTTGTGAGCAGCTGTTTGTGAGGAGGTCGCTTAGCGGCCGAACCGGTTTCCTCTCAGTCTGTTGAAGGCGGCTGCGTTCTGAGCCTGTAATGGGGCGGGCAGAATTGAGTGCCGTTGCTAAGCAGTAAGTCGGCTCGGCGTGACTGGCTCATTCTATGTGATGCTCGCGATAGGCCGTAAGTTGTTGCTAATGCGTCCGCTGTGGCGTTCGATGCACTCGCTATTTGCATAATGTCCTCGCAATTGAACTGTTGCGACCGTTCCCTTTACGAGCGACTGGGGAGCATCGATTGGGTCGAGTACGGGGAAACTATGTAGCTGGCCGGGTGGCCGGACTCGCCGCTTTCCGCCTTCCTCCCGCACTATCCGCCCCACCCCCGCCCCCGCCCGCCATTCGGTACTCACTATCTCACTCCGGTCCCCGGTCCCCACTCTCGATTGGACTGTGGTTCTATTGACATAACGCGCCATGGGTCGCGTTTGCTCGGCGATAAGCCCAGCTTCGTTCGCTCACGCACACAGTGCAGTTGCAGTGAATGGCCACGTGGCCTCATATTGCCCGGCATACTATCAGAAATGAGAGCCAATTTCATTCCTTTGTGTTTTGTTTGTAGTGGGCAGTAGGGGTGGCTTTTTTTAAGTGAACTGAATTCGATCGACACATTGATGGGTGCCGCCATTGATTTCCATAGTTCATCTACGGTTGGAATCGCATTCCCCAATAATGGGCAGCCGTCGTGTCACAATTCGAATCACTGTGCCTTGTGCTGCCTCGTCATAGTTTCTGATCACGGTAACGGCTGCCGGTCACTCCGCTCCGTTCCCCGCCTCCCACCATCACCACCACCGCCGCCGCCGCCGCCGCCGCCGCCGTCCCAGTTGCTGCCATGGGGCCTGAGTGACCTTGTGCGGCGCGTCGCTGCGCGGAAGGCCGCGTCCGCACCCCGCCGGGTCGAACTGAGCCCGGGTAACCACCGGTAACCACCCGTATCCACATAGTCGGGAGATGTAGCGAACGGGTACCGATGGACTCGCGCAGTCGCCCTGGTTACTGCCCATAACATTGGCTTCCGCGGTCTCCGCATAGTGCCCTGAGCTGCGAGACTCAGATGACGAAGCTGGATTACCGGTAGGTTAGAAGTTCTTTTGCCAAGCCCTTGTCCTAGCTCACCTATCCACAACTCTATTTAACTGCTGTGTTATTATCGTCGTCGATTATCAAGGCGTCGCATTCGCTGCCCCGCCCACTCAGCCTACCACCCACCACTTCGGATTACCGACTAGTGCTAGGCTAGCTCAGCGCCCGTTTGTAACTGCGACGGCTCGGTCTCCCATTTTCCGTGCTCCGTGGCAGCTGCGCGGCGGCCGATCCTGTATTCCCGGAGCGACTGGAGCCAGGTGGCGGCCTCTCCAGGCAGGTGGTGGGGCAGGGTGAGGCGCTTAGGCTCAGTGGTGACTGGAGACCGGCGCCCGACGACTGAGCGCGGACATCACCGGTGGCACGGTGCTTGTGCGCCAGTGGGAGTGACCGCTGTGGTTTTGGATCCATCGTTGACATTGATGTGGATCTGTCGTTAATCAGCTTATCCCGGCGTGATGTCATCGACGTGTGATGATTCGCCTGACACTTGGCCCCGCACTCACCTGTTTTCCGTGAATGAATGATTCAGGCAGCGTTGCGGCCCGTTTGTCCCGTATCTAATCCGTCTGCCTTCTCTTCCCGCATCCAATGTTTCCGTCTCTGAGTGTTCCTTCTCCGGGTGACCGCGGCTCAAACCGGGCCTCGTTCCCGGAATGCCGAACACCCATCACACTCGGCCCACGTGAGCTCGACGCACGCTGAGGGAGCTCCGTATCTCGACAGCTATCGACGGGTCGACCCTGTCCTTGAGTGGCCGGGCGGGCGACCAGACTCGTCGCCAGACCCGGGGGCGCGACTGAGCGACCGTGTCTGCCCGGCGCGACACGACGCGCGCCGTATCTCGCCGCGCTGCGCCGTTTTTGTCTGTCCTGTCTGGTGGCTCCGCCGGTGGCGCCGGGTGATGGGAGCCGCTTTGTGGCTCCGGGCTGCGGACGGCGCGTGAGTTCTGGGCTGCGGGCTGCGTGGAACCAGCCCGGACCAGAGGCGGGACGGTTCAGTGAGTCGGGCTGGGCGAGGCGGCAACTCGCGAGGCGGCCATGGGAGCGTCTTCCCACGCGGCGTCGCCCTGTGCGTGCGCCATGAGCTGTGGTTTCCAGCGGTTATGTTCGCCCTTCGCTGGACACCGACGGCCCTGTTATTATCTGTGGCAGGCGTGAGGCGCGGCGCCGATCGGGCTGCTCGTCCCGACGACTCTGAGGTCGTTGGCTCCGGTGCCGGCTGTGACCTGCTGCGGTCACGTCCCAGTCGTTTAGATCGAGGTCACTGGTCGCCCGACTGAGTTCTCGGCCAGACCAGATGTCATGGGAGACAAGTGTCCGGACCTCCTTCACCGCAGCACGCGCCGCTGTGGTGGCGTCTGCTCGCTCGCATCCTCCTTCCAAGGCCCCGGTCTGCCGGCGGCGCCGCGGACCGAGCTGGGGATTTGGAGGCTCCCATCGGGGTCAGGGGTCGGCGTCATCCCCCGGTGGGACGTGGCTCGGCGGCCGACGCCGGCCATCACTCGGGGCGCCATGACACGTGGCTGGACTGAGGATAAGATGTCTAGCTAGTGGGAGGGGAGCTTTAGTGAGGTTTTAGGCCGGCCATGAAACGGGATGGTAGGTGATGATCCTAGTCTATTGCGGTAATGTGGTATTGCGGTGTGCTGTGATAAGAGAGTGAATGTCGGGCTGTCCCCACGGTGACGGACTGAGCACGGGCTGACCGCGGATGAGCACGGACTGATCATGGACTGATCACGGATTGGTTCCGTGATTGAGGCCGGGTCGGAGCCACTGCCGGGGGCGCCGGCGCCCACCATAGGCCGGCTGATGAATAGCCACCTCCGAACTGGCTCCGCATTCCATTGTGGCCCCGTCGGCGCCCCGCCGGGCCCGGCCAGTCGGCGAGATAGGGCTGGCCGTCCGAATGGAAATTCACAAACCGAGCAATACGTCAAAACGTAATCTCGCCGATCCGGAGGGTGGCCGGTTGAAAATGAGGCGACGCTCGTGAAGTTGATGAGTTGCCCTCCGTTTTTTGATGACGTGTATGAAAGGAAACTCATCAACATTGCTGAGGGTTTGTCGATATAGAAAATGCAACCCGATCTGGCTTTATTATTATGATATGATTATTATCCGCATTAGCATCGATAAGTCCATATGACGGAAGTAAACATCAACCTATCGTTTATGATCTCAGGCAGCTTTTGCCAAATTTTCAGGGAACTCAGATTTGTTTTTCAATAGAAAAACACAATTCTAAAGAATAGTGTTTTAACTATTGTCAACAAACCTTCGGTTATCATATTGTATTTCTTGATCACAATTAGTCATCATTATGTGCAAACAGCCCAGTGGTGACGTGACACCTCTGCAGCTTTGGTCTATAAGTAATCTGTGTGTCGCCAGCTCCGCCCCCTATTCTATAGCTGTGTGTGTGGGAGTCTGCAACTGTGGTTTGATCATCCCCACTGACCTCGCCTCATTGTGTGTCGTTACAGGAGTGTGGGCGAGCTGTGGGACAGAGAGGCAGCGACCATAGACGGGCGTCTGGCCGAGACCGGGGACAGCAGTGGTCGGTCGGCAGTGGACCTCCCGTGGACCTCCTGTGGACAAGAGAAGATCCAAGGGACTGCGGGCAACATCAGAGCGAGACAGCGACGTCTGATCATCCCAGTCGTGATCGAGAAAAAGTCTGATCAACCCGAGTGCCAGTGACTGTTCCGAGCTCGGCAGTTGCCGAGTGAACAGAACAGCCAACAGGAGAACAGTTGCTACAGTGCGCTACAGTGAAGAACGAGCGAACGACCCTCGATCGACTATTCCTTTCGCCAAGTGATGTCCCTTCACGCGCTGTGCCTCTGGTGATCGCTCCGCCTAGCCGCCGGGTTAGGCCTCGCGTCCAGTGTTCGCCGTGAGAGCGCCGGACCTCGCGTGACGCGTGACTGAGCGCGCGTGCCGCCGTGTGACGCCGATCGTCACGCCGTTCCTTGACCTCTGGTGACCGGTGCCGTGACCTCCCGTGACCCCTCACTCTCCGCCGCCATGTCTCAGCGGTTCAAACTGCGCTCGTTCCTGCGCAGGACCATGAACAAGGTGGCTGCGCCCAAGGAGAAGGAGCGCAGCAAGGAGCGTCTGGCTGACGAGCGGCCGCCCGGCGCCGAACACGCCGACGTGCATGGCGACGTGCACGCCGGCGTCGACGAGGCCTCCGCGTCTCTGCCGTCGCTCCCGACGGGCGTCGACGATGGTCCGCCGTCGACGGACGAGACTCGACTGGTGGACGAACGCGCCGCCATGGAGAGAACCGTCTCCGAGCTGGTGCACAACGTCGAGGGCAAGAAACAGGAGATCGCCGCCCTGAAAATGGAGGTCAAACGACTCAAGGTGAGTCCAGTCGGGGGACGTGCTCTGATGAGGGAATCTGAAAGCTTCATAGCTGGTGCGCCCTGTCAGACCAATCGGCGTCATTCGGTATCCTGGAAGCTGCTAGACACTGGGTGGAATTTGGGACGTGGTATGGATGAGATTGCTAATGTGTAGAAAGTGGGATGGAATCGGCGGCATGTCGATGGGTCGGGCTCTGAGCAGTTTGGGTCCGGGAATGGACGTGATGGAATCCTTGTTCGGGTGGACGTTTTTGGTCTGGGCCTAATGGGACACGCTCCCATGCTGTTGTCGCAGGGTAATGCTATGCAGGACGAGCTTCGTCACCAATAACTATGTATAAGAGAGAAACAACTGGGCGCCGATGACCTTTGTAGTCCGTCCTCCGGCCTCCCCCCATCCCCAGTCTCCCATCTCATCATGGGTAGAAACAGCGATCCAACTTTCTGCTGACTCACAATGCATAATGCATACATATGTATGACAACTGAATTTGTCGTTGTCGTGAGCGTTGTCAATGTTATCAGCATTTGTGGATGCCCAGGGAAGCGTGCTACAGCTCCTCTACCCCGACGCGCATGGATCGTGTCGCTCAGAGTACCAAAGGCCGTGCATATCCCGAGGTCAGTCGTGTAAACAGACCTGTCTGACCGCCGGTACCCCGCCGCACGCCACGTGTCACCACCGTGACATGGCTGCGGTATCGGTTACACGTCCCGTGCACCAACCGCCGCGATCAGCTACAATGGTAACCATACAGGGCGTCAGCCTGGCAGAGTTATGTGTGTCCGCGATAGTGTTGGTATGGGCTATCGGCCGTGGCGCCCAGCCATGTAATTTTAAATCCGTGGTGTCAACTGACCGGACCTGGCACAGTCAGCCGTGCGAGGGTCGTGACGGTATCTCGGCGCACTTGTCTCCGGTTTAAAACATGGCACGCCCCGCCGGTGGAGCTGGGTCACTTCCTCATTCCGAGCCGACGGCGCTGCTGACCCGGCCATGTGGCGTGCTGTCTGCTGCTCTCCGCCGGCGGCGGCCGCTGCAAACGGTAACTCGAGTGGTCGGCTCGGTCTGCAGATCTCTCCTCTTTCTCTCCCTCTCCCACCCTTCCTCTGTCTCTCTCCCTCCCGTCTCATCCGTCTTCGTTCCGAGCGGACCCTCTGCAGCGCTCTCCGCCCGGCTGCCCATCCCCACCGCTCCGTCTTGCTCAGTGCTGCCATTATCCCATCTTTGTCTGGCGATCATCGCTCGCGAACAGCCTGCAAAGTGCAACAACACCGTCTCGCCCCTCCCTCCCTCCCTCCGCTCCTTCCCACGTCTGGCCCGCCCACCCCTCCCCTCCTCTCTCCTCCCTCTCTTGCGCTGCTTGGGATCCGCGATGTTCACACTATTCCCGCAACGTTCTCAGCTGCATGTGGACTTATGTTTTCTTATATAATCCATGTTTATTCTGAGTAGTCTTTCAAAGTTGGCCAGTCTTCCGTGCTTATTTCCCAGAAGTTTAGTGTTCCTTTCCACCTGACAGTGCAGCGTTTTGAATTAATTAACTCAGCGCTGTCTGCAGCACTGTTCCTGGTCCGTTGATTATGAATTGGACACGGACCACCACGTGTCTGCGTCGCCCCGCCCTCCCGCCCGCCGGCCGGTACCGCCCCCTCCCTCGTCGGCCGTTCACCGGCGATACAAAGTGCAGTGAGTGCAGACTGCCGAGTCCAGCGGGAGTTGTTAGAGACGTGGGCGCACACTGTTTGTCGATGACAACTTGGCTTCTGATCGTGAGACGTTTGTTGCCGGGGGAGGGGTTGCCGGGGGAGGCTGGCAACCGGTTCTTGTTTGAAGGTCCATGTATAGATATGGTTACGTGCATGACAAGTTTCGATATATGCACTACTTTGTCACTGTCAGAAACGTTCAGCGCTCGGTCGGTAATCTAGTTAGGAAGATTTATTGTCTTGCTTCTGCATAATAGCAGCATGATGGAAGATTGAAGCTAAATATAGCCTCATGGGCTACATATTTTATTACATCCACGGCCGGTGGCAAATTTCCCTGAAAATTGTGCATCGTCATCGTTTGACCCTCTCGATAATCCTGCTCAACCGGCGATGAAGATCACTGCCAACACGACTTTCCGTGAGGGGTGCCCTTCCAAAAAAGAAGCACCACAGTTCAGAAATAGCACACTACGATTTCGGCACGTCCATCCCCTGAGCGAGTATTGCGCGGCACTGTTCGTGGCTCGGCCCGAATTCGGCCAGCGACACGCGTCGGCATCGCATACCAGCGATTGCCGCCGTGGACGTAACCATTTGCGATAGACGAGTTTGTCCCTTGGGGCGACACGCCGGGGGGAGAGGGGCGGAGAAGGGGCTGTGACACAGTTGTGGCTATTGTGACCATATATCGCCAGCGTTTCACTCCGTGATGCAAAGTTACGAGCTTGCAATGCCCGTCACAAACCACAATAGCAGGATTAGGATTTTAGACGGAACTGTAAGCCGTTCTTTGCTCTTATCCAGTGTGACTGATCTAAAATTTACCATGTGTCACCAGACGTTCAGGCGACCATGTGTCACTGCGTCACATTAGACCGAGTCACCGAGTACGTCGTGGCGCCGCTGACTCAGAGGGCCCTCTCCCTGTCCCTGGCCCCGGCGCGGCCCCTCTCCAGACTGGTTTCGGCTCCTGCCGGGCGGCCGCGGACCTCCGAAACAGCCCTCCGTATTGATTGGACCGACTCCGAACTGAAGGGCACGCTCCCCGAGCCTCTGACGGCGGCCCGCGTGGTGGCAGGGCGACTGTGCCCTTATTACTTTGGATTCCGGCAAAATGGGGGAGCCGGTCCGGGCCTGACGCGGACGATTGAGACGCGGCCGAAGGGAAGATGACGGATGATGGTGGAGAGAGACGAATAAGGGGAGACCTTGGGGTAGGGGCGAGAGAAGGGTAACGTAGACGCAGCCGACGCCAGAGAAAGAATGGAACGTCTGTGGGGAGCAGGTTGGAGCGAATGTCCCCCGTCCGTCCGTGCGATGACTGTGATTGTTTGTGTTGTTGGAGCGCTAGGGTTGCGGCCAGCAGACTGCCTGCCGAGTCTGCATCCTATCAGCTGGAGAGCTCCGGCTCTGGTGCGAGTCACTCGTCGCCTGCCCCGTCAGTGATTGCAAACTTTGATCCCGGGTCGGGCCACCGGTGCTGGTGTGAGCTGCGGCGCCGCCGAGAGGGGCGGCTCCATTCGGCTAATTGATTAGACGCCCGGTACGAAGTCATCAAGGGTTATTGATGATGTGATCCTGCCGGCGGCGGCGCGGTGCAGGATGCATCCGGTCGCACTTAGCGCGGCTTTCGATCTCTGAAATCGACCCTGTCAAAACATTGTGAATGAATGCAAACAGTGTTGACCGACGGACGGACGGGCGTAGCGGCTTTAGAACCCTCTGACTCTCGCGGTATGTGAGTCTTCATCGTCATCTCAATCACACGCTGGATGACGGGGCTATCACCACCTCTGTGGCGCTCTGTCCCGGCTCCCGTGCAGAGCTCTCCCCGTCGGTGACACGTCATGAACGGCCGGTGGACCGCCCGGGGGGGGGGGGGCACCGATGTCTGGTGATTGATGTGGCTGCCGGCCGCCGCCGATGGCAGTCGCCGATGACGCGATGACGGCGGCGGGACGTCATCACTCTGAGGACCGCTGTTGATGGAGTGGGACACAGCCGTGTGGGAATGCCGGCAGAGGTGTTGAAAGTCAGGGACTGAAGCGTGGTATTGGCCTGATAGCTGCTGACTGCGTGTGATTGATCTGCGTTTGATGGAAGGGATTTCAGCATGAAAAGTCTTGGAAACTTGTGAAGCTGCTATGTTGTAATGATACTGGGTCGGCCGTGACGTAACCAGCGTGAGTCGACACCGAGGATGTGCGTGTGGAGCCTGGCACTTGCGTGACAGTTAGTGTCACAGCCGACGGCTCCTGGGTGTTGTGACGACTTATACCGTCTCGTAGGCGGGGAATTATTCGGCACGTGTCACACCTAAATTCGGAATCCTCCTTTCAGCGTCTGATCTTTAAAGAAGTCGGAAATAAATCAGAGTCGAGTGTCCGAAATGAGTCAAAAGTCTACGAATTCGCGTTTCACAGAACGCAGCAAGGATTGGTAATACCTGGAACCTGCCTTTGTAGCCGCTGGCCCGTAGCATACCTTACCTCGTCATATCGCTCTTTCATTTGCTCGATGTTTGAGCGGGTCTGCTGGGCTCGGTCGGCGCCACCCATGGGTGGTTCTTTCCTGCCGGCGATCGTTCTAGATAACGATCGCTCCGCTAGTGCCCGGTGCCCGGTGCTTCAAACTAACCTGTCTCACGCTGCACTGCCGGCGGGTTCGCCGGCCCTGATCGCACCCTGTTTGACGGTGTGGTGGACTCTGGACTTGCTGGCCGGCTGATGGGCGAGGGGAACTGATTGGAGTACCTAGGAGTGGCAAATTTCGTTGCCTCATCGCCTCGGTGATCAGTGACCACCTTTATCTTTTATCACCACACTCTTGTTTCGATTAGCTGCAGTAAAGCACCCTCTTGTGATCACCTTTGCACGAAGTCGTGCGGCATGTTTCTTCTGCAAGTTTATCACCTATAATGGCATCATTTACACCGACAAGTACCGGTAATATCCTATACACTCGACGCCCAGCGGAAACTGATGCTATTTATGAAGTCTGAAGCGCTCTGGGAACATCTGGTGCCTCCTGCACCCCTCCAGTCCCACCCCTGCCTAGCGCGGCTCTCTTCCTCTACCACCCCTTCCCTTGGAGTACGGCTCCCTCTTTCCTCCCTACTTTTCTCTCTCCCCCGGTAGTTCCAGGAACGCAGGCTATATCGGCCATGGACGCATCGTTTCTCACCCCTCCTCGAGCTCGCCTCTCCCTCCAGTGTGCGTGGTTTGGCCAGTAGACTGGTCCGGCCCCTCGTATTCCCAGCGGAGTGGTACGCTGTCGGTACGCAGTGTCACGGTCCGTGAGTTGCATATCACGGGCGGCTGCCCGCCAGACGATCTTGTCCCAGTTGTGGCGGTCCGGCCTCTTAGATGCCATTCCAGCAGCGGTCTAATGGCAAGACGTTCTCGGTAGGGACGGAGCCGTAGGTTGTGTGGGTGGGTGCCATGCAGTCCCCTGTAAGTAAATGTCGAGGACTGGACTGCCTAGGAGTTGCAAAATAAGGAATCTCGAGGCAGTGGACGATCATAAGCGCGTCATCCGTAGTTTTGTGTGGTCTGATGGATGCAACTGCCAGGCAGATAATCGTTATTCATGGACAGCAGTTTCTGTTTCGTGTACTGCGGGTGCAGCGAAGTAAATGGCATCACCATCTCTTCAGTGCTCACTGCTCAGTATTCGCCGAGCGTTTGTGCGCCGTGTGCAACGTTCACGTTACGTCTTCGATCATGCGATTAACATCACAAATGGCGGCCATTAGCGTTCTGCGGGCGTCGTTCGCCGGCTGGGGTGTGTGTCGTCCTTCTCCGTCAGCTATTCAGACATACATGGCGCCGCTGTGTGGCGGCAAGGGGACATCTGTCAGCCCGGTGAGATCGCTGGTGGAGGAACGGGAGGTTCTGGAAACCCCGTGGTGTCGGCCTATTTAGTACCGGGGTCACTCTTGTCAGAGTTGTCAGTCGTGTCAGGCACGTGCCAGCCGCGTGTCAGGCACGCGCCGTGTACCGTGTCGCGCCGTGTCAAATCGGACAAATCAGCCGGTGAATGATGGCAGAGGTCGAAATGTCACCCAGTTTGAAACGCTGGCCTCCAACTCCTTCGATGCACCCAGTGCCTTCGCTGTCAGGCTCTGATGGCTGCTCAACAACCGTGCTAGACCGATCGGTTGCCATAAATATTTAGAGAGGGATTGCCCGCCGTTCGGTGGCCGGTATCGGGCCTGTGACATGTGGCAAATCGGCTCACGGTCGTCGCGGGACGCTGCTGACAGAACATGTCCCCCGTCCCCGACATCCTAACCAGCTCCGTTCGGGTCCAGAGACCGACGGTTGAACTGGATCGGTCAGGAATGCACCGGACTGATGACGAGATCGGGGAATTAACGGACGGGTGATTGAATGTCCTTTTGAAAACGGGCTCGCCGATTATGTTGCATATTCATCATTCAGCCCAATATGTATTTGAATTCTGGAACAATTTGACAAGCTGGTGTGACCCCCTAATTCTTCCCTTTACTCGACCGGGATCATCCGGAGCGTTGTTGCCTGAGTCCGATCACCTGTTTCTGATCAGTTGTTGCCTGCGATGAGTTCTGACAAGGGCTGGGGCCGGAAGTTTGGACGGTGGCATCAGGCACGCTGTTGTCCAATGCCCAACCCGGCAGGGGGATATGCGGTGAATGAGCATGATAGGTTGAAGCCTATAATTGCCTATAATTGAAGAAAAAAATTGAACGGTGCTGGAAAAACACTGTTGTTTAATGTTTTGATTCATGATGACGCAGATAGTCTATTGTGTGATACTTTTACTGTCGGTTAGCGCAGTCATCCGTACCTACTCTGTGACTCATGCACAGGAGCTCGTAGTACCGGATTCACCGGAAATCGGAACCACGGTCGAAGCATTTATTTCGATGATGTGGTTTGATAGGTTAGTTGTTTTAGGCAAAAATAAACATAAAATGTTCCATTCTGGCTTTGCTGTGAGTTGTCAATAGAAGTCAGCTGAGCTAATGCGTCTGAATTTAGTTGTGCCTGTACCGAATGCCTGATGCAGTCATCAGAACGCTTCCGAAATCCGCGACTTTGCATGCTACGGTGTATGAACCAGGGTATGAATTTGGGATTCCAACTTTTCCAGACGTCTTCCCCAGTTCATTGGTTGGGCGACTGTTGACATTGCTCTATTCCCCGTTAGTCTCGGCTGATGTGGGCCTTCGTCGACCTCAGTCCCTGGGTCACTAATGCTCCCCGCCGAGACCGGGGGCGAGTCACGTGACCTCGAGTACCGTCAAACAGTGCTCTCCGCTGAGGCCGTGGGCTATCACGTGACCTCGGGTACCGCCGGAGGCAATGTGTTCTGTAACCGCCATCCGTCTGTACTACCGGCAGACGGCTGTATAAATAAATCCGGGCCGGCTCTGGGACTGTATGGTCGTCTGGTATCCGCCTGGGCCATGTCCCCGAACTGCCCGCGGTCCCAGACGATGATGAATCGCCCCCTCTCCTGACCAGCCCTTCTCCACGGGCCTGTTGATCGTCAGGTTGTTCGTAGCTCCCTGTGTTTATCCCCTAGGGACAGATGCGAGGCATACATGCCGGCAAACGCCACGTCAGGCGGGCCAACTGCTGAAGAAGCTCGACGTGACTAACTTTCTGGACGACGTCATAACTCCTCATAGCCTAACACAAATCGATCGCGCTTTGCACTTATGCCCACATACCGGCTGACCCTCGCGCTGCACTGAATTCCGGTCTTACATCTTCATATTCTTGAACTTGGTGCTCTCTGAGTCCATCTTTCGTTTGTCGCCTATCCCGCGTTCTGCGCCGTCCGTATTTCTGCCCCGGGCTCTCCTCAGCCCCTGCTAGTGTATTTGGACCTGGTGGGCCTATCGGCGGCGGTTGCACGGACCAGAACCCGTTTGCCCCCTTCCACTTACCCTGTGCCCCCTAGTCGGTCCGTGCGCCTGTACACTTACAGGGTTCGGAGGGTGTGTGCTGCCCCACTGCATCAAGGTCAAACGCTGAATCCGAACCAGACTGTTTGATAGTTTCGTGACTATTTTTGGCCGCCGAGCTCACAGAAGAGGCAGCCGCATTTGTATGGCTGAATGGAGATTATAAAGCTTAGTTCCAGTCCGATTTTTCAGTGTTAAATCTGGAAGGATCTGTTTCTGCTGACTCACAGTCTCCCGCGAGGCCGTATAAGGCTGGCAGTGCGTTTTTGTCCGCAGTCTGAACGGTTCCCGTCTGTCCGTATTAGGCGGAGCTTCTCACTCGGGGCTGCTGTGAGACGCTGGAATCGTGACGGATACCCGGACCTGCCTCACCGAACTGAAGTTCAGATGGGATCTTGGAGAGGTTTTGTGTGCTGATGGAGAGTCGCTGAACGGAGCAGGCCGGCAGTTTTGGCTGAACCCGCGAGTCACCGTCGTGGGTCAAATCGACCCGCACGAGTGGCGTGTCTAGACTTCTGAGCGACAGTGATTAGTAAAATACTGGTCTGGAAAGTTTAATGCAGATTCGTTACGGGCCTCGAAATGCACGGCATGTGTACGAGGACATGGCACGGTACGGGATAGCTCAACACGGCATGACAACTCACCATGACATGACATGACATGGCATGGCTTCTTGTCACGTTACACGGTACCGCCTGCACACCAAAGCACCTTACTCCCCGCATCACAGGGTGCACTGCAGCCAAACTCAACCCATCACCTCAACACGACAGCACATCACCACACGCCGGACACTACACAACTCCTCCCCAGTCCGTCCCGAGCCGCCAGCCGCCGGCGTGCCGCACTGCCAACCCACACAAAAAGCGCAGGTCGGCGGTAAATTTGGCCGCGTCGTCGTCGTCGGGGCAGCGTCGGTCCCGACGTTTGAATGGTGCGCGCCGGCCCCGTCGGCTCAGTCGGTCTCGACGAGGCCCCGGGGCGCGGAGGTGCACCTGTGGGGACCCGAGTGTGAGGAGGTCGGCGGTGGTCGACCGTGTGCTCGTTGGTGGCTGACGAGCTGTGAGAGGGCTTACTGAGGAGAGCTTACACGAGTGAGCGTCGCGAGATTACGATATGAGAGAGCTTGCATGATCCGTTAAGTGAGTGGTACAAGCTTTGGACCCTTCAAAGCCTATATCGGGCAGTGATTTCTCGTGTAGTGGCCGGATGTGCAGTGCGATAGTGGAGGGAGTGTTTTGAGCACACTCAGCGTACCCGTGGCGGGTCAACGGTGACATCACCAGTAGTGACATCACCCGTCCAGTGACGTCATCAGTCCCGTCACCAGTGCAGCGCCGGCAGTCGGCCAACTGCGGTAAGTTTGTGAGATCTTGCGACAGCTGCAGCCATAATGATGTCCAGGAAGGAGGTGATCTCAGCGCTGTTGGAACAACATCTCGGAGCCTTGACCGATATTCTGCAGGCGCGGAAATCTACCCACTTTTCAATGTAACCCTCAGTCGTACCGCCCCACCGCCCTCCGCCCATACCGCCCACGGCTAGTGGTTAGTCGATATTCCATGCCAGGACGAATGCCAACAGCGAGTACCTACACGAGAACGACAACTAAACTCTTACAGAGAAGAGCGGTTGCCTGAATTGGTCAAAGCGCTGCTGTGGTGACATCACCACACGCAGGTGACGTCATGGCGCGTCATGCGGGTGACGTCACTGTGGTTTTGCGAATGCCGCAGCCCGTGCTATAGGAGTGGCCATAGACGGCCTTGCGGCAAGGCAGGGATTTGTCGGCAGCTCGGGGCGCGCGGTGTGTAGGAGTACGGTGGGGACGGGAAGGCGGCGGCGCTGCACGGCCACCCTGCGGTTGCATTTCGCAAACGGAGGTGTGTTTGGCTCTGCGGGTTTGGAGAGGGTGGGGTGTTTGTGTTAGCTCCGTGACTGTCTCAAGGATGTTTGTTATGAGGGGAGTTGTTTGGTGGCACGCGGCAGAAAACATCAGGCCGGTCCTGCAGTCGTGCAGTCGCGGGGAAGAAGAACGCACGACTCTGCAACTGAGCAGCATTTACGGGCACGCAAACGTGTTTACAAGTGCGCGCGCGGCCGTAAAAAAACTGCACGCTCATTATCTTAATGCGTGCATTTGTATGTCCTACACAGACGCTCCGCATGAGATCGCACGCATTTTTGGAAATTGCGCACGTATACCCTTGCTTACAGTGCTTTTACACGCATCCCCTCACCTCCACACCACACACGCACAGACACCACCTGTTGGTATCTGGGCCAACAAGCGGCCCGTTTTCCCGTTGGAAACAGGGAGCCATTGTCCGGTACCGGTGCTTGTTACGACCGTGTGGAGCTGTGCGGCAGGTCAGGTTGTGTGTTCCGGCTGGCGTATTTCTGCAGGCGCGCTGTGTTAGCATGTGAAGGACCTGAAGGCGGTGGAGGCTGGAGTCGCAGTCCTAGGAAACACTGTGCTAGTCTTGTCATCGGTTTTTAGAAATACGTAGGGCCAAACGGAGAATGCAAACACTTGAAGGGCTGCAGATGTCGTGACTAGTGAGGCTGTCTGCAGCTCGACCCCTAGATGATGAATTTCTGGCACGGGATCAGACCATCCTCAGTCATGTTTCTCAGTTTAAATTCGTCATCCTGGCCCGTATTCCTGCCTCCGCAGTCCGCCCTGCCAGGCGCCGTCATCTCGCGCCCATTCTGCCGTCGCATGGCGTCATCGGAACGTGTTCCCGTCATTCGCTGTGCGTCATCCGCTGGCCCCTCCGCCGACCATATGCGGTGACACTGTCAGCGCTATCGGCGCCACCGCCTGTGGAGTCGCCGTCACCGAGACGATCAAGCTGGGCTGAAATAGGTGACGACTGGGCTCTTCAGTATTTCCATGCGAACTTTGGGCCCACGGTCCTGCTAACGTTGGTTGGGTCGATAAGGCGCAGCAAGGCCACGTAATCGTGATCTTTTGCCAACTAATTTACGATCTTGACATGAACGGGTAGCAAGTTTCGGAATTACATGGTGTAAAAATGTCGCATTGTTTTGAGCATCCCTGTGTTATGCAAACAATGTCATGCACTATGCAATTGTTAGGCACAACAGTAGCTTTCTTGCAGTTCTACGTCGGTCGATTTTTCACCTCCAGTCGTGAATCAGGGTGCTGGCGCTGTGTTGACGGTGGTTGGCGTTGCGCCGTGCCGGCGGTGGGCGGCACCACCGGCACCACCTCCCCCCTCCCTCCCCACAGCAGCGCTGCCGACTTGCACACTGCTGAACGGGCCGGGCGCTACGCTTTGTTCGGTCCGTGGACTGGGAACGTGTCGTCCCAGATCGGACGGCCGGCTGACGCGCCGCGGGCTGTGAGCTGGGCCGTCCAGCCGTGAGCCGCCCGACCGTCCACCCGTGAGCCGCTCGGGCCGCACGCCGGCGGTCATTGTACCACACTACGGATGGCTGGCCGAGCTGTCGTGATGTCGAGCTAGGTGGAGAGTTGCCACTTTCGAGGAAAGCTGGCCGCCGGCGCCTGCTGGCTACTCAGCAGTTCCGGTATCATTCCGTCGAGCGATGTCTGGTGGATTCCGTCCTTTTGCAGCTGTTCACCGTTAGTTGAGGGGCGTGACAGTAGGTCTATCTGCGCCCGCTGCAGGGCTGGTCAGTGACGTTTCCCAGGCGAGTGGCGACCTTCGGAGCCCGCTGCCAACCTGTTGGACGAGCACGTGTTCCCAGAAGGTCGGCGGGTCGGCATGAAGGTCCTCCTGGCGGTGGAGTTCGCTGACTGTCGTCCTCGGAGGGAGGCGGTCGGCGATCTCACCCAGTCTGTCAGACGCAACTGGGACGGATTCTGCACTTTGAATAAGGATTCGGTGTCTGTCCGTCCTGTTTTCCGTTTGTTCGTGTCACTCCGCAGTTGGTAATACTGTCCTGGGTTCTGCGGATTGTGGATAAACTCCGTCGAAGCTCCGACACGGCAAGGGACGCCGCTGTGGCGTCTGACCTGATACACAGCCGAGTATTGTGACACCCCCGTCTGGCCGAGAATCGGTCGGTTTATTTCCCCAGACGGGTGCAGCGGCGCCGGTAGCCGCGGCGGACCCCGTTTGGGTCGGCCGCCCCCAGCTGGGAACACCGCTTTCCACACAGAACGTCCTACGCTGGGGGCAGCGCGTCAGACGCTCTGGGCCCTGGCTGACGTCCGGGGCTGTTGCTGACTCCAGGGGCACTGTCTGACGCCTGAAAGTCCCGCTTTGTTTGTGCAGGACCGTGAACAGTTGAACACTGCTCCGGTGTATCGGGCGGCTGGGAATCCAGACGCTGCCAGCGTGCATACGTCAAGGCGGCTGCGAAAACAGGCGCCGGCTGCAGGCATGCATTGTAGATGAACGTAAATTTTGAAGTGTGGATGGTAGAGTTGCTGCTTTGCTGTCAGCCTGTCCGTTTTGAATTTATATTGAAGGTCCTGTCGATTATTGCTCTTGTTGAAGGTTATAACGCAAATAACGTCAGTAACAGATGCATTGTTGATTATTACTCTTGAGGTCTGCGAGCCAGCTTCAGCCCTTCCCTCACTCGCCGGTGGCTCCGCGGCGCGTGGCACCGCACTGTAGGCCGGCAGCCTGAAAAAGCGCTAGAAATTCCCCCAAACTGACTGTCCGCAATATGAACAAAATAGGTATCATTTAATCCCAAATTGATCGAAGAATACGATTCCGATGCTAGTTTTGCCCTAAGGTCAAAATTGAGGTCGTCAGTTGTCACCAAACACAAGACAATTTAGACTCTCTATAGGCCACCACATTTACCGATTTTAATGATGAACTTTAGTGGTAATTTATTAGTTGACCAATCGTCGTTTTGAACGAAATTTCCTGTCAGACTAGTTCAGGGAACTGTTGTTCACTGTGCCAACATCATTCTGACATATTGCATCGCTTTTCTGCAAGATAAGCTAGCTGTTTGCAAGCAGCTGCAAGACGTAATTTAAAATCATATTCAATTTTTCAATTAGACTTTTATAAAAACGTTATTTCGAGCAGCTAAAAATGAACATTTCATACTAGCCTCTGATTACTCATCTTCTGTTCCATATAGGTGCTTTGCTGCTTTTCCCTGCTACTTTTCGAGATATGCGCCAGTAAACCACATGATGTAGGGGCAATTGTCACCTCGCCGCTCTACTGAAGGCCCGGCGCTCTTTAAAACGCTGGAAGTTGTGAAAAACAAATGCTTCTAATCTAAATGAAATATATGTCCCTGAGCTCAGAATTGATCAACGCACACAATGCTGTCAACATTTCTGGGCCAAACTAAAAAAAAATCAGTCATTATTAACCCCTAAACACAAGTCAGTGATAATCAACAACAACTTGCTCTTTAGTTAGACTTTTTGAGAAATGTTATTTCGAGCCGTTAAAAATGGCCATGCCATACAAACCACCAATCATCTTTCTGTCATGCCCTACTCGCAATTTTTGCTAATGCCTGCTACTCTTCGAGGTCACGTGACCTCACCATTAAAAGTGAATGGGGAAATAAGGAAACTGTTGTTTTTGCGCATGGAATGATTTCAAACTATCTCAAGCACACGGAATCGTGATTTCGTGCACTCCTTGCAAGATCCGATGCTTTACTTTTGCATTTTTGACCTTCCGTGACGTCATTTATGACGTCACACCGGTCATAGGAGTTTCTCGTCAATAACTCATGATCGAATTGAGCCAGCGACTCGGGAAAGCCACCAATGGACTCGGGAAGACCTCCCGAATCGAATGATATGCGATACGACCTCCTTCGATTAAGTTCGTGGCCTGATGGGCTCTGAACTGACCTTGACTCGAGGTCAATACCTTAAGTTGACCTCACCCGAACAAAAAGTATACCATTCGACGCGCCTGAGCCAGACGAACACGATGGTGCCAAAATCGCTGCTCTGCGGCCATTTTTTGCGAAATTATTTGCCAAAAACCAAACCCTACCTTGGGCTTTTTGACATCACCTCAGAGGTTACCGGTTGACCTGGAACCTTAAAATCAGGTATCAATCGTTCCGCCTTGAAACGGCGCACACGCTTGTTTTTTTCCGCGAGGCTCTAGCTCCATTAGGGGCGAAACGGCAAAAAGGGGTCGTACCAACCCTCCCCCCCTCGGCCGGAGGGGGTGGGGGGTCCGACAATAGGTCCGGCGAGGGTTAAGCAGCCCCACTTCGTTTTTAGCATGTTTGCTTGTCATTGAGATCAACAACTCAATCACAAATAATTTCTAGCACTTTTCCGGACCCCCGGCCCAGTGTGCACCGGCCGCCGGAGCCGGCCACTCGGTGGAATAACCGTCAGACGGGCGGTCTGTTGTGGTCCGGTGGCCACCCACCCGTCCGGTCACCTGCCGCCCCCCCCCTCCCACCCCCTGCCTACCGACCTGTCTGCCGGGCTGGTCCGAACAGGTCTCAACGCCGACAACAGAGCTCGTTTGAGCGGCGGGCGAGCGGAGCGGACGGGCGGGAAAGGCGAGGGATGAAGCATAAGCAGACTGGCTGGAAGCAGGGATAGGACTGGAGTGAACTGGCTACAGGGAACGGGGAGGGAGTGGAGCTGGAATAGAGGGTGGGAAAGGAGAATAGATGGAAGAGGGAGAATTATCTTGGCTGTTGGTATATTGCCAAGTAGAGCGGTGGGACGGGGCTTCAGTGTTTGTTGTTGCACTGTGGTGCCAGGCAGCCAGGCATGCTACGGTGTCGGTCCAGCTACGGTGTTTGGTGAGCATGACGTGATTGTAACTAAATGCGGCACAAGTTTTTTGGAGATTCAGAGTTCGAACGCTCTTGTTTCTGATCTGGGATGTTTCAGCGCTTTTTATGTAGATCACATAAAAATCCTCGGACAAAGCACTGCTTTCAAACGGACCCCAGCAGCATTTCACCCCATCTTTCTCACACCATTCACTGGTGTCGTCTCCCCACCGGCGGAAGACCGGCTACGTCTCGTGGGCCGCCAGGCGACAGTGGCGCGTGGTCGCGGCTCCCCCTCCCCCTCTCCCCACCGGCGCTGTGCGATGCTCCGATAGCGCCGGCAGCAGACGTTCAAACGGCCAGCCAACCCGTCTGACCGGCGCGCCGCCGGCTGGTCGCGGCAGGCGCGGGGGGGGGGAGAGGCGCCGTGATGGGACGGCGGTGACCGCACGTGCAAACGGCACGACCGGCCGGTTTGATGACTGAGTCTGAGATTCGTGACAGCAGATGAATGGGATTTAGTCCTCACCGAGGACTAGGGGGCTTGGTGTGGTTGGTGATGTAAGGCGCTGGATGTCTGGATGGAAGTAAGGCACTGGCTGTTGATAAATTGCGGATAAAAAGTTGGAACAGATGGACCAGACCAACCAGACCGTCGGCTATTTTTGTTAAGTATGTTTGATAAGCGGATAAATTCATGTTTATCAGATGCGGCAATGGGTACATGTATGTCTACTTGTAGATATGATTTTTATTTCAAACAATCTTTTGGAATATTTACGCTTTTAAGTCTTCGATTTATCGATCAAACGCGCCATGTTCCAGTAGATCTTCACTCGTCCCGGCAGTGTAGGAGGCCGGCCGTACTGTCTCCTGTCGCGACCTCTATTCTCTCCCCGCCGCCTGTGCACAGGCCACCTGTGCTCGGTGTGTAGGTGGCGCTGCGGTCGCCGGCGCTGTGGGGGCGGCCGGCTGTCGCCTCCCTCCCGATCCGCCGCGCCGCTCGCCGTCCGTGCAGTCAGTGCTGACGCGGTGGTGACTCGCAGTGCACGGTGAATCGGACCCGGCGCCGGACTAGCGCGCTGTCAGCATGGGCGGCTGGGTGTCGGCCTTTTCCAGAGAGGTGCGTCTCGAGGCGGGAAGGGGCAGAACTGGGAGGTAGATGGATAGGGTAGCTCGTTTTTAGTTCGCTGGAGAGAAATAAGTACGTTGACGTGAATATCATAACATCTTAACTCCTTTTCATACAGCGGTGCATAGTTTATTTTCCAACTGACTATTTCGTGAAATATTATTTTGCTTCTTAGCTTCTCTCGTGGTAGATTCGTCACCAGCTTGCAACTACTCACGAACTACTCACGACTGAATCACAATCTCGCTATTCCCACACCTATATACCTATCCATACTCAGGTGACCAAACTGCTCTAACTCCGTATTGACTACCCGAACCCCACCTCTCCGTTTCGTGCACCACTGTCACCCCGCTCACCCGTCACTGCACCCGGCGCTGTGTGGCTGCGGCGCGCCGGCCCAGGTGGACGCACGTGCCGCCGGGGCCCGATTGTGGGACGGATTAGAGAGGTGTTTACCGCCGCACCGATACGGCAGACGGGAGACGCGACACGCAGCGCGCCTCCCACGGCCGGGTGCTGGGTGCAGGGGGTGTCTGGGTCGGAGAGGGAGGTGACTGGAGTATTGAGAGCGTCGGCGGGGGTGTATAGAGGAGTATGCCGAACAGGATGAAGGCTGCGTCTGTGGAGGGGAGGGACGAGGTGGGCTGAGCAGCCGGATTTTCACTCGGATTCGAATATTGGGGAAGGATGAAAGGTCACGGATGAATTGAGCATTGCATAAATTGCGATTTTGTCCAGACTAGCATATGCTTGTCGTGGGGGAGGTTGAAATGGGATATGTTGCGTCCCTTAGCCTTCGACGAGTTTCCTCTCGGTTAGGATGTTGCCCTTATGCACCCATATGCCGTATCAAACTCCCGTGCCGTTCCTACCGGGAAGCAGGCGGACGGTCACATCAGTCGGAAGCGCGCCGGGTCCTACTCGGTATCCTCCTGAGACTCGGGCCGACCGACTGCTCTGTTTACATGTAGCTGGGCTGTGAGCGGTGAGTGATCTTCCTGGGATGTGAGATACACTGCCGGCCGGACGTCAGTCGTCAACCGGCACCCGTCGAACATCAACCGTCAGTCGTCAACAGTCGATGATGTTGGTCGGTCCGATCAGAGAAGCTGGGCTGCATGGCAAGCGGCCAGCCGTCCAAGGTTTCAGTTCTCAGGCGTCAGCAGTCTGACTCACTCACCATCAGCAGTCAGCATCAGACGTCAGTCGGCTCTCAGCAGTCGTTAGTCACACGCTGGTCAGTGCTGACGGGGCTGACTGACCGCCGCTTCATCAGCGACTGCGGTGCTCGGGGGTGGCTGCGGTGGGACAGGAGGGGGATGTCAGGGGATGTATTCCTACCACCAGCACAGCGTCAGGGCTGTGATCATCAGCGGCTGCGGTTGGAGGGAATGTCGGGGGATGTGTCCCGCCGTCAGCGCAGAGTCAGGGCCGGGCTGCCCGCATGTGATCGCCGGCTGCTGCGGTAATTGCGGTGATGTGATGGTCCGCTGCAGCCCCGTCCACACCGGGATATTCCCATCGTGTTCACCCCTCCACGCCCCTCCCGATGTACCGATCGGAGCACCCTGCAGCGGCCTGCGGGCGTTGGCAGTCCCTGGCGTTGCTGGACTCCCCACTTCCTCGCATACGTTTCGGACTTCCCGACAGGACTGGTATCGGCCCGGCTGGACTCACAGTATGCTTATGTTGCCGGGTGCGAAAACTGTTCAGCGTGGGAGTGTACATAAATTCCATCTCATTGGCACTCACAGCAAGGCCATGCCTTGGTTTAGGCAGCCTGTCCTAGTAATTCCGTGTGAAATGTGAACCGTCCCATTATACCTCGCAAAATGGGAGAAAATCGCCCATGTCATCAACATCAACCCTGTTGCGTGAACTTGATTCTCGTGACGGTGCAGACTGGCCTTTACTGGTCAGTGGCTTACCTGAGCTGCGGCTCGGTCACGTTACCCGCCGGAAGTGGCTCACTTCCGGTGGTCCATGTGACCGCGGCTGGCCGGCGGTGGTCGTTCTTGCTGTGCTGTTCACAGTTTCACGCTCCGTGACGGACGCCGACCGAACTACGGCTGTGAGCGCCCTCGGTGGCGCTGGGTGGAGTGCGACGGTCGGGCAGAGCTGTCGGCTGAGTGCGGGAGGGAATTGGGGTGGTTAAAGCTGAAAGGCTGAAAAGCTGTTGTATGAAGGCTAAACTTATGAGATTCAGTTGTAGCATTGTTACGGCTGCGGGTCTCACACATTGGTACAGAGGACGGTCAGAGCTGCAGAGCTGGTGCGGGGAGCTGACAGAGCTGTAGGATGGAAGCGGAGTCCGCTCCAAACAGGTTGGGAGCTGCAGAGACCGGCAATGGCTGGGACGGCCCCCAGGAGCTATGGGATGGGGTGCGGCGTGGGCTGCAGCAGCAGAAAACTACCGTGATTTGTCACGGAGATAGCTGGAACTGCGGCCGTTTAAGCTGGCTACTCCTGACGAGGTACGAGCGGCCGGGTCCATCAGCAGCCCCCCAGCCGGGATAGTGTCAGTGAACGGCTCTCTGCAGCCACTGCTTGCTACCCACCGGCCGAGATCAGGTGTGGCGCCGACCTTTGTTGGTTTACCGGAGCGTTGCATCATTGTTGGTGGAGCGTGCCGCGCCGGCAGCGGCAGCCTTGAGAACCGTCTGGCGCGGTGTGGCACGACGCGGCACGGTGCTGATATTACTGCAGGAAGCACCAAACAGGCGTGGCGGGCGCAAATGGCAGGGAAGCAAGTAAATATGGACTGAAACGCTTCGGTGCTGATGACTGATGCCAAGGCACTGATGCAGTCGGGCAATTGAAAGCGGGATACATTATCATGTTTATGCTAGCAGTTACTTATAATGGTCTATTTTCATTATGTTCGGTGACACTGGACTGTCATAGTAGCTTGCTTTCTATTTGTTCAAGTGGTGTTGAGCGTGTTGTTGAAATGCATTAACATGGAGATCATTCTTATCTCGCATGAAATGTTGCACAATGGCGTTATCTCTGCCGCTGTATCCTGTTTGAATCGGCCACCGAAACAAACCGGCGGAACATTAGACCGCGCGATAACGGCCAGGTGTCGGCCGTGACGCCGTGTGACTGTCCGTGACGGCAGTCCGTGACGGCGGGTCTGAACTGGCCCGGACTGACCGGCACTGCACCAAACTGCGCCGCCGTTCACAGCGCATTTCGTCACGCCGTTTACGCCATGCCAGTCCGAAGCACGACACTACTGAAGGGCGGAGAGGGAACGGTACGGTACGGCACGGCACAGTGCGGCACGGTACGGCCTCACGGTATAGCATGACAGGCTGGAAAGCCACGGCGAGGGCGGTCTGTCCTATGCCATTATCCACCGTCGGCGTCTGTGCCCACCTGTCTGTCCGTGACGCGGCCCCCCGTCTATCCGTGACGCGGCCCCCCGTCTATCCGTGACGCGGCCCCCGTCTATCCGTGACGCGGCCCCCGTCTGTCCGTGATGCGGCCCCCTGTCTGTCCGTGGTCTGGCCTGTGCAGGTGTCACGGTGATGACATGGGCCCAAAGGTCGGTCGGCCGGCTGGCCGGGGGTTATCGGTCGTCCCGTCTGCCCGCCGGGCGCGGGGGGCGCTGGGTCAGCGCGGGCCCAATGTAGGTCGGTTGCAGCAGAGGTGGGGACGGCGCGGGCTGTGTGACACCTCTGTGTAGAGCTCACAGGGGTGATTGGGGGGGGGGGGGAAGACGCATCACTCGTGGTGCTGGGTGTGTTGGTATGTGGGAGAGAGAGAGAGAGAGAGAGAGAGAGAGAGAGAGAGAAGAGAGAGAGAGAGAGAGAGAGAGAGAGAGAGAGAGAGAGAGAGAGAGAGAGAGAGAGAGAGAGAGAGAGAGAGAGAGAGAGAGAGAGAGAGAGAGAGCCTCCTCTGCAGCAGGCTCGACCTGTGTCCTGTCGGCGCCGTCTGCACCTTCCGACCTTTGCCCTACAGCTCTCCGACGGCCGGGGGCCGAACAGGACGTGAGGGGGCATACGTCGGCCGGGCGGAGCGGGGAGGTCGGCTTCTGCCACCTCCGCACCAGTCGCTGCCCCCAAACACCGCTTCATTGTCCTACTGCCTCAACGTCTCACCGTCATGAGTGGACACTCTAATCACTCCGCCACAGCCTCACCATCCTCACTATATTCGGAGGATGGTCCCAGACACCACGACAAACTCAAACAGACAAATTGGGGTGCCACGACACACTGTCACCAGCAATGCTGTCAGCTCCCGTCCATTGTTCGTACATCGTAGTCCCCTTTACACTGCCTCCGCTGCGCAATCCTCTTCAAAGTCACAGCCCGGCGCTCCCTCAACTGTCGGTGGTAAATATCTACACGGCTTTACGAACTGCGACGCTTGTGTGCTGAACCCCTTGCCCTGGCTAAGTATACACCCACCTATGCCTGTCACAGCACGTGCTGAATATTCACACCCGAGCTGCGCTGATGATTGGTTTTGCTCCGGGCTGCCGTATTGCACGCATGTTGCACGGCGCGTCGCCGCACGCGCCGGCTCGAATTCCGTCCCGGTGACGCACTGAAGGACGATGGACGGCGGCTGCTCCGGGAAACCAGGCCGTGTTTCAGCGGCCGGCGACTCACGCTGATTTCGGAGGAGGATGAGTGGTTGACGGGGATGGAGCCTTAACCCGGCAGTTGCTGGGGTATTTCGCCACCCACCGTTTGCTGGGGGGGGGGGCGTTAAACGCCCCCAGCCGATAACTCGAGAACCAATAGGCGCAGCGAAACGCACGAGGCGGCAAACGAAAGAACGCGACGAGACGCTTCAGATGAGTACTTTAAAATTGAATTTTGAGGTCACAGGTCGGGTCAAGGTCAGGTCAAACACCTGAAATCGGGCTTTCAGTAGCATGGACTTCAGGACTTCGCAATGGGCGCCTCTCGTCATAAACTCTGTCAAAACGGTGCGCAATCCATCATATAAGGCCTACAAGAGTGTCAGCTCCATGTAGGGGTCAGTCAAGCATAGGTCAGGGTCAAGGTCAGGTCAACCGGGTAGGCACATATCCCCGAAAATCAAAACTGATATTCGCAGCCTGTGACACATGTTTTATGGGTAATTTGGAGCGTAGAACACGATGGTGACATTCATTTTATCATATGTGTACGTGTTTGGCTTAAAAAGTTCAGTTTAAGAAATGCATGTATCATGGTCGTGAAGTAGTCACGAGAAATTGCCAAGATTCAGTTCAAGATTTTGGAAAATGCGGAACGGTAATCAATAATCGAAGATAGCCATTTGATTGTTCATGGTATTGGCAGTCTAATGGCGTTTACGGCATGTCTGTATGTCTATTCTGTGATTTTATATGATTTTTTGAACATATGCCGTTTTTGGCCGAAAACTCAGAAATCATGACGTCACTAAAACCTCGATATCTCAAAAATTTTCCGACCGATTTTTTTGAAACTTTGTCACAATACACTTCAATCAATTCCCTACAGGTACCCAAAATTTGGCGCGCCTGCGGCGCGCCGTTTTTATGCTATGGCCCGGCGAAAAAAAGTGGGGGCGTTTAACGCCCCCCCCCCCCCCCAGCAACTCGCGGGTTAAAAGGTGTGGCTGGTTTTGTCGCGGTTATTTGTCGGCTAAGGGCGTCAAACGCATGTGTGAACCCATGGCAGTCGTGGTTTCCTCTGCCTGACAGTTTTTTTTTTAAATTTATGCATGCTCTTCTTTCAGTTTCTTGGGGATTTTGGTCCGGACTTACTTCCGATGTTGCTTGGCTCAGCTCGCAAACCGTTCACACTTGGACGCAATTTTTTAAGAAACGAATTCCCCATTTCCATACACGCTCGCCACATCGAAAACACTAGCTGATCGAGAAACCGTGAGCATTCCCGGTTCGATGCACTTAATTCGATTTACCGCTGTCTTGAGAACTTCCATGCAATTGTCATGGTAGGAAGCCTCCGGTGTTTTTCACGAACTCCCTGACAATACGATGCGGCGGTCGTGAGTATTCGAGCTCAGACCGGTCGTGCGTGACGGGCACGACTGGTTTCGGTGTTCAGCGCCGGTCACGAGTCTCTCACGTGTCTGCTCTCGCCCCGCCCCGCCCCATCCTCTCCAGGACACACCGGGAGGTGAGCGCCGGTCGCTGAGAGTTCTGTCAGCCGATGTCGAGAGGATGACAATCCATGGCAATTTGGAAACGGATATCGTCTCGAAGACAGTAGTGGTTTCTGTTCTCGCTTACCTCCATGGGGAGTTCCAGCTCTTGAGTGGATGGTTTAACTTTCGGAACTCTGAGATGGATGGTGTGCTGTGTTCTTAGGATAACTGGAAGCGATTAGAAGGCATGCGTGGGCGCCAAACGGGCGAATAGCGCTGAATATTTCCATTATCTCGGCCAACTCCGGTCTATGGTTCTGGGTTTTAGGTTCCACGGCAGTGGGCGTTGACTGTTGGTTCACGGAACACGGTGTGGGGTGTTGGTTTGCTCGCCCCGCTGCAGCTGGTATCCGCCCTCACCCTATCGCCACCCCTCCGCCCCCGCCCCGCCGCCCCAGCCCTACCTTCATGGTATGGCGCCGTTCAATATTGATGAGGCTCCATGCTGGTCTTTATGGGCCAGAAAGGGTCTGCAAGGGCGCCGTCGGCATTGCAGGATGCCGACGTCAAAGGGCCGCTCCGACCCGTCTGGCGGGGGCGGGGGACGGATTGTCCGGCAGTGGATCTGATCCTAGTGAGCCAGATGACTGTCGGGAGTAAATTGCTGTGGCACGACGGTCGTTCGTATGCCCTGCCTCCAACAGCGAATGCAATTAGCTGATGGCTGTGTCGACGTGGGCTCGACTGAGCGCTGCCATTCGAAGAAGGCGTATTGGTATTCGGGATAGAATCTAGTGTGTCTTGCTGGAGAGTGAATGTGTTTGGGGATGAATTTATGGCGCGCTCGAGTGGTTTGTTTAGCATCGGGAGACAATGCTATGTGTTGTAGGAGGTCGTTTTATCCCGACATTGATTGTGTGCGCTGTCAACCATCTCGGTGGTCAGCGTTGGTTAGCGATCGGCGGTTTGTGTGACTGGGCTGATCGCCCTGAGTCGGTTGTGGTTGGGATTGGTTACCAACCGCTATACCGCGGTCGGGTGAAGCACGGCCAGGGTTCTGGGCTCTGTTCCCCTCTGCCGACCGGACGTACCCCTGCCACCGATCCCAGTTCCTGTGCAGGGTTGCAGCCGTGCGTTCCACCGCTCACGGTCGCTGCATAGTGCTCACCCGACCGGAGCGGGGTAGCGATAGGTGAGATCCCCTGAGATCCACTGAGATCCAGTGGGAATATACCATGGTAAACCCACCGAGCCCCCTGCATCGCTATACAGGACCTCGTCTCCTCTGAACCCTTAGTACAAATCATGCAATATCTGTAAGTTGGTCATCTATCATCAATGCTCGTGTAGTTGTGACAGACTGGTTACTGGGTATTCGTTGATGTCTGGTTTGGTTTGTCATAAGGCTGAGTGACTGGGATTTCCGGAGCGGGTGGCTCGGTGGCGCCGCGGTTATCGACCAGCCAGCGTACTGGCGTCGGAATTAGCTGACACCCTGAGCTGCACTTACCGCTCTGACGGTACCCTATAGCTTTTGGTGTCCGGTGAAATTCTGAGACAGTGAATACCGCTTCCCAGAACGGTGCGTACTAATAAATGGACAATGTTATCAGTGTGCTGTCACGATCGAAGTATACAAACAATTCCCGGGTACAGTCATCACCACTTGCCGGAAAATGTACAAACACTCTGGTTTCTGCAATATGTTTATCAATGGGTGGTGGCGCCATTGACTGTCCCACCCTTGTCACTCCCGCTATCGCGGTCGACGTGCTATTCGTTACGAACCGAACATCCTAAACCACATGTCGGCGCTGTGGCGTGCGTGCGAGCAGTGCCGATACCATCACTGGTAAACAACGCCACCCTATATACACCACCACTCCCGGCCACACCCGAGGGCCCGTTCTGCGGTACCGTTTTCCACTTCTTGCCGGCTGTGTATCGCCCATTTCTGGCGCTCCCGGGGCGTGGCTCGCGCCCATCCCTCCACCCGCACCTTATGTGGTTCGTATAGCAAGGGTGGAAACCCGAGGAAGGTGCCAGAATAAGGCGGACCGATCGGCGAGGAGTCGCGTGGACCGCGTGGCGTGTCGCGGCGGCGTGCGCTCGGCCTGGCCCTTATAAGGTGGAACGGGAGCTAGCGTGGACCGCGCTGACGCTGACTCAGGGGCGACAGACAGCGATCGGGCGATGTTTAGCCGAGATGTTTGCGGGTCTGCGGCGGCTGACGGTTATGATTTCGGTTGCCGGGCGCGGGAGCAAAGGTTCCGACCCGGCCCGGAGTGTGTCGGGTAGTTTTGTGGCGGCGTGTGCTCTCGCTGACCTGAGCTTGTGTAAACATTCACATGGTGTTATGGAGGAGCGTGGCGCTGCTGGTGGTCGGTTAGAGCAGTGGGAATGGACGGGCTGTGATAAACATGGCCGTGTTTTATCTGAATCTACTGTGGTCTATCTCTGCCAGCAAGAAGTCGTGTGGTGGCCACATCTCGAACCGCAAACGCTGTGTTAATTTCGTGGCTTGTTATCAAACTGTATTCAAAGTTCGAACAGCATCAAAGTATCATGCGACTTGTTTTTGCACCTAGAAATCGCTTCTTAACTGTCTGTCTCCGAACCAAGCATTACTGACCGTCCGTCTCTATCTGCCCGCAGGACCAGGTGCTGCCCTCGGCCGAGGGTCCGCCCGGCGGCGGCGGCGGCGGGCCGCCGGCAGCTGCCGACTCGGCCGCTCCGCAGCTGGCCGAGCAGCTGCAGCTGCTGCGCGCCGAGAACGCCGCGCTGCGTGGCCGCCTCCAGCAGCAGCAGCAGCAGCAGCCGCCGGCAGCTGCCGGAGCGCCCATCAGCGACGCCGAGAAGCAGCTGCTGCGGGACCGGGGCGTGCGCTGCTCGTGCTCGGCGCCCGCCTCCATCACTGGAGATGTGAGTTCTGTAATCACTGACCTCCACAGCCCCACAGACCAGCCTCAGCCACTGTCCTCTGAACCAGACAGGTCTGTCGTGTCGTTATCTGCGGCACCGGCCGCTCCCAATCAGTACACTCCCTGTATCCTGTCAGTGCGTCTCGTACTTACACACACACCAGGCAGCGCGCACGATATGCGTAGTTAGCAAGACGGTGTGAGACCGTGAATATACTGTGAATGATCGGTGTAAACAGAGACATGATCGGGAACAGCCTTCCTCGAACAGCTTTCTTTGATCTGTAGAACACTTATTGGAAGATCAGGAAGGCTCAACTTTGTGATTCATGTTATCAGTTATAGGTCTCAGTCACAATCTATAACTCCTAAAGATGTAATTTTGCACGTTGACGCTGGCTCTGATGCCATTTTTAAATCGCTGTCCTCCCTTCTTGGTGCGACACAGATTAGTGTTAGGTGTCACCTGGCGCGAGGTGTCACAGTTTCCCCTGTCATGGGTTTATCTCGGTGTCTAGTGGGCGGCCATTTGTGCTTGTGTCTGATGCCGTTATTGGTGGTTTTTGTCGCCTGTCGTCTGACCGGGCAGAGTGGGAGAGCTGGGGTAGAGGGAGGGAGGACGGCAGGGGGTGTCACGAGCCGTGGCTACGTGAGGTCGCCCGCCCGGCTCTGGGCCGTGCGCTGGGCTGCTGGGGCCTCTGTGGTCTGAGGGAGGCTGCAGGGGAGAGGAATGCTAGTGGATGGTGGGGAGGGGAGAGACACATTCCATTAGATGGGCTGGATAGAGTGGGTGACCTGGGAAAATGGTTGGCGCCTTCTCCTTACGTGTCTCGTGCTTGATGAGACGGAGTCTCCGAGATGTATGACTGGTGCCAGTTCATGTAGCCGCAGCGACACTGTTTGCCAAATCTACCCTACTGTTTGAACGATCACCTATGTTGAACGTCCAATATTCGCCTCTAAGACAAACAACAAAACAGGGGTTGCATTGGGTTGACATAATACAAACTTCGGGAAAGGAGTGTGTTTATTGTTCATGTGATCGGAGTATGTTTCAGTGGGTGTTTTCAAGACCCATACCCCGACAGAGCTTATAGCTCGGTGTGTTATTTCCATAATCTGGGTGTTTATTTGTTCTTGACCAGCCTCTCAGTACGGCCCGCAGTGAGACATACCATCACGAAAGGCCGCTAGGACACGGGCTCACGAAATAGGGGGCCATGTTTTCACGAGATATGTCGTGCTGTTCATTTTACCCCCAGTGTTCTGACACCGCGGGGTTCGTCATAACGGTGTGTAGCGTGCTGCTTTGTCCCTCAGGAGCCCTGTGACTGTTGGCAAATATCACCTAGATTCATGTGTATTGTATTGTGCCGACTGGAACTTTTGATCCCTCTGTTGGTCTCATGCGTCTGCTGTCCGTGTGCATCGGGTCCTTGCCCCATCTGCACGAGTCTGACTCCATTTAGGAATCTGGTATCTGTCTATATTGCCCATGGCGTTTGTCTGACCGTCCTGTCTACCCTGTGTTTCTAACTGGACCTCTCCATGTGTCCGCCCCCTCTGACCGTCTCTGTCCGCTGTGTCCGCAGGACAAGGGCCGGGAGCTGGGCCGCTCGGCGTCCCAGGACCTGATGGCTGACACCCCTCACACACCGGACTGGGACAAACAGTCGAGCAGCTCCATCTCCGAGTACTCGGTCGCCGATCTGCAGGTATAGTCTCCGACCCTCCCTTCCCGTCTCTGCAGGCAGGTAACTAAGTCTCCCGAATTAAGAGAGTTTCCTCTCTGCGAGTTCAGGTACAGGACTTTATTCTCATCGCTCCTCTCTCCTATCTTCTCTGTTCTGCTCTCTTCTCCTTTATTTTCCTTTCCCCTTCCTTCCTCTTGTTTTTTTTTCTTTATATCCATCGGCCTCTTTCTCTCTCTCCTCTCTCTTCTGTTCCTTCCTCCCGCTCCTCCAGTCCATGTGCAGAGTACGATGAGGCGGCAACCTGTGGAATGTAAGTAGGACATCGGTCCATCTCTGCCGTCGGCTGCAAGTCAGACACGCGATGAATGGTGCGATTAAACGTCTCTCGGTGTCGTATGGTTCCATCAGCCGCGTCTTTCGATGTCGTGGGAGCCCTAGCTAGTAGAGGTCGTTCGATAGTGTTAGCGTTATTTATGACGGGGAGTGCCCCGGGTCATAGTGCTGCCGAGAGCCATGTTGCGCGCTCTGATGTAACCGCCGAGAGTCCATTTCGTGTCGCTCTCCCCTTCACTGGCTGGAATAATCGTGCGGGGTTTCTCAAATAAATCTAATGACATTTAACCCCGCGGTAACGCATTAGCTGTTTCTAAACATCTTGCGATGTTTAAGTGCTTAGGGATTCAAATCAGCGATGACTGACTGGTTAAGCATTTATGATCCGCCTGGGTATGACACGAAAGTTGATGTCATGAAAGTTGTCGTGCCCATGCCAACCCGACCTGACCTGGCCTTTCACCATTTCATTGTCCATTGAATGACCATTTCACCCTCGTCCAGACCTGTTCTGTTAGGTGTGTGCTGATGTCTCAACTCTCAGACATGCTGCTTACGAGATTGTTTATCCGGCGCCTCGCTGGCATTCGACAATCATCCGAATGTCCTCTGTAGGTTTTATGGCTTCACATTGATGGATCAGATTAAACGTTCTCTGGCACTTATCGTTCTGCGAGCTGATTTATGAGGCCATAAAAATCGTCTGGGCGTCCTACCTGTTAGTGAGGCGCGCCAACCAAATCATGATTCTAAGGTCTATGTGAGTTGTTGACGTGAAACATGCTAGAGGACTGCTAGATATTTATCATTGGTGCATAGTTATCCGTAAGTGGTCGCCTATATGAGTCATGTCCCTCATGGAATACGTCATATGCATTTTCCACTGACGTTTATTTGATGCCGCGAGATGTTTGTCTGGTATATGTATGTTCGTTGACATTGAATTAAGTAGTGTCATTCATAACCACTAAACAGTGCTGTCGTCATAGTGCATACCGTATACTTTGTTAATGGGCATGGCGTGCATCTTTCCCCTACCATATTTCATCCAAAGTTTCTTCTTATTTTCCCAACTGTATGGCAGCTCTCATTTAGTCTTCTCTTACTCTCATTTATTTTTCCTCATATCTTCTATCTCCATGGATCCTCCCTCATCTCTCCCCTTGTACCTCGCATCTAACCCCGTCTCCCCTCCCCTCCCGCAGGACCGTATCACGCAGATGGAGGAGACGCACCACAGCACCAACGAGGAGCTGCAGGCCACCCTGCAGGAGCTGACCGACCTGCAGGACCAGCTGGCCGCCCTGCAGGACGACAACAAGCAGCTCCTCCAGCAGAAGGCCGTGCTGTTCGAGTCGCTCTGTGAGCAGACAGAGCGGCTGGAGGACTCGAAGCAGCAGGTGCAGCAGCTGCGACAGCTGCTCATCAAGGAGGAGGCCGACCGGCCCAAACTGCAGGAGCGGGAGGTCATGCTGCAGGATCTGATCAAGGTAGGCGGGCGCGTGGTGGTCGGTGCGGGTGGTGGGGAGACGGGATGAGTGAGATGTAGGCTGTCATTCAGAAGGGTTATATGGCAAGCTATGTCTTCTGTGGAAAAAGACGTTTTGTCTACGAAGTGAGGTGTGGTAGATATTTGACCCGACAATAGTTTTTAGAGGCAGTTAGATGAACGCCGTCCCATTTCCACGCTGTATGCTTTTTTGTCTCCGTTCTGTGGGGTACTAGTTTGTAAAGGCCTCGTCCTCAAACTCTGTCCGGCTGCCGGCCGGTGTTCCGTCTCGGTTCACCGAAGCGGTTCGTGTGTCTCAGCTGTGCGAGCGGTGGCTTAGGATAGGGCGGTCTTCCGTGGATCAGCGACTTGGGAAACCAGTGACCCATAATAGGGCGATGACCCGAGTCATGTTGAAGGAGCCAGGAATGCGGTGACCATGTTTAGGGGGTTTTCATGAGGAGCAATGGGCGGTGGCAGGAGTTTTTAGACCTAGGAGGTAGGTACGGGCGGCAATCTACCCTTCCCTACGATTACTTACTCCGGTCATCGGTGACCCGCGGACGTGGGTTGGTGACCCGTGCTAGGACGGTGACCTCTGTAGGCGGTGACCCGATAAATTGTCGGGTACCGGCTGCTGGACAGATGAGGCAGATGTTTGACCAGATGGCGCTCCGTCCGACACGGTCCATCGCGCAGGGCGGGTGGGTTGGAGATGGTGGAGGGTGGACAGGACGAGAAAACAGACTGTAAGGTAGACACAGAGAAGGCTGTGGAAGGCACAATGCCGGGAGGTGGATCCGGGGTAGTCCAGGGTTGAAGGGTGAGGTAATCTGATGATGTATTGAACTCCCCACGGACGCCGCGTAAAAGTTATGACTCGGATGTATGGGAGGATTCGAGCTCCGGTTCCACTCTATTGATTAACGCTTCATTGATGCGTATGATATGCATATCTGAGTGAGAGTCATGCTCAATCAATCAATCAATCAATCAATCAATCAATCAATCATGTATTGAGTCCTCCATGTGAATGGTTTTTCAGTGCTCTCGTCATACAATCATTCACAATCTATAAAACTACAAGTGGGTATAAAACACACATCAATAAGAATGACGCACAGTATAAAAGTAAAGAGAATCGTCTGTACCAGTAAGATACTCAGATGGCAAAATGTGAAGTTAAGAATGCAAAATACGCGGGTAAAAAGTAGACAAAGTAAATAAAAGTGAGCAGCGCAAAAAAAAAATCATCACAAAATACATCACAGCTTGTTTGCCAGAAAGCTAACGATGGAGACCGTTCCACGATTTTACTGCTCTAAAATGAAAAGTACGCCTGGCTCGCTCTGTTCTAATTTTAGGCAGGTCCAGCTGATCCCCACATGTGCCGCGAGTGAGCCTCCTATTCACATCAGAGCGACGCATCACGAGTCCAGCTAGAGATGGCGGCGCATCCGACGAGAGAATCCTACGCAGCATCGCTATGTCTCGGTCCTCCAACATCTTGTCAAACTTCGGCCATTCGAGAGCTTCCAGAGCTGCGCTAATGTGGTCGCGTTTAGACAGTCCTGTTACAATGCGCGCCGCGAAGTTAATGGCCTTCTGCACACGTCGCCTCTGGGTTGCGCAGCAGCCTCCCCAGACGGTACAACAGTACATTATGTGGGGGAATACAAGGGCCTCGATAAGCATCTTTTTTACTTCATACGGTAGCTTATGTCTCAACTTAGATAGGCCGACTAGTACATGGTAGCAGCGGCGGGTCACCAACGACACCTGCTTCTCCCAGGTCAGTGAAGAGTCAAAGAACACGCCTAAAATTTTGATCTCGTGACTAGGTTTAATTTCGCAAATGCCAAAGTCAATAGTAAAATTTGCACTACATATTTTTCTCTGCGGCTTTACTAGCAAAGTTCAGTCTTAGTTGGGTTGATTTTTAGCCTGTTCTGGGTGTACCATCGGAGAGCCACCTCCAAAGTACACTCCATACGCCGTTTTAGGTCGTCCAAATTAGAAACCGTATCAGAGTCAATAAACTGAATGTCATCGGCGTACATGACCTGCTTGCCACTGGGTAAATGAGACATAAGGTCGTTAGTAAAAAGTAAAAACAATTTTGGACCCATTAGTGACCCCTGTATCACGCTGTATCACGCTCAGGTGTTGCTATTTCGGTGAGCGTCATTGCTCCCACTGCAGGATCTTCTTCAGCTGACCTTGTAGAGGCCGCTGAGTCATGTGTTGGTCCGATGGTAGCCGTTTTATGCCTCATCCAGTGGCTGATAGTGCCTCTTTGGTGAGGGTGTGTCGAGGCGATCGTCTAAATATCGGCACGCCCCAAACGTGCCCAGTGAGCTAATCAGTTGGGCTGGGCTGCAGGCTGGTCTTTGTATCGTGAACTGACTATGTGCAGTCCGTGGTTCAATAACCTCGTAATTTCTGTTTTTATTTTGGTATTTTATTTTGTATAATTTAGGATGCTATGAGCTTACATTAGGCACTTATCTACGAATTATGACACCAAAGTGTTTTCAATTAGCTGTCTGATTCTATCTACAGCTAGTCGGTATTTAAGTCTGTTTTCTGAATAGCTGACCGCTGTCCGTGCGCCCCTCACTACCTGCCCTGTCTAACACCCTCGCTCCCCCCTACCCCACAGGGCGCCCACGCCGAGCGGGACGCGCTGCAGTCCCGTCTGGACGGACTCCAGGAGCAGCTGGAGGCGCGCCGGGAGGCCGAGGCCGCGCACGAGGCGGAGAAGGCCGCCCTCCAGGACCGACTGCGCCTGCTCGAGTCGACGGTCGAGGCGGCGACGGCCGAGCGGCGCCAGGTGGAGGGCCAGCTGCAGGAGGCGCGCCACGAGGCCAGCCACGCGCAGATCGAGGCAGATCGTGTGCAGGAGCTGCTCGACAGCGCCAACAGCAAGGTGCGGACCGCCAGAGGGACGGGGGAGGCGGCGTGTTCTGATGGTGGATGCGTGTTGCTTGCCGTTACAATTGTTTATCCCCTCTGCGGATTTCGATGCCAATTTCCGGTTGAGTTATTTTTGTATGATAAGTCCCTGTCTTATTTTTTGAGCCTCTTTCTCAAAGCCCATGTAGTTTCCAGTTGTTTGTAAAATAAACGTGCTAAATCCATGTCCATCATCCTGCTATGTTGAAAAAAATTGCAGTGGTGCCACGTCCTTTGTTCTACCAGTCTGTGTTTATATCCGTCGCGGCAGCAGCTATTTTGCATGGTTTATGATTCACGTTATTGATGTGTACCCGCACTGATTGATTTGTTTGCACGATGTGTCTGTGGTGTGTCTCTTAAAGTATGTGTGTAGTCCTTGGGTGCAACTCTGACCGCGGCATGTTGTGTGTATCCGTCCCGTGCCTGTCTGTGCATTTGTGTGTGCTGCCTTGGTACAACCCTGGTACGGCCATTTGCGCGCCCTGCCCTAACCACTGTGTTGTGTGTAAACATGTGCCTATAGGTGTGTGCTGCCTCGGCACGTCTCTGGTATGATTATTTATATGATCTACCCTGCCGCGGCCACTGTGTTTTGTGTGTGTGTGTGTGTGTTTTCTATCCTGACCGCTGTGTGTTGTGTGCTGCTCGGACCGCTCTGCGTCGGTACGTCTCTCAGTCCATCCCAGTGAGTCACATAGCTCGTCTGCCAACACCGAGCCACAGTCCCAGCACTGCCCCACTGATCCTCCGTGCAGCTGACCTCTGCACCGAGCATCTGCCCGTGCCGACGGTCTGCCTCTGCGCACATGCTGATTGTGTTGATTGTGTGCTCCGCCCGAACGCGCTCAATCACAACTGGCGTGTGCGCTTCTGTGGTCTCGGGGCTGGGTTGGGTGTCACTTTGATAGCTCATACAGGGTGTAACGAAATTATCCGGACATCTATTTTTTCGCCATATCTGCTCGCACAGTTTCTTCTTTAATGTGAGAAGCTGGAAAATCAGATGAATGCATACCTCTGGTATCTGCTCTCAACTCAGCAGTGACCTGACCTTGCGAAATGACTCTTGCTCTGAGTAAGAGTCGAGTCGCCGACGGGTTCATTTGATAGTTTTCGTTTAAGGCAGTGGAGAGAAGGGAGTACAGTCTCTCGTTTCGTAGTAAGGCTATACGTGTTTTTTTTTCATCACTGTTTATTTGATGCACCACATTTCGAATCATACACGACCTACATACCTATATCTACTTCATACATAATACACATGCATTACATACTTCCCCTTGTTCGTTCGTCCGGGAAAATCAGTGAAGGTGCCATCTTCATAGCGGCGGCGGAAACAAACCTGGGCGGACGCGTCGGCCGCGGTGCGGCCGGCCACGGCAGCACGGAAAGGCGAGACGAACCACGACAGCACGGACGGCGGAGGCGGGCCAGACTCTCACTCAGCTCTGCTTCTCAGCTTAGACGGCACAATTGGGGGTCGGGCAGATGGCGCCACCACCCCACCCACCCCGCCGCCACCCGTCCAGCCCCTCGACACCATCGCGCACGCTATAGGAATTGCATTGTACAAAAGGATGGAAACATTTTGAAGGATGTTAATGGAATGCGATTTCCGGTGGCGGGTCATCAGCCACCGCCCGCACCGCCCGGCGAAGGGGTATCGCGGGCGGCGCCCCCTATCCACCGGCCGGACGTGCGAGCCGTCGACTTGTAGTGCCGGCGCCCCGCACGCCCGGCCGGCCGACCGGCCCCAGTCAAAGAGGCCGGTCCCGGGTTGGCCCGGATGGGTCATAGGAGCGGTGGCTGATTTTCAGTTTGATCGCTTAGATCGCAAGGCTATACGTGTTGGTGGCATGGTGGCATGAGTCAGAAGCTGGTCTGTCAGCAGCTGGACATCAGCAGCAGCCAGTAGCACATCTGCCTGAGGCGTAATAAGATGGGACTTGGTGGCAGAGTCAGCCCGGCCTCGATCGCAAAAGGTGCCCTCTGCCAAGTGGTGAGGAGAGTTGTCAAGATAGCGACAAGGAAAGGGTACCAATTAATCCACAAACTGACTCGAATTCTTACCAAGGCAGATAATAAGAGGTCCCATATCATGATTCACCGTTACCCGCCCTTTAGCTTGGTTTTACTACCCTTCAAACTGAAAAAGACAATGGAATCGACGGGAAAACAACCAGTCCACCACCTTTGGCCTCAGGTCAGGGCGTGTCCACTGGTCGAAGGAAGACATGAATGAGATGGCCTGGTCGGATGGGAATCTGTTCGAGCTGCGATATCCGTTGAGCCGTCAAATCGGCCATGTGTGGGCTGCCAGCAGCTCGAATGTGCCGGCCGTCGCCGGCGTCAAACATCCGGGCAAAATCCAGACCTGGAGCATGTTCAGCTGCTGTGTAATATTCAAGTTGCTCATGACGACACAGAAAACCACTATCAGTGACGAGTATTACTGGCGCAACATCCTGGCTAGCGATTGGTTGGAGCCACTCAACCAGACGGCACAAGAGGGCTCGGTTTCTGAACGTGTACCGATGCCTGATTCAAGCCGCGCAGTCTTCATGCGGGGCGGCGCACCACCTTCAAGCCCCTAGCAGAATGAGAAGTGATGCCGAGAGGACCTATTTTTCTTCTGGGCTAAAGGGTTCGGGCTTTGGAAATAGTTTCCATGCAATTCCATCGATATCTTATAGACTATATTGTCCAGCAGGAATGAATGAGGGGACACCTGCCACCAGCGCCGCCCAACTGTGGGCACAGGTTAGTAAGGCGCTACTCTATATGAAACCCACTGTGCTGGAAAACCCAGTGGCGGGAATGCTCCAAAAATTTGTACCTGCGCTTTTATGAAAGGTGGCTATATAATAATTCAAAAGGGAAAATATCAGATTGGCTTGCTTCTTAATTACAGCGCGAAGAAAGATGTCCGGATAATTTCGTTACACCCTGTAATTATGAAACGAGCCAGATGAGCTGATTTGGATGGCGGTGTACTTGAGTTGGGTCAGCTTCAGCACAAATGCATAAGGGCACGCTGCAATGTAGCTATTCGGTGCTGAAGACGTTGCACTTTATTTGCAGTATTGCAACATGCACTGTGTTTAGGACAACCTTATGTACCGTTTTACATGGCACACTGGCACATTCAGCGCTCTGCCACAGTTGACCTGGTTATGCCATGCTAATTCCTTCTTTTTACAATTTTTTTAAATCAGTATCATTTCACTCAAATCACTTTGATTTTTTCCTCCCAATTCTATAGCCTATCGAGGCCCCGCTCATCACTCACTCAGTGACTGCAGTGGCTCCTTCACAGCGCACCCTCTGGCACACTGCAGCTCTGAAAAAAAAAAACTAAACTCTCATTGCGCGTAGCCCATTCGCCTTCACACTGGCACCTCACCCTGCCCCCATCGTCCCGTCAGATCGCCGAGCTGCAGCAGGCGGCGGCGGCCAACAACAAGTCCGAGCTGGAGGCGCTGCTGGACGCCGTCCGACAGGAGAAGAACAGGGTGGACGAGCGTGCCGCCCGCCTCCAGGAGACTGTCAGCCGCGCCCAGTGCGAGAAGGCCACTCTCGAGGAGCAGGTGGCATCACTACAGCAGGAGAATAAGGTGAGAGATGGGTGACGGGCTGCCTTCCCTTTAGCGTGATGGTATGGTATGGTAGAATTATTTGAGAACAGCTAGGAATCCTCTTAATCGTCAATGGTTCGCAATAAGCAAGAGGACAGTCATGAGAAATAATAAGTAAGTGGCTAGTTTTAATGTCTAGCATGTGTCCGACTGCCAGTTTCGTGCATGGGGTAATGAGGAGGAGGTCTCCAGTAGGGTCTGCTTCCTCGACTACACATGAATTATTTAATGAGCGGCAGCAGGATAGCCAGGCCACCCCTCCCGGAGGTGTACTTGGTCGGGTTATGGGCCGGCGCGGCGGCGTCTGAGCCCGTTTGGCCCCTCCCAGGGGTCTGGGTCTTGCCTGCAGTGACAGTAATGTGTTCTCTGCTGCTCTGGGATGAGCGTCATGTTGGGCCATTGGGTGGGGAACGGACGTGTTGCGTTTCTGCCGTCTGCGCGTAGACTGGATGATGATTACATTGTTATGGGGAGTGAATGCAGTTCATGCTGGCTGTTAACTTCTGCTAGCTAGGCGTTGGTCAAGTGAATGAGAAACTACGTTGATGTCTGTTTGATTATTTTTTTCTGATGTTGAATACTTTAATTGCGTTCTTTTGTGTGTCGGAATGCTGATTCAACCTGACTGCTTCATCTGATTACGCTGTGTATAGTATCGCTAATGGCAGAAGCCACTCACTTCTAGAGTCGCATCATCCAGCTGGCTGATGTGCTCAGCCATAGATAACATGAACTACCGCTCAGCTCACGCCTCCCAGCTACTTGACCGTGTGTTTTTCTCCCCTGTCAGGTGGCCAAGAATAACGCCAAGAAGGAGCTGAGTGACGCCCAGTACCGGTACGACCAGCTGGCTGAGGAGAAGGCAGCTGTTGTGGCAGCTTCAGAGCAGCTGCAGCAGTCCATACTCGAGCTGGAGGCCACCTGCCAGAGCCATCTGGAGGACAAACGAGAACTCAAGGTACTGGGAGAGGAACATAGGTGGCGGGTGTGTGGTCGGTGGTTAGTGATGCGTTCTGGGATTTGCAGTCGGAGGAAAGTATTGGGTTATTGATGGATGGTTCGAACTGCTTCGCGGCGATGCGTATCATTTGTTTCTTGGACTGTTGATGATAATCATTCTCAAAATGACATAAATACGAGGCTGTTGAAGAATGATAAAGTGAGGGAGGAGTTTCCTCTCCAGTCGCCAGCCGTTTATGGGTGTACTGCAAACACTTTTCGGTTGGCATATCGGGTGCCAGTATGTCGCTTAACTCCTAGCAGGTAAACGGCTCACTCTCTCTTCCTCTTATGTTAATTTTAACAGACCCCTTATAGCCTGTTAGGTAGCCCGGCCAAGTGTTGTACCCGACTTTCTGTTTTGTGATTTGTCCGATCCACCCGTTGTGACTTTGACTCCCTCCCCCTGTCGCTACCCAGGCCAGTCTGAGTGAGCAGCAGAAGCGGGCGGCCGAGCTCCAGGAACGGGTGCGCTGTCTGGAGGCGGACGTGGCCGAGGCCACCGACAAGCACCGCCAGGCGTGCGAGGAATGGGCGCAGTTCCAGGCCGACCTGCTCATGTCCGTCCGCGTCGCCAACGACTTCAGGGTGAGAGAGAAAGAGGGAGGGAGTGGGGTGCTGAAAGAGTAAGAATAATGAGTGGGGTGCCGTGGGTGTGTTGGAGAATAGAGGCAGGTGAAGGACTGCTCAAGGCCGAAAGAATGTGGAAGGATAGAATGGTGGGAAGGATGAAAGCTCCAGCAAAATAAAAAATTGGAGAGGTACTCGTCTTCGCTCACTGAATTGATCGCAGCGAAAAGCTGGAGATTCAGCAGCATTGCAGTGACGCACACTCGAAAGCGCTCCGGCAAAAGTTTTCCTCGGGAGAGTATTGAGCCGGATTTCGGAAAATAATTCCTTATAGCGACTTGGGTATCTACTTGGCTGATCGGCTACGACTAGTGGGGTATCGACCAACCCACAGCCCGACCGAACCAGGCCGGCCCTCCCCCACTATGTGATCCGCCAGACGCCTCTGCCGTCCCTGTTGGCAGGCTGTCTTCAGCTTGCCCCGGTTAGAGGCTGTGTGGCGACCGTAGCCCCGGTTTGAGGCTGTCTGTGGCTGGCCGCAGTGACAGATGGGTGTCAATTTATCGGCATCACGTACCCCCGTGTGATTTATACTCTCGCCGGAGCCGCGGTTAGTTAGAAAATGTGACCACTGGCTGGTGAGCTGCAAGGAACACTGCCGGGCCCGACCGTCCTAGCAACGTGTGGGGAGTCTATGGGAATCTGAGTCTATTTTAGAGGTTGATTCTCAAAGGGATCCTGGAAGACGCTTGGGAGGTAACTAAAGCATTGATTTATTTAATGGTAGTGATGCACCCGTACCGTATCGTATGTCGTATTAAATTAAGTACTCTGAATTAAAGTGAAATATCATATACATACTGCGGTCGGTGGTAGGAGCCACGGGGTGGCGGCAGGAGGAATGGCTGCCGAGGACGGTCGGCCGACCCAGAGTGGCCCTCGAGAGGGCTATAGAGGAGGTGACCGGGCCGGCGATCGATCTGCTCCGACACCGGGCAGACGAACGGGTGGAGACAGAGGTCCACGAACGGATAAATGAATGAATGAATGAAGAACAAGACGTGGACGGGCAAAGACACTTGGACTTTAAGTGGGCGCTGGTGACCTTTACATTTCGTGCGCCTTTAAAATTAATCCGCCCTTTAGCTTCATTGTGGAACGTGAAGCCAACAGACGTATGTGCAAAATGCAAACTGTGTAGACTGTAGATGAGTGGCCAGAGACAGAAGACTATTGTCTTGAGCAGTCGGTCCGGCCTAGTGAGAGTTGGAACGAACAGAGAGAGTTCCGGAGCGAGCCGGTCGTTCAGGCAGAGGAGAGGAGCGACGCTGTCATACAGACCAACTGGGTCAGAAAAGGTCGCCCTCGCCAGGCGCTTCTTAGAAAGCTCATCCCAGTCGGCGGCGTCCTGACTTTGAATTTGTTCGGCAAACTTTGGTGTCACTCGAATGTCATTTTCGTTTGCTGACTCCATCCGTGTATCTTGTGCAAAATGCTGGGTTATGAGTTTGAAACTTGTTTGTTGGAGTTCGAGCAAAGTAATATGCCAGCAAACAGTTGCAGGGCCCTTAGTCAGGCCGCGTATTGAAGCAATCAGGATGAGTGTTTTATCGTGCCCCGCTAAGAAATAACACTCGGAGGTGTCTTGCTGCACAAACACCTACTATATTTCACGGTGTTTAGAACAGCTGAACGCAATTTCTTGAATCACACAATTTCTGGGGTAGTACCAAAGTTGGTAGACATTGTTTCACGCGCCATTTATAAGGTTAGCGTAGCTGTAGTACAGCTCAACAACGTCGCTGCTTACGACATGTAATGGTGGCCCACAATCTACAGGATGGTCATTCATAGTTATTTCTTTTTTCGTTCGTAGTCAACTTTTCCAGTTGCTCGCTGTCAGGAGCGTATTCGGCTGATTGTTGAGTTGGGTCGATTGTGTGACCATCGTGAGCATCATACTCAGAACACACTCTTCTGTTAAATGCCATATCCGCGCTACGCAGTCTATATGCTGGATGTATTCTCCCTCCGTCCCTTCCTGGCCGTGATTTAGCGTCGTTCCCTCCTCGGGGGACCCGCGCTCGACCCAGACTCGCTCCGCCGAGTCCCATCTCGAGTCTCGTCGTGACTCGAGTCACGTTCGAGTCCAGTCGGCTGATGAACGCTTCCGGCGACTGCCGACGAGGAGCTGAGGTCGCCGACACGAAAAGACTGACGACTTGCCCGCGGACGTGCAGGGAATGATGGCCAAATGATGTTGGCGGAGGATAAACGGCGGGGACGTTGAATGCTGAAATACCTGAAGGTGGGCCAAGTCGATCGAAGGCAGTGTGTAGCGGACATACTGCGGTGTTCCGACCTCAGAAACGTCGCATCGAATATAAATGAATGGCATGG
Organism: Amphibalanus amphitrite; assembly: GCF_019059575.1. NCBI lineage: Eukaryota > Metazoa > Arthropoda > Thecostraca > Balanomorpha > Balanidae > Amphibalanus > Amphibalanus amphitrite. Next base: position 277,860 of record NW_024881676.1, read on the forward strand.
GTTTGCAATGCACTCACTGCATTCGACATTGAGGAATGAAGTGCTCGTCCATGCCATTCTAAATTTTATCTGGCTCTTTGTGATGCTGGGAAGCTGCGTGTGGAAACATTGGTGTAACAAAATAACGTTGACAATAGTTGTAAGTCAGCCGCGTTGGAACACGGCCCTCGCTCCTACTTTGATCCGTCCGTCGTCGGCCTTTACGTCTATCGTCCGAACGGACGGCCGCCCGTCGAAGGTCACCGCCGCTGGAAAAGTCGCCAGGCGCTCAGACGGGAGTTACGGACATCTATTGATTGCCAATATCGTGACCGTCGCAATATGAAGGCGATCTTAGCATGACAAGGACGCAATATTGGCTGCGTAGGAGGGCGGTAATGGCCCGTACAAAAGGACATGCTCGGTCTGATGAGACATTGTTTACTTATTTACGTTCATACATTTGCGATGAGCAATTTGGAGTCGCGTTGCTGACAAATTTATTAGTGTTATTGCGTGCGTACTGTGCATGTGTTTGAGGATATATTGAGTTTCATCGGTGATCTCGACTGATGTGGCAGCATAAATTGACATTTTATTTGGCTTCGCATGAATCATTTTCTGTCCCTTCCACCTCTTTTCCAATGTTTTTAGATATGCCTTCACTGATGATACCTTCGCACATGCTGATTCTATTTCCAGCAATCTCGGCTTTCCATCCCGGCGGCCCCAGGGCCCTTTACGGCCCTTTTGCCTTTCCCTCATGGATATATGAAGGCGGGAGAGCTCTGCGCTCCAATCTCCCAGTGTTGTGACCGCCTCTTTCTCTTCCTCAGACGGAGGCGCAGGAGCATGTGGAGAAGATGGCGCTGGATAACCACCGTCTGCGGGAGCGTGTGAGCGCGCTCAGCTCTGACCTGGAGAAGGCGCGCGCCGCCGCCGCCGTGCCGCCCAGCCCGCCGGCGCCCACCGGGCCGCCGTCGCCGGGCGGCGAGCGGCGCCCGCTGCGCACCGTGCAATCGCCGGCCGACGGACGCCAGACCCGGCCCGGCCTCATGACCCGCCAGGACAGCAAACTGTGCGTCAAAACACTCATCGAGACCATCGAGTCAGCCAACAAACAGGCCAAGGCCGGTAGGTGTCGGGGAGACGGGCGGGATAGTGTGGGAGAGGGAGAGGACTTCTAAGTCGTGTTTGTAATTACAGCTAAGCCACACACTGCAGCACTATCCCTTTCATCAGCTACCATTTCCACCTGCTGTCGTCTATTTTTATACCGCCCTCAGTCCAATTTTAGATCACCTGCCGTCTATTCCTATCCACCACGAACACTCGCATGTCGGCGGGGATCATTTGTAGCCAGAAATCGTCGGCCAGTTTCATCCATTCTGTGTGGTGGTCATTGGGCCCATGTTTTGCGCTCGTCCACCGGCCATTGGTAATGGAGCCCCTGTCACGTCGGTGAACGGGCTCGGGCGAATGATAATGGAAAGGAAGCGGAGAAAACGCCCGGCCGCCTGCCCAGCGGTCGATGGGAGGGGGGATGCTGGGTCGGAGGGGGTAGCTGAGCTGAGCGGGGTTACGGCTGGGTGGTTATTCTTTTCTGGGCGTTATGATCGCCTCCATTTGCTGCTGCTGCTCGACATCGTGGCTTTCTTTGATTAAGAGTTTAGAAGTTCAGACAGATGTTGTGGACATTGTTATGATGAAAAGGACATCTACCAACATGACATATTTCAGGCTATTCTTGCACGAAATCTAGCATCTTTAACCAATCCCCCATTGATTCCCGAACATCGTCTCTGATCTCCCATCGGTCATTTGTTTCAATACGTTCCCATTCATCCCCGCCTCCCCCACCCCGTCACATCTTTCTCTCTGTGTTTACCGATCTGAGCCTCCCGCGCGTTATTTCTCTGGGGAGCCATTGTGCTGATCGGTGGGAGTCCGGCCTCTGCTCGCCCGGCGGCAGGACGGGTCACAGATGGCGAGTTATTGGTCCGTGGGGGTGCCCCGGTGATGTGTGTGTTGTGTCCACGGGACACTCTGTGTGGACCCAACAGGTGGAAGGACAGGGTGTGATCGAGATCAATGTGGGGGTGTTGTTTTTTTGTGGAGTGACGGGACGTAATGTTAGCTATGTTTTCGTCTTTTTTTGTGTGTGTAATTGTGTGCGTCTGTTTGTCGGCCATTGTTAGTTGTCGATGTCTAAGACTGATTGTGCTATTTTCATTTCGATGTCATGTCAATATTTATTTTATCAATGGAAGGTTGCAAGCTTCTGTTTCTTAGCGCTTCCGTCCCAGCCTCAGTGTTTTTGATAGCGCCATTAGGTTAGACGCAGCACCACCAACCCATCACAATCAGTAGCACTCTACCGTCAATATTTCCCGACTAAAAGTGACTTCGGTGATCAGAATTTCAGCTAAATATCCCCCAGCGCCCCATTTGACGTCGTTTCGGGCCACCACGGCCCCATTTTATCCTCTCCTCTGCCGGTGGAGCGAACCGCTCTGTCCAGCCTAGTTACGTTGTGGATCATATGAAGCCTGGCCCGAACGACTTGTTGCTAACGGCTGTTGTTGCAAAAGGTTGTAGCGGCAGTGTATTCCCTTGTTTGTGGGTGTGATTGATTGTTTTGTACGTGTTGCGTTAGGAAACGATGCAATGTGTTTGTCGGAGAAAAGAATAGATGGTGTTTAAAACTTACCGGGGAGATCCTATGCAACGTGTTCGGCAACACTGTGAAGCTATTAGCTCTGATGGTGTGTGGGGGTGAGAAGCTTGTGCCCGAGCGAATTCTATTTGAGCCACCAGTCTGTCACCCGTAGCGATACTTTTGTGTTAAAGTTGGCAAGGTACGAAACTTTCGCCGGATTGGTTTTGAGGATGCACGCGTACTTGTGAAAAGTTTTACCATCTAAGGCCTATTTAAAGACAAAGTTATCCAGGCCTAAGGAACGAAGTTGCGTTAATTACAGTAGAGTATCCCTCCTACATTATCCGAACAATGCGTCTCTTGGTAACTGAACTTAAGTGGCTTACGTAACACGTCCAGGTAAAATGCAGAGAAAAATATAGTTTCTTGATTGTTGTGCTTTGTCGCATCGTATTATTACGGGCTATTTCTCGATAACTGCAGCATTTTTTTTTTGCGATACTACGCAACCACTTGGCGTCTTCATTCATCATATCACTTATGCCATGTGTCCGACTCGGTCACTTCTCCTTGGTCAGATATGCGTGCGGATCAATACACCATGGAGTATGCGTCGTGATCAATCAAACTATCTCCGCACATGTGTCTGACAGTGCCGCCCCGCCCCCGCTTGGTACGCACAAACGGTACGCCGCGGTGGCAATGTCGGCCCGCCGCGTGTGATAACAGCTGTGGTTGTGTGCTTGTGTGTGTTCGCTGGTCGGTACTGGCGTCTCATTACGCCCGGCGTTTGCGCCTGTCACTCTGGATCTCGGTGGCCCGGGTGACACTGTCCCGATGGGGTGCCGGGACGCTGAGACGCCGTGGTGCGTCGGGTCCCGTGCTAGGGGGTGGGTGGGTGATTGTGTGCGACTAGCGCTTAATTGCGACTGAATTACGCGTGTGGAAAGGATTGTTATGGCTGGGCATTTGGGCAATGAACATGATATGTTTTGATTTGGCCGACAAAACTGCGAAATTTTGCAAATGCTGCTTCGGGTGGACAGGAGCATATCGTTGGTGGCAATATTGTAGTTTTTTCTTTATAAACCTTTGAATTACACATCACACCTCCCTCCCCAACTCAAGAGAGTTTCTGACCTCGCCCTCTGACCCCTCCCTCCCGGCTCCCCTCCATCAGAGAGCCGCAGCTCGTCGCAGTCGAGTCTGAACTCTGAGCCGCAGCACCAGCACCCGCGCCTCACGGCCTCTGCTAGCTCGCCGCTGTTCCCGGCGCCGGCGCTGCGGGCCGGCGCGGACTCGAGCGGCACCGCGCCCGTCACTTCCCCCGGCCTGCGGCCCTTCTCACGCAGCTACACAGGTGAGAGACGGGAGAACTTGCCGCTGAGGTGTGAGATGTGTGAGAAATGTGGTGTGTGAGATGGGATGGAGACTTAACCGTCTGTTTTTAGCCCTATCCCAATCCCGGTGTAGTGTGGTTAACGTTATTGGATCTCCGTCCGCCTAGTCCGAAAAGCCACGGCTCGGTTTTAATTGTTATGTTTTATTTCGCACTGCGCGGCGTCCCACACGAGTTGGCCGAATTGGCCATCGTTTCTGTTCGTGTGCCTGTGCCGGCGTCTGGTAATGGCTCCCGGGCTGCCACTGCCAGCCGTCTCCGTACGGCGCGGTTCGTCCCCGGACGGCGGAGAGCGTGCGGCCGCCCTCCCGGTGGGACGGCACGAGTTTGGCTGCTGCCAGCTCCCCGGGGGACGCTTCCGGCGGGCGGGATCAGAAGCTGCCGACCGGAAATGGTCCCCTTCCGTCGGGTCTGCGCGGCTCGGTGACGCTTCTGTCTTGTGGTGATGGTGGATGGTGATGGTTGTCCGTGCATGCTTGCGAGATGGTGAGGTGAGAGTATGGTATCCAGGCGCTTCGTTTTTATATGGGGATTTGTAAGCAAGAATTTCCCTTCTCCCGTGGCGTTCCCTGATGACCAGTAACCTTTTTTTTTTTTGCAGCGTATCGTGCCGAGAGGCGCTCGGGTAGGTGGTCGGAGTGTTTCACCCATTGAGTGCCTGTATGTCCGTATTTAGTGTGCTCGCTGTGTGACATGACTAAATTCACAGATCTGTCGAAACCTAGCCGGACTGATACGTAGAAGTAGACATGACCCGTAGAGATGTCGTGTGAGATTGTCTTGTCAACTGACGCTGGTCAGGACGGTTTCTGTAGTTGTTTTATCCCGCATGCTGCTCTTAGCTTTCAATTAGCAATGCTGAGTAGATTTGTATTGTAGTTCTGTCACCTCCCTTGTCACCTTCGTTCCTCCTTGTTACGAGCGAGCGAGCGCAGCGAGCGAAGTGAGTCTTTTCAATATAACGGAAAAATCTCAGTATGAGCGGCCCGGCCCGGCCCGGCCTGTAACGCTTTTGAGAGGCTTATATCTCAGTAACCGCTGGACCGATTGGCCTGCGGTCTTTTTTGTTGGGTAGCCCCATCCCTTCTACCCCGTAATTGACTACTTTTGATACATCTCAGTGACCGTCGTGGCACGTGCCACGTGAAAAGTCAAGGGTGTTCAAGCTGTTTTGCAAAAGTAGTGATTTTGTGAGGCCCATATCTCAGCAGCCGCTTGGGCGATTGTCTTGCGGTAATTTTTGTAGGGTAGCTGCATCCCTTCTACCAAAGGTCGGATATTCTTGATCTATGTGAGGGACCCCCACTGCATGTGCAAAATGCAAAAAGAAGAGGTGCCAAATTTGTTCCCATTTCAATAACTCGGTAATGACTGGGGCGATTTCGCTGAAACTTGGTATACAGGTAGGCACCCACCAGGCAATGCATTCCCATGTGTTGCGGTTAGGGTGCTACTGCACGTGCGCACGTGCAGGGGGCGTTTCCAGATCTCGAGAACGGCTGGGCCGATTGCGCTCAAATTTGGTACACGGTTGGGGACCAGTTAGTAGGGTGCCGTGCAAAAGTCATTTTGGACCCCGTTTGCACGTGCGCACGTGCAAAATGCCGCTTCCAGATCTCAGGAACGGCTGGGCCGATTGCGTTCAAATTTGGCACACCGCTAGCGACCGGTTAGAAGGGTGCTTTGCACAAGCCCGTTGGAAGCACCCTCTCGCCCTTCCGCACGTGCAGGGCTCACTATCTCGCTCGCTCGTTCTTCGCCCAAAAGGCGTTTTACTGGTGTTTTATTTTGTTGTAATTTTACCTCATACACCAAAGCACACACGCTCAAGAATTTATATGATATGAACTAGCCGTATACCGATTTTTCCCGCGGCACTATCTATCATAACTCACAGCCAGATGAATCTGAGACGTTTCAACAGTGATTGGATATGCATGATTTCAGCGGCACGAAATGGAACAATTTCCAGTCTCATTTGCAATTCCGTTAGTGCATTTGGCCTATATCCCGTCTCCAGCTCGCCCCAGGACAAAACTGAGGAGCGATCGTAATTCTCAGAGATATCTCGGAGTTGGGTACCTTTCCCGGGAAGTTTACTCTTAAACTCGACTTTGAATTGAGTTGTAGAGGTGTTTTATTGATGACACGTGCTGTTGGAGATTTCGAGAACGACGAAGCGTTTTCGATACCTGGAGTTAAATGGCGCTACAGTAAATCTTGCTAAAAGTATGTTACAGAGGAACTAGCTACGTTCCTGAGCCCATCCGTGTCTGCCTTTACCTTTATATTGTGTTGCAATAACAAGCCGCCCCGCAGCAGCCCAGCTCATATCCCTACTAAACTCTGTTCTCGTCCCACAGACAGCCTATTCAGCAAGGCGAGCACCGACTCTTCAAAGTCGTCACAGCTGAAGACGGAAGAGGGCAAACCGCTAACGTCGATACTAGCTAACAAGCTGGACCCATCACTGAGGCGGAGCAGCTACGGAGACCAGCTGGGTATGTAGGGAGAGGGAGGAGCGAGAGAGAGAGAGAGAGAGAGAGAGAGAGAGAGAGAGAGAGAGAGAGAGAGAGGGGGGAGAGACTCGCTGCTGACTGAACCCCGATGCCTCTGAACTATTCAGAATGTCATCTGGCCCGGCCCATCTCGCTGGCTCCCGAGCCGATGGTGTTATTTGCCTTTACGGCGATGGCGGCCGTTCCATCCATTTGATGTCGTTGTTTCCAAACAAAACCAGACTCCCTATCGGTCCGATGAAACACGCCGGAACCAGTGTCATTTCGGTGATCATGGCTGGTGTGATGGGATACAGATTTATGGCAGTCGTGTTCGGTAGATGAAAATCCTGTGACGTCATTTGAAGCAATATTTCTGACTTTGTTAGCCTTCGGTGGGCTTTCTGTCATACGAGCCATATTCAGTGGACTTATTCTTATTCAGGCTCAGATTGAATGGTTATTTTTAGGCTTCGTCGGGCGCTTGCCTGGCTACTGCTTTGGCTGCTAAATTTTAGACTCACCCATCTCAGCTTCGCTTTTATTTGATTTAATAATTAGGGACTTCTCTCAGAAATCTCCTAATTCTTAGTTACTGCCCAGTCCATCTTCATTCTCCGGTATAAATTACGTTACACCTCACGCATTAAATTATCTCTGAATATCATTGTGCGCAGTTGCTAGGCTAAAACCATTCATCAACAATCGTACAACGTTGGGACCATCTGCACGCACAAAATGATGAATCGCTTATTCTTTGATGCATGGATTTGTATTCAAACCACCATCTTCACTAGCATCCTTTCTCAAAACGCACTCCGGTTGGGAGAATATTAAGTTTTCAATCTCCCGGCTTGTCAGGTTATTTATGCTTCAGACGTTTCCGTATCAGAACCTTGATCGATTAAAAGATATTTCAATTTATTTGGCTCAGCATTTTTTATGACCCTTCTTTATCACTTTACAATTTCTCTCCACTTGTCACCGATTCTTTTGCATAATACCACCGCTAATTCTTTTCCGCAAAATTTGTCCGAGGTCACAGATGGTGCATGGTGCTCTTCCTCTCTCCCCATCTCGTTCTCTACCTGGCTGCATCCCTGTTTTCCTTGCTCATGCCTATTTGTCAAACCATCTCAAAATTGGCATCCTAACCTCATCCATGGATTTATGAAACATGCTCCGAAATGTGTCAAATCATCGCAAGCGAAAGCGCCCCCTAAAGGTCGCAATATCTCCTCACCTATCCTATGTGATAGCTCTCTCGGCCCCAAACATCAAAGCCCCGGTACCACAGCCTCGTACCTCGGGTCTGGGTCGTCCCGTTATCTCAGCGGTTTACGTGCGGCCGTTTTAGCGCTGCCGGCCCAGTTTACGACTGACGCTCCCGCCCGGTCCGCCGCAGATAAGAAAGACCCCTTGGCGCCGCTCGTCAAGAAGGGAGGCAGCAAACGGAACGCGCTGCTCAAGTGGTGTCAGAACAAGACGATCGGATACAGGGACGTGGACATCACCAACTTCTCCAGGTAATTGGGGCGGGGCAGGGTTGAGAGGCAAACGATCAGGTCGGAGAGGAGTGAGCGCTCATGGGAGTGGCATTGATAGTGATGGCGATAGAACCTCTGGTTTCTGGAAGGTTGTGGACTGGTTATAACAGCGCGTTGAAGGTCGAGGTTGTCACTTAATCGATAAATGGATTGGCCAGTACTCGTCGAGCTGGTTGTAAGCTGATGATTTCAGTTCGAACGTCGTAAAGGTTTTCGGAAGTCTGTGCACAATCTCGGAACCATAGTGCCTTCCAACCGGGCCGATCATTAATTTCTCATCATCGTTCTCATTAACTATTGAACCTCATCCTGGGCCATAAAACAGCGGCTGCATTGATACCCGATCCGGAATTAATCTTCCAGCCACGTTTCGACACTAATCAGTGGATCCGGCGAACGTTCCGCCTCTATTCTCTATTATTTTAGAGGAATCCAATAACGGACGTATCTTGACGGGAGACGTGTCTCATAACGGGAGTGTGTTGCATGAACCCTTCTTCTTTTGTTGCCATTTTTTTGAAGGCCGACTGGCTGCACTAGCCGTGTTGGACTCTAACGCTATTCTATAACGGCCGAGTCGGACTCTAACGCCCTACTGTAACAGCCCGTGTCGGGCCCGTGACTCAGGGCCGCCCGCTACCGCCGTCCGTCGGTCCAGCCTCATTGGGCCGGGTCGATGGCTCACAAAACCAGCGGCGCCGGTTTAACTGGGTGGAACCGAGCGGACCGCGGCGGGTGGGAGGTGGGACGGGGCGCCCCGCCGCGTCCGCCGGCCCCGACAGGGGTGAGAAATGGAGTGGACAGACCCCCGCCTGCCTACTGCGCGGCACGCGAAATGGCGCAGGAAGAGGAAATTGGAAGATCCATGAACTGGGATATCTGTATTTGTGTCGCACGCCACCATGTGGATGTGTGCCACATACTTTGACACATGCCTTTTTTATCATTTCTGGGTTCGTATTTATTTCCAGTAAAATTTGTCCTGAAGGAATCATGCCTTTTTAATGAAGGTTCCATAATCCCTTAGCCTGTATTCCGCTGCTAACCCCTGCCTGTCTGACCAGCCGGGCCGCGCCCTTCATATGGCCGGTCGGGCTCATGTCTAATGCAGACACTGTACCGGGGCACTCAGACGCTACCGCCACGGCTCAGTCAGTATTCTGCGGATACCCCGGCCTGTTTTGGCGGGACCCTCGCTCCATTTGAGCGTCTCCTGTGATGCAAAGCTGGCGCCCTGTGTTGCCTGAACGGAACGATGGGAGGTGCTTGGAGAGCTGATGGCCTTTATCCCGGCTAACGGCTCAATTCAACGCAAACGGAGGGCTGTCTCAGCCGAGGCTTCATCCTGCGTGATGTGTGTAGGCTGTGCTGAGGAATGTAATGTTTTGGTGGAAATTATAGCTGCTGTATCGCAGTTGCAATGAGATATGCATTCTGGTTGGGTGTAGTAAAATGTCATATTCCAAGCTCCACCACCGTCCTATTGCGAAATTCATGCTGCACGTAAACAAGTCAGAAAGGGAGTTGTCGTACTTCGTCTCAGTGCAGCAGCTGGTCTTATTTGCAGTCACGATCACACATTATGTAGCTAGAAAACTTCATGCCGCCGATTGGCTGGGTCGACAGCCGACGAGTTCTCGTAACTATCGGCCGAGTTGGGTATTGGCAAATGAATGTCACCATTCCGCCCGATGTCGGCCCGTAAATGTCACCATGCGGGTGGTATAGCCGCCAATTTGTCGGCGGAGTAGCGCGCTGTCTGTTGCTGTCACTTTCCAACACTAGTCTGAAGTCGCCTCGAACGGACGTCGACCTCGCTTCAGGTGGACATTTGTAGACGGAGCGATATCCAACCATCCGGGCTGCGGTTCTGTGCGATTTTCTAGTCACATCAAGCCAGTTGCAGTGATGGGTCTGTTGATCAGACGATTGGGAGCTCACCTACGCGGCTAAATACGCCGCTGAGGTCAGCGAATTGCTGGCGGTCTCAGCGGAAACGTCCACTCGATTATCCAGCGGGCTGCCTTCCTGCGTTCGCCAGTGATTGAATGCTGGTGATGGAGTCGGCGGCGTTAGTCGGCCTTAACCCGCGACCTGGTGGGGGGGGGGCTATTTTTTTGCCCCCCCCCCCCCTCCAGACTTTTCGATATATCTCCAGAACCACTGCGCCGATCGTCACCAAACTTTCAGTACCCTCCCGGACATCAATTTTACACATTGTGACCAAAAATTTTTCCAAAGGCTATGATAGGTTGGCCGGAAATGACGTCAGAGAGACGTCATGTTCTGCCGTTTTCGACCCAAAAAAGGGTTTCGCGGGAAGAGCTGTCAGGCCTATAGCTTTGCAAATACAGAAAAATGATACAGACATGAAAGCTGTAGAATAGACAGGGCTACAAAACTGCTATCTCGGATTTTTGAAATTTTTGGATTTTGACCCCCAAAAATCAAAAAATATATTTTTTGAATATAATAGCCAAAAAATCCAAAAAAGTTTTTTTGAATTTCGAAAAAACCGGAATATATGTGATAGTCCCTACCGCCTTCTATCTACATACCAAATTTGAGATCGACACCTCTTTTTTTGGCCAAGTTATAGCAAAAAAACTGTTCAAAATTGATGACGTCAAATTTTCAAACTCAATTTTCAGCAATTCTAGACCTCGTAGCGCAAAACAAAGACCACCATTAGACTCCCCGTGACGAGCTGCATCGAATCAATACCCATTTTATGCAAAAATATCAACTTTGAAATTTGACCTTTTTTGACCTGACCTTGACCTGACCTCCACCAGAAAGTGACCTAAACCGTACCTGATGGTCTTATAACCAACACCATTGAGTTGGAAATGAAAAACTGGCCATAAAACATGCATCGCACAACCTTAGTAAAGTTGGGTTCATGTGGTGACCCTTGGTGACCTTTGGTGACCTGACCTGTGACCTGACCTGGTATGACCAGTGACCTCTGACAGCAACATATCTACTAGGCAACTGACGCCCTATCGCTGATTCCCGACAAAATGCGTTTTCCTCGGTGTTATAGCGCATTCCCTAGAAGACCCGTGAACGGTGAAACATTTCATCTTTGACCTGACCTGTGACGTCATCGGTGACCCCGAGGTCAATAAAATTTGGTTTCCTTCGACAAATTTGACAGGTCTTTCGAACGCCGTTTGAAATTTGCGGATCCGTCCAGTAGTTTCGGAGTTACGAGGGGGGGGGGGGCAAAAAATAGCCCCCCCCCCCCCCACCAGGTCGCGTTATAAACAGACCCCACCAGGGCGCGGGTTAACTTTGGTGCTGAGCCAGAGCCTGTATCGGTCTTGCTGTCGAATGTGGAAATCGCGCTGCTATCGGCTTTAGAGAGGCCTTTGTGAAATGCGCTGTGGCGGATCGCAACTGGCAGAAAGAAAAACTTGTGATTGATGAAGGTTAAAGTAAAAATCGTTGAATAAGCAATGGTTTAACGTGCCTCCTTGCTTCGAGCATCACTCTGTCTCGATCACTCCTATCTTCCAATAATCTTCATGTACTTTGAAGCCGAATTTTTGTTGTTCTTGATCTTGCTTTCCTCTATGATCCACTACAGCCCACTAAGTTTCTTTCCATGCCGATCCATGCCGTTTCTCTCCGTACTCCGTCTGTCGCAGACTCGCAGCGGGTGCCCCCTCGATCACCTCTGATGAGCCACTCTGCAGGGAGAGAGGACGGGAGCCGCGGCGACAGCCGGCCGCCATGTGCCGCGGGTCATGACCTTCACTAACCCGTGGGCCAGCCGGTGCGGCTGTGGCCAAATTAACGCACCCGCTCGGCCGGATGATTGGTCGGTGCGGTGTGCCATATTGCGCGGCGGAAGTGGGAGATGGGGAGGTATTTAATTTGGTTGGCCGGTTATTGTGATCGGAAGGAGAACTGAAAGGGACTGTGAGCAGGAATACAGGAACTATAGAGTGTCAGCATGAAAAGCCCGCACAGCGGTCGTCAGATTCTTTATGATGGCAACTTTTCTCAATATTCTTATGAAGGTATTGGCTCCTAGTTATGGCAGTCCACTGTTTCGACCTGCCTGCAGTTTTCAGTAACAGACGTAAACTGCACTTAAAACAGTCATATATCGGCGCACTGCCACCAGCACAGTCGCTGTCGGCATTTGGTGTGTCTGGCGACTGTGTGTGCTACTGCCGCTGGTATCGGCTCTCGCGATATCGAGTATTGACCGCGCCACAGGTCATATCTACCAGCTGCTGGTGACTGTCTGCCTGTGGCCGTAGCATAGTTGTTTAGAGGCTTGGGTGCAGTGTAAATGCGGGGCTATCTCTGTTTTCGCAGGTTTTCATTTTTTTGATGTAGGCATATTCTGCTCATCTTGTGCTAAGATTTCGCTGCTTATCTTTACAACAGTCTTGCCGTTGGCTTAGCGCAGTGTGATACTTGCTGACTGCTGTGTTACGTGCGCACTTGTATTTCCTAGCCCCGAATGCCTATAACATTGTGGGACAATTTCTGTAAGTTTTTGTTCACCTCCGACAGCCAGTCGCCTCTGAGCCCGGTTACCTGCCGGCGAGTGTCGTGTGCGGGATATCGATGTCGCTCGTCGTGCTGACCAGTAATTACGACTCCATAGCCGGCTGACGGTCACTGTACCGGTGTTACTCCACATCGGACTGATCCGTCGCTGTGTCACTGACGCTGAAGAGCTGTTTGACGATTAATTACCACATCAATCGACTGCCAATGCTTCACTAGATCACTGACGTTAAGGTTCGCTTCTGACGCTTCATCACTGTGTTACACTGGAGTCTTGAGGAAACGCGGTTGTTACGTTCCCATTATTACCGCCCGTACACTGTCCTTACCGTGCGATTAGCAGTCCTCACCGCCTCGGGGGTGCCAGGCTGGACGCATCAACGACCTGAATAAACAACTCGGGTGGTCAGGACGCCAAAGTCGCCCAAACTTTCGCTTCAAGTGTCGTGTGAATAGTATAGTTTCGGGATATGAATGACTCATAATCAAAACGAGGTGCTATTGTAGTACAGTACAGTTACCTGATTTCTCAGAATTACTGTGTTTGGGTGGATTGTAATGGCATGTGTTAGCCGTGCCGCGGTTCAAGCTCGGTTCCCAAGCGTTTCTAGGAAGTGGTCGACATTAACCGGCAACGTTTACCGAATGTCGGTGAAATTGTTTTCGCTTTTGTGTGGGGCGCCATTTATCATTGATATTGTGGTCTGCGCGGTGCGAAAAAAATGAAACCGTGCTGGTATGAAAAGCGGATCTGAATGGCGCATTGATTTTTGGATTAGTAGCTTATCCTGAATGAATTATACTGGACTTTACTTATGTATCCGTATGATCACTCTGACGGTCTATCTGTCTCTCCATCTTCTGTAAACCCTTGGTTGCATTCTCTTTGATGTAACCTCTGATCTTATATTCTCTCTTTCATCCTCTGACTCTTGTTTCCTTCTTGTTGACCCACACCTGATGACCCCTGACCTCACTCTGACCCCAGTGACCTTTATCTAACCCATGACCCGTCTTCGCCGGCAGCTCGTGGAACGACGGGATGGCTCTGTGCGCGCTGCTGCACAGCTTCATGCCGGACAAGGTGCCGTACGACCAGCTGAAGCCGGGCGACAAGCGGCGCAACTTCAACGCGGCGTTCGAGGCGGCCGAGACGGTCGGCATCCCTACCACACTGGTACGTATACAGGCGGGACGGACGGGCGTGTGAGCATTGTCTGTATGTGTTTGTATGGGGGGGGAGGTTGTGGACTAGTGTGTACGGTGTATGGTCGGGTAGGAGGCTGTCTGACTGTTGCACGTTCTGATAGTGAGATGTGTATAGTGTGAAACGTTTGGCTATTTGTGTGTCTGGTGGTAAGGAGCTAAACCAATTAAGTCAACTCAACAGTTTTTAGTATCCAAAGCGTTGCCAACGGCTCAAAAGTCGTTCGTTTGTAAATCTCAAAGGAATCTGCTTTTCTCATCTCAAGTCGTGCCTTAGCACTTAAACCACGGTGTTCGTCTCACAGGGCCATTGTTTTGTATCTCTGGTAGGCGAGAGGCGCTCCATTCCATTGTTTTAACAGCTCCAGTCCAATTCTACCATTGTGGCTGTGCGTCTCATCCATTTTCATACCAGCTAACTTCGCGCTCGGCGTTGGCTGCTTAATTGAGATTCAGCTCGTGTGCCCACTGTGCGTTCAGCGGATATTTGTAGCTGACCGAGGGGACTGTGGCGGGGTGCGAGGGTACTAGTTTGGACAGAGAGCGAGTATGCCGGAGTATCACAAGCAGATGATACGATATTCTCATTATCGGAGACCTGGGCTTGCAGTAGTTGTTTGCGGTGTTGGTCCCTGGGCATACATATATTAGCACGTCGCTGTGTCAAGCTGTGTCAAAGTTCTTGTCGCTGTGTCAGGCTGTGTCACAGTCCTTGTCACCATCCCAGTTCTGTGTCGCCCGCGTCTGTCAGTCTCACCCACTGATCCGTGTGTCGGACCGATTACCGTCGGCGTGCTGCGCCCGTGGCGGACCCGTACGGTACGCACAGGGGTGATATTTCCCTCGGGAGATGTGCCGCATTGCCGTATTGCCGCTATACGACGGGTGCGGGGTGGTGCAGTGGTGTGGTGGGTTATATGCTTATATAGGGACCGTGGAAATAAGATCTTGTGTGCGTGGTAGGTGTCGATGGTATTTGGTCCCGGCGACCTGTATGTCGCCACTTGTAGATGTTTTTTATGTCTGACCGTCCGTGCACTTGTTATCGTACGAGCCACTTAAAACCGGCGATGCTTTGTCGTGGCTTCTTGATGCTTGCTGCTTTATTTACTATGGCGTCAAGCTTATGATATACGCTTCTGAGCTTCAGATCTACATACTTTACCCTCCGTCCCCCGGTGTATTGCTACGGCGTGACGCGACAGGACAGCGTTAACGATTGGAAATTCAAAGCCAGCTTCGTCCCCAAGGAAGGATTACATTCCGGCACTGAATTATGACAACACTTACATATCGGAGATAGGAAACGTGAGCCAATCAATAAGACGTTGAGTGGTTAATAGTAGCCATCGACTGTTGATGACTGCTACAGACTGTCGGTTTGTAGAGACATCACTCGTTTGTCATATACCATAGCCCTGTTTCCTCCCAACCTTCCGTTCTGCCGTGGAAGGGATAGCCACCCAAGGCTAAAAGCCGCCTGCTCACATATACCGTCCCTGTCGACAGACCTTGGCCCCGGGCACTCCCAGAGACTGGGGGGAGCGGGGAGGGGACCACAATCGATACACCCGCGGGCGCCGGCCAAGAGCCGTCCGCTTTATCCCAGCCCAGGCTCCGGCTCGGGCTGGCCGGCCCGGCTGTGAGGGTGGTGGTAGGGTGTTCAAGCCAGGGGAGATATGATCACTCAATTACGAGTTGTGTTATCTTATTCTCCTCCCTGTTTGGAGCGCTTTGTTTTGCTTGGTGGGATTTTCAGGCAGATAACTGAAGCCGGAACGAGCTTGTTGACGCGCTTGGTGTTTGCAAGTAAGATAAATCTCCACGTCGGAAGACGAAATGTAGTGATCAAACAAAGCTGTCTTGACTTATTTACATACGAATCTTACCCACCAGCCGTTGACGAGCCTACAAGCGGTCTAGTTCCTCGCTGCTCCCCGGTCCGTCTCGATGTCTGCGATACAGCGGACGGGTGACCGATCACCCCCATCACGGACCATCAGCCACCCTCTGTCCGACCATACTCCTCTCTCTCTCTCTCTTACTCTCTCTCTCTCTCTCTCTCTCTCTCTCTCTCTCTCTCTCTCTCTCTCTCTCTCTCTCTCTCTCTCTCTCTCTCCCTCTCTCTCTCTTTCCCCGCCCTTCCCGGGCCTCTCAGGGGAGGAGTATCTCCCCATGGCGTGACGCGCGGTACTCAGAAGCTCGTCATGTCACCGAGCTGTTAGCGTGGGACCTCTCCAGCCCAGGGGCCGTATTCACGTCGACTTCGTAAGTCGATTTTCTTTCGTAAGTATAATTTGGTATTCACGTCGACACTTCTTAAGTTTTTATCGACGGAATTCACGTGATTAAAAAAAATTACTTAAGAAGTAGGTCAAACTTAAGAAAATTCTTACGAAAATGATCGACGCGAATACGGCCCCAGAACTCCCTGACGGGGAGGGCGGCAATCCCTCTGGTAATGTCACCGGCGGACGACGGAGTGTGTTACTCTGGGACTGACTCCCTGACGGGGAGGAAAGCAGTCCCTGCGGCGGCGGCACCGCCTGAGACCAAGGCTCTGGAGGGAGGATGGCGCTCCCTCCGGCGACACGCCGGGCGCTGGGTGTGACTGATGGACATCTGTGGGCTACTGGGTGGCTGATGCATTAGCGCGGCCTGAGACTGTTACTTCGAGAAGGACGGCTATGTGCTTGGATGGGAATGGCGCGATCTAGCTGTTTTGAGCGAAGTTGTGTCAAGTTGTAGGTTATTGTCCTGGCAATTGATGGGTCGATGTCATGTGTGAGGATGTCTCTTTTTAGCATGTCTCACTATCTTGACTCCCAACAAACGCGCTCAGTTGAGTACACCATTCATCATCTCGTCTTGAGCGCCGCCCCGCTCCGTACGCCCTCTGCGGTGAGGTGGCCCCTTCTAGCGCACATTCGACCGCTCCATGGGTTCCGCGGCGCTCAGGTGGTGTCGATATTTCACCGGGCCTATCGGTTCGAGAGCTGTGATATCCACCCCGGCTGTAGCCAGACTGATGGACGAGCATCGCCAATATTCCTGCCAGAAGTGGCGGGCGCCGCCGCTAGGAGGGCTATCGACATGCTTGGCGGGGCGGGGCGGGGCGGGGCGGGCGGGCGGGGCGGGGTGAGCGGCCTTGGTGGGGAAGCGGGAGGGAGAGAGGTGTGGAGAGGTGGTCTGACTGGGAGGGACTGACAGGACTGCAGTATGCTGCGCCATCCAGTGGCTTTTTCTTTGATAACGGACAGTCTCAGAAATGAGAGGATGTTTCTCACTGAAGCAGTGCCAAATCTCGGCGCTTTCCTACAGCCGGGGGCGGCGCCTTTCCTGCAGAGTACCTCTCAGATCCGCCGCGCTGTATGATGACCCGCTCGGCACTGGTGCCAAGGACTCCCGCCAGCCGCAGCCCCGGCCCCGGGCTGTCTGTCTGAGCTCCGTCCCAACGACTGACGATGCACGGCAATGGTCCGTCCTGGCGCGGCGGCAGGCTGTTAGGGTAATGAGCCGAAAAGGAGCTCAGCTATGGCGGATTATTGTGGTGGCCGACAGCGCAGGGCACGGAAGAAAGCCTGGTGTTTGGCCCGCCATGTTTAGCCGCGACCACGCCCGGTCAGCGCGAATGGTGTCGGCAGAACTGGAGCGGGCGCTCAATACAGCCCTGTCGGGTCGGGCCGAAATGTTCCCGCCGCCGGGCTGTTGGCATCTGTTAGAGGCGACGACAGTCGGCTGTCGCCGGCGGCCATGGATCGCCGAAAATCGCCCCCGGACTGTGACCGTTGGATTGTCACCGCCGGACTGCTGTCATCGCTGTCCGGACTGCTGACACCGGCGGCTGGACTCCTGTCATTGTCAGCCCTTGGTCGATAACTCTAAAGCTGTCATGAGGGTCATCGCTACCCTGGCTGCCACAGACTTAACACGGCTGGTGTCTCCGGCTGTCGCTGCTACCGTCTCGGCCACTGTCCCAATCCCTCACGGCAACGTTCTCTGACCACTGTCCCAATCCCTCACGGCAACATTCTCTGACGTCACCGCCGTCACGGATAGTGTCTGTCTCTGTCACGACTGGTGCCTGTCGCCGGTGCAGCGGAGGATGATAGCGGGAGTGGTCGCAGAGGCCGCTTGTTGCCAGGGAGTGGCCGTGCTCTCTCCGACCTCTGTCATTGTCGTCGGCTAGTTATTCGTCGCCGTTCTTTGTTGTCGCTCTCCTCTGCCCAGCGACGGAAGATCGTCTGGCTGCTAGGGTCTCGACGCGCGCGGTGGTCGCGGAAAAGGTTGAGGGAATAGTTGATGTTTCTGTAACAATGTGTTTGTTCCGACGACGTCATATGATCAAGATCATCATGCTTATCCTGGAATGAAATTTCATTCCACGATGCCACTGTTCCAGAATTATTCGTCGAATAACCATTCCTAGAAACCCAATTGCAGATGACTTGTTGGCCATTCGCTATGTCTCGTATGTCGATAACCTGTTGCTGCCTGTCGATAATCCGACCTTGTCTGCCCGCCGGCAATGGAACTGTTTCCCCAATGCCAGTCACTGGGTAGACAGTGGACATTGCCGGCCGCACTGTCCACCGGTCGATGGGACTCCACGCGGGCCGCACGCTCAATGGTGTGCTGTGTGAAGCGGCGGGGACCTTACGCTCAATGGTGGGCAGTATGTGTCGTGTGAAGCGTCCTAGCCTCGCCGCGCGGCCGGCGGTCCGTCCATGTCGTCTGTGTACCGCCGTATTGTCTCACCAGTGCAGTGGGGAGGGAGGGGGGTGGGTGATCGAACAGGTCCGAGGTGGGTGGGCCGGCCGCCGGCCGGGCGCGACGCTTCCAGAGGGAGTGAGAGGTGGAAACGCTGACAACCTGAGCGAATAGTTAGTACCTGCCTGTCGGTTCAGCTCGGTCCCAACACATATCCTGTTTGTACAATTATAAAATGAAATTATGATAATGAAATTTAAATGTAATATTTTTATAAGATGTAGTTTGAATAAACAATTGTCGTCCTAGACAGCTCCCATTGCCGTAAAAAAATGAGGGATTCAATGCTTGAGAGCAGGATTGGGACTGTTAGTAGGTACCGCATTTAGTGCACACCCGAATGCCATGCACTTGGAACAGCGCGTCGTGTGTTTGATCATTATCTGCGGAAATTGGCGACTATCCCAATGTTGTCGTACATCACTCGCCATAAGATGTTGTCCTTGCCGAGATAGCACAACACACGCTGCCGCTCTGTACGTGTTATCGGCCATGTCAACATGAGCGCTGATTGGAACGTCATCTTCGCTCTATAAAATGTTCTCCAAGGTATCTCAGGTCTTGGCATTTTTCTGTGGCGACCATTTCTCGCTGGGTCGAACTTGGGAAGTCTGGTCTGACCTGATAGGACCTAGTTTTTCTTCCAGCGATGGCGCAGTTTCTCCCCAATAAAGCGAGCGAGTGATGTTTGCTCTGAGGAGCCGCGGAGCCGTTTCATCATTTCGGGATCTTTGTGTGGCTGAGCTTCGGCTTCCCGTTATCATAATAAACTCGCCTAGTGGCGTCTCAATGGCGCGGGAAGTGGGGTTAACGGGCAACGTAACGCCCTTAGCCGCCTGAGGCACGGCTTCTGAGGCCTGGGTGCGGCCGAACACGTTTTGCATGTTCGTATGGAAGATCAAAGTCCCTCCATGCGTCGATGCAAATGTTATTTATTTGTGCATAACTACATTGCAAACCAATATTAAATAAGCTAAACAAAAATTCAATTCATTTTTTGTAGGCACGCCACCAGCTATGTTCCCGAAGTCTTAACAAACTCCCGTGACCGCGCCACCCTCTCTCCCATCCCTCGATTCCGTCCCGTCGATAATCAGCGCGTGTCCCGCACCTCCCTAACCAGACAGGACACACCCTCCGACCGGGCTGTACTGACCGTCAGCACACGCATCATCTGGTTCGTACAGGACGCTCCTACACAACACAGTCCGGTGATGTAATTACCGCTGTGGTGGCGGCGGCGTCTGGTCGCCATCCGCCGTCATTAGGCGTCGTCAGGCCGACCGGCGTCATCAGACGATCGGACGAGGGATGACCACTGCGGCAGCGGCGCCGGGCTAGGGTGGCCTGGTGGGGCTAGCTGCGGGTGTCCCCTCGCTGAGCTGATGAGTGTCGCTGAGCTGATGGTAGGGAGGATGAGCCGGCTGCTGATTGAGTAGGTGGGTGGGGTAGAGTAGAGTGGGGACCGCTCACTTCCTGTGGGTGCTCTGCTGATGAGATGGCGGTGCTGAGAGGAAGACTGTTCCAAATCCAGTGTATTGAGGTCTCCATTTAAATGGCTTTTCAGCCCTCTCGTCGTGTGCGTCAAACAGCTCTTGACGAAGCAACGAAAAAAAATGTCCACGACCGTCTCTCCCAAGCCGATATTGCCAGCCTATTCAATTTGTAGCACGAGATGTCGGACAACACCATCCAGATTAGACAGCGCGTGACTCCGCAATGACGCAAGTCGCGCGAATCTGCTACCCGCTGATTATGCATCGACAGCTGACAGCCATGACAATAAGCTCCCAAGAGCTGGAAAGTAGCGCCCTCGCGGTCTGCCCACAAAAGCATCCCTGCTCTCGAGAGCGCAGGTGACTGCGCCCGTCAAGCTGTCGCAGCACCCGGCCAGTTACACAACAGCGAACTCGGCCCTTCGCTTACCTGTAGTCAGTGGCATCTACTGACAAACCTCGCGTCATGAGTCGTCACAGGCGGTTGGTTCTCTGCCTCCCAGCTCCTGCGCTGCGCTGAATCGCAAGGCACCGCCCCTCTGAGTACCATGCCACCACTCCCTCTTTCACCGTCACTATTCATAGCCTCTCTGTCACTCTGTCACTCCGAGTGTCACACAATGAGAGAAGCCAAAAAAATTGTTGAGACCATGACCGATGGTCCGTCCCCTTCGCTGGCTCGTCTCTGACTGTCCTATATCCCGCGCTCCCCTCGTGCCTCCCGCCCCAGCCCGCCCGCTCCGCTTATCTCTCTCCCTCCCACCCTCCCTCCCTCTCCCTCGCTCTCTCCGGCATCTGTCTGCCCTCGCCCAACGCCTCTTAGCCGGGGGCCGCTAAGTTGCCATACATGGTTTTTCATCCGCTGCCGACCCCGCCAACGCTGTTCCACGTGGACACAGATCTGTAAGGGAAACAGCGCCTCGCTCGCTCACTCTTAATTTTAGGTAGCTCCAACTGATGTCCGTGGGAGCATCGGGTGTGTCTCTGTGACACGTCCGAGCGACGCTGTACAACTTGGGCCAGTGCAGGCGGCGCGTCAAGCGAGACCAGCCTTTGTATAAGAGCCACATCCCGTTTCTCAAGCATGCCCTCGAATCGCTGCCATCCAAGCGCCTGCAGAGCAGGAGTGACGTGCTGCCGTCGGGCCAGTCCTGTGACGACACGTGCCGCAAAGTTGATCGCCTTCTGGATACGGTGCTTGTGGTGGGGGTGTGGTCCGCACTGCAGGATGGAGGGGATGGGTGTTTTTGTGTCATTTGGTTGAGTGGCATTTTCGCCTCGACCGGCTGAGGCGAAAATCTCTCTCTCTCTCTCTCTCTCTCTCTCTCTCTCTCTCTCTCTCTCTCTCTCTCTCTCTCTCTCTCTCTCTCTCTCTCTCTCTCTCTCTCTCTCTCTCTCTCTCTCTCTCTCTCTCTCTCTCTCTCTCTCTCTCTCTCTCTCTCGTACTCTGTCTTTTTTCTAGTTTCTCACATCCCCTCCCCCTCCCTCCTTCTTTCACTCCCAGAGCTCTCAGCATTATACCCAGTTGTCATGTAGAGCGTGCGCCGTTTCCGGCAATCCGGACCCGGCGGACCGTCCGTACACGGAATTGATCTCAGTCGGAATGGCCCTCCCCTGCACTACGGCCGTGATGGGTCGGCACTGCCACTGAAGGGTCGGTCCGCGCTCTCAGGAGCAGCTCGGGTCTCAGGAACTGACTGCACTGCAGCGCGTCTCAGCTTGGGTCTGTTTAAGTTCGGGTCGCAGATGGAATGTTGCTGGCATGGCTGGGCGATGTTTGTTATATAATCGTTCGGCCGAGATGGAATGTGTATCATGGGATGTTTAGCGAGTGGGTTTGATCTTGTTATTAGTCAGGTAGAGAAGGAAGTGCACCCATGAGAAGTGTTTTTCATGCAAATCCATGAAATGCACGGTCGGAGCTATAGGTGACAAGAATTTCCATCGTTGCGTGCTAAACACCCCATCGTTGTGTGCTGAATTTCCACAGCTGGTGGTCGATTTGCCTACGTGGGGACAATATTCAACTATAAACGGGCCTTCGTGTCAGCATTCATGTCGGCATAGTTCTGCCTTCAGTCACCATGTCTAGTCGTTTTATCGGTAAAAGACGGTCGTGTGGGCCACATGTCACCATGGCCAACCGTTCCCAGTACCGGGCTCGACCGGCCGTCTGATAAAACTGAATTCGTGGTATGGATTGGCTCCGAGTGTGTGCAGTCGGGGGCGGTGCGATGTCAGTGTTGACTCTGCCCCTGATATTGCCTGGCTATAGGCGTGTTTGGGGTCACCAAAGGTCACCAGCCGACTGTTCCAGGTCACCCAAGGTCGTCAACCCATTGCTCTTAGGTCACCCAAGGCCACCAGCCGACTGCTCTTAGGTCACCCAAGGCCACCAGCCGACTGCTCTTAGGTCATCGGGAGTTGCCAGCCGACTGTTTTAGGCAGGTGACTCACTGGGTCGGTCGCCCATCTCCTGTCGCAGCCTGTGGAAAATGAAGAGACGCGGCTGGCAGGACGACAGAGCCTCTGTTCCATTGTTGGTGTTGGTTCGTGCTTATCGCCCCCAGCCGTTCCTGTTGTAATGGCGAGCTCGCCGCCGGTTGTAGCGAGTCGCCCGTGCCAAAGATCAGTTGGCTCTGAGTGAGAATGTGGCCGGTGTCGGGAGACTGGGGGACCTCCGTTTTAGATCAATGGCGGAGTGCCTCTGCCGGGATTTCTTCGGCCGCCAGCGAGCGGCTTTATTGACATTTTGGTGATTGCCTCAGGGTTAGAGCGCTTCCTTTCTTCGTTTTCATTGTGTGGTCTTTTCAGACGTAGACCAGTTTTCTTTTCAGACAATGTTTTCGGGTGGTTATTTTGTGTTACTGGGATCGTGATAATGGCTGGGATTCTTCTGACGGTACTAAGCACAGACGTAAAACTCGCGGCTGTGCGGTCTACACAATAAAACAGAAAGGAAGCTACAGTACAGTTCTGTAGGTGAAGTATTTGAGCCCGAGTTAAATCTTTTGTGTAATTTATCGTCGATCAAAAAGGGTTGTATGGTAAATGGTAGTTTGCTTTTCTTTCTGCCTTCCGTGTTACTCTGCACCATCAGATTCCGTAAAATTTGGTACCTGGCTGTTTTTTTCGTATTCGTCACGCAATTGCGAAATGCCGTCTGTCGCCGTGGTTTTTCGTCAGCTGTCTGTGGTGTGAGTGACATGTCCGTGTTGTTCCTCGTCCTGCCGTGAGTGATTTGTTTGTCTGGGCCGGGGCCTGTTTTCGACGTGGACTGACCTTTGCCGGCGGGGTCCCGTGACGCCGTTTGCACGCCTTCTGGCCGTGACTGACAAATGGCCAGGGAGGGGTTGGTGCTGCGCTGTGGCCGTCGGGCCTACAGAGTGGTATGGGTGCTGTAAATGTGAACCTTATGGCGCAGCGCCTCGACAACGGCGGGCCCTGCATTTCAATCTTTACTCGGCACTATGTGCTGAATGATGTATGTCCAATTACTGGGCCGAATCGTGATGCTGGTGTCGATTTTAGCTCAGACAATCCAACTACAGCAATTAATCACTATCATTTTTGTAATTACCCGACGATGAGTTATTTATTGCTAGAGCAATATTCGTGGGCACAACCGATAGCATGCTTAAAGTTCCACATTGACCGGCTCTCTAGCATTGCTCGACGGCTAACTATCCCTTCCCCCGTCCGTTGGTTAGCCATCACTCCCCGTCCCGGATCGCGTTGGCGCCGCTCTGACCGACTTATCTCTCTGTTTTCAGAACACCAACGACATGGTGTCTCAGGACCGGCCCGACTGGCAGCAGGTGCTCGCCTATGTCACCTCCATCTACAAACACTTTGAGACTTAGCGGCGCCGAGCGAGCGCCGAACCGGCTGTGATTTCCCGCCCGCCGCCCCCGCCCCCGCCCGGCGGCAGATCTGACCCGCCGCCCCCGCCGCCGCCGCAGTCGTCAGTCCCCTCTCTCAGGACCGTAGTGTCAGCGGACAGCCGAGCGTGGCGCCGCACTGTAGCGCGTGTGTGTGTGTATTTGACCAAATGTTGATCTAGTCTGGGCCGCTGCACCGGAAGAAGGGTACTTCCGGCGAGCGCCGCGCGGGGCGCAGCTTGCAGTGATGGTCAGCGGTGTTCTGCGCGTGGCGGCTTGGCGCTGTGTGCGGCTTGTACGCGGGCAGGGATGTGTTTTGATGTAGATATGCGCGTGTGAACTGTGTGCATGTATACGATGTGCATTGGTCTGTTTTGTTTGCCCATGCATGCGTCTTGTGCAGGCCGGAGCGGCGCGCCTTCTGTGTGCTCGCGTGTGTTACGTTGGGTCAGTGTAGCTCGGCTGTCTGAGAAGGCAGTCTCTGTGCCGCGCCAGTGCCGGCCGGCCACCCTCCGGTAGGTCGGAGGACCGGTGAGTGTTCGATCGCGTGCTGCCGCCTCCGGAGTCGGGACGGAGGCACCCCGGGCCGCCGGCAGTGTCTGTAAATGTTTATTTTTCACATATCACCACCGTTCTCACCTGTTTTAGGTCTCTCCTTGTAAAATACATGCCTAGCGTTGTTCATACGTGTTTTATCATCGGTAACCGTTCAAATACTAACACAGACACCGGAATAATAAGACGCAACGACGTAACAAATGAACACCATACACCGATAACACTTTATTGGACGGAATGAAAGACTCTGCACGACACGAAACAACGTAACGACGACTGGCTGTGACGCTAAGCAAGCGGGACTGAAAGCTCCCTCCTCTCCAGCGGACAGACGAGTCATATCACAACTTCACGACCACAGAGCAATACTCCAAAGCCCAATAGAAGGATGAAGACGTCGGGAAAGGACGCTGTGCTCAAGATTTGAGTTGGATTTTGACGAGGCTGTTCAGGCGGGGTACTGGAATGGCTACAGTCCCCCCACTGCCAGCAGAGTTGGCGTCGAGCTCGTGCGATCAGTGAAGAGGACTACCATCACATCTCATGCGTTACATAAACGATAGTGGCGTGACGCGTGAGACACGTACACAGCGATCGCCTGTTTTTGCCACGTCTGATATTGGTGTTTTCCTGATAACAGCCTGACAGCCCATTTTCCGCTATTCTATCCGCACCATGTGGACCGTTGGATGTTTCTTATCTTCAAGACCCCAATCATTAATTCATTAGACGTGATAAGCTGTATACTATATCGCAAATGCCTTGTTTTAATTTGAATTTCAACTTGCGGAAGCCTAATGCGGTATTTTTTGCGTGTTGAGAATTGAATAATGTAATGACTAATTCGCCCAAATTGCTGTGTGAAATGCATCGGTGAGAAAGACTCCTAGACATGACTGGCAGCGTCTATCTCCTCTGTTCGATGGAAACAGCCCACCTTCGTTACGGGCTGATAAGGTATATCAGCGAATGTCATCCGGCGAATTATTATGTAATTTAGCTCAGCTCGTGTATCAAAACGTCGTGAAACAAACTCATTAGCTTTTTACAATAGCGAACGCTACCAGTCTCCCGTTTCATTATCACCTTGTTTCCGGCGGAAATAATTGGAAGTTCTATGACGTCTTCCTAAAGATTTATGGACACGTCCGTCTAAGCCTACTTGACAACTTTTTGCACTCGAACCCTTACGAGTGCTTAACAGTAGCCTCTGCGCAGCCCCCTGAAAACGTCCACTCCATGGGAGCTGATAGCCTCCTCCACCCTCAAAGGCCGAGACCCTCAAAACACCTACGACGTGAAGAATGAAAGGTTAAGTACACCGAGAGGATAACAGCAGCGGCTGAGAGGCAACGACAGACCACTTGACACCACGCATGGGCATGACAAATGGATCAGGACTGAGGGCTCCATGGCGCGTGTACCTAATGCAGAATGCCCGAGACGACAGTAGGTAGCAATCGCCAGCTCTGATATGTCGTGTGTCCTTCACCGCTAAACGTCCCTGTCCATAGCACGCTGGCGGCATGGATGATTTCCTAGTCAGTAACAGCTTGACGAGAGTCGACGCTCTTACAGTGTTGCGAGGTTCACAGGCTGGCTAAATCATTTTCAGTTCTTAAGTGTCCTTACGTTCATTTACGGACCACCATCACTTTTGCTCAACTACGCAATAAGTCGACGATTTTGTCACATTCATCCAACTAAACCGCTCACACTCGAACGTCTCATATTCGACACCGCTCGCCGCACTCCGACGAGCGTCTCTCCGCGCGCTACCGGAGCGACATCATCTTCCTGCGGAGGCGCGGGGTCGGGTCCCCGGCGATCACCCGGGTGGGGGAGCTCTCCACCCTCACCACCCGCGGCCAGCCGTGCGGCGCCTCTGCCGAGACCCCCGGACCGGCCGAGGACGCCGCCGCCAGCCGAGAACACTCCGCCGTCAGCGAGGCAGCGGTGGCGGCCGGCGCGTGCTCCCGGGGCTGGATACAGCCGCGTTCACACAGCAGTCGGAAATGTTCGGGTACTTCCATGAGAAGATGCGTAGCAAAGACGAGCTCGTGGCCGGCGCCGGCGCCTGGCGGACACGCCTGGTTAAAGTCGACGAACTGGAAGTTGTCGAACCTCCTCGCCGGCACGAAGTCGTCGAGCGCCTCCATGGTATCCCAGGGTCCGTCTCCGACGCCGACCAACGCGATGGAGAGCGGGTGGGCAGAGGCGGCCACCAGGGCGGCCACCGAGTCGTCGGCGTCCGGCAGCTGGCCGTCCGAGACTATTACTAACAGGGTGAGCTCGCCGGCACCGGCCTGCCGCGCGTGCCACACTGCGCGCTCAATGACGGGTCGCAGAGAGGTCGGCCCGGAGAGGGAGCGCACCCTCGCCGCCGCCGTGTAGCTGGCCAGCGCGTCCCGGAACCCGGGGCACGGCTGGCCGTCCGGCCGCAGCGGGAACACCTCCGAGCCGCGCGTGGTCGTATCACCGAACCCGTAGGCGAACACGTCGCCACCGTCGAGGAGCGGCTCGAGCGCGCGGCCCACCGCCTGGATGGCCCGCTGGTACGGGTTGGAGGGCTTCAGCGTCACCACCCGGTGCAGGCTCTGGTGGCCGAAGCTGCGGTTACCCTGCCACTCGTTGCTGGCGCTGAAGTCGACGCCGAGCACGGCTCGCAGCCGGCGCAGGCCGCTGCGGCGAATAGCCCGCATCAGCTCTCCGTGGCTGTGGAAGCTGTCCTGGATCGAGTGGAACTCGGGGCACGCCGCGCCGCCGACGCGAGCCACCTGTCGGAAGCGCGCCGCGCGCCGCAGGTCGTCGGCCTGGCGGCGCGCACAGGCCCGCTGCCGCGCTTCGGCAGTGCGCACCAGGTCCAGGCGGTACCAGTAGAACAGGTAGAAGCCCGTGGAGACGGCGGCGCAGAACAGCACCAGGTCCAGCATACGGGGCGGCAGCAGGGCGGCCGGCGCCACGGGCCACGCCACCGGCCCGGCGGCCGCGTCCAGCGTGGCGGCGGCGGCGGGGAGCGGCTGATGAGGCGGTGATCAGCCGGTCGAACCGTCTCCGAGAGAGCCGGTCATTACAGCAGTCTGCTCCTCCTGTGGGTAAGAAAAGCTGTCAGCAATGCATATCAATTCGGGCGACCCTACCTGTCACCATTCTTTTACATTGCATCTTTAATACCCCCCCCCCCTCTAATAATCGCCCCGGGCGGTTTACCGAGTCGAGACGGCCGGTCGTCTCGACCAAGGCTATATAAACGTCTCGACCAATCAGCGTGCAGCGGAGGAGCGGGCCGACCGCAGAAGTCGTGGCCCGCGGCGTCAGCTGACGCGACTCGCCAGCCAGTCGGTCAACAGGTGTCAAGGTCGTGAGGTGAGATAACGATCGAGATAACATACTGTTTTTGGAAACGGTGGAAACCGCGGTGAATTGTGTTACGTGAACATTTGTTCGTGAATATGCGTAACGTGACGTTGACGGACCGGACGTTGTTGCTTCGGAAGATAACGATTTTTCACGTGTGATGCTTATCGTGAGTGGAGGGGAACTGAAGTCTGATAAACTCGAGTGGGATCACCGTCAAAATGCTTTTCAGTCATCCACGATTCGGTGAGAATCGTGGCTGAAATGGTCAACGACGCCGGATCATAACGCCGCCAATTCAAAACATACCTACAAC
The DNA here is from genome assembly GCF_019059575.1 of Amphibalanus amphitrite. Taxonomy (NCBI): domain Eukaryota; kingdom Metazoa; phylum Arthropoda; class Thecostraca; order Balanomorpha; family Balanidae; genus Amphibalanus; species Amphibalanus amphitrite. The sequence continues at coordinate 306,056 of NW_024881676.1, forward strand.
GTTACAAGAGACCGGTCGCTCCTGCATTGGTGAGTACCATTAATAATCTGTAATAAGCTTAGCAATATTTTGGAAGGAGTCTGTCTGACACCCATTACCTGGGTCTCGGTCGGTCCGTGACGCGCCGAACCCCTGGTGACTGTCCACGTGTCAGGAAGAACCACGGTCCCTCACTACCACCGGACACTAGCTGCCGACCGACCTCCCCGCGCGGGATCAACACACCGTCTGACGCTTGGTCTGACGGCACTCCGTGCTGTGAAGTTAATCGGTGACCCCGCCTCTCGGGAGAGGGGGACAAGGCCGTGGGGGGAGGGGGCTCCCAGCCCTCTGCGTAGCCGGCGCCGTCTACCCAAGCGGCAGAGGCGTGTCCAGGGTCATTTGATGTGGAGGTCGAGCTCGGTTCGGTCAAGTCAAACAAAATATGAAGCTAAAACAAGTCTGCTGGGGAAGATAATTGCTAGAGCATCACAAATATTTACGGAAAATATATTGTATTGTAGACAGGCGTAGATCGAAGAGTGTGCTGTGCCGTGGCTGCAATCAGAAAGCGTACTTAATCTACGCTTACAAGCGTCATTGTTTATCGACCTAGCACGCTTGTGGTCTTGTGCAATAACAATTAGACGTGGGTCGCCACCGTAATACGGGCTCCCGTTTCGGAACCAGCTGTTGCAGCCGATTCCCGATGCTCGGCGCTGGCGGTCCGTAGGTCGGACGGAACGGGGAGGGGCGGTGGCGGAACGGGGAGGGGGCGGGGGTCGATAGGAGGGCAATTAACGATTATGATACACGCGACGGACCGAGGCGGTGGCCGTCACTTGGGCCCAAAGTGGCGTGGGTCGGTCACGACGGTGTGCCACTGAGGACTGCTGAGACCTCAGCCTATTCAGCGCTGCCAGACTTGTAGAAAAAAAAAAAGAAACAGCAAAGAGGCGATTTCATTGAAAAATAATCAGACTGTGTGGCAGCATGAAAGAAAAATCATCTATCCATTGCGCATTAATTATTCCTGCTCGCTAGGCCTAATTGCCTATATGTAGACAGACTTCTTTCATCTTAAATCGCATTAAAGCTGATAGCGGCGCCGAGCGAGCGGTCCGTCACAACGTTTTATACCGTGCTTAATTCTGTACTGTTTCGCAGAATTTTAATAGGACTTTAAACTTGACTATATATAAGCTGTATTGTACAGGACTAGGACTAGGTGTAGGACTAGGTGTACAGTGTACAGGTGTAGGACTAAATATAAATTTATAAGCTTGTAAGTATAGTGACCAGCGACACAGCTGACGAAAAGGTCTAGCTTCTCTGTCTCACTCGCCTGCGTACGACCGGCTGCTAAGGTCTTCACCTCACGGACCCATTGTGGTCCCCTTCGGTGGCTCACTCCCGTGGTCCCCTTCCGTGATCCCCTTCCATGGTCCCCTTCCGTGATCCCCTTCCATGATCCCCTTCCGTGGTCCCCGCTCGTGGTCCCCGGACCTGCCGCTACCATTCGTGGTCCGCTCACTTGGTTCGATCCGTAGTCTCCACCGGGCGTGGCTAGCCGTGACTGTTACCTCACTCTCACTCGCCATGATGTTGGGCCGGTTCTGCGGTAGAAGCCACTTATTGCCGCTGATACAGCAGCCTTGGCGGTGTTTCGCATTGTCTGGCTTGGTCAGTCATGCTAAGACAATGTGGTGATCGTGGGACAAGGTGAGAGTGACCAGCATTTCTCGGAGCGATCCGGTGCTGGTGCGGGTCACCAAATATCGCCGACTGCTAACAAATGGACTTGTGACATGATTATTAGTGGTCACAATGCCAACCAAGCACCTAATCTAGTTTGAAACTAAAATGAAAAACGTGAACAAGATAAATGTTATATTTCTTTAAAAGTATGAATATTAAGAACCGTAGCCTCATACTAAAGTGAATATGTATATTGCCATAAAGTAAATTCATTGTTAACAATGTGCGGACTTGATAATGGGTCATGCCCGAAACTGTCGTCTCACTTGATTGGATTATAATCGGCGATATATTCACTTAAGTATTATGCTACGGTTCTTAATCTTCATATTTTTTTTTTACAATGAGCCTCAAGAAAGCGCTTAGTAGCATTATTTAAAAGCATTGGTTATGTAGCACTTCGGTTGGTGCATCTGTGAGAAAGATTCATCACATGGGCTGTTACGGCTGGGAAGACAAAGTGGCTGTATTTATTTTTATCGCTAGTCGATTGACAGTCGAGGCGGAAATCAGGAAATGATTTCACACTTGTCAATGACATCAAATAAGTGTCCACTTTAAATCGTATGCAGTTAATTGCATTCGCTGGGATACTCATGAAAGACGTGGCCCTAGCGTAGCTCTTTTTCTCGCGGATCTGTCATGTCAGCTCAGACCAGGAGTGAATGATATCACCATGATGTTACCAAGGTATTGTGCTTCCCGCTCACCTCTCAACTGGGCACTGGCGGTTACAAACTGCAAAGTCGGAGTTACCGGCTTGATCAGTATGTACTTACAATTAAATAAACCGCGCGAACTTTTCCTTTGTCGACACGAGACACTCTGCCAAGCGACGCCTATCTACCGCCGCGGATGGCATGCCTTGCGGTGCAGTAGGGGAGAGTGGGGTAATTTGGCCGGTGGTGTAAATTGGCCGCCCCCACCTGTACGATGTCTAATAAAAGTGAGTGAAATAACTCTAGTCTCTATTCATTTGTCACGGGTAGAAATAACTGGAGGACAAATGTCAAAACTTTGCCCTTTGTAGCTTTATTAAAAATTAATAAAACGTTAATTTCATTAGAAAATGGTAACTTTTACTTCTGTTTGCAAAGTTGTATAACATGTAGTGTTTGGGCTAAAAACGAATTCAGACATTATAGCGCCATTCTTGGGGGTGTTCAGCGGTTCCAAGAGCAATTTTATCTATTTCCGTATAGCCGTGATGACTTTATAGACAAAAAATTTCAGAATGGCAATATGGGGTAATTTGGCCGGGACTAGCGGGGCAACTTGGCCGGTGCGCTCATGGTCACTACTCACTATGCTGGGATGGCCGAGTTTTCATGGTCAATTGTACCATAAACGACATGATTCATGACCAACTTTGACTACTTCGATGCCTTACTTTCGATTGGTAAACTGTAAGAGCATGTGACGTCATCAAAGGTTACCAAACGTTTTTTGCTAATAAATCCTTACATCAAAATGGTACAGCCGCACAAATGGTCTCATTCTGTTCAGCTCGCCAAGGCGCATCGAATGATATGCATGATGACCTTGAACTCACGTAACCTTGAGGTCAAGCGACCTGATGCAACGTGACTTGAGGTCAACCTTTGACCTTGACTTCTCAAGGTCAACACATATATCTTTCGATGCGGACTGACGAGAGAATTACGATGGTGCTCGAAGTTTTGGCCTAGCTTGATTACTTCAAAAGTTATTCGTAAAAAAACGGTGATCGCATCTAGAGCCGCTAATTTGGCTATTTTGACCCCTGTGACCCCTGAGTCAACCTCCAAAATGTGGCTAATGCGTCATAGGACACCGTCATTGCTGAATCTGAAGCTGACTCGCAATATAACAGAAAATCCCGACCGTAAACTAACACCGGCCAAATTACCCCACACCCCCGGCCAAATAACCCTGCTAGTGGGGCAAGTTGGCCGCCTTGCAGACCTTTGTAATACGTCACAATTTCAATATAAGTAATTACTCTATCATTTCAAGTTCACTGTCCAGTAAAGTAAAATGAATGCGACACCTGCCAGCGTTGAGAAAATGCAGAAATATGTCGTCAATTTTAAGTTATATCGTTTTCTAAAAAAAAGGCGGCCAAATTACCCCACTCTCCCCTATATCTACAGGCGTTCACTACTAGCGCCATCTATGGACAGAAACTAAAGCATGCGCCCGGTGTGGTAGCAGGAGTCTTGGTGTGCCGTCTGATGAAAATTAGTCCAGTAGAGCTGGTAGCTGACTATGCAACAAGAACTTGGACTGCCCATTCATTTGGAGATGAAGCAGATATGCCTGTAGTGGTCGGCACGTTTTTTCCCCATTTCTGGTTGAGTCGCCCTGGACTTGTAAACCCATACTCGCAGTGAATTCATTCAGGAAATTCTGGATTGTTTTGCTCATGCTTCATAACCCTGTTGCTCTGTTAAGCTGACCAGTAGGTACATTTCAGAGTAAATTACACCCCTAGCCCTTTCTTCCGGTAGAAAGCGTTTAGGTAACTTTTATAAGCCTTACCCCTTCGATGAATGCGTTTTGGATTGCAATTCATGTCATTTAAGTTTCTGCTTGTGGAGCCAAGTTACAAAATTTATGCTAGGACCAAAAGTTTGTTTCTTTCAACACTGGCTTCACCATGACTATCGAGCTACACGCCAGCTACTTAATTTTTGACAGTCTATGGCTGCTGACGACGAAATATATTTACGATCGTCAAGGGATGCCAGAGTCTTCGTCAATTTATGAAGTTAGCGCGAAAAACATCTATTATGGCATCGGGTCATTGGTAAAGTGATGTAAACGGACCACATGGACACTGAGAACAATTCTGTGCACAATTATCAACATCAACAATACCGTACAAAACATTTAGTGACGAAGAAGACTATAACTTACCAATATTTGCTCCGGCTCATGGATCCAGAGCAATGCTGTCATATCCAGCGTTGGTCCAAAGTGCACCCGTGTCGTCCGCGGTGATCTTTGGTGACCTGAACCCACTCCGTCACCCAGCGTGACCTCACCGCTCACTGCGTCGCGGCCGACGACCCGACGACGTCGTCACTCCGTCGCCACCGACGCTACACTGCGGCGGTGGGGGCAGGCCGATGCTGCAGTGGGTCGCCGCGCCGGCGCCGCGCCGATGGGGGAGGGGGGCTCGGACCGGGTGGGACCGATTTCGGCAGGATCTCGGGGAGGGAGGGTGGTGGATGGTGAGGAGATGTGAGGGACGCATGACCGATTGAGGTGAAAGTGAGAATGCATTTGTTAGCGCCGTGGATGGTCGAGGTCCTGAGCTGCGTATTTTGGGATTCAGGCACACCGAAGTTTAGGAGCTACGGATCATATGTAATGAAAGATCAGAAATTGTATTTTTTCTAATGCAGTTTATTGTCGGACATGCATAAGAAAAAGCATGCAATGATGATACAATGTGCTACGATTTTAAGCGTTACACAATACGCCATAGTGTCAGTGTCGACCAATCTATTTATGTCACAACAAGCTTATACGAGTAACCTTCCTATTTATATGCCTACCTATTCCTACCTATTATTTATCTTGACCCTGTAAAGACATGACCTGACCTACAATGGTGATGTCTCAACCGCCTCTTAATTGTGGAAAAAATAGTATATACCTGTTATCTGATAGTATATCTATGTGCAACAGTTATCTTTTAAGCAAAGGAGGAATTCTCATACAATGTTTTTAATATAAATGCATTCGCTTTCGACCAACTTCACGAGCTGGCTCACAGTAATTGCACGGACCAGCAAGCCTCACCACTCAGCACGCAATAACAGCGACCGTTTGGTATCGATAAACACTTCACCGCTGTCGACGACTGCAAATTGACGACTGCAAAATGCAACTCAGCAGTTTGGTTAGGACGCTTTCCCTTCGCTGGATTCTGATTTCTGGAACTGAAGTAAAGCGAAAGTGAAACCAACTATGAAACGAAAGTGAATTCAGCATCATTATGAACATGAACAATATTAACATTTCATTCAAGTGCCCCTCATTCCCCAATAATTGCAATTTGTTTCTGAAGGAGTTTGCTTATGGATGCAAAATGCAAACATATTCACTGGACGAGTCCGGCTACATCGCTGTTATCAATTTCAGTACACAGTGACGGATATCCAAATCGCTAGACCCATTCCAAGCTACCACTCTCGCTCCAACTCGCTCTCTGCAAACGAATCTCACAATCTTCCCCCATATCCTCTATAACCTGACACCGCCCCACGCTGGCTGCCGCTGCCGGCTCCACCAGCGCTGCTCGGGCAGACTCTTGTGCATCAGAGGACCGTGCGCCGTCCTCGCGCGCGCCTGTCCTCCCAGCAGCTGTAGCAGTGACGCCAACAGCGGGTCCTCCGGATCCTCTCTCTCCTCGGCGCTCTGCCAGGCCGCCGGCGCCTCCAGAGCCGTCTCCACAGGACCTCTCTCCGCCTCTCCCTGAGCGTCATCAGCCTCGGTATTGGTGACGGCCTGCCGCGATTCGATCTCGCCCTGCAGCTCGCTGGCAAGCTGCATGTACAGCGGCGAGCGGTGTCCGGCGCGCAGAGCCGTCAGCGACTGTTCGGCCAGCGGCTCCAGCTGGGCGGCCAGCGCCGCCGGGCTGACGAACTCGGCAAACACGCGCGTCACCAGCTCCGAGTGCAGCGTCGTCGACTCCGGCGGCAGATCTGTCGATGAGTCCGGCGGCAGATCAGTGGAGGACTCCGGCGGTGGGTCAGTAGACGACTCGGGAAGCAGGTCCGCGGCAGAAGAGCCGCTAGAGATAGAATCCGTCTCGGAGAGGGATGGATTCTTGAGGTCCGAGGAGGGATCGTCAGCAGGCGCCGTGTCTCCACCATTTGCCGTAGGTGCCGCTAGAGTCGCCTCGTCAGATGTCGCGCCACCCGCCTGGTCCTCAGAGGCCGGTCCCTGGTCGCCTGCATTTTCCGTACCGTCGATTTGGTGCTGCGAGGAGCCGGCCCCGAGTAAGTCAGTCTCTCCAGAGCTTTGTGATGGTGCGCTTGGGACTGAATCGATGTTTGGTTCGCTTGGACCTGTTGTAGAGTCGCCGTCAGTAATACCAGTTGGAGTTTCCGAAGGTGATTCGGGAGCCTCGGCGTCTGATGACGCAACATTGTCAGCACTTTCGATCCCAGGCTGAGTTGGACTGAGCGGTATCGTTTCGTCCAGACTGTTAAGTGGTTCTGTTAGACCTGCACTGTCGAATGGCAGCGTCTGGTCTGTGTCGTCAAATGGTTCCGTTTGGTCCGTGCTATCTTCTGGGTCCATCTCACCGCTCGATTCTACGTTCAGGGGATCGGAGAAACCTTGACTGCCCGGTGGTCCACTAGTCTCTGAAAAGTCTCCAGTAAATGGCTCTGTCTGGTCGGCTCCTCCCACCGGTTTAGCCTGGTCCGTCTGGTCCGTTGGTCCCTCGGCTGTATTCTGAAGCGCCGTGCTGTCCGGGGAGGCGAGGGTGCCCGGTAGGAGTGGTGCGCCGTCCATCACAGGCAGTACCGGTACCGGAACTGGAGGCGGAGCCGGATCACCCTGAAACAGCGAACACGCAATCACCGTCAGCGGGGACGGTCTCAGTAGTTATCCATGAAGTTAATACAGGATCTGCTGTGTGGCAGGTGAGATTGGCCCCTGGTGAGGCTATTCTTGCTTGGTGAATGGGGTAATTCTGGTGATGATGCAATTTATTAAATACTTTGTTTGAAAAATGCGTCTTTATAATGAGCAAACCTCATAAAAGGCTCTTTGTAAGTAAACTATAAATTGTGGTCACTTTTTATGTCAGTTATGTTCACGTAGGCAATAGAAAAGCGATAATGCGATTAACATGCTCAGAATATATTGATGAACTGAATCGTGCTAATAGCTCTAATAGCTCAGGTTAATTTTGGCGAACGTGTGAAAGTTATCCAGTCCCATTCCCAGACAGCCGGCGTGAGAGGCGCCGGGGGCAGTCCGCCTGTCAATTTCCCTCACAGCCTGTTCGCACTGCGCCGTTTCACCTGTGGGTCCATAAATGCATATGCACGCGTTGTCTGTGTGCCCGATTTCGTTTGGTGGTCCGCGTGTGTGTGTGTAGTTAGTGGAGCGTGTAACCGCCGGGCGGCAGCGGCCACCGACGTCCGGCGCCACCGCCACCGGCTGCGGTCGTGTCGGAGACCGTCACTGCCGAGAGTCGAAGCCGACAGGGAAAACGATGCAAGGGCTGACGCCCAAAGCAGCTGTTAATTTAGGGCTGTCTGGCCTTGCATTTTGCTGCTCAACCGTAGGATTGTTAACCCTAGAACGCCTAGGGGGGGGGGGGGTTGTATCAACCCCCCCCCCTGAGGTTTTTTCGAAGTGCACGCTAAACGGCTTGTCGTAGCGGGCTGAAATTTTCAATACCCTCTGGGGCAACCTTTGCACATCTTTTGCCGAAAAAAATTGATCGGGTCATGTCAGGTCACGGAGTTATGACGTCATAAGAGGTACAGCCTCCGGCCGGATTTTCACAAACTGAGTGCCAACGCCCGAGGTTTCCTGCCGGTGGTACGGACATCGGTTGATGGATCGTGATGAAACTTCCCATGCATGTTGGGGCAAGTATTGGCTATCATATGGTATAAGAAATTTGACAGGGTCAGGTCAGGTCACGGAGCTATGACGTCACAAGAGGAACAGCGTCCGGTACTATTTTTGAAAAGCGCCCGAACCACTATTTTGCTAATTCTTGTCACCTCAATGGGAACATGCAGCAATATTAGCTTCTATAGGGAGCAAATGGACCTCCCAAATCCAAAAATACAATCAGATTTCAAAAATTTAAATTTTGATTTTTCGAATTTCTGCCGCCGACTGTGACCTTGCCGACTTCCGGCGCTCCCAACGCGTCATTTTTAGAGCTAGGGAAACGAAATACATACCAAACGATAGAGAATTGATCAAGGAACACGATAGTGAAGGTTTCAAGTCGATATCTCCCACCGTTTTGCCGCAATCGCCGCCGAAAGTTGAAAAAGTCTATTTTTCCGAAAATTTGACCTTTGACCGGTCAAAAGTAGGTCAAATGTTGACCTAGGACCAAAAAATATACCACCAATCGCGAGATCTCGTTGAGAGCAATCCGTTGGTTTTTTCCGCTAAGCTCTACGACCTTCCGTTTCGAAACGCCAGGGGGGGGTCGTAACAACCCCCTCCCCCCTGGTCGTTCGTGTTATGAGAAATGGCCTGGTCGTGCGAGGGTTAACTGTGGGCGCTAACGATGCGCATAAAGAAGTCTGCGTTTTTACGAAAAGTAGGTAAATTTGTGCTTTTTACAAGAGTAGAATGATGCAACTTTGCAACCACGCTAAATATAAACGAAATTAATATGTCTGCTTTGATTAACCCTCGCCCCGTTGGGGGGGGGGCCATTTTGGCCCCCCCTGTGGTTTTTCCTGAATAGCAAGAAAACGGCGGCGCGCAGCGCCGCCAAATTTTCAGTACCTTCCCGGGCATCAATTTGACACCTTCACACCAAATTTCAAGTCTTAGGTCACCTTAGGTCAGGAGTTATTGAGGTCAAACTGAGGTCATGTTCGAGCAAAAATGAGCAAAAAACATGCAATCTTGAAACGCTCACCAAATCTACAGTTATCAAGCAATTTCAAAGTTCTTTATATGGTCTAGTAGACAAAAAGCGGCGCTACAAAACTGCTATCTCGGATTTTCCAAATTTTTGGTTTTTGACCTAAAAAAAATCAAAAAATTGATTTTTTTAGAAAAACTTTGAAAAAATCCAAAATTTTTCCGAATTTCGAAAAAACCGGAATATATGTGATAGTCCCAGCGCTCTTCTATATACATACCAAATTTCAGATCGATATCTCGTTTTTTGGCCAAGTTATAGCGAAAAACCTGTTCAAAAATGATGACGTCAAATTTTTGAACTCAATTTTTAGCAATTCTAGACCACGTACGGCAAAACAAAGACCACCATTGAACTCCCCGTGACGAGCTGCATCGATTCGATACCCATTTTATGCAAAAATATTAACTTTGAAATTTGACCTAATTTGACCTGACCTTGACCTGACCTTGACCTGACCTTGACCAAAACGTGGTCTAAGCTGGCCCCAAAGGCTGCCTGACCCATATAATCGCATTTGTCATGTAAAATGGACCATAAAACATGTATCACACGACACTTTCATATTGTGACCCCCCCGTGACCTGACCTCTGTGACCTGACCTGGTATCATTGACCTCAAATAGCAAAATATGTGTTTGAAGAACATTTCCCCATCGATGATTTTCAATGAAATGCATTTTACTCGATTTTACAACGCATTTCTTGAAGTGCCTGTAAACGGTGAAAATTGGACCTTTGACCTGACCTGTGACGTCATCGGTTTGACCTAGGTCAATAAAATTGGGTCACAAGGTAGTTCCCCGTTGGGGCTATCCAACACCGTTTACCGCTTGTCGCTATGTTGCGTGGTTCTCGAGATCTTAGGGGGGGGGGGCCAAAATGGCCCCCCCCAACCGGGCGCGTTGCTCGGCAGAGCCCAACGGGGCGCGGGTTAATGCAAGACGCCATGTCATTAGATATATCCATGCAATGTGTCTATATAGGCATTATGCACATAATAACCTTAAAATATTGGACTCAGGTTTCCCGTAAAAAGCCTTATGGCCAATGGTCTGGTTGTTGTTTTGCGACTGTTATATTCCTCGAGATAAGCATTCATCCGATCTGGTGAGCAAGTGTGAGACATTTGATGACTTATAGTATTCTTGCGAGTCTGCGACCTACGTGCTGTTTTCTAATTGAGTACCGTTTTTATGCTGAACTTCAGGTAATGTAACAAAATGATTTTTATAGTGAAAAACAAAGTGTGCATGTATTTACTAAATGGTGAGCTACTAGACGAATACATTAACCTACCATTATGACGCCGGCGCTGAAAGTGGACGCTGACCCGGAGCTGGAGCTGGAGCTGGAGCTGGAGGAGGAGGCCTGGGCCAGCTGCTGTTCGAGCTGTGCGATCCGCTCGTTCCTGTCGATGGCCGTTTGTCGGGCCACCATCAGAGTGATGTAGAGCATCTGCACGGACAGATAGCCGGCTAAAGAGAGCAGTATCAGCGTGATGGGAGGCATGGTCAGCCTCTGGTCCTGCGCCGGTCCTCCAGCGGCTCTTTGATGGCCCTCCGCTGGCCCTCTGCTGGCCCCCCGCTGGTCTTTCGTCGGTCTGCTGCAGGTGTTCGCTTCTGATGTTACGGCGACGATGTTGGCTGTCTTCCTCCTATATCCAAAACTGCTGTGGAGTTGTGCTCTCCTTCAACCGTTCGGATAATCTCAGTCTGTGGCGCTGCAGTTAACTCAAAGGTCTTCTCACTTTACCCAGGAGCCACACTCACTCGGCGTCATTCTCCAACAAAATATGCCGAGCGAATTTAGCGCACACACACACTGCTCCGTCCGTCACCAGCAGCACACACCGTCTCTCCTCTGTCTCCTGTGTCCGTCTCCGTGGATGTCTCCGTGGGTGTGTCTATGCGCCTGTAACCCACAGCGGCGTGTGGCTGCTCGCAGTACCGCCCAAACAAGGTAACCACTGATGGACCGCGGGCGGGCGCCGCGGTACTGCCTGCAGCTGTTCAGACGGGTAGGCCAGTGGGACACACAGTCGGTGGTCCAACTGGGCCACCGGGGAGGGAAAAGAAGCTTATGTATACGCACAAACCAACAGGACAGGTCTGTGTTTTTGTTTGTTTGGTCAAATATTTATTGATGATTGGTAGACGTATATTTACGCATTTCAACCAAAACACCAAACCCTGAGATCGTAAAATAATTAGTGGATCCTAGCAACTGCTCACTAGTCCTTGAATTACTGAAGCGTGACAGTGACGTGAATGAGTGAAACAGTGTGCGTGATTCTGCGAATTCACGAGTAGCTAGTGAGATTGCGGATTTTCCGGGTAATTCTTAATGAATCCGTGGACTATCGATTCGTTTTCAGAGAATCCACGGATATTGTTATTGTTATGAGACTTGTTTATCCATAAGCATCTTGATCCCGTCAGTGCTTTTATCATGTGCAACTGCAGCCCACTTGAGAATACCTGTGCTATTAGCTAAGACTCTCAAATCCCTACTTAGCCAACCCCTATTTCATTCATTTTTATTAAAACAACATGCTGTTTTTCGTATATTTATTGCCCGCCTACACGATGCACGTAAGTGCACGCTGACATAGCGTCACAGAGCGGGGCCGGGGCTCACGCTCTGTCGTGACGCCGCTGTGACGTCACTCCCAGGTGGGCGGTGACGTCACAGGGCGTCACGACACGGTTCGTGACGCTGTCGTCGCCGCTCGGCGGTTCGGGCACAACACTCAGCTCTACACATCGATGGACACAGCTCGGCAACAGAAGAAGCAGGGAGTCCCGTCCGGGCTGCACAAGTCCGCGGAAGGAGCGCACGAGTCCGGTACGGACAAATGACAGCGGCGTCCAATGTATGACTACCACAAAACAAATACGGACGTTTTTAGGCAGACATAGTGACACTGATGATAACCATTCAAACGTCTAAAGTGAATGGTTGATTAAAAACGGCTCTCACATTTACGGTTACAGCGATTATGAAACATAGGTGTGCAAGCTATATTCGTCCTGAATACAATGAAAATATTAACCGCCCTGCTAACAACGAGCAACACAGCTTTCGTAACGCTAGCTTGCGTTATCGAAAGCATAACGACGAACAGTGTTTCATGCATCGCACTCTCTCATGAGATCACTAAAGCAAATGAAGCAGCCGCTCGCTCCTCACGTTCACAGACAAGCTGACAAGCTGGATTACAACGCGTCCCTGGTCATAGGGAAACGCTTTGTCCACACACGCGCGCACATAACGATTGTCCGCTATTAGGTACTTAGCAATAGGTATAAGTCATCTTGTGCTATGGTTTCAATCAATGCAATGCTGTCACCTTTTTACATAACTTTTTTGCAAGATAAATTATATTATTGGCAAGCTGGAACGAAGGCCAACCCTAAACGGGCTATATTAGTCGAATCGGAATATGTCAACCGTTTGAGATCGCTGTTTTCTACCATCGATACCTTCTTGGCGCCAGAACAAACCAACGCCCATAGCATGTAGAATTGCACATCAGCACATATATCATGACAGCACACTCATCATAACGCAATTTTCACTCACACATCTGATATCTCTCTACCTCAGACTCATTGGGCGGCACCCTAGCGCCCAACACTTATCCTAGCTTGGAAGACTTGGATCTTATTGCCCCGAATGTAAACTTCGGTTCTTCTCGCCAAAAGGCGGCACACTTATGCACACATGATACAAGCTATATATTGCGGGGTCGCAATGGTCGGACCAGCATCATGGGAAGCACATCGTTTAATGGCAACGTCACACATGAATAACCAGGAACACCGCTTTGGAAGACATAGTTTTCTCATGGAAGATACCGTTTGGAAGACTTAATTCTCCTCCAGCTTTCGACAGCCGTTTGAGAGCGACTGTCAAAGGTCAGTCATTTGTCTAAAGTGCTGATGCGGTGCGGTGATTTTATTTGAAGTGAGGTGCTCGATAAGGTGTAGTCAGGATCGGTCCACGTGGGAGGGAACATCTGGCCCATCCCGGTTTGGCGTGCTGTGACGGTGCTTTTGTGTCGTGCCATTGTGCGATGTGGCTCGAGATGCTACACACAAACAATGCATAGATACTGGCAGCTAAAGCAACGCTGAACATGCCGCAAAGGATCGGATGGTCACTATGGGGCTTTCCATAGCATAATCGTCATATATACGTAATTTGGATAACCTTCAGTAGCATGATAATCATGCTTAAGGCAGAAGCAATTGAGAAGTGAGCCGTCTTGTGACGTAAACGAATTTCCGACCATTCACTGGCATGTCAGCGCTGCTTTACCCAGCCACGGTCCCCAATGCTACCAATACACCGAGTGCTGAGTGCAGTATTGTGCGGCATGCAGTGCAGGAACAAAACGGCATGCGTCCACTACCGGCAGAACTGAGTCGAACTGTGAGTGGCGCTTGGCCGCAGCGTGCATAAAGGAAGCGACTGACCCGCCCTACGGCATGTCAGGTCAGCTGGAAACGGGGTCCACCTCGGGGACGACGCTACATCGATATACAATACAGACCGGGACACAACGTGCTTACGTCAGAACACACTTATTCGAAATAAAGCGCTTCAAGTAAAAAAGTTCAAACCAAAAGTTCCCGGTCAGATCATCCTTTGGAAGAACATCTGAGTGCAACTTTACAAAAATGAAGCAAAAGCAAACCCTCCGGATCACAACATCCCGTTTAAAAAGCATTTAAGTGTCAACACCATCCGCCAATCGTCGGCCCATTCACACATTTCTATATGTACAACATGCCTTGCTCCGCTGTTCAGACTATCACTAGTTATAGCACCAGCACTAGAAGAGCTTGCAACAATTCGGTACCAACTCAAGAACGTCGGAAACATTGCTGTGAAAACAAACGCACCCGTACAAACACACACATTCTTACAATAATTACATGTGCATTATGCAAACACCTCTCGAACGCCCATCACCATCGGCATCAACCATACAAAAATTACCCCTAAACAAAGTCCCCACAGGAATCCCATCCCATTCGGACCCAAAACAGTCAGAATGACGGCCCGAAGCTTACTGGCAAGCGCGGGCACATAACATTGATACATGTAAAGCCAGCTACAGCTCCGGACAGCTCCACGACGGCCACAGAAGGGACCACCGAGCTGGTGAGATTCGTGCCCAATAGGGGCCGGCGAGTATAAGAAGCGTGCAGCGAAGGGCCGGTCATGAGGAAGTGAAACCGGCGAGAACTTTGAGGCAGCGCAGTGCAGCAGAAGTGAATGAAGGGCGCTGCTCTAGGAGAGGAGTGACAATGACTGACCCAGGCCAGTGCAGTGTAAGAGAAGGAGGCGGCTGCTGTGAGAGACGGTGAATGCAAACGGCCAGATATTGACGGGAAGAATTAGAATGATGGCCTGAAGCCCTCGTTTTCAGATAAAGATCAGTAGAAGATAATTGATGCAATGCAAGCAGCTTATAGTAGCAGACAGCCGACAGGGACATCAGACAGCAGACAGCGACAACAGACAGACAGCGCCCAGCCAGACAGCTGACAACACGACATGGGCGATGGAGCAGACAGGATGCAGACAACAGATGATAGCGCAAAGAACAGCAGTGCAGACAACAGTGCGTATAATACACAGTGGCCCCAGACAACAGTACATCAAAGGTCAGGAATGTGTTATGTTACACATCATAGCTGAAATGCCCACTAATTTAGATCGGCCAAGGAAGAATTTTGGAAGACAAAAGTGCTACTGACTTCTGGAAGGCATCCATATAATAACCATGCATAATTTAAGTCCTTAATGGATGGCAACTGGCAAATCAATTATCCATGTAACAATGTGCTTTTATAATTACAATTTCATGGTGAAACTGTTGCAGTGCTAGACGGTGGAATAAATTATCGGTATAAGCCCTGCACCGACACAGACGAGTTAGAGTCCATTGAGTTTAAGCGAGAAGGCCCGTCCTATACATTGTTTGTTGATCGAGGATAGTGTGTTTTCCGGGCACAAAAAGACCGTGCCAACCGAGGATTGGGAAGACGAGGGTGTAACCGGGGCTGGTGGGTTTGTGGACCCCACCAGATGGGGCCGCGCATCGAGTTTGAGCACGTATCAAGGGTTGCCAAACATCCAACACAGAAATCGCCCTCTCACGCTCAGCAGTGTCGAGAGACAGGTCCGTGACACCACCTTTAACGGGAACGACAAGCTGCGTGCGCATCACATATGTTCAACGGGAAACTAGGTTAGCACCTATATCACATTCGCTGCAAGTAATTTCTGATATCATGTTCAACAAGCATTCGCGCTCACAACTCTCAGAAGGATATGTGAAATTCAAATAAGCCTTTGTCTTCAACTTTCGTAAATAACGTTAACTTGGCTCTGGTATAACTGTGATAAACGTAGCGTTTTGATAATAAGCACAACGATCACATTGCACATCAATCTACACGAACAACAGCACGTTGATAAATATCGATAGATCGACCAGCCTCTGATGATACTCGCGCCGCACAAAGTGCCCTGGACAGGCCACCTTGCTCCGTCGTCAGCACAAACATTAACATCACGATGTGTCTAACATTAACACGGCAATAAACGATGTTGATAAACGTCATACGTATCACTTCGCTCTCGTCGTCAGAAACCCTGCTTGAACGGCCATCTCCGCGTCATCCCACAACACATACATCCTACCCTGATTTCCCACAAACAAGAAATACATCCGTAAATAAACTCGCTCCGAATTCATTCATTCTCTCCGGCGACGGCAGGTTTCAGCGGCTGCCCGCCGCTCCTGCTATCTGTCGGGTGGTGCACAGCGCCTCTGGCGGCCGCTGTGGGAAGCGTTGTCTACAGGTCGTTACCGAGTCGCTCGATCTCGTCGAGCATGAAGCGGATGTCGTCGCGTGTGACGGCCTGGTTGTTGATGATGTTGCGGAAGAAGTTGGGTCTCTGGGTGGAGGTGGTGCGCAGAGGCTGGTAGCACACCATCAGTGTGCCGTGCTCCATCATTCGAGCTTTGATTGTCGGGCACAGCTGAGAAAGAGCATAAGCTCAGTGAGGCCAGCACGCACAAATGCTTCGTCTACTGCTGTCTGCTTGATAAAAATTCACACTCGTTTCGGGGTTCCATGCGTGGTTGAGTAACCGAAGTGATCAATGCCAGAAAAAATATTTTACTCCTGATCGGATATGAACTCAAATGAAAATGAAACTGCTCGTTTATACCTCAGCTACGTAAACATACGTCGCTGTTGAATGCTCTTTCATGATACACTCAATCTTGCACTCAATTGTAAAAAGCCTTGAGCGCCTGCCACTGACCTTTCCCAGCTCCTCCTCCCGGTTGGCGTCGTGCGGCGTCTGGCGCAGTCGGGCCGGCACGTACCAGAAGCACACGTTCAGACACTCGGGCTCCTCCCAGATCAGGTAGAACCGGTCGCCGCGCCGCTTGATCTCCTGAACCATGAAGTCGGTCACGTCCCAGAGGTACTCGACGTGGCGCGCGAACCCGCTATCTCCCTGGGTAGATATAAGATAAATGATGTCAGACGGGGTTGGAAAGCTCAGAGAAGGTTCATGTATGTTCAAACGTTTGACAGAGGTGCGTATGGGTTTCAGGCAGGTATTTTGGTGGGAAACAGGTGTAAGACGATTTGTTATGGGATGTGAAACGTAGTATGTTGTGGTGCTTCGTTTCGGGCGAATATGATATACTAGAGGTAAGAAATACGGCATTAAATTCGTGCTGTTGCGACTTGGGATTGGAGTGGGGACGCTTGCATTGCCTGTTATTTGGATGTGGCACCGATAACACAGGAAGGTTATGTTGAACAATGAACATACCACGAGACTCGGTCTCAGCCTATTGAACAGTCAATAGATGTCGCCACCCATCAGCGCCTGGAGTGATACTGTACCGCACGACGCGACCATAAACCTTATTATTGTCAATAGGTGTCGCTACACGTCAGCGCCTGAAGTGATACTGTACCGCACGACGAGACTATAACTCGATATTACGGTCAATAGATGCCGCTACCCGTCAGCGCCTGAAGTGATGCTGCGCCGCACGACTCGGTTCAACTCACGATACTGTCAATAGATGTCGCTAGCCGTCAGCGCCTGGAGTGATACTGTACCGCACGACGCGGCTATATCTCATATTACGGTCGATAGATGCCGCTACCCGTCAGCGCCTGAAGTGATGCTACGCCGCACGACTCGACTTTAACTCACGATACTGCCAATAGATGTCGCTAGCCGTCAGCGCCTGGAGTGATACTGTACCGCAGTACTCTATAACCGCCTGACGTTGCTACGAGTCCGCGTTCGAAGTGATGCTGCGCTGCATTTCATTGTGGCTGCTTATTGCTTATTTTACTGTCGTTCAATGAACTGATGTGATACTGAATCGCATGCATTCATCGTTATTTCCCGGCTTCCTAGTTTGGACGGTATATAGGGCCTTGGTTTGGACATGAATATGTATTTAGACCTTAGCTGGAAACGTCAGCTGTGATGTATGTACCACATGAACAAAGGCAAACCAAAGACCGAAAGTTGAACACCTTCCTTTCCTGATAAATACAATACTCCGCTTCTTTACCAACTTTCAGTTCTGTCATCAGTTTCATCACCCCTGCGCGGCTATTACAGGGCTCACTTCGCATTAGATCTCCGCGAAACGGCTCCTCTTTCCGCGCCATTTACCTTGGCGCGCCAGAGAAGCCAGAGCTTGAAGATGTCGTTGTGGCGGCCGCACTGGATGACCTTGTCGCCCGTGTCGAAACTGGTGTCGTAGTGTTTGTCCTGCTGGAACAGGTACTCGGCGCACATCTTGTTGCAGTTCATCAGTAGGCCCTGTAAACGATGGGAGCGACAGTTTGGCTGGTGTTCGTACAAATAATTGAACATTTGAAGTCAAATTTAGATTGCTTAATGCCATTCGATTTTCAAATGGTGATTGCAAAAAAGAAGCTGCACTTGGACGAGAGAAAGAGGCCGATGGCTTTTACTCTTATGCGATTAAATCTTGGCCATGCTTTCACCATTATCGGATTATGCGCTAAGTGAGAGACTTATTTAGGTATTTCAACAATTGTGTGAGCGCGCACTAGGCTTCCCATCTATTTTGATTTTAAGAATCAGTCACGAGAAATGGCTCTTTGTTAAAATGGAAAACTATAAAAGATCCAGCGCAAATTTTATGCACAATATATCTGTGCACTTTTACAGCAGCAAAAGCAACGAGTAATTTTCCCCAAATCCTTGCTTAAAGCTCGCATTCCCGTCCAATCGCTTATTTTAATTTGCTCCTTTGCGGAATCAAACTATTGCTTCCACACGACTTTCCATTCATTTGACGTCGTTCTAGAATGACTGGAATTTGTGGAAAAACACTGTCTGATAGAAGCAGCCGACATTGCTGCTCACTCTTCCGTGCATGCTCTCCCTTGCTCACGTGCTCTCTCTCTCTCTCTCTCTCTCTCTCTCTCTCTCTCTCTCTCTCTCTCTCTCTCTCTCTCTCTCTCTCTCTCTCGTCTGATGACTCACGTCCTCCCTGATGTGGATGGTCGAACATTGCAAAAGCACACCCATCTGCTTGTGTGGGTTCCACGTGACAGAGTCGGCGCGCTCAATGCCGGCGAACAGGCGGGCCTTCAGCTTTGGTGAGAGCAGGGCGCCGCCGCCCCAGGCTGCCTGCGAGGTCACCGTGGAGGAAGCGGTCAGAACTCCTGTGCATTCGATCCTGTTTAATGTTTATTCATCAAATACTTGCGACTTTTTTTCTTGTATAGTAACTCTCTTGTAAGGTTTATTTTGATAGTGATTGGCTATCTTGAAGCTCAAAAAGCATTGTTTTCAGAACATGATTAGGTAAAAGCAATTTGATTCCGACTCATGAAACTCTCGCTATAGCCAATCCACATCGATCTCAGCATTTGACATAAGAAAGCTACTACTTTTCCGAACTCACGTCGACGTGCATCCACACTTTGTAGCGTTTGCAGATGTCAGCGATGGCGTGGATCGGGTCGTAGGCGCCCACCACTGTGCTGCCGGCCGTGCAGTTGACGAAGAACGGGATCATGCCCTTCTGCTTCGCCTCCAAAATCCTGCCGATGAAAGAAACTTTTCAATATTTTGACAGATCACATCGGTAAAACTGGGTGTTGGTTAATTAACTTGTCACCATCTACAGTTTTTTAACCTTACATAAAGTAAAGTCAACTGATAAGTCTCAATGCATAGGTTGCAGTAGTTTTGTCAAACTTGTTCCACCGAAAGTCAATTGTGTCCGTCCTATCTGATTAATTTATTGTTTCACCTGCAACGCTTTCCTTACGCGTTTTATTTGGCTCGTTCCCACCTGAACTCCTAATTGGCGTTGCCTGTTCTTACCTGGCCTCCAGTTTGGTGGTATCCGTTCTTACCTGGCCTCCAGTTTGGTGGTGTCCGTTCTCACCTGGCCTCCAGTTTGGCGTTACCCGTTCTTACCTCGCCTCCAGTTTGGCGTTGCCCGTTCTCACCTGGCTTCCAGTTTGGTGGTGTCCATCCGTCCGCGTTTGTCGCAGGGCACCTCCCAGACGTGGTCCGTTCCCAGACCGATCACTGCGCCCGCCGTCATGATCGAGTAGTGGCTCTGACGGACGGGGAGCAGGGGTCATCGAGAGGCCGGTGCACTGGTGCGGGGGAGCCAGCAATTGGTTGTATGATGAGGTACATTGGTAGCATTTATTTCCGCATCAAGTTAAGCATGATTTAATGACTTTAACCGTGAAGTTATAATTTTCATTTACCTGATATTTTTAATTAGATTCATCCTTTTTTGTTGAGTCATAGTTATTATAAAAAGGCACAGATAGTAAGTAGGCTCATGCTTTTGAGTAATCCTTCCCCCACGCCCTTTATATCACCAGTTCACTCACGTATTCAGATGTGAACATGACCAGGGGCGCCGGCAGGCCGTACAGACCCTGGGCCTTGACATTGGGGAACATCTTGTGTCGAGCCACCAGTGCGGCGTACAGGTTCGATATCGTGCCGCCTGCCAACACAGCATCAGGGGAATACAAGAGACCATTTGAGGCCATGTTACATGTTGAAAATCCTAAAGCGCAAACTGAAGAAATGTAGTAACCGTTAAATGAAGTTATCCATGAGTGTAGGTGCAAAACATCAGTTTATATGTCCACATGGCTATATGTACAGTTTCATTACTTGACCTTATCCTCAAAGTAAGTGTGCAAAGTTTTTTATCGATGTCCACATGGCTAATCAAATTATTGATGCACGTTTGTCGCTGATGCTTGATTTGGTGAATGGCACACTACTGCCCAAATTAGATCGCGTTGAACATTGTTCTCTATGTACCGGGGCAGAGTATGCTGTCGCCGTGGTCGCGCCAGCCGATGATCTCCCTCATCTTCTGCATGGTCTCGGCCTCCATCAGGATGAAGACGGGCGCGATCTCGTAGGTGAACATGTTGGTGTTGGCGGTGGCCGTCAGCCACTCCCCGGCTAGGGAGACCACCTCCAGACCGGTGGACAGCTGGTTCATGTACCGCGGGTGACCTGAGGGAGGGGGTCCACAGGGTCAGGCTGGTTCAGCTGCTGTGGGCAGCCTGAGGAAAGTAGGGCTGAGACGGAGAACCTGGTCATGAAGAAGATGACCTTTCGCCAAAGGTCAGTTGTGGGCAAGATGGGCCTGTAGAATTGCACATGTCCTAGTTGACTGTACAGAGCCAGAGGTCTCTATGCACATGTATTTTTTATCATGTACTTATATCGTTGGTATCGACAACACAGAACAGTGCCTCATTGTTTTTTGTTTGCCATTTTGCATTCACTCTGTCATGGACCTTATGCAAAAATATATTCCATTAACCACATTTTCATAACCACCACCCCAGTATCGTTTGCAAATGATTGACTGCCCGGCGGCCCTATTAGGAATTCCATTTATCCGAACCATAACTCAGTGGGCAACATCCGCCGAGGTCTGGCCGCCGGCGCGGTACGACCCGCCGAGGTCTGGCCGCCGGCGCGGTGCGACCCGCCGAGGTCTGGCCGCCGGCGCGGTGCGACCCGCCGTTGAGGCCGTTCCCCGGGGGACATTACCCGCCGCCGGGCATATCTCATTTCCCTCCGACCACCCAATCTCCTGCCCGACGGCCAATGTGCCGCAATCGCGCCGAAATCTGGCGCGGCGGTGGCGAAATCGCGGCGCGTTTATCATGCCGCGCAGCATCCGGACACACCCGCTAAATCACTTATCTGCGCGTTTTGTGAAGCGCCCTCCCGCCAGAGGAGGCGCGCGAAAAAGCACGCGCGCCGCCGCCGCTAGTGTCAGTGGCGGTGTAAGTGGTTTTCTTATCTGTGGTCGGCATATTTGGCGCGTCGGCGGCGGCTGAATGGCGCGGCGGCCGATGTAAATGAACACATTGTGTCGCCGCGGCGACGGCGAGCTGATTTATAGAGAGCGGGCGTAATCGAATCAAAACAGCGCCGATTGAACGGAAGGAGAGGCGGCGGGGCCGGCGCGGGACGGAGGCCGTGGTCGTCTCCCGGAGACGGGGGCGTCAATACGACACACTAATTGCTGCCAGATGCGACCTGCCCGGAGAATGACAGTCTTCCCGGTGGGTCGGCACTGTGTGGATGACTAGGATCCTTGCATGAATCCAATGGAGTCAGGGCGGCGGAGCAGGCAAAGAAATGTAGAAGCCTGTAAATGCTCGTAGCTTGAAAAAAGAATTGCCACCTTCAAGCTTCAATATTTTTCAGATGACTACCCTTTTCAATGTCGTTCGCAAACTTGGGACAGTTGTAAGTACCGTCTTTTTAATTAAACGACCAGTGTCCTACCACTCGGAAGATTTCTGCCAGAATCAGACGAGGACGTCGGCCTGAAGATGATCACAAATTACTGACGATGACAGCAAACGACGCTGCTCGTGCCTCCTTCTCCGAGTAAAGGCTCGGGCTCTTCGTCTTGTCGAATGTCAGACAGCCAATTTTGTTGGGGATTGGCCGCTCACAGTGGCGAAAAGCCCAAAGTGTTCATTTCTCCGTCCTTTATGCAATATCTCATACTAAAGCTTCACACCCATTACAGAGATTTACAGAGATGGCAAGAAGCGTGAGTGTCTTCCCGTTCTTCCCTTACATGTAGTGCAAGTGTTATGTTTTGCTCCATTCCCTTCTGCACTCCCTTTACACCTTTTTGCACTCAAAATAGGCATCTTTTCATTCAATTTCGGCGAATTGCATTCAATTTTAGCGATCTCTCATTTGCTTCGAATAGAGAGATCGCTAAAATTGAATGCAATTCGCCGAAATTGAATGAAAAGATGCCTATTTTGAGTGCAAAAAGGTGTATTTTCCCTCACCATCCTCGCTTTGACCCGTCACCGGCTGCGCTGAGGGGCTCTCACTGTTCCTCCCCCGCCGTCCGCCCTCTGACCTGTCACCGACCACTGCCGCTGACCGGGCACCCCTGAGGGGAGTTGTGACGTCACGGCCACTCGAGTGTCGGCGGCCGACAGCCGGACACGGTCCGCCAGTCAGCTGTCAGGGACACGTGACGCCCCCCTCCCCCTCCCCTCTGCGTCACCGCCGGCCGACACTCCACGTAGAGAGGAAGGGCGCGGCTGTGGTCGGCCAGTGACGCTGCAATATCGGAGCGCACTGCCCGGCGCGGTGGGTTACAGGAAGACAGAGAAATTAGTACTCGTACGTTTCCTGATTATCAGATTTTGTTTGCTACCTCAGAGCCATCCACTTCATCCAGACCTTTTCTGAAGTCAAATATTCGCTTACCGTATGAACGAACTGTCTTATTTGGAATATCTCAGCCGCATTATTATATTTTGGTGTAAATGTATTTCATGAGGCTGCAAAGAGCAACGAATCGTCAATGTTTACTTGTTTTTACGCCTGACCATCGAATAAGGGAATTTGCCCTTTTTCTGTTCAGATTTTCCTGAGCCTTGTTGTTACTGTGATTGGTAGTGCTGACCCAATGGCGGCGGCGTTATTGGTTTAGCCCCATCAAATGGGAGCCGCCCGGTCATGAGCCCCTAATTTATAGACCGCTCCTTATTGAAATCCACAAATGCGGGTCGTTCCGGCCAGCCGGCGGAGAAATTTACGGCCCTCCGCCGACCAATCGGGGTCGCCGAGGCCGCTGTTGTAGGACACAGTCTCCCATCGGCTCCGACTACTGCGGTAATTGGTGTCCATCTATTGGTTCATGGCGCCTCGCCGCATCCGTCGTCCGCGGCGGCAGACAGCTCCGCCGCGTAAATAAAGCTTTTGATGGTAATCGGCGGACGCAGATGCTACCATCATCCCCTAATAAATTCCCCCGTCGGCGACTGAGTGTTATTAAAAGCCCGATTGGAGAGGCAGGGTGGCGACGACAGAGGGGTGATGCCGGGATCCGGCAGTGCCGAGACGGCGCCGCCGCGCTGGCTCCGGTCGAACGGGATGGACAGGCGGGACGGAACGGAGCAGACAGTAGGATCAGAACGGAGCGGAACAGACCTTGGTTCCTTTTTTCGCTTAGAGTTATATTGCTGTTAAAGAGAAGTGGGGGCCCGATCAGTCAGGCCTGCATTTAGGTGCGATGCTTGGTAAACACCCGGAAAAATGTTTTATGCATTACTTTTGGGATACCTAAGTCCCGTGCCGGTAGGTGTTTGCTTTGCACAACATTTTTTTATTGTTTTTCTTTTTTTATAATATTTATTTGACCTTCGGATTCATGTGTGTCTTCCGTAAGTTTGTTGCACGTGTCGGTCGTAAGTTTATTTTTCAAAGGGAAGTATTGATAAGCAGTTCGCCAGTGATTACCTGATAAATCTCATCTCTTTCAAATAAATCAACCCTTGTTCGTAGATATTTGCCCGTATAATCAGCCGCCTTTATTCCCTCTGCCGCCGCCCGTTTAGTCAGAGTTTGTGATATACCTCATCGGCCAATATTGTGTGCTTCCCGGTCCGCCGATACGGGCCCAACCATTCGGCATTCAGGACCACTTATTCGGCCGTAAATAAGCCATCTGGTTGAATGGGTGCCGTGGGCGGGAGCCTCCCCTGTCGCGCGTTCGTCAGTCTAGTTACGACTCTATTCCGGAATAATTCCCAATTCCGATGGCTGAGTGAAAAGTAATGGAGAGCGCCCAAAAATACGAAGATTTCGGGATCAGGCCAAAGCCAGGGGTCTTAATGAAAATCCCCAACATATTTCAGTCTGACGTATTTGCCGGCTGGCCGGGCGGGCGGGGCGGCTGTTTTGCTATGTGGGGCCGGCCGCGGGTCGGTGCGGCTGGGGACAGGACCATCTGGCGCGTGCGGGGGCTCAGGGTGCAGTCGGAGGTGGAATCAGAAAGGGACAGAGGGGCTGGCCTCGGACAGATGGAGCTCCGCGGGAAACAGCAACACGACGTCTGCGGCCATAGAAAGACAGGCCAGGCAGAGGGCCACGGGAAACGGCAACACGACGGCCGCGGCGACAGACAGACAGAGGTCGGGACGGCGCAGAAATGGACCGAGAACAGGGACTGAAATAGCAGTGTGATAGTACTGAGAACACAAACTGAAACCAGAAAAACAGACTGAGAACAGGGCCTGAAATAATAAGGAAGCAAAACTGGGAAAGGTTGACACGACTGAAAAATGATGCTGGGAGACGGGGTCAAAGGACCAAGAATTGTGGGCTCATGTAAAAGAACCGGAGGCAGCATGAGCACCATTGCGAACTGATGCTCTTGCTAAAGATGCTTTAGTGATGTTAACTATTTAAAACAAGATGCCGCAACCTCGTCTCTACTTTTTGACCAGCTGATCCGATCCTACGCATTTTCCCGTCCTATTCTCGCTGCTGTTCCATTTATCTTTTCTATATTACTGCAGGTTATATTTAGTTATAACCTGCAGTAAAAGTGAAGTCCCCACACTGCACCTCGCCTCTCTGACCCTGTCCTGTTCTGTTCTATCCCGTCCCGTCCCGTCCCGCTCTGTGTCCGTGCCCGGGGAGCCCGTCGCTGACCCTCGTCTGGCGCGGGCGTCAAGAGAGACCGATGGGGGCGCTCTGCCGCCGCTCAGGGCACCGCCTGCCACTGACATCGCCCATATTTCCGAGATCGATCTGCCGCCTGAGCTGTATGTACGAGTGACGACCATGCTTCTGACGTGGGACGCGAGACGTGGGATAGCAATGGTAAATGGTCGTCAGTCGGTCTTCAATAGTGGACTGGCATTCTGCATATTCTATTCATCTAACTGTGGGCAGGTTTCCCTGTGACATTGCTTATGCGTGTCTCATGCTATAGAGAAATACGGAAAATACGAACCTGGTGAAATGAGCTGGATAAAAAGCGATTAGCATTAAATAAGATTTAAAAGAAAAAAAGAGAAACGCAGGATAGAGAAATGATGTCTAAATAAAACAAAAATTCTGGAATAAGGCGACAGAATATGCCGAAGCATAACAGCGAAAGAACGAAACATCTGATCAAATGAATGCCTGTCACCGTAAGGCTTATGCTGTTGTCTTTTGTCGCCACTGCGTTTGAGCCTCGCTTTCCGAGCGACCGCTGCAATGTAATCCCCGCTTTAGCTGGCACTACCGTGGGCGGCGGTGGCGGCGTCCGGTCCATTTTTCACCGTGCCACGTCGGGGGCGTCTATCGGCCAGTATTAGCGCGTGCCGGCCGTCCATCACAGCGCCAAGTGTTTTAACCCGGCCGCCGGTCGGGGGCCATCCATCAGCTGGCGGTGACGGCCGCCGGTCGGCCTCGCGCGGCGCGCTTTCACACCGCAAACGTCGACAAAAATCTCCCCCTGGCTGGCAGAGGGGCGCCGCTCAGTGCAGCTCGTAGCGTTCGCGGCTGTGTGTGAGAGCTGCTCCGAGTGGTGGTTGGTGAGAGTGTTGACAGTTTAATTAGAGCCCAGGGGAGTGTGTTTACCCCCCGGCTTAGCAGCCACTCGTGATATGGAGATAAATACGGGCACGTGGCAATTCTCACCTACATTTGGCCCGCCTCAATCCGCCGGAGCCGATTGGAATGGGAGAGCGTGGCGCGAGAAAAACAAGGACTTTTGTGGAGAAAAATACAAACGGAGAAGGGCATCTGCGTTTGACAGTTGCCGGTGCTTGCTTTTGATGTGGAAGTTACGTGAAGGAAAGCACGTATTTCAAATGCATGTCAGTCAGAGGCTGGATCAGTTAAGGCATCCTAGTATAACCACTATCATGATATTTATGACACTGCATACTGATAGCGGAGGTAGAAGAAGTATCAATTCAAACGCACGATTTCTTTCGGCACTACAGAAGGGGGTTTTATCAGCTAACGAGTGGGACGGTAGCTTACGAAGACCCGGCGGCTGCCACCAAGAGTCTCCGGCTGGGCTGAGTTCTCTCAGCGCTCCCACTCGAGACACTTGAAGTCAACAGACACCACTCAGGCTCCGGCTGCAGAGGTGCTCCGGAAAACTTCTCCGCAGACACTTCAAATGTTGAGAGATAAATAAGAACGGATTGTTTTCCTCTTTTGCCACTCGTGGACTCTTTTTATCCCCTCCAGTCAATATCTCTCGCACACTATCCATCCAATACATCTGTGATATAAAAAATGCCCTCGTAACCTTACTTTTTTGCTTTTTCTACTTTTCTTTTCTTTCGTCTTCTGTTCATCTTCTCTTTCTCTCCACCTCCCTTTTCCCCTACGTCAGTCTGATCTCTGTACCTAATGGGCCTCCGCAATGTTATTCTTTGTTCTGCTTTCTCTCTTTTTATTCTGTTTTATTCGAAATTATTCTCTCTGCACTGTTTTTATTCTCTTAACCCCTTTCTCCTTCTCCTCCTCTACTTTTTATCCGCTTTAAGTCCTCCTTCCTCCCACCCTCCGTCGAGGAGGAGGCTGCTGTTCGGGGGCGGCCCGCCATTTTGTGCCCGTCGCCGGCGGCTGCCGCTGACAGCTTGCCGCCGCAGCGATAGTGGCCAACTTTAGGCGTCGGATTACAGAATTAATTTCCTTCGCCGCCAGATATCAGCGGCGAGCTCCGCCGCGCCGCCTCCGACGGCGACGACGGGCTAGAGGGGCGCTGGGACCGCCAGCCGAAGGCAGTGGCGAGGTGGTTGATGGGGGGGGGGATGACAATTCTTTTAGAACTGGCTATTCTTAGACGACTGCTAATAGTGAATTTTGGAGAGAAATTTGCAAAATATTTTTAACTGCTTGTTAATTTACCCTGTAGAAACGGTATTGAAGTAGGGGAGAGTGGGGTAATTTGGCCGGTGGTGTAAATTGGCCGCCCCCACCTGTACGAAAGCTGATAAAAGTGAATGAAATAACTTAGGTCTCTATTCATTTGTCATCGGCAGAATTAACTCGAGAACAAATATCAAAACTTTCCCCCTCTTAGTTTTATTCAAAATTGATAAAAGGTGAATTACGTTACAAAATGGTAACTTTTACTTCCGTTTAAAAATTTGTATAACATGTAGTATTTGGGCTGTAAACGAATTAAAACATTAGTAGCGCCATTTTTGAGGGTGTTCAGCGGCTCCAAGAGCAATTTCATCTAGTTCTGTACAGCCATGACGACTTTATAGACAAAAAATTTCAGAATGGCAATGTGGGGTTATTTGGCCGGGACTAGCGGGGTAACTTGGCCGGTGCGCTCAGAGTCACTATGCTGGGACGGCCGAGTTGTCATGGTCAATTATACCATAAAGGACATAATTCATGACCAACTTTGACTACCTTGATGCCATATTTCCTATTGGACAGCTGTAAGGGCATGTGACGTCATCAAAGGTTAACTAACGCTTTTTTGCTAATAAATACTTACAGAAAAAAGATACAACCGCGCAAATGGTCTCATTGTGTTCAGCTCGTCAAGGCGCATCGAATGATATACATGATGACCTTGAACTCACGTAACCTTGAGGTCAAGCGACCTGAAGTAACGAGACCTGAAGCCAACCTTGACCTTGACCTTGACCTTGACCTTTCGAGGTCAACACATACATGTTTCGATGCGGAATGACGAGAGAATTACGATGGTGTTTTTAGTTTTGGCCTAACTTGATTACTTCAAAAGTTATTCGTAAAAAAACTGTCATCGCATCTAGAGCCGCTATTTTGACTATTTTCGACCCCTGTGACGGCTGAGTCAACCTCCAAAATGCTTCAAATGCGTCGTAGGACACGCGTCATTGCTGAATGTGAAGCTGACTCGCCTATAACAAAAATAATGGCCTCAAACTAACACCGGCCAAATTGCCCCACACCCCCGGCCAAATAACCCTGCTACTGGGGCAATTTGGCCGCTTTGCAGACCTGTGTAATCCGCCACAATTTCAATATAAGTAGTTACTCAATCATTTCAAGTTTACTGTCCAAGAAAGTAAAATGTATGCCACACCTGTCCGCGTTGAGAAAATGCAGAAATGTGTTGTCGATTTTTAGTTACATCGTTTTCTAAAAAAAAGCGGCCAAATTACCCCACTCTCCCCTATCAAGTAACACACCTTTCTGTAGTCAAAAGAAACACACTTTTATCCCTGTCCTGTTTCACTGGCAATGGCCGTGGACATGCTAAGACATTTCATGCACTCTGTGAGCGGCGGACCCGTCTCGGCCGTTGGGGACTGACCTGTTTTGACCTGGTACTTGAGCGTCTGGCTGCAGTCCTGCAGCAGCTGCTCGATGGTGACGCCCTGCTCCGGGATGCGCAGGTCCAGCAGCCGCCTCAGCTCCTCCGGGTGGTGGAAGTCGATCACCTTCTCGTTGCGGTCGAACGTCTTCTGGATGAAGTCGTACAGGATGTCGACCACGCTCTGCAGAAATTCCTTGGTCTCCGGGTAGCCGTCACCATTACTGGGCAGCAGATCTGTGGAGCGAGTGGGTAGAGATGATGAGGGTAGTTACTAGTTGACAGTTGTGGTCAATACTCGTTAGTGGATGATTAATGCATCTCTATGACAGTTTCGGTTTCTGCCCATCTCATACAGGCGCTTAGATGAGAAAGCGCAAAATACTAATGTTGCCAATGTATTCAAAGATGCTTAAATATCAAGATGCGTCTTGCCAGTCTGTCTTCAGGTCATAACTGTGTGTATACGGATATGTATATGTCTGTCTCTCTGCCTGTATTTCTATCCAGATTAAAAGTATAGTCTCCGGACGTGCCCGTACCCAGGCTGTTGTCGCCTGTTTCTACCGCGCGCCGCTGCCGCAGCAGGAATTAAATCGCGGCGGGCGCCAACTGGGGACTAATTGGCGTATTTATATATGCGGGATCTGCAATCAATGGGGCGAGATCCTCAATTAGGCCCAGAGGAGGGGTGGAGGGCAGAGCCGGAGGGGAGGGGAGGGGAGAGGGCCAGCTGCTCCCGACTGTGTAAATACCGCTGGCGGCCGACGGCCAGCCGCCGTGGCAGGACTTGGTGAAGGCTGTGTTAGGATGGGGCGGTGGTTTTGGTATGGGTGGTGGACGTGGTGTAGCAGTGGCTGACAGATGGAGGCGGTGGCTGGAACACGGCACAGCGGTGTAAGAAGGTCGATACGACACATATCGTTTACGTTCATCATATCATTCACACACAAGTACCGGTGAGACTACAAACATGGCTTTGTTTGCATCCAAAGCAAACGTCGATCTAGTGTATGCTCTCGTCTCGTGCAACTAACGGCTTTTGCAATGCTTTGGTGTAGAGATTTTAGCATAGAACACACAATGAATGTGACTGAAATCAGCGCTGCTGTCAGAAAAAAATAAGTTCATTTAGCCAAGTTGCAAATAATAGTGCTGCAGCAGCGGTTTTGTGGTATACCTTCAGTCTTTTGCATACCATTTTCCTCAACGAAAGATGTGGTATCTTTCTCTCGCATCTTTCGGTGTCAAGAGTGTTCAACACACCATCCCATCCTGGGTATGCAGATCGGATATGCCGTATTTTCCGTCCGAGCTGCCTTCAATAGCCCCACTCCTTTCCAGGGGGACGGCACCCCTCGCCTCCCTCCGTTGACTTTGTTCCCGCCCCGGCGCACAGATGCTCGGAATGCCTTTGCAGGCGGCTGGGCGCGGAATGCGGGGGAGACGGCAACATATTGCAGCCACGTCAGACGGCCGCTCATTTCGTCGCTCTCAGACGGGGAGATATTGTATCTCCCGGACGGGGAGATATTGTAGCCGAGCTGGTGGTGTCACCGGCACGGCTGCCACCCAACGATTTGTTTACTGAACGTGAAACGGCGACGGTGTCAACATAGGAGATGAGAGGTCCTGATGTACTGCCGGTGGGGGCCAAATACTGCGGTGGATAGGGGCGATGACTACCTTTTTGCACCGCTATTTGATAAACATGACAGTGTTTGGTCAGGGAGCCGACAGACAGGCTCAAATTCGACTCTTTTTAGACGGGATGTCCGCAAGAAGGTGTCGGACTACACATAAACTAACTATTATAAATAAAATCAGTAAAACACACATCACGATTCACGCGGTGCACGCTGCCTGCTTGGTAAACACTGAGCAGCATGTTACAATTTGGTGTTTGGTTGACGGGAAATCTTTTTGAAGTATAGCCGAAGACGTCCCTCTAGGCTCTAACGGTTACGTTAAAAAAAATATTTTGCAATAATATTATAGGTTAGGGATGAAAACAATGCAAAGTCTCTTTTAATTTGAAGGCTTCTCCATTGCCGCAATAAGCAAGTGCGACCACACCGCCGCTCTCTTCCGTTGGGATCGGCGCCGCGCTCGAACCTGAAACGTAGACTGTACCGCAGTAGCTGCCTGTGCTGCGGTGCAGCATGCGCCTGGCTCTTCCTGCCGAGTGCCTTTATGCATAAGGCCGATTGGAATGCTTTGCGTGTCTCAATTCTCATAATAAATCTGCGTAGTTTCTTCAATACGCAAGAATATTATATGAGTACATCGCATACCATTTTCCAACCCTTCATCAACATTTCCGGGAAGCACATGAAATAACAAACTGAATACCGACAGCAAGCAATTTCAACAATGAACGAGCCCTGCCAGATAAAAGAGGCCAATATCGCGTGTTTTCGTCGTATGCAGCCGTGGTTCGTAAGGGTGAACGGAGCTGCTATTGCCGGCGCATTTGGGGCCTTATTGATCGGTGGTCACATCTGTTAGTCGGGGTTTAATTAAACGGGGCTCGCCGGCTCCAGCACAGGCGAGAGGTTCGGCACACAGTTGGACAGAGAAAAAAGAGAGAATGATGCTGCTGTTTTTGTCAGAAGAGAGAGAGAGAGAGAGAGAGAGAGAGAGAGAGAGAGAGAGAGAGAGAGAGAGAGAGAGAGAGAGAGAGAGAGAGAGAGGAGAGAGAGAGAGAGAGAGAGAGAGAGAGAGAGAGAGAAAGAGAGAGAGAGGGAGAGGGACGAGGGAGAGAGAGGATGTGTGCTATATATACAGATTATCCCGAAAAGAAAGAGGATACGAAAGAGGGAAGGTAAAAAGAAAGAAGTGGTGAAGTAAACACTAATGCGTACCTCTTAAACTACTCAAACAACTGATGCTTGGCAAAAAACTTCAAAATGAGACTGAGCAAACGGCTTTGCCTTGCGTTCATATACCTATTGCTGCATGCTGCAGCATGCCTTCACTCACAGCTGATTCCTCCTCCCCGTTACCGTTGACCTGTGACCATTCGACCTGTGACTCCCCTGCCGCGTTCAATACGCCCACGCAGATTGTAGACAAACAATCCGTAATGTGTAATCGCATTACGTCATCGCCAGCCGCGGCGCCCCGCATCGCCGCGGGCTAATCACGCGCGGTCTCAGCTGAGTGGCACCGGATTCCGGACTGGGGTCGGTCGCCTCGGACAGACCTACGGAGGGAGGGTCCCCGGCTGCTGACCAGCGCACGGCTCACGGGATGGACACGAGCTCATGGTAGGCGGATCAGTACTGGTGTAAAGCAGGTTTATCGTGGAGTAACGATGTTGTTAGTTTTAGATTAGCGCCCTGGTAAGTGGTAACGCTGGGTGGTGTCGCATTTCTGCGTGGTTTGCATTTCGTAGTGCTGGAGGTGTGTTTCACTGCCTAAATACATACTACACTGGAATAGATTATCGCGGTTGATTTGTGCAAACGCAAACGCGCATTGAATGCAATGGCCAGCGTGATCGTTTTGCTTGCAAGCTAGACATAAACACCAGTTTATATATATATATATATATATATATATATATATATATATATATATATATATATATATATATATATATATATATATATATATATATATATATATATATATAACTAGCTTACATAGTTGTGAGTTGTGTAGTGATTCTTTAGCGTGGCGCGATGGTGTTATTCCGTTTGATTATCTTACATTACACAGGTACGAGGATTGCAGTATTTTCATAAGTGCGCTTGAAAACGTTGCTTCCCTGGACGTTTTATGTTTATATAGCGTTAAGAGCTCTTTTTGATTTCAATCTCTTCAATTGAGAAGCAATTGTAGTTCTATTCTTTCAAGAACCACCTGGCCCAAGAAAACAATTTCTACTCTCAGTACGGCTCAGGAAATCCTCTCTGTCTCTGCACTCCT
The DNA here is from genome assembly GCF_019059575.1 of Amphibalanus amphitrite. Classification (NCBI taxonomy): domain Eukaryota; kingdom Metazoa; phylum Arthropoda; class Thecostraca; order Balanomorpha; family Balanidae; genus Amphibalanus; species Amphibalanus amphitrite. The sequence continues at coordinate 339,055 of NW_024881676.1, forward strand.
ACCGCTCCGGGCCCGGTACCGGCACATCTGTCGGTTCCCGGCGGCTGAGAACGGCCTCTTACCGTCTGTGCTGTGCCCCGCGGCCGCCCCCACTTTGTCACAATCCGCGGCACTTCCGGACCAATCTGAAAACGCTTTTAAATCGCTCCGACGTCGATCGACGTTAATCGGTTCAGCGGCGCTCTGTGCGGCCCGCTCGGATCTAGAGAGAGACAGAGGGAAACGTCGGGAATGACGGGGGGAGGGGGTAAGCCCGCGGCGACGGCGGTAAGCTCCTCCGGCAGCCCGGGTGTGGTAAGCCCCCATTCCCGGCCTAGCCCGGGTGTGGTAAGCCCCCAGTGCCGGCCCAGCCTGGGTGTGGTAAGCCCCAGGTCCGCCCCAGTGACAGTTGGAGGCTGGAGATCAGGCGCTGGGGTCGCGAAATGCCGGTGGCGATTCGTCGGTGATCAGGGACCGCGGATTCAAATTCTCGTAGGGTGTGCAAGATGTGGCGACTGGGCCCCCCACCTCACGCCGGGCCCCTTCCAAAAAGTCAGCGCCGCCACTGCTCCGGAATAAGCCGGTTCTAAGGAAGCGGGGCGGGAAAACCTTCAAAATTGACGGTCGTAAGATGACTGAGCGAGCATCTTACGGTCAGGAGATGCATGAGCAGAGTAAATGCACATGCATGCATGCAACGTGATCCAAATCGATCTCCGATTTTACCAAGCAGGCCCCTAAAGGCTTACAGTGACCTTCAAGGGCCCCTACGGGCCTCAGAGAGACCTTTTGCACAGTTGATGTTGGCACACTTCTTTTTATCATGGATTACATTAATTAGTTTAAAAATAAAACACGGCCGGCGGGATGTTTGGGCCCATCGATTTGGCCCCTATGACCTATGGGGGTCTGGCCTCCGGCCCCCCTTAGCTTCCCCATTGCTCTACGGTCCACACGCTGGCTTTGGGGCCCCATAAAGGCCGCACGCCAGCTCCTGAGACCCAACGCCGGCAATTCTAAGGGTCACCGGCGCACCGCACACGGTCTTTGAAGGTCCCATAACGGCCTCTGGAATACCTCATGTACATAGAACTAGATGCCGGCAGCGCTCTTGCGTTGCCTTGGGCCAGAATTGGAGGAACGGTGCTGAGGGCACACACCGGGCAAAACCACCGAAACCCAGACTGAGCTTGGACTGAACCAGGAACCTGAAACCAACCGAAACATCCCAAAAATGCTTGAAAGCACGCGAGATTGGTGTGAATATCTACCTACAGTAAGATATGAATTAACTGCACGTGCATAGTTCATGCCCCAGGCACCCCAGTGCAGTCATTTTCATGACATCATGTAGCGTGTGTCTAGTTCTATCAGTGTACTGACTTTTGTGTCGCTAGATCGACGTTTCCCGGGATCAGAGGATCCCTCGTCAAAACCGTTATCCGCCCCCCGCACGCGCAGCTTGCACCCCTCGGATATTATCTCGCCGGAATGTCGTGATCAAATGTATTCTTCTTATGACCTGCAAGTTTTGAACCAGTTAGAGCTGCCGTTTACCCTGCAGGCGTGGCAACGTACGAAGGGGTGCAATCGGCTTGCACGTGCATAGCTCATGCACCACAGAGTTTAGCTCAACCAAATGTGCATTATTTTGGAGGCCTTGCCTGGGACTACCATTGAACCGATTTTGAGGTTGATAGCTTAAAATTTCTTTGAGCCAGAGGACCTCACGTCAAAACGGTTTTCCGCCCCCAGCACGTGCAGCCTGCACCCCTAGCAGACGGTGACCCCACTGGAAACTGGTTCAAGGTGTTAACGATGTGTCCCGCCAGTATGGCTTTGCCCGTGACCTCTGGTTGACCTGTAGCCTTGACAAAAAATTTCGTGTCACCGAAACTTTGAAGCGGAATAGCATGTGCCACGAAGCACCGAGCGAACCGAGGCCAGCACCAAAAGTTTACCTCGCCGGAGACGAATCAAACGGTCCCACTTTCGTCCCGATCGGTCCACCCATTTTGACTCCAGGTCCAAAAAAGCTTGGACAAACTCACATACTCACTCACTGACAAACAGGTTCAGGATCTCAGGTATCTCAGGAATCGGCCTGGGGCCTTCAAGAGCCAGTTAGGGCCCTCGGAAAGTGGCATTATACCCTGAGATAGCTGTGTAAGGCCCTCGGGTAACGGCTTGGAGCCCTCGGGCATCGGCCTGCGCCCCGGGCATTGGCCAGAGGTCCTTGGATATCGGTCTAGGGCCCCTCAAGAGCCGGTGAGGGCCTTCAGAAACTGGGGTGGGGCCCTGAGATAACTGTGGGGGCTTTCAGGTGCTGATGCGGGACCCTTAGGCATCGGCCCCAAGAGGAGGTTAAGGAGGGCAGGGGGCAGGGGCCCTCAAGAGCCGGTTAGGGCCCTCAGAAACTGGCGTGGATCCCTGAGCTAGCCATGTAGGTACTCAGACACCGGCGTGGGACCTTTAGACATCGACTTGGGGCCCGATCGGGCATCGGCCTGGGCCCTCAAGAGCCGGTGGGAGCACTAAAAATGGCGTGGGTGGGGTTCTGAGATAACCCCTGAGATAACACTAGAGCCTGTTCACGCCTTCAGGCACCGGTGCGGGACCATCAGGCTCGCGCTGGGGCCCTCGAGAATCGGCTTGGGACACTCAAGCGCCAGGGCCGCATGGGCCCCCACAACGAACTGTGGGTGTGCAAAAATAGGTGTTTGCACACCTGTGGTGCTGTGGGGCAGTTCACCACATATCAGTGACTGGGTTTTACGTTAATCAGAAATGGAAAATATCAACCTGGTGCGTGTTCCAAAAATTCAATCAGTTCGATCCAAACGGCCCCAAGTAAAAGAATTAATTTAAGAGCGGGTTGTTATATTTAAATTACCAAAACGAAGTCAAAAACCAAAACAGCGAATCAGACAATGGAGCGACGAAGAGACGAGAATGAAATCCAAGTTTGCCAAATATGCCCTGCCTAATCTAAGTTATAAATCCCGGACAGAACGGGCCAAATCGCGGAGCCAGACGTGACGCGTCTGCTCGGGCCAAGAGCTCGGCCAGAAGTCCCGGGGTAGCGCGCGGCCCGACGCAGCGGGCCGGGTCCAGACATGCGCAGAAGCACTCGGACACCACGTGGCTGCCGATCGGAGCGCGGATTGGTCACTGGCCGACGCACTGCGGCAGCGCAGGCCGCAGACACGCGGTCGCATCGTGATGGGACAAAGTTCACGAACAGACACGTCCTGGGCCGCCTCCCCAGCGCCGGGGCGGGGTAGCGACGTCACAAGTCGGCGCGCGAATCGGTCTGCGCCGGGAACTCCCGTGCCGGCCGGCGACACACGTGGTTACCACAGTACTCACCGCCTCAGCGCGGAGCGCATACACGATAAGCCAAAACAATCACTTTTCACATCACTCGGTGCGCGACGCGATCGACACTTCACTGCGCGACGCAATAATCACTACACGGTACGGCGCAACGCAATTGTCACTGCACGGTCCTGCGCGACGCAAGAATCACTACACCGCGCGACGCAGTTATCACTTCACTGTCGGCGCCACGCGATCAGGATCGTCCTCGAACGCACGTACGCGGGCGCACTTAAAAGTATCGGAAGTCCGGTTGCGGCCGGAACTGCACGCGGCGGCCGCTGCGGGTGTGCACCGGCGCAGCCGCGGACGGCTTGTCGTCCTTGGCCGGCGATGCGGAAGACGTCACTCCAGGTTTTGAAGTCCTCTTGCTGGACGGTCTTGTAGTCGTTGGCGTCGGTGTCGGCTCGTCGGGCGCCCCAGTGGCGAGGGACCCGAGCGAGGTCGACGGTGACGGCTGCTGCTCCGGAGCCGCAGGCTCGGTACTGCTCGGACCAAGCGTGTCCTCAGGTGGCGGCATGTGTGCCGGTTTGAGTCTGTCGACACTTACAGTGTCGTGGGCGCCAGTCGGCAGCTCCAACGTGAACACTTTAGGGCTGCGTCTGATGACTCGCATGGGGCCGCGGTACGGGGACTCCAGAGAGTGCCGCACGCGGTCAACGCGTACCCACACGTGTGTGCATGTCATGAGATCGGGTGGCACGTGCGTCGGTGGTGTGCGGGCGTGGTTCGAGCCCTGTGAGAGTGTGACGAAATCGATTTCTGACATACGCTTTGCCAGTTCTTGGACGTACTTTGTCCCGACGGGGACCTTCTCGACGGCGCAGCGGGGAAACAGCACCTGCGCGCCTGTGACGGCAGTGAATGCCGAAAAACCCGACTCTGCTGGCATGGCTCTCAAACCTAGCAAAACGACGGGTAGCGCGCGCAGCCACTCTTGCCTGCGCGCCCGGATGGCGGCTTTGAGCGTTCGGTGGACTCTTTCCACCATCCCATTGCACGTCGGATGATAAGCAGTGGTTCGGAGGCGATGGAAACCTATCATTGAAGACAAATGCGCAAACAGTTCCGATTCGAATTGGGAACCGCGGTCCGTGACTACATGCAGTGGCACTCCGAACCGGGACACCCAAGTGTCGAGGAAAGCAGAGGCTACACTTTCCGCGGTGATCGAGACCAACGGCACGGCCTCGACCCACCGCGTGGCGCGATCGATGCATGTCAACAAATAACGAAATGGCGCGGTGAAGGGGTGCCCGTGGGGTACTGACGGGGGCAGCGGCCCGACTATGTCTATATGTACAGTTTCGAACCGCTGTGAGGGCACGTCAAACCGACCGGGCGGAGAACGAGTGTGCCTGTGCACCTTGGCTTCCTGGCATGCTTCACACTCCTTCACCCATCGCGCAATGTCACGGCGCATATCATGCCAGAAATAGCGAGAGCTGATGAGACGGGTGGTGCCTTTCCTACCCGGGTGTGACAGGCCGTGGAAACGATCAAACACGGCGCGCCTGCATGCCTCTGGTACGTACGGGCGTGGATGTGGTCCAGTGTTGTCACACAGGACTGTGATGTCGCCAGACAGTGTTACTGGCTCCAATCGGGAGGTGTCCTGCGGCTTTGAGCGCGATTCTGAACCTGACTCGGCATGCTGGTGCTCTGAATCAGCAATGCCGGCGTCTCTGTCCTTTTCCTGCTTCTGAGCCGCCGCGATAAAATGGAGGTCACATGCATCGAGGGACACTGCATTTACCGGGCGACTGAGGCAGTCCGCCACCACGTTGTCACTGCCACGAATGTACGAGACCTCCGTGATGTATTCCGTGACGACACACCAGTGGCGCTGTTGGCGGTCAGACTTAGCAGTGTGCGGGCTGTGAAAAGCGCGCACGAGTGGCTTGTGGTCCGTTCGCAGGGTAACGTGGCGGCCTTCGATCATGTCACGAAAATGGAGTGTGGCCAGATAAGCCGCGAGTAGCTCTCTGTCATACGCGGCGTACTTCTGTTGGGCCTGACTGAGCTTCCGTGAGAAGAAGCCAATGGGAACGGGTACTCCGTCCACAATCTGATGGAGCGCGGCACCCACCGCGACTTGTGATGCGTCAGTAACAAGCTCGTACTGCTCGCAGTGTGGCACTGGGTGTGGCAGAGTGCAGGCGCCAGCTAGCGCTGCTTTACTGTCACTGAACGCCTGAGTCTGTTCCTCTGTCCACGTCAGTTCTTTGCTTTTTGGATTGAGTCGAATCAGTTCGGTCAGGTGGAACGTGACATCGGCGAATCGCGGAATCATGCGCCGGTAGAAGCCGATGAGTCCCAGATAGCGACGCAGTGACTCTGAGTCATGCGGTAGAGGGAGGTCCAGAATCTCCTTCACTCTGGCCTTGGGAGGTGTGACACCTGTGCTGGTGACGTCATGACCGAGGAAAATGAGCGACCTTTTCATGAACTCGCATTTCTCCAGTGAGATGCGAAGCTTGTGCTCAGCCAGCTTGCTGAACACGAGGCGCAAATCTTTCTCATGCTGCTCCTGGTTCTCGGAAAATACCAGGATATCGTCAAGATAGACGAATACGCACGGCACGTCTCGGAAGATGCCGTCCATGACCCTCTGGAATGTGGCACCTGCGTTGCGAAGCCCCATTGGAATGAAGGTGTATTCGTACAAGCCGAAGGGCGTGGTGACGGCCGTCTTCTCTGAGTCAGCGGGGTTCATAGGCACCTGGTGATATGCACGGAGCAGATCGATTTTGCTGAACCACTGAGCGTTGTGGAGCTTGGTTGAGAGGCTCTGAATGTGCGGCAGTGGGTAGCGGTCAGGTTTGGTTACGGCGTTGAGCGCGCGGTAATCACCGGTGACACGCCACTCACCAGGGGTACTCTTCGGAACCATGTGAATGGGTGAGGCCCACGGGGACCTAGAGGGACGAATCACTCCTGTTTTGAGCAGCACATCGAGTGCTTGTTTTGCCGCGGTTAGTTTGTCGGGCGGCAGCTTGCGTGGGCTGGCGAACGTGGGTGGAGCGCTGCCGGTGTCGATGAAGTGAGTGGTTTTGATTGGCGAGTCTGTGTAATCCGGCTGGTTAGGGCTGAGAACAGCGGGGTGATCCTCTAGGATGGGCCGCACTGCCTCAGGCACCTGGGCGAGATCGTTTATCACCAGATGAACAGACTGCCCGGTCGTCGGTACACCGGGAGCAGAGAGCAGAGTGGTGGAGTCGCGGAGAACTTGTGAACCACAATCGACAACCAACGAGTTGTGAGCGAGAAAATCGTTACCGAGTAGCGGCTCTGTCACTTCAGCCACTACAAATGTCCATGTGTAACTGCGTCGGAGTGTGGGGAGGACAATATCGAGAGTGGCCTCGCCATGCACGCGCAGTGGCTGCCCGCTGGCAGTCGTGATCGAAACAGCGGACGGGTGAATTAGAGTTCCATTCACATAGGAGGGTGGAACCAGGGATACACCAGCGCGAGTATCCACGATGAATTTCAGGGGCTGATCATTCACCTTGGCTGTTACCCTAAGGAGCGGCAGGCCGAGGGCTGCGTTTACGGCCTGCTCCTCTCGTTTCCCGACTCTGAGGCTGCACGGGAGGGAGATGCAGCTCGTGAGGACGGCTGCATGGTCAGATCAGCAGCTTTGTCGGGCCAGTGACACCATGGCTTGCAAGTGCGTGCTCTGCTGCCGAAAAACAGGTGAGCACGGCATACTTTCGGCTTCTGGTCAGGGTGGAACGGCGTGAGACCGAGAGACGCCCTTGAATCACGAGCATCACGAGCAGGGGAGTGTGTGGCGGCTCGGCTCTGCGGCTGAGTGGCCCTGTGGTACCTTGGGTGCTGCTGAGCCACAAAGAACGCCTGTGAGTCGGACTGTGAGTCCTGATCCTGACAGTGAACCATGTTAGCAGCTAGGTTTTGCACAAGAGGGATCAGCTCGTCCGCGAGTTTGCCCAACTGCGACAGTGAGAGCTCGCGCTGAGAAGCCAGGGCCGTTGCAATGCCTGTAGGTAGCGACTGGATAAATTTGTGCCGAACGAGATCGTCTCCGACACCAACCTTGTCGGCCACCTCTCTGAGCTCGCTCAGAAAGAGTGAGGGGCGGCCCGTCAGACGCGTTTTGCTGATCAGTTTCTCAAACATCTCTGGCTTTGTCTTTTCGTACATGTCAGTGACGGCTGTCTGTAGCTCAGAGAAATTTTTGTTGCTCAAGACAGCACGCGGAATGTGTGAGATGGTTTCCGGAGGCAGGGCAGAGAGAACGTGGTAGAATTTGGTCTGCGAGTTGGTGATTTTGGCAATGTTAAATTGGGCATCCATAATAGCAAACCAGCCGTCAACCGCGGTGTCCATAAAAACCGGCGGCTTGATCGACACATGATGGACCGGCTCAGCATGAGCGGGTTCCATCGTGCCCTCGTTCGTCATGATCGTTAAAGTATAGCCGGTGTTTGCAATGCACTGAACAATTAAAATTTAAAACACCGAGTGCAAAATCCGAAAGAGCCAATGGAACGCCGAAATAAGATCACCGAGAAGATAAATGCTTAACTAATCACACGGCGGAGAGATGGCACAGAAACCATCATGGAAAAATGGCGCAGAAGCCACTGTGGAGCGACGGAATAGCAATCCATGTGGGGGAATAATATAAAATAATTGATTCGGGAATGAGCGGAGGCGACAACCCGGAAGTATGGAAAAATCGAACAAGAATCACGTCGGGGTCACCAATATGTGGTGCTGTGGGGCAGTTCACCACATATCAGTGACTGGGTTTTACGTTAATCAGAAATGGAAAATATCAACCTGGTGCGTGTTCCTGTCTGTCTGGACCCGGCCCGCTGTCTGGACCCGGCCCGCTGTCTGTCTGGACCCGGCCCGCTGCGTCGGGCCGCGCGCTACCCCGGGACTTCTGGCCGAGCTCTTGGCCCGAGCAGACGCGTCACGTCTGGCTCCGCGATTTGGCCCGTTCTGTCCGGGATTTATAACTTAGATTAGGCAGGGCATATTTGGCAAACTTGGATTTCATTCTCGTCTCTTCGTCGCTCCATTGTCTGATTCGCTGTTTTGGTTTTTGACTTCGTTTTGGTAATTTAAATATAACAACCCGCTCTTAAATTAATTCTTTTACTTGGGGCCGTTTGGATCGAACTGATTGAATTTTTGGAACACGCACCAGGTTGATATTTTCCATTTCTGATTAACGTAAAACCCAGTCACTGATATGTGGTGAACTGCCCCACAGCACCACATATTAGTGACTGGGTTTCACGTCGGGGTCACCAATATGTGGTGCTGTGGGGCAGTTCACCACATATCAGTGACTGGGTTTTACGTTAATCAGAAATGGAAAATATCAACCTGGTGCGTGTTCCAAAAATTCAATCAGTTCGATCCAAACGGCCCCAAGTAAAAGAATTAATTTAAGAGCGGGTTGTTATATTTAAATTACCAAAACGAAGTCAAAAACCAAAACAGCGAATCAGACAATGGAGCGACGAAGAGACGAGAATGAAATCCAAGTTTGCCAAATATGCCCTGCCTAATCTAAGTTATAAATCCCGGACAGAACGGGCCAAATCGCGGAGCCAGACGTGACGCGTCTGCTCGGGCCAAGAGCTCGGCCAGAAGTCCCGGGGTAGCGCGCGGCCCGACGCAGCGGGCCGGGTCCAGACATGCGCAGAAGCACTCGGACACCACGTGGCTGCCGATCGGAGCGCGGATTGGTCACTGGCCGACGCACTGCGGCAGCGCAGGCCGCAGACACGCGGTCGCATCGTGATGGGACAAAGTTCACGAACAGACACGTCCTGGGCCGCCTCCCCAGCGCCGGGGCGGGGTAGCGACGTCACAAGTCGGCGCGCGAATCGGTCTGCGCCGGGAACTCCCGTGCCGGCCGGCGACACACGTGGTTACCACACACCCTCAGGATTTTCAGGGTGTGCAATTGCACACCCTGCCCCCCGGAATCCGCGGTCCCTGTCGGTGATGTGTGAGCTGTGGACACTGGCCAGCTTTCTGAGAGCTCCTTGGAATATGGTTTCACGCACATTTTCATAGCATAAAGAAAAGTTCGAATAATCTTTACAAGGTCATTATGATTTCACGGATATTCTGTTGAACTTGCATTCTCTAGATACTTATTAGCTTCTCGAAGTCCATTTGGGATATATTCGTGATTGAGCGGACACGATATCGCATTACAGTCTGTTTTACCCATCAATTTCCGCATTTTGCAACAAGTCCAATCACCTTGCTTTAATAAAACTGATGCGTACTACCATTTCAATAAATTCCTAGAACACATCCTTGCAGCACTGCGAGTAAAGTATGAACACGAATGACGTTCCATTTTGTCATAATAGACGTTACAACACTGCCATAGTGATTATTTGTGTATGTGGTGGGTAATAAAACTTACGGTGCCGGCTCGAGCCGAAGTAATTGATGACCAATGATCTCTTACAATATCCACCAATTGCAGGATCGACATTTGCTCTTACTCATCTATATGTATTGTGCGCGTCTGTGAGCATTTGTATGCGTTGTGGGACAGCTGCCCTCGGTGCCGTCAGTGACAGCTGGTGCCGCTGTGTGAGGCAGCTGGTGCTGCTGTATGAGGCAGCGGAGCGGTATGAGACAGCGAACCTGAATGCTGATTGGTCAGAAGGCAGTGGCCAGGACCGGCCAGTTTGTGACTAGGCCAGTGACCAGGCCAGTTTGTGTGGCGAATGGAGTCCATGGTGTCCAAAATCTGGCCCAAGTTGAACATTTTTTTTTCAGCGACAATTCTCTCCGACTGGACTCGGCAAGAAAATAGGAGGATGTAAAATGCATGATCAGTGTGGTGGAAAATGCATGGAGTTGTGAACCTGAACTGCGTATTACGCACGCCGATATGAGACACCGCAGCGGTCCTGGTGGTGTACATACAGGGTGTCCCAAAAAAATGTACCTCATTTGAAATTAAGATATCTCAGTGTCTGAGCATACAATGACCCTAAATTTGGTATCATATGAAAGCTCATTCCATAGCATTTTGTTTGATATAAACTATTTTACTGTACGTTACGTGACAGCCGAGTGATAACGAAAGAGCAAAACCTTTGCAATTTCGCACTTGAACTCCTGCTACAAGTGTTTCTAAATTGTGTCTCATGTCAACTGAAGACATCTCAGAAAATACGCACGTGATGATAACTATCATTTATTTTATCTAACTTACTATTCCAACAGAATCCGTCTGTCTGTGAGTCTGTGTGTCCGCACATCGTGTAGTGGGTTCAATTTGTTACGGCTTCAGGGCAGACGGTACGACGTAGGGGGCTGAAATTTGCACGCCTTCTAGGTGACAGAGCGGGTCAGCGCCTTTTCTAGGTTTCGACTCGCTGGGGTCCACGGTTCGCGCGTGGGGCGCGCTGGAACAACGCCAATGAAATTTTGATCGGTTCGTAGATCTTCATTGAGAGCCGGGGTCGACAAACTTTGTGAACTAAATGCATGCCGATCGGCGGCGGGTGCCTCGCATTGACGGATGGGCAAGTTATTAATTTGAATGAAAAGTGGCGAAAAAATGTGTTGATTGTCGCTAAATGGGTACAGTTTGTGATGAAATTTCCAAATACACCGAGTTTGCCGCAAGGCGTCACATTGGTCACAAGGCGTCATTTTTGCCGCAAATCGCACAGTTTTGTCAAATATGGTCCGATATGGGTGCAATTTAGTGCAAAGATGCATGCTCAATTACCGGTTGAAAATGAGCCGTGTTTGCCGCAATGCGCCACATTTGTCACAAAGCGCCATTTCCGACAAATACAATTAAGGGTAATGGAATGGCACGAACAGGAGCAGGACTAGAAGCACTTTTAAAGTTTAATTAAAAAAGAATATTGGATCCAATTATTATGCGACCTGACATGAACCAGTGGTAGGTAGTGGTAGTGGTAGGGGTAGGGGTAGCGGTAGGGGTAGTGGTAGGGGTAGGGTAGGGGTAGGGGTAGTGGTAGGAGTAGTAGTAGGGGTAGGGGTAGTAGTAGGGGTAGGGGTAGGGGTAGTAGTAGGGGTAGTAGTAGGGGTAGTAGTAGCGGTAGTGGTAGTGGTAGGAGGTAGGGGTAGGGGTATGGGTAGTGGTAGTGGTAGGAGTAGTGGTAGTGGTAGGGGTAGTAGTAGGAGTAGTAGTAGGGGTAGTGGTAGGGGCAGTGGTAGGGGTAGGAGTATGGGTAGTAGTAATGGTGTAGTGGTAGGAGTAGTAGTAGGGGTAGTAGTAGGGTAGTGGTAGGGGTAGTGGTAGGGGTAGGAGTATGGGTAGTAGTAGTGGTAAGGGTAGGGGACAGGGGTAGATGTAGTGGTAGTGGTAGGGGTAGGGATAGTGGTAGGGGTAGTGGTAGGGGTAGTGGTAGGGGTAGTGGTAGGGGTAGTGGTAGGGGTGGGGGTAGGGGTAGTGGTGGAGGCAAAAGTAGAACAGTGGCCCGGGCTGATCCCATCGGACGAGAGGTGACCTATGTGACATGGCCTGACCCAAAGTGACCGGGGCTGACCCCTTTGACCCGTCTTGACTCCGTATCAGCCAAATGGTATCCAACACAGCCCTCAGAACAGTTCTTTTTTAAATTCTCTTCACATTTCCGTCCATATCTATGCTTCTAGACGACACATCGATTTGAATCGACCACCATTCGAAAGCAAATTGGCTGGTGCCGCAATTTTTTCCTACCACGCAGCAAAGCAAGTGGCGCAGCCGCTTGTCTAACTTACTATTCCAACAGAATCCGTCTGTCTGTGAGTGTGTGTGTGTGTCCGCCACGCCGTGTAGTGGGTTCAATTTGTTACGGCTACAGGGCAGACGGTACGGGGTAGGAGGTTGAAATTTGCACACCTTTTAGGTGACAGAGCGGGTCAACGCCTTTTCCAGGTTCCGACTCGCTGGGGTGTACGGTTGGCACGTGGCGCGCGCTGGAAGAACGCCAATGAAATTTTGATCGGTTCGTAGATCTTCATTGAGAGCCGGGGTCGACAAACTTTGTGAGCTGAATGCATGCCGATCGGCGACGGGTGCCTCGCATTGGCGGATGGGCAAGTTTTTAATTTGAATAAAAAGTGGCCAGAGAATGTGCTGATTTTCGTTCAATGGGAAGAGTCTGTGATACAAGTATAAAAATGCCCCGCGTTTGCCGCAATGCGCCACAATTATCTCAGGGCGTCATTTTTGCCGCATATCGCACAGTTTTGTCAAATATGGTCCGATATGGGTGCAATTTGGTGCAAAGATAGGGTTACCGGATGAAAATGCGCCGCGTTTGCCGCAATGCGCCACATTTGTCACAAAGCGCCATTTCTGACAAATACGATTAATGGTTATGTAATAGCAAGAATTGGAGCAGGGCTAGAAGCACTTATAAAGTCTGATTTTTGTCTTAGTACTTATTGGATCCAATTATTCCGTGACCTGACATGACCCAGTGATAGGTAGTGATAGTTGTACGGGTAGTGGTAGTGGTAGTGGTAGTGGTAGAAGGTAGTGGTAGGGGTAGGTGTAGTGGTAGTGGTAGTGGTAGGGGTAGTGGTAGTGGTAGGGGTAGTGGTAGGGGTAGGGGTAGTAGTAGGGGTAGTAGTAGGGGTAGTGGTAGGGGTAGTGGTAGGGGTAGTGGTAGTGGTAGATGTAGTGGTAGTGGTAGATGTAGTGGTAGGGGTAGGGGTAGTGGTAGGGGAAGGGGTAGTGGTGGAGGCAAAAGTTGAACAGTGGCCCGGGCTGATCCCATCGGACGAGAGGTGACCTTTATGACCTGGCCTCACCCAAAGTGACCGGGGCTGACCCTTTTGACCCGTCTTGACCCCGTATCAGCCAAACTTTATCCAACAAAGGCCTCAGAACAGTTCTTTTTTAAATTCTCTTCACATTTCCGTCCATATCTATGCTTCTAGACGACACATCGATTTGAATCGAACACCATTCGAAAGCAAATTGGCTGGTGCCGCAATTTTTTCCTACCACGCAGCAAAGCAAGTGGCGCAGCGCTTGTCTAACTTACTATTCCAACAGGATCCGTCTGTCTGTGAGTGTGTGTGTGTGTCCGCCACGCCGTGTAGTGGGTTCAATTTGTTACGGCTACAGGGCAGACGGTACGGCGTAGGGGGTTGAAATTTGCACACCTTATAGGCGACAGAACGGGTCAGCGCCTTTTCTAGGTTCCGACTCGCTGGGGTGCACGGTTCGCGCGTGGGGCGCGCCGGAAGAACGCCAATGAAATTTTGATCGGTTCGTAGATCTTCATTGAGAGCCGGGGTCGACAAACTTTGTGAGCTAAATGCATGCCGATCGGCGGCGGGTGCCTCGCATTGGCGGATCGGCAAGTTATTAATTTGAATGAAAAGTGGCGAAAAAATGTGTTGATTTTCGTTCAATGGAAACAGTTTGTGATACGAGTATACAAATGCACCGTGTTTGCCGCAATGCGCCACTTTAGTGACAAGGCGCCATTTTTGCCGCAAATCGCATAGTTTTGTCAAATATAGTCCTATATGGGTGCAATTTGGTGCCAAGATACATGCTCAATCGCCGGGTGAAAATGCGCCGCGTTTGTCGCAATGCGCCACATATGCCACAAAACGCCATTTCCGACAAATACGATTAAGCGTAATGGAATGGCACGAATAAGGGCAGGGCTGGGAACACTTGAAGTCTGATATTTTAGTACTGATTGGATCCAATTATTCTGTGACCTGACATGACCCGGCGGTGTTGGTAGGGGTAGGGTAGTGGTAGGGGTAGGGGTAGGGGTAGGGGTAGGGGTAGTGGTAGGAGTAGTAGTAGGGGTAAGGGTAGTGGTAGGGGTAGTAGTAGTGGTAGGGGTAGTAGTATGGGTAGTAGTAGGGGTAGTGGTAGGGGTAGTGGTAGGGGTAGGAGTGTGGGTAGTGGTAGGGGTAGGGGTAGATGTAGTGGTAGGGGTAGGGGTAGGGGTAGTGGTAGGGGTAGTGGTAGGGGTAGTGGTAGGGGTAGGGGTAGGGGTAGGGGTAGGGTTAGGGGTGGAGGCAAAAGCAGAACAGTGGCCCGGGCTGATCCCAGCGGACGAGAGGTGACCTATGTGACCTGGCCTGACCCAAAGTGACCGAGGCTGACCCCTTTGACCCGTCTTGACCCTGTATCACCTAAATTTCATCCAACAACGCCCTCAGAACAGTTCTTTTTTTAAATTCTCTTCACGTGTTCCGTCCATATCTATGCTTCTAGACGACACATCGACATGAATCAAACACTATTCGAAAGCAAATTGGCTGGTGCTGTATTTTTTTTTTCTACCACGCAGCAAAGCAAGTGGCGCAGCCGCTTGTCTAACTTACTATTCAAACAGAATCCGTCTGTCTGTGAGTGTGTGTGTGTGTCCGCCACGCCGTGTAGTGGGTTCAATTTGTTACGGCTTCAGGGCAGACGGTACGACGTAGGGGGTTGAAATTTGCACGCCTTCTAGGTGACAGAGCGGGTCAGCGCCTTTTCTAGGTTTCGACTCGCTGGGGTGCACGGTTCGCGCGTGGGGCGCGCTGGAACAACGCCAATGAAATTTTAATCGGTTCGTAGATCTTCATTGAGAGCCGGGGTCGACAAACTTTGTGAACTAAATGCATGCCGATCGGCGGCGGGTGCCTCGCATTGGCGGATGGGCAAGTTATTAATTTGAATGAAAAGTGGCGAAAAAATGTGTTGATTGTCGCTAAATGGGTACAGTTTGTGATGAAATTTCCAAATACACCGAGTTTGCCGCAAGGCGTCACATTGGTCACAAGGCGTCATTTTTGCCGCAAATCGCACAGTTTTGTCAAATATGGTCCGATATGGGTGCAATTTAGTGCAAAGATGCATGCTCAATTACCGGTTGAAAATGCGCCGTGTTTGCCGCAATGCGCCACATTTGTCACAAAGCGCCATTTCCGACAAATACAATTAAGGGTAATGGAATGGCACGAATAGGAGCAGGACTAGAAGCACTTTTAAAGTCTAATTAAAAAAGAATATTTATTGGATCCAATTATTATGCGACCTGACATGAACCAGCGGTGTTGGTAGGGGTAGGGGTAGGGGAAGGGGTAGGGGTAGGGGTAGTGGTAGGGGTAGTGGTAGGGGTAGGGTAGTGGTAGGGGTAGGGGTAGTGGTACGAGTAGTAGTAGGGGTAGGGGTAGGGGTAGTAGTAGGGGTAGTAGTAGGGGTAGTAGTAGGGTAGTGGTAGGGGTAGGAGTATGGGTAGGAGTAGTGGTAGGGGTAGTGGTATGGGTAGGGGTAGTGGTAGGGGTAGTGGTAGGGGTAGGGGTAGGGGTAGGAGCAGTGGTAGTGGTAGGGGTAGTGGTAGGGGTAGGGGTAGTGGTAGGGGTAGTGGTGGAGGCAAAAGCAGAACAGTGGCCCGGGCTGATCCCAGCTGGACGAGAGGTGACCTATGTGACCTGCCCTGACCCAAAGTGACCGGGGCTGACTCCCTTGGCCTTTCTAGGCCCCGTATCAGCCAAATTCCATCCAACAAAACCCTCAGAACAGTTCTTTTTTAATTCTCTTCACATTTCCGTCTATATCTATGCTTCTAGACGACACATCGATTTGAAACGAACACCATTCGAAAGCAAATTGGCTGGTGCCGCAATTTTTTCCTACCACGCAGCAAAGCAAGTGGCGCAGCCGCTTGTCTATACTACTATTTGAACAGGATCCATCTGTCTGTTTGTCTGTCCGCCACGCCGTGTAGTGGGTTCAATTTAGCCGGCCTACAGGGCAGACGGTATATCGTAGGGGGTTGAAATTTGCACACCTTCTAGGTGACAGAACGGGTCAGCGCCTTTTCTAGGTTTCCACTCGCCGGGGTGCACGGTTTGCGCGTGGGGCGCGCTGGAAGAACGCCAATGAAATTTTGATCGGTTCGTAGATCTTCATTGAGAGCCGGGATCGACAAACTTACTGAGCTAAATGCATGCCGATCGGTGGCGGGTGCCTCGCATTGAAGGATGGTGAAATTATTGATTTTGATAAATGGTGGCGAAAAAAATGTGCTGATTGTTGCTAAATGGGTACAGTTTGTGATAAGATTGTACAAATGAACCGCGTTTGCCGCAATGCGTCACATTGGTCACAGGGCGTCATTTTTGCCGCAAATCGCACAGTTTTGTCAAATATGGTCTGTTAAAGTTGCAATTTGGTGCAAAGATGCATGCTCAATCACCGGGTGAAAATGCGCCACGTTTGCCGCAATGCGCCACATTTGTCACAATGCGCCATTTCCGACCAATAAGATTAAGCGTAATGGAATGGCACGAATAGGAGCAGGGCTAGAAACTTTTTTAAGCCTGATTTTTTAAAATACTTATTGCCGGATCCAATTCTTCTGTGACCTGACATGACCCAGTGGTAGGTAGTGGTAGTGGTAGGGGTAGGGGTAGGGGTAGGGGTAGGGGTAGGGGTAGTGGTAGGAGTAGTAGTAGTAGGGGTAGGGGTAGTGGTAGGAGTAGTAGTAGGGGTAGGGGTAGTGGTAGGGGTAGTAGTAGGGGTAGTGGTAGGGGTAGAGGTAGGGGTAGGAGTATGGGTAGTAGTAGTGGTAGGGGTAGGGGTAGGGGTAGTGGTAGTGGTAGTGGTAGGGGTAGGGGTAGTGGTAGTGGTAGGGGTAGTGGTAGGGGTAGTGGTAGTGGTAGGGGTAGTGGTAGGGGTAGTGGTAGGGGTAGTGGTAGGGGTAGGGGTAGTGGTGGAGGCAAAAGCAGAACAGTGGCCCGGGCTGATCGCAGCGGACGAGAGGTGATCCCTTTGACCCGTCTTGACCCCGTATCACCCAAATTTCATCCAACAACGCCCTCAGAATAGTTCTTTTTTAAATTCTCTTCACATTTCCGTCCATATCTATGATTCTAGACGACACATCGACATGGATCAAACACCATTCGAAAGCAAATTGGCTGGTGCCGCAATTTTTCCTACCACGCAGCAAAGCAAGTGGCGCAGCCGCTTGTCTATATTACTATTTGAGGAGGGTGCGTCTGTCCGTTACCGAGGTCCCGACTTGGTGGTGCTTTGCGTGGACTACAGGCCAGACCGTTGCACCTAGCGCGCTGAAACTTGCACAACTCATAGATCAAGGATGCGCGACGTGCCTTTGAGGGGTCTCAGCTCGATCGGGTCGTTAGTGAGCGCGTGGCGCGTGCCCAAAAAGTGCAAATTTGCGTCATAGACTTTACATGTATAAATCGGCGTGCGAAATCGGGCGAAAGCAGCTAAATTTGCCCGACACGGGTCCGGTCCCGGTGCCATATCTTGGTGACCAGGGATCCGACCGGCACGGGGAAAACAGCATCGTGTAGATAATTGAATGGGCAATGGAATGGTGTGCGATACAGAGGATAGCACGCACCACGTGCACCGGGGAGGGCACTTTTGTTGAAAAATTGCGGTTTTTGGCGGATTTTGGAATTGATTTTATTTTTAGGTGACCGTTAAATGGAACGAGTTGAATCAACGCCTATTTGCAAGAGAAAGGTACCGCCTCTCATATAAAAATTGTGAAAAGCTGATTGATCCAAATCAAGGTGGTGCAAATCACAGGAGAAAATGGTGTTTGTCAATTTTTTGCCACTTTATTAATCACACGGGTTTTGCTCAATGATCTGGTACCTCTGGCAATTAAAAATGGCACCGTTGGAAAGAACATTCAATTCTGTCCAAGGTTCAGTCTTTATTTTTGCATGATGAGCAACAGTATTCTTAAAAATATAAATGTTCCAAACCATTACATTGTCATTTTAAGCGAAATTCATCGATGGCCCTCAAAAGACTTCACGCCAGTTTTCGAATCATTGTTAAGTAGAACGCATGATAATACGACACGGGCACCTCGATGCGATGTATCGTTTATGTTTTATTACAAAATGCTCGGCCGTCAAAAAAGCAATCAAACGAAATGGATACCAACCAAATCGACACAGACCAACCCAATACCCACGAGTCAAAAATAGCCCTTCTTCGCGTTGCGGAGCACGCGGGTAACCCTAGTTAAAACTAATTTCATGGCAGGCAGTTAATGCCTGGTTAATGCTCCACATCTTTCATTTTGAACAATGGGGCAGCTGAGCAAGGAGGAAAGGATTCAAGTTGCAAAATTCTACCTCCAAACCGGCTCTGTGGTGCAAACACAGCGGAAATTAAATCCCCACTTAAAAAACAAAAAAGAGCTCCTCCCACAAGTGTGCAAAAAGTGTGTGGACACCATCAGCCTCCAATGGCTACAGCAGGACGGGGCTCCTCCACACACTTCCGAGATCAACGATGGTCTGGCTCAACGAGCGCATGGGTGATCGGATCATATCCCAGCGTGCCAACGTTAGCTGGCCGCCACTCTCCCCACACCTATCGCCTCTTGACTTTTATCTGTAGGGGTTCCTCAAGAGTGTGGTATACGCAAAGAATCCTCAAGCTCTGGACCAGCTGAGGAACTCGATCCGGATATGCATCCGGAAAATCCCGCTTGAAACATGTGCCCGCGTAGCCCAAGAGTCCTAAAGACGCTCCGCCATGTGTGCCGAGCGAAAGGGAGGGCACTTCGAGCGTTAGCACGGCTGAACCTTTAACTGGGATGTGATGCGATGTGTGTTTTTGTTATGTTAGCAATGCATGAATGAAACCTAGTTTCAATATTTCTAATGATTTTTGTGTTTTGTTCTGAGTTGCTGAAAATATCGTCAAAACAATTGAAAGCTTTTTCCCAGAAACGCCCGTGGAAATAGTTGAAGAGCGAAATTGCAAGGGTTTTGCTCATCCGTTATCACTCGGCTGTCAAGTAACGTACAGTAAAATAGTTTATAGGTATGAAACAAAATGTTAAGGAATAAGCTTTCATTGGTACCAAATTTAGGATCATTGTGTGTTCAGACACTGAGATATCTTAATTTCAAATGAGGTACATTTTTTTGGGACACCCTGTACATATGCTTGGAATTACGTGGGTCGAGAGGACCGGGGCTCGATTTCCGATGCAGCCGATACCCCGGGCTGCCGTTTTAACTGCTTCACTATGGGGGTTGGGGCGGGCTGCATCTGCCGTAAATCTGATTAACTGTCAAAAAATGTGATTGTTGCTATGATTCTGTTCGTTTATTGCTGAAAACTGCCCAGCCTTACAGAATAATAACTTATAGGTGCTCGCAATGTTTCTCCAAATGTTTAGCCCGGTCTCACACATAACGGGATTTAAACACCGTTTTTTTTACGGACGAAAGGGTTTTTGCATTGGGCGGTGTGTACTGCAGACAGGATAAACATGAGGATGAGAAGGTGGGCAGGATGCAGGAACGATTTGTGTACGTACGAGCGCGAAGCGCGAGTTTCCAATATAACGGTACAATATCAGTATGGCGGCCCGACCCGGCCCGGCTTGTACGCTTTTGAGAGGCTTATATCTCAGCAGCCGCTGGACCGATTGGCCTGCGGTCTTTTTGTTGTGTAGCCCCATCCCTTCTACTCCGTAATTGGCTACTCTTGGTGCATCTGATGCACCGTCGTGGCATGTGCCACGTGAAAGTCAAGGGTGTTCAAGTTGTTCTTTCTGCTGGAGTAGCGCCTTTGAGAGGCCTATATCTCAGCAACCGCTGGGCGATTGACATACGGTTATTTGTGTAGGGTAGTTACATTTACATCCCTTCTAAAAAGCATAATTTGGGATATTCTCGACCATGTGGGTGACCCCCACTTCGCGTGCCATGTGCTAAATGAAAAAATTGTCAGCTTCGTTTCCATTATAAAAATCTGCAATTATTGGCTCGAATGCGCTGAAACGTGGTCTTATATTTGTATTGCTGGCCTGCTGCTATCAGCAATATCAGCCGAACTGTGCTTCTGGAAAGTGACAGGCGAATAGCGTGTATTATATATTTTTTAACTTTCTTTCACTGTCATTCTTCAATGGCTTTTTTCCTCAGTTTCCAGGAGAGTCGATGCTCCTCTTGCAGGAGGCGGGCCGACCAGGTCAGGGTCACTTATCTCCCTGTTGGAAACAGGTGGGGATGGGAGACTGACGCCGGCAGCCCGTCCATCGTCTGTGCCGGTGTAGTGTCCAGACAGGGCGGACGGCAGCTATTGTCACTGCAGATGTGCTGATTCCGCCGTCAGAGCCGGCTTACATACAGCACTACCGGTACCGCGACATCTTCTTGTAAACAGCCCGAATACCTACTTGGCATGTGGCTAGCAAATACATTTCCACGTGTCACGGACAAGGTTGGGGTGCTACTGCACAGTGCACATTTGCACGTGCAAGAGTCGCTTCCAGATCTCGAGAACGACTGGGCCGATTACACTCAAATTTGATAAATCGTTATAGCGACCGATGGGCAAGGTCTTGGGCCAAAGTTTGTTGGAACCCAGTTTGCACGCGCGCACGTACAGGTATCGCGGTTTTTAGCGGTAGGTTTTGCACCTAGAACATTTAGTGTACTTCAGGCTATATCTTCGTCGTCTTAAGCTTTTAACTGTTGAAGATGCGATCCACTTGTTGGTTCACAAGCCGGCCATGATCGTGTAAAATGGCTTCATCGTAGATCGATTAGCTTCTGAGATATAACCGGAAATGTATAAGTGCAAACCCTACCGCTTAATCTCGCGAGAGCCGCACAGGTGCCGCTTTTACATCTCTTGAACGGTTCGACTGATTGCGCTCACATTCGGTACACCCTTAGTGACCGGTGAGTAGGGTACCGGGAAAAAGCAAGTTTATAGGTTGCACGAACGCACTTGCAGGATGACGTTTTCACGCCTTGAGAACGGCTGGTTCGGTGGTGCTAAAATTTGGTACACTGTTGGGGACCACTAGAAGAGTGGTCTGCAGACTCCACAGGTCATTTGGAGTACCTTTTCGCACTTCCGCACCTGTAGGGCTTGCTCTCGCCCTCGCTCGATTTTTTTTTTGCGTCTTAAGGCGTCTGACTGGTTAAATGGTTGATGTGCTAAAATGTTATCATCTTTGTGTTTCCCTCCTTCTTCTGAGGTCTCTATTACCTAAGAACCAACCCTGACTAACTGCGTTTCCATTGTCATACAGCAAAACGTTTACCTTACTTTAATTGTTTCTTATTTTCCCCGATTGTGCTGTGGGTGCCTCACTCACCGATGTAGCGCAGCGGTCGGATGTCCTTGGGCTTCCTGTTGGGGTCGGTGGCCGTGCCGTTGGGCAGGTGCACGTCGATGGTGTCCTTGGCGCGGTCCTTGAACGTATCCACCGTGTCCGACACCCAGCGGAGCAGGTTCTGGGCCATCGCGGACAACTAGACGACCGGCAACTTCACAATCCGATTAGCAACTACGGCGGAAGGTCGAAACAAAACCCTGGGAAGGAGAGAGTGGAGAGACAGAGGACTGGGGCGGGTACAGGTCAGGACCCAGGACGGTAAATAATGCAGCGACTGTGTGAGACGCTGCAGTGTGCCAGCAAAAAAGGTCGGCACCGCCGGGCCCAGCAGTGCGGCCCGTTTGATGTTGCGGCCTCCCGCTGCGTAGCTCCGCCCTCTCCCCATGTGACCGGTCAGTCGACCAATCGGGAGCCGGGCAGCTGCCGCCGACCGGCGTCCGCCGCTCCGATTGGTGCCGCCGCACACCCACCCCGGCAAAATAGCGTCCAATGGCAAATCGATACGGGACGGCTTCTTGACAGTGGTCGCCGCCGCCTTGGCCGGCATATTTCTGCGCGACGCCGTCGGCACTGACTACTATCGCGACCGGCAGGCGTGGGCAGGTCGCCCCATAAACGGGTCACCGGAGCCGCTCAGCAAAATTCATGGCAAGATATGAGGCAGACCTGCACCGGCGTGGGTTAATTCGGGAACGTGTGCTCGGGGAATGAGATATTCAACAGTTCGCCAGACAATGCCGAGTTGGGCGCAGCCCCAGATTCCCTGCGAAGTAAGCTATGAACATAGATACTAGACCTATAAACATAGACATTTGCTACAGAAATAGGTCCATTATTTAACCTTTCTCCAGATGTCTAGTTACTATAAACGGTTAACAAATAAAGCGAAGGTAAATCACTTGTCTTTCACAGCTCTGCGCTGGCACAGGGTAACCGGACATAAGCATAAAGAAAATATAATTGTATGTAGGTATTGTTGGCCTCTCGTGTGACGCCTCCGCCTGTCTGTCGTTTGACGTCATCACCGACTGACGTCACGCCTATTGACGTCACTGACGACAAGAAGTAGACGAACATCGTGGAGTTACCGGCGGCCATTTTTAGCACCGTGTCCTTGGAGGAGGTCGCCATGTGTTGGATAAAGCCAGGGGTAGATGTGATTTCGGCCTGACGTATATCTATGAATAGACATAATAGAAGAAGTTTGTCAGCAGGAATGTGGAGCTTGATCGGAAAGAAATGATGCATTAGTTTTTTATCGAGTGGTGCCATTGACAGTAAGTGCCTTTCTCTTGTAGATGAATACGGAAGAACGATACAATCGAAGTGGAATGTGCTTGACTTCTATATTTGACTTAAGAGAAACGATTTAAACGCAATCAGTCGATAGAAACAATGAAATACAAAGACGTTTTCATCATCATGAGGACGTTTGAATCATCATGAGGTGCAAACGCCTATGCAATGCCCGTAGGAAATAACAGTGCACAATTCTGGCCGTCTTTGTGGTTGATGTGAATAGTTTTTGGTTTTTGATTTGAAGACTTGTCTTTAGATTTATCGCGTCCGCCCCACCTCACCTTCCAATCGTTCGGCTTTACAGTTGAGGTGTCTAGAGATGTTTCCAGCACGTTTTGTTTTGCAAGCTATGTGAAAATCAATTGTCTTTTTATATAAATCAGAGCAAATTCTCATTAGAGTTCACTGTTCTCAGCATGGATGACCCAAATTAGTCCAGTTTTAACATTTCTCATTACCACGCTTACTTTACTTCCTCTTGTTATGAACAGATATAGAGAGGTTTCATTTAACTTATCAAATTTCATTAAGCTTATTTTGCATGAGATTTAAAGCTACGTTTATGCAAATCGCTTGCATTTGCCTAAAGCACATATTCATCAAACTTGACCGGCATAGATGCATTTGGCAGACATGAGTTGGATGTGCCATCGAGCACAGAAGAAATCTTGATGCTCCTGGCCATACAGATAATGTGTTTGGTTTTAAGCCCCGCCATTGGGCTGGCACAGGCTGCAAGAGGTAAGTGAGCGATGCTAATAAGCTGCCTGATCTGATCTCTTGGTAAATCGCGCATATTTCATTTCCTTTATATAAGTGGTAGGGACGGAACTTATTCAAATATGACCTCTGCCTCTGATAGTCATAGCTATTTCGTTCCTAATGCAGTTATCGAATGAGAAGGCTCCTAAAACAGTCATCGAATGAGCTTCATCATTTCATTTCCGTCGGCCATTCAGAGAGACCAGCGTCGATGAGGGTCGGACCTCGGACGGGACATCTGTTTGACCGATGGAGCGGAGCAAAATTGGAGGATATGCAAATGACGCCATTAAACAAGTAGAGAGCGTCATCTGTCTTGTTGAACCCAGTCTGGCGTGTTATTTAGCTTGATAAAGTGGCCTGAGGCAAGGCTATGAGCTGGGAGTGTCAGCTGTTTCATTATTTAAAATCTGCATTTGAAGCACCAAACGAAATCTATGAACTGTAATTAAGCAGGGTTTAATCTTTCCTCTTTTTATTAAGCGGCATGTGTGATTAAATCGGTAGTGGCAATGCGGATTTTTTTGCGATTTTCTGCCGTATTTGCTGGCAGCTCGTAGGTTTTAGCCGTTTTCACGACGGGCTATCCGGCGAATGCACCTGATTTGACCAAATCTGCACCTAATTTCTTTTACAGCAAATATCTTCATTTTATGAATTTATTTCAGTGTTTTAATCGATGATGCTCTCTGATAATATGACAAAGCAAGCATATAAGCAATTAGTGCAACCCTAGCTGATAGCTGCTAAGAGACACACTGAACCTGATTTGACCAAATCTGCACCTAATCTGTACCAGATGTGCACCAAATGTGTACCAGATGGCCGTCGTGAAAAAGGCTATTATCAAGTTGCGTCATGTTCTGCACGGCAAACGCTTTATTTGCTAGTTTGCTACCTGCAATGTGCGTGTTTGGTGGGTCGTAGGCCGTGCCGCGTAGTTTATTTACAAACCGCTCTGCGTGGATGTTTGAAGGCAAAGCAGGGACACCAAACCGGATCGAAACGCATTGTATATAGGCATCGTGTGTAGTGGGTTACTTACGGGCTGCGAGATTCTCACAGAATAATACATGACATTGCCATTCGCAAAGAACTATGAATCGTTCGAGCTCATTCCATTCCTTGTTACCCTTTGCTCCTCAGCTGGTGTGTTTGTTTGTTTCCAGCGTCCTCAGCCACACACCACCCGGGGCCGGACCGTTTGGTGCCGAGTGGCCTGTACTACCCGCTGCTGCAGGGGGTCGGCGCCCCGTGCCACCAGCCCTCCTCCCTGAGCCCGGCCAATGTGTCCGTCTGCTGTCCGGCGGACCAGGCCAACTGGACGTGTCCGCGGCCCGAGCTGGACCCGCCCGAGCACAGCTTCTGCTGCCACGTGCGCGCCGACTGCGCCTACTGCTGTCCAGAGGCCGAGTTCTTTGGCGGCCACGACCCGGGACACTGCCAGCAGACGTGAGTCGAACACTGCCAGCAGACGTGAGTCGTAGACTGCCAGCAGACGTGAGTCATACACTGCCAGAAGACGTGAGCCTTAAAGTGCCAGCAGACGTGAGCCTCACGATCGTACATTGCCAGCAGACGTGCGTCGTACAGTCGAACATTGCCGGCAGACGGAAACAGACACTGTCACCAGACGTGAGTTGCACACTGTCACCAGACCTGAGTTTCACACTGCTAGCAGACGTGAGTCGTACACTGTCAGCAGACGTGAGTCGCACGCTAGAGGCATGTATTGTATGTACTAGCAGACGTGAGTCGCCTAGTCACTCAGTGTTGTGTGTCATAAGACGTAAGTCACATACCGGGTGGCCCAGAAAAAACGTTCCCAACTTAAAATCAATATTTCTCAGAAAGCGATAACGATACAACATTACAACTTCCAATAGTCAATGCGGCATACATTTTCAGTAAATGGTATGATTTTTATGTTATTCGGTCAATTACTTTTTAAATGGTTCGTGTTTCTAGCATGCCATGTAAAAATTACTTTTTTGCTCAGATGTTTACTAAATGTGAGTGAACGGGCCACTTCCATCTCGGCACCACGGCCTGCAGCCATGGCTGCTACTGGCAACTAGTCTCATTGATGGTTCAGGCCTCAGGGTGACACATTCCCTCTAGCTTTTTTCCTTATTCGGTCGATTTACTGTTTGATCTTCTTGAAGGGAGGGCGATCAGCAGTAACCCATGCACCGTGCCACTCCTGCTCGAAACAGGACTTGTTAAAACAAATGGCATCCATTAACACTATTTTGGCTCAGCATTTGAATATTTGGCACATAAGGGGGACAAAAATATTTATAAAATAACAACACACGTGCTGGTTTCATTCACGTGTTCTATTTTTCCATTCTTTTTTCTAACATGGTACGTCTAAGCCAATCATTACTGCCGTTCAACATCGGCAAAAAGAGCAAAAATTCAACATAAGATTGCTGGCTTGAAAATAATGTTACAGTGTTATAATTTGGCATCCTACCAATGCGCAAAGAAGTGACGCGACCTTGATGAAAATTTTGGCTCGTTATTTGCACTCGAATTTGAGATATAGGCCTCCAAAGTTCGGAACGTTTTTTTTGGGCCACCCGGTATATGTAGGAGAGAGGTGCGTCGTACACTGCCAGCAGACGTGAGTCATATGGTCACTCAGAGTCGGTAGACGAGAGTCGCACAGTCGCACACTACCGGCAGACGAGAATCGCACAATCGCACACTGCTGCAGACGTGGGCCGCTCACAGGGGGAGGTGAGAGTTGCGGGAGAGGGTTGAGTTACACGATGCATTTGCAGTCTTGAGTCACGAGAGCCTCAGTTGTGTCTTGAAATGCTTGAGTTGGAAGCTGCACGTTGGGCGCATTAGGTACAAGTTGATATAATTTTTCAACGTGACTAATTATCTTTAGAATATCATTTCAAAACTGTAAATTACATTGTAATGAATCATGTTATTTTTCTTAGGCACGTTTCAAGATGCGGTAAATTTTCTCAGATGTGTCTTTTGAGGACTGATGTGCCTGCTGATGACTGACTGGTTTACCTTCAGACCTGGGCAGCTGATCTCACTGTCGGTGTGTGTGCTGGCGTTTGCCGTCATCCTAACACTGACCTGCTGCGCCGTGACGCCGGGAGCACCGCTCTACACACAGATCTTCCCCGGTGAGAGGGGTGAGAGGGCAGCCGTGGGGCAGGGGGAGAGAGAGAGAGAGAGAGAGAGAGAGAGAGAGAGAGAGAGAGAGAGAGAGAGAGAGAGAGAGAGAGAGAGAGAGAGAGAGAGAGAGAGAGAGAGAGAGAGAGAGAGAGAGAGAGAGAGAGAGAGAGAGAGCGGGAGAGGGAGGGAGAGAGGGAGAGCGCTGAAACGAAAGAGACAGAATGAGAGGTAGGGATAGAGAAATAAGAGATGATATGTATATGAGAAGCTAAAGCGTACTATGGCGTGACTACAGGGTCTTTCATAATGAATGTTATTTTTAAAGTAGCCATAGCTCAGGTGATATACATCGCAAAGCTATTGTCAATACCCGAATGAAATAAGAAATCATGGGAAATTATGTACACATGACTCACATTTAGATACCCTTCATGGATTTTGAACTGTGTCGCCTCGCTTTCGGACACAGATTTCGGCCCGCTGACGCAAATGGGGCACCACGCGCTTCACATCCTCCGCGCACATCCTTGCAGCAAACCTCTCCACTGTGACCTGTAGCTCTTTAAGGGTCACTGGAAGGGTCTCTTCTGTGGCCAAGACGACTTCTGGGCCCAAAATCAGAAGTCCATCGGTGAGAGATCAGAGCTCCAAGCTGGCCATGGCCACTCAGTGAGACGGCTGATCACCCGTCTGTCAAAGCTGCCATCCAACCACTGGCGCCCAGCCGCCGTTGCGTCACATCAGTGCCGTCCTGCTGAAACCAGAGGCCTTGCCTTCGAACCCCGCCAGGCACATGAGGCCATAGTTCTTTCTTAAGCAGTCTCAGATGAGCTGGCCCGGTCACTGATGAGCCAGAAGCGAACCAGTGGACGAAGACCCGCCGGTCGACCACGGCAGCCCAAAACATGACCTTCCGTGCGTTTTGTTCCTTGCAGTCAACCGTGACATTTTGGAATCTGTCCACAAGCCTTGGATCATTTTAGAGCGGACACTGTGCTTCTTTTGAAAGTGTACCCAAACTTACGGTGGACAGCCGTCAGTCCCTCAGTGAGCCGCTTCCCACGACCACCCAAAACTCCTACGTGAAAAAGAGCTGACCCGTGTTGTAGGGGAGGCATTTCATGTCCGCACAGGGGGGAAGTTTGGTGAGCTGTGACGGTTTTAAATGCATCAACAGAAATTCCAAGAAATTTTCAATAATGTAAATACAAAATTTATGCTCTTACTATTTACAAACACCCTAAACTTCGCGCTTTAAAAATAACCTTCATTATGAAAGACCCTGTACCTACATATGACTGTAATAGACATAAAATGATAATGCCGAATTATAAAATATCGAAGCTATATGATGGAGAAACGTTATTGTAATCATAGTGCGTATAATAGTGCCCCAATGCCTTTTGTTGTCCTTTCAGGCTCCTGAACTTCGTGCAGGCAGCTCATTTCAATGGCGCTATCATCCAGCTATGAAAATCAGCATTGCTATTGAAGATATATTGAGGCCTGTGAAGTTTCCACCTCTGGTGCGCGTGTCATTGTTGTGAACCAGCTACAGTGGGACTCAGGCAGTGACATGGAAACGGCATCCTTTCATTTGTCTGTTTACCAAGGTATTTTTATATCATGTCTCATTTTGTTTGTCCTTTTTCTTGAATAAATTTCGTCAGATTCTATTGCCAGGATTCTATTGATAATTTTTACTGCCTATACAAGGAATATAGCTCATGTGTAGACATAGGCACGAAATAAGCCGGCCAAATTATGTATATGCGTCATACGAAGCACAGCGACCGACTTATGCTCGTCATACAAAACTAATGACCTCGTGTCAACTGTCAACCCACCTTGAAAGACGTCATTGAACACGCTGTACGGTCCTTATGTCGTGTCGCTGTAGCGCGTTCTTACTTAAAGGCCTAACACTCGCTCCACCATGCACTTTTGGGAAAGGCAGATACATATACATAAATGTCTCACTCAGAAACTTCCATGTTTTTCATTCTTTGATTGTAAAAATAACAAAACGTTACGAAAAGTAGGCATATAAGCGATTTTGTTTTGTCTTTCGAATCAGAAGTCTTTTCCCATTTTATTCACCCTTTGTAATTTCTTCATCTTTATCATTTTGGAAACAGATCAAAATTTTATTTCAGGAGCGTGAAATACACGTCCATCTGTCGGCCGTACGCACTCACGCACCCCATTTCAGACAAATTGAAAGCTTTTGGAGTGAATGACGTTTAAGTGACGTCATAACTCCATATTTGCAAAACAATGTAAATGGTGTTATCTCCCTTCGTGTGGAGGTACCGATAATCGATAAGACCGTTTTTGGCGTGTTACGAAATCTATATTTCAAAAACGATACAAATGAAACTTTCAAGAGCATGACACAATCAGACACAATGCTCACATCAAGTAATTATTTCATGTAATGGTACATCACATCACTTATTTTTAATGCCCTAATGCTTCACTCATGCATCGCTTGCAATGGTAGTTGTAATTTAATGACTAACTGCACGCAACTCCCCTAAATAAATTCGCCGTGGATGCAAAATGACACATTTTGACCATGGGACCTACATGTAAAGCAGTTTGTCTTGTGATCCTAGGATTGTACATCCCATTCCAGCTAGTTGAAACTTTTTACTTTGATCTGGGTGAAAATAACCAAGATGAACAAAACTCTCAAGAGTTCTTCGGACCATTCTTTGAGATACACGGACCTGTACCGACTGATAAAGGCAACGAACGAGAAGACGAAGCGAATAGCTCACACGAGAGTGACTTAGCCGACTTTTTCCCATCAGTTAACAAAAGTAAGATTTTCTTCTCTGTGTATGTACCTACGATTATAGTCAATGCTTAGAACTATCGGTTTAGCGAAAAGCAATGAACCTTTCCCCACTTCCAACCGTTTAGAAGAGCTACGACTTTCGCATAAGCCAATATCTTTGTTATGAGTCTACGGCGTTTAACCCAGGTGTTTCTGCGATATAATTCGACCAGTAGTACACGAATTATGAGAGCCCCACTACGTGAAGCGAGAGAGATGTTAACAGTCTGGGTCGATTACAGCAGAGACGAGCGGCCTGTCGCTACTTCAGGAGCAGGGTCTCGGCTGTGATGAGGTCCGTGAAGAAAGATTCCGCTGCTGCCGGGTGTACGACCAGGTGATCGAGGCCTGGTGGTGTCCCGAGAGGCGGCCCTTCTGCTGCCATCAGGTAATGGTTCGACGCTACTCTTTTACGATACGATACTTAGGGGATAGGCGGGAGAATTGGGACTCATTTCTAAGGCCATGTTTATTGAGATTGTCATTGTCCCAATACCAGGTATGGACAATGACAATCTCAAATTATTGTCGTGTCTATAACTAGGCAATCATTTGATACATTGGAACTTATCTTCACACTATCTGTTTCGTTAAAGGGCGGGATTGTCAAGCACGATAACAAAGTTCCCATTGAATGCACATTTTCCTTACCAGAGTAAGACTTTCTGGTCACTCTTCGCTTTGATGCATTTGTGGCTAGGGGGTGCAGCTGCAACCCCATCCAAAACATGGAAGTGCAAATACATCTTTTTGCACCTCTTTACTATTTGCACCATTTGGAACAAGTGTCCCATTATCCCACACACCGCCATATTAAGTCACGCATTTTTTGGTCATTTCTCACTTCACATAGCGTGTTCATGCAAACCAGCAATCGCATTAAGACGTGACATGTTCAAAGAAATATAAGTTGTCATTTGAAATACACAGACAACTCAGAAAAACACGAGAAAAAAAAGAGATATTTTAATGCTCAGCCCGCATAGCGCAACCGACGGCCAGAAAAAGGTTGCTAAGACTTCCCAAAGTTGCACGACACGTAAAATAAGAAGGCAAAGGCAAAAATCATGCAAGGATGCTGCCCATTTTTTTTATTTTTGCGTGCCCCTATTCTGCGTCCCAATTCTCCCGCCTCTCCCATGCATGTTGCGTAGCTTTAAGTTTATGGCGTAAATTAGCTATAACAATTAACAAGCATTTTATCATGTTAATAGCGCATATTATCAACCATGTGCCGTATTACCTTTTTTTGCCTTCCAATCATCCTAAGTCATGCTTAAGCACGGCAAAATTAAGAGCTTGCGACAAAAAGTTCGTCCACTCGCCTGCTACCCAGCATATCGCGAAAGATGTGTCTGTTTGTTTTCCCCGTTCCCCTGTCATTACACAACCGGGATTATTGGCCTGCCTGCCTGGAAAATTATTTGGAGCGGACGTTGGTCTGCTATCTCCTGAGGTTATATTTGGCTTTGCCAACAGGATATATGTTAAAGGGACTATCCCACCTTCTAAAATGTTGTTAAAACCAGTTAAATTGTGCCCGACTTTATAGATTGGATGACCAGGAACACGGTTCTGGCATTTATTTTTCATAAAACATCTTAGGCTTCCCATATTCCAAACACAAACTTTCAAATATGTGACGTCACAGCCCAAAATTACCTCCTTCCCCAGGCCACATTACTGTCATAAAGCTGATTCTTTTTACTCTGTAGGCACCACAACAAAGTTCAGACCAAGTTTTAAGCGATTTTTCAACGAACAAACCCATTTAAATCAGAATGACTAAACGAGGTGACGTCACACTAACGGTCGCTCCATGTTGAAGATAGGGCCTTGTACAAGGCCCATTTTCAAATGAAGGGAACGAATTTCTTCAACACCAAGAGGCCGCGGGGGTTGCAAACTAGATAGATAGTGGTTTCTGAACCTCGCCGCAAACTTGGCTATCTCAACTCAAACCCCATGTTAAAGGTGGGATAGTCCCTTTAAACAAACTTGCAAAGCCCGCAGGACTGGGATAGGCGTTGTGAGCTCTCAGCTTGGTCACCTCGATAAGTCTCGTAAACACTTCGCATGTTCTATGACCGGCCGTGTGGAGTCACCGTGATCCAGTGAGTCTGCTGTTTTTGCCGTTCAACTAAAAAGTGGGAGAGAGGGAGATAGAGAAGGTTTGGAAATGGGCTGGAGTTATAAGTAAAGTAATCTTGGGTTGGAGTGTCATGCAAGTGACTGCAGGAGATATTCGAGCATGCAGGATAGGAGGGAAAGGGAAGGCAGCGAGGTGGGGTATTGTGTTTCACGCGCCATGGAGTCGACCGAACATCGCGTTGGAACGCATTCATGGGCGATTGTTTGGGTGGCCAGCGACCGCTTGTGCCGTGCTAATCGACGGTGACTGGCGACTGGCCGCTGACCGTCCTGTGTCGACCTCTGTGTAATACCCTGTGTCGATGGGTGGCCTCTGACTGCCCTGTGCTGTTGACCGCTGGCCGTCCTGTTCAATAGCGGTGACCTCTATCCGCCCCGCGTCACAGTCAGGGCACCTGCTGCGCCCTCTCCTGCTTTTTTTTTTTTTTGTTAGTTTAATTCGGTCTGACTAGAAGATTTCAAGGCCGGAAGAATGATAGGAATTAGGGGGAGACGTTGGTCTGGGTGGGCATCCTGGTGCTCCGCCGAGGTTGGGCCTGTCGAGAGGACAGGCCACCCAACCCCTCTAACGGTCACTGCAACCGGCCACGGGCCTGCTCCGGGGTGGAGCTCCGCGCATGGGATAAAGGTGACCGTCCAGCCCAGATCAGGGGGTTGAGGCGTGCAGGAGAATGATTTGACTATCCTGGTGATGGAAAAGACGGAATGGTGCGACTGACTAACCGTTGACCGCCCTGTGTCGATGGAAAGTGACCTCTGCTCGCCCCGTGTCACCCTCAGGGCACCTACTGCGCCGTCTGCTGCACCCCAGACGAGCTGCGCCGCTGACCGTCCTGTGTTGTTGGGTGACCTCTGCCCGCCCCGTATCCCCTCAGGGCACCTACTGCGCCGTCTGCTGCACCCCGGACGAGCTGCGCCGCTGACCTCCCTGTGTTGTTGGGTGACCTCTGCCCGCCCCGTATCCCCTCAGGGCACCTACTGCGCCGTCTGCTGCACCCCGGACGAGCTGCGCCGCACAGAGGCCGGCCCGCCGTCCGCCAGCTGTCAGGAGGGCCGGCCGAGGTCCGCCGACGACCGCCGCCAGCCGCCCCGACCCGAGATCGCGGTCGATGGCACCTGGTGAGAGCCGAGCGACGGGCAGCGTCATCAGGCGGGAGGCGCGGTAAACTGCAGTTTACGTACCGACCGTGGGTGCCGGTGGCGGCGGTCGGGTATTGATTTCGGGCCGGCCGTCTGGAAGGATCGGTAAACGGTGAATCATAGCATCATTGCCTCATTGGCCGGCGTCGGCCTCAGAATAGCCCGTGCCGAAAACACACGGTCGAACAATGCATATGTTTGATGAGGATGAGTGGGGCCTCAGCAGAGAACGGCACGATGTAGGACCTCGAGAGGAGAGGCCGTTTCTCAATCGAAAATAATATTTGTCAGCAGTCAATATTTTTATGTTAATTATTAAGCATTTTATTTTAACCTTGCCGAATAAGATTTTTTCGGCTTCGCTGCTGTGTCAAAGCAAGGAAATATTGAGTTTTACTGTTTATCTGGGGTTATTTTTTACATTCTCCACTCTCCAGTGATTTATCTACTTTCCAGACTTTTTTAATCATGCCAGATCCAGAGAAGTGATTCAGTGCCGATGTTCTGGTTGGCTGCAGGTTCTGGAGCGGGATGAAGGCGGCGTGGCTGACCATGTTTGCCGTGCTGCTGGCCTCCCTCCTCTGCACCTGTCTGGCCTACAGGTGCATCAAATTCCTCGTCACATTCGTCAATGAAGAAGGTCAGAACAGGATAGGTATAGGTTCTCCATGTGCGATGGAAAGGCCGAAGACGGTTTAGTTGTGAAAGTAGTTATTTGCATAACGCCAAACTTAAACGTTTTGTTGGTGACACGTATGACGGCATGACACATCGTTGACCAGAGCGTGTGTCATAGACGACCCACCGGACCGGTTATCTGACCCGGCCGTGACCTGCCCGCCGGCAGACTCTGACCTGGAGGAGGAGTACCTGGCCTACCACTTTGACAGCCTGGGCCTGGTGAACGCTGAGGACCGCCAGGCGGGCCGGCCGGTGATCTCGCGGGCCCTGCTGCCGCCCAAGTACTCCGACATCAACTTCATACCGGTCCAGCCAGGTCAGTCAGAGGCGCTCCGAGAGGGCACCGGGCGCTACCGTGGGGAGGGCTGGCTGTATTTTGCACCGCCGTGTTGTCGGGTGGTCGTGGTCTTTTGTTTTTTCATCGATAGCTTCCGTTTAAACTTGTTGACCGATCGAATTAGTTTATGAAACGATTAAAAATCAAATAAATTGATCTCATATGACTGTTTTTAAACGTTTTTGCCATTTTTATTTCCAGCACTTGGTAAGAATAGTGACGTACTGAATGACGGAATGACATAAAAAAATGGACGAATCAGCCAGTTTCTGTTATCCAGAAGTTCAATTACCGACCATTCACGGCGTCCCGTCCCTGGCTCCGTTACAGACTCTGCCCCGGTGGTGGCGGCAGTGCCCGGCGAACCGCCGCCTCAGTACACCAGCGAGCCAGAGACGGAGACGGCGGCTGTGACAGAGACGGAGACAGAGACGGAGACGAGGGCGGAGACGGCGCGTCCGACCAGCGCGCCGCCGCCGGCCGGCCAGCTCTGAACGCCGGCGGCGGCAGTGACAGTCACTCTACATCTGCACAGGAAGGGGGCCGAAAACCGCTCTGAAGGCTCAGCGATGTTTCTGGATGCATTGCCTTGCAACACAGCACTACGGCGTAACTGAGTTCCGTTCCGAGCCGCCTGACCCGTAATTGCATGAACACTGAACAGCACCATTCATGGGCCGTTTCTTCACCTAACCAGCGAAAAAAAATCATTGTAAACAGTTCTGCATATCTAATGACATGGAAAAAATTGTTTTAATACTGCCTGAAAAATAAAATTAAACGCATTAGTTGTAATTAATTGAAAAGGCATATGCCGATGCACCTCGGCTGTAAAGCTCTCCACGAGATCGTCAACCATCATCGTCGGCTAACGGGATCCTCATCAAATATGTCTTTCTCTTGATACTTTGACTTGATGAGGAAAATGGCTTGCCTTGTTGGTAACTTGTAGGTATTTGTAAGTCGTGAACTTCAAATTGAGCTGACCCTAGACCTATGTCGCCGTCCACTCCTATAGGTAGGTAAACAGAAAATCGGGCGGTACTTCCTACCACAATTTATATCGCGGTATACGTTACATCTGCCTATATCTATTGGGGCGTTCCACGACAAATCGACAAATAAAAAATTAAATTTGCACCCTCATATTTTATTCTTCGTTGAAAACTGGTGTAAGGGGTTGTGATGGGCGGGGAAGCCAGCTGTGGCAAGGATTTTTTTCTTCAAACAACGGTTTCCGAGATATAGCCTCGGGCAATTCCTGGAGTTCGCGCTGCAGCCCTATGTTTGGAGGCCTATAACTCAGAGACTATTGTTTTTTTACCATAAAAACTTATATGGTTCAACTCACAATCAACCAACAAACTTTTTGGCTATCTCGAATTTTCAATTTTTGAAAATTTTGATCACGTGACCTTTTGTCCTATTTTTCTAAGAGTGACCTTGATATTTTCCCCACTGAAAGTTGCAATTTTGTCTGATGACGATTAAAGCCTTATCGATTGTCATTCATATGCGATAATAAAAAAACTGGTTATCGCCCTGCATTGACCTCAGGTCAGGTCGTTTTTATGACCTGTCCATTATTACGAGCGGGAGCGACAGCGAGATCTCGAGAATAAAGCAAGATAGCGACAAGCGGTAAACTGTAAAGGGTACACATGGATAAGGTCTATAATTTTTACTGAGGTCATTTTCAGGGCAGGTCAAAGATGACGTCACAGGAGCTAAAAGGAAGTCAAAATAGCGGCACTATACATATATATGAAGTTTTTTTTCTAATAACTTTCAAGGTATCCCAGCTAGGAACAAACTAATAGCACCATCGTGATCCTCTCGTCGATCCGCATCGAAACATATGTATGTTGACCTCGAAAGGTCGAAAGGTCAAAAGTTGACCTTAGATCACGTGACCTAAGGTCAACTTTTGACCTTTCGACCTTTCGAGGTCAACATACATATGTTTCGATGCGGATCGACGAGAGGATCACGATGGTGCTATTAGTTTGTTCCTAGCTGGGATACCTTGAAAGTTATTCGAGAAAAACTTCATATATATGTATAGTGCCGCTATTTTGGCTTCCTTTTAGCTCCTGTGACGTCATCTTTGACCTGACCTGAAAATGACCTCAGTAAAAATTATAGACCTTATCCGTGTGTATCCTTTACCGTTTACCGCTTGTCGATATCTTGCTTTATTCTCGAGATCTCGCTGTCGCTCCCGCTCGTAATAATGGACAGGTCATAAAAATGACCTGACCTGAGGTCAACGCAGGGCGAAAACCACTTTTTTTATTATCGCATATGAATGACAATTGATAAGGCTTTAATCGTCATCAGACAAAATTGTAACTTTCAGTGGGGAAAATATCAAGGTCACTCTTCGAAAAATAGGACAAAAGGTCACGTGATCAAAATTTTCAAAAATTGAAAATCCGAGATAGCCAAAATGTTTGTTGGTTGATTGTGAGTTGACCCATATAAAGTTTTTATCGTAAAAAAACAATAGTTTCTGAGTTATAGGCCGCCAAACACAGGGCTGCAGCGCAAACTCCAAGAATTGCCCGAGGCTATATCTCGGAAACCGTTGTTCGAAGAAAAAAATCCTTGCCACAGCTGGCTTCCCCGCCCATCACAACCCATTAGACCAATTTTAAGCAAAAAATAAAATATGAGGGTGCAGGGCACTTGTCGATTTGTCGTGGAACGCCCCTATTCTATCATGACAGTCACCATTATGCAAGTTTAAAAAAGAAGTCGTTCAGTCGGTTTAGCCAAGGGGACATCGGGTCAACTTCAGCTAGAGATGAGGTCACCTGACCTTGCTGAAAGACAGTGGAAATTGTTGTGTGTCGATAAGGTGCGCCACTGTCATTGAGTTATTCGCGATTTAACATCCGTAATCAAATGCGGATGTAGGGTAGGAGCCTGTAGGGGAGCCCCCCTCGGCTCGCCACCCTCCGGTCACCGACCGTTATCCTCCCGCCTCGCTCCGTCCCCCCGTTACCGTCGATAGCGGACGCACGCGGCCCCTCCGGCCTCGCTGCTCACCCTCCTCTCCCCCGCCCGGCGCCCCAGCCTCGCTCTACCCCCCCCCCCCCCCCCCCTCCCGGCTCCCGCCTCTCCCGACCGGCGCGCGCCGCAGGCTCCCCGTCCGAGAACGTCCAACATCCGGTCTGTGACCTTGAAATAGACCCAACATCGCTGAAGGATCTGGCCTCTGATTGGCTGCTGAGGGATGTTGGACCTTAGACCGACCAATCAGGTGCCTGCAATTGTGCTCTGTGTCCCACATTCTCTGCATTATCGTTCATACCCCGCCTACGGCCGCCCTGCCCACGGCCGACCCACGGCCCAAGACATTATTTCAGCCCGGTCCCTCAGTCGTCGTTCCGCCACCGAGGAGAGGGCTGGCATCGAAACAAACATCAACATAGACGACACGCCGTCGGCATTCTGTAACGACAGCGTCGGCGGCAGACATGACACTTGATACCACCTAAAGAAACTACTAGATCGATGTGATATAAATAGATAAAAACAAATACCATGTCAAGAAGAACCAAAATGATGAAAATGCAGGGTTGTTTTGAAAAAAAAACGTTTATGGTACGAAGTTTCGAGCCTGAAAACAATCGCTACTGTTCGAAAAGTATATACTAGACTAGGCGATATGGTCTGATTTTAGTATAAACTAGGCCGTTATACTAAGGATCCTTCACAAAAATGCGTTCCCGACTGAATGGTGGATTGTCACTTGAGGGGACAGGAAGCGCCAATTGTCAAAAGTTGTGGGAAATCAGCCTAATGAGCCTTGTTGACATGTCGCGTGATTGACATTCAATCCAGACATGCCATAACAAAGGCCTGTTCTGGTTTTTGGGTTGGGTTAACGAATGAAGTGTTTGAACGACCCCAAGGTTAAATGCAACGCAAATGGATCACGATGAAAGGTGAGCTGTTTAAACAAAAATAGATGTTAATTTGTTGACATTTACTAATTAAACTTGATGAGCTTCTCTCGAAGAATTATAAAGCTAGTTTTTCTTGCGATTTTGATCTTTGAACTCGATTTATTGTTTCATTTGTCATACAAAGGCTCATGAAAAGCACCAAAATCAGTGGTTGTTGTTTTTCATTGTCACTGCTTTTATTGACCTTCTTGAATGAATGCAACAAATGTCAAAATGCTTATACATTTATTGTTGTATATAGTTTTTGGTCACTGAACCATAATATATGGTTAATGGAACTGTATGTGTAAATGGCAGTGACCAGTTTGATTACAAAATTGAATGTTATTTTGACTATGACGCTAAAAAAACATCAGGTTTGAGCTAAGTCTCATAGATACTCCAATTTCTTTCAATATTATTTGTTTTTTATTGTTAATGTGTTTCTTCATCAGTATTAGTTTTGAAGTTACTTGCAGTTTGCAAACATAACGCCGCATCTATGGTGCGTAAGACTTTGAACATTTTTTAGCTGAATATCTGGCACTAACAAACACTTTTTAAGCATTTTATATAAGTATTTGATGGTCTTAATGTCACATTTTACCTGAACTGAATCAAGTTTCATTTTATATTCAATATGAGTATTTTAATCTATTTGGTTTATTTACTATTGGCTGTTTTATTAGTACCTCAAGATAGGTACCTACATAAGAACATTCATGTTGATACTTTCTACCAATAAGTCAATGCTCTGATGTGCTTTTTGGCTCCAAATGATTTGCATGAGGTGTGCTTTAGAGTTGTGTCTTACCAGTTTGTCCCTGCGTGCTTGTCATAATAGTTCCTGGTTTGTCAGTGATGAATATTTGGTATTAACCCGCGCCCTGCTGGGGGGGGGTGTTTGAACACCCCCCCTTGTGGTTTTTCGCGAATATCTCAAAAACGGCGGCGCTCCGCGCCGCCGTTTTTGGTACACCTTATCATACATCAATTCTACACATGTTGTGAAAATTTCAGACCAAGGTCATTCAAGGTCAGGTCACCAGGTCACTTGAAGTGACCTCACCTCATAAAAACTTTCAATGTCTGTCATAGCCACACCGAGTGACCGATCGCTTTGAAACTTTCAGCGATTGCTAAGAGCAATAGCATGTACAAAATGTATATCTCAGAATTTTGATATCGATGACCTAAGGTCAGGTCAATTTTGCGACCTCCCCATTATAAGTCAATGGGAGAAAATTGAAATGCGCCTCTTTTGGATGAAAGACATTATAAACACTCCCAAACACCGAATTACAAGTGGTTTAGACACACTGAACTTGAAAATGGTGTCCGTGACCCTTGTTTATGCCCTGAGGTCATCTTAGGTCACGAATGGTATCTAAGTTTTTCGCAAATAACTTTTGATAGAGGCATGCTAGAGCGATGAAAACGCCTTAGATGTGTTCAGCTCGACGATACGGATCGACTGATATGCAACATGACCCTTTCCGGTCAGGTCATGACCTTGACCTGAGGTCAAATTTTCAAGTTGACCTTTCAAGGTCAAGTTATAGTTCATTCGATGCGTCTTGACGAGAGGAACACGATGCCGGTAAAAGTAAGCTCGTACAAGGCTTGGGTCAAAAGTTATTGCAGAAAAACTGTTTTCGAAAAAATCGGCTATTTTTGCAGTTTTTGCCCCCTGCAGGCAAAACCGTTGACGTTAGGTCAAATCTGAGAGAATTACTCAGAAAGGGCGTTAATAGAGCTATCGAATGCGCTTTTCCGCGGCGCTGTAGCTCTATTGGTTCCCGAGTTATGCGTTGGCTTCTTGGAAATTTTCGACATTCGACCTGGAAATCGGCGAAATTTTGCCTTCAATTACCTCTGGTGACCTGACCTTTGACCTGACCAAAAAATTGACCGAAGTGATTTCGTCATTATTTTTGACGCTCTTTCGAACGCCGCCTTCCGCGTATCGCTACGTGGCCCAGGAGCCGAGTTACAAGGGGGGGGGGGTGTTCAAACACCCCCCCCAGCAGGGCGTGGAAATCCAGGACCCCCAGCAGGGCGCGGGTTAATGAACCAATCTCATTTTTGAAATAGTATTCAATTGCAAACAGTAATGGAAATTCATGATTGAATTTATGGAGGCTACCAGTAATCCTTATCTTCTGCCTGGTTCTTTTGTCTTATTTGCCCTATTTAAAGCCAACTTGATCACCTAGGTTTAAAACAATTTGTGTTTTGACTTTTTACGAGCGAGCGAGCGCAGCGAGCGAAGCGAAGTCTTTTCAATATAACGGAAAAATTTCAGTATGAGCGGCCCGGCCCGGCCCGGCCCGGCCCGGCCCGGCCTGTAACGCTTTTGAGAGGCTTATATCTCAGCAACCGCTGGACCGAATAGCCTGCGGTCTTTTTTGCTGGGTAGCCCCATCCCTTCTACCCCGTAATTGACTACTTTTGATACATCTCAGTGACCGCCGTGGCACGTGCCACGTGAAAAGTCAAGGGTGTTCAAGCAGTTTTGCAAAAGTAATGATTTTGAGAGGCCCATATCTCAGCAGCGGCTTGAGCGATTGTCTTGCGGTCATTTTTATAGGGTAGCTGCATCCCTTCTACCAAAGGTCGGATACTCTTCATCTATGTGAGTGACCCCCACTGCACGTGCAAAATACAACAATAAGAGGTGCCAAATTTGTTCCCATTTCAGTAACTCGGTAATTACTGGGGCGATTTCGCTGAAACTTGGCATACAGGTAGGCACCCACCAGGCAATGCATTCCCATGTGTTTCGGTTAGGGTGCTACTGCACGTGCGCACGTGCAGGGGGCGTTTCCAGATCTCGAGAACGGCTGGGCCGATTGCGCTCAAATTTGGTACACGGTTGGGGACCGGTTAGTAGGGTGCCGTGCAAAAGTCATTTTGGACCCCGTTTGCACGTGCGCACGTGCAGAATGCCGCTTCCAGATCTCAGGAACGGCTGGGCCGATTGCGTTCAAATTTGGTACACCGCTAGCGACCGGTTAGAAGGGTGCTTTGCACAAGCCCGTTGGAAGTACCCTCTCGCCCTTCTGCACGTGCAGGGCTCACTATCTCGCTCGCTCGTTCTTCGCCCAAAAGGCGTTTTACTGGTATTATCTTTTTTCTAAATGTTTCACTAACATTGTTCTGCATTTTTCAGTGATCCAAGTGAGCTGGAGAGCTTTCTCCAAAGCTGTTTGGAGAAGGTGAGCATGAATTCCCACAAAACAACTTGTAACCAGTCCAAAATGTTTTTCACATAGTTGTATAATCATTAGTTATCAGTAAGTGTGAATATGCAAATAAATAGGTAGCTCTGCTTAGGGTACTGGCTTTGATATGTTATGACTTGGTGAAGGTACACTTTAAAATGTCACTTATGTTATCTTGAAGGCCTAGACAAAGACATGGGTTGTTGTTGTGTGTTTGTTTATTTTTATCCATGCCATAACATATAAATCTTTAGCTCATTTTGTCTGTTTTTGCCTATAGCCCTCATGAGCCATGTGTAACCAACCATTTCTGTGTGTCAGGCGAGTAACCTGCTGGGCATGGATGAGCAGCTGCCCAGCAGTGGTCTGGCACCAGCACCAGCGCCCGCGCCCGCGCCGCTCACCAGCCTAGCTCCGACGCCCAGCCAGCAGCAGCCGCCGCCGCAGGTAGTGCGGGTGCCGGTGGGCCGGCCGGCCGGCGGCCACAGCGGCCCTGCGCCGGCTCCCGCCGCCGCCCGCGGCCCGCGGGTCGTGCAGAACGGCCTCCAGCACGGCCTGCTGCCCAAGTCGGCGCCGGCGCCGGCCGCGTCCAAGCCGCTGAACGGCGCGCTGGCGCCGGCCGCCCAGCTGCTGGCGCCCTCGCAGGCGGTGGCGGCCTCGCCGTTCCAGGCGGCGGTGCGGCCGCCGGCCGGCAGCCAGCCATCGCCGGTGCCGGCCGCCAGCCCGTACTCTGCGGCGCGCTCCCCCGGCCAGTCGCCGGCGCCGGCCAGCTCGTCACCGGCGCTGGCGCTGGGCACGGCTCGCGGCGCCGGCAGCATGACCACCCTGTCACAGGGCGTGGTGCCCGCCATGCCGCACGGAGTCATCCTGTCGTCGCAGTCCGGTAGCATGCAGTCCGTCGTCGGTGAGTTGAAAAGGGAGACGTGTTCAGTAGCTGTTGGTTCTTGTAAATTTGTCGTTAGTAAAATGCACGAGGTTGTAATTAATGAAGAAAAATACCTAGCGATTTGGTTCTCGATGGTTTGTTTTTCTGTTGCGCATCGGTCTGTTTTTATTAGCGTTTTTTTTTTTACACTCTACCATGTCGTGTCCGCAGGTCCGAGCCTGATTGCCGCTGGCGGCACCCTGATGCCGTCCAACGGGCTGCAGATGGTGGCCGGCGCCCAGAACGGCACCGTGATGCAGCTGGTGCCCGGCGGCGGCGTGTCGGCCGCGCCGGCCCCGCTCTCGGCCGCGCCCGTCCGCGCCGCAAAGGCCGCCAAGCAGCCGCAGCTGCTGCCCAAGACGCTGGCGCCCAGCCTGCCGCTGGCCAAGCAGACGCTGATGGCGCAGCCGCCCATGGTGCTGGCGGCGTCTGGCGGTCTGGGCGGCGGCGGCGGCGGTGCCATGGTGGTGGTGCCCGTCATGGTGCAACAGCCCGGCGGCGGACACCACATCCAGTACATCCTGCGCGAGCAGCCCAACCTGCTGTTCCCGGCCGTGTCGGCGGCGGCCGCCGGGAAGCCGGGCGGCGCGCCGGCGGCGCCGCAGCAGGCGGTGCTGCTGCCGGCCGGCGGCGGCGGCCAGACGGTGCTGCTGCAGCCGTCCCAGCAGCTGCTGCAGCCGGCCATCCGACTGCTGGCGCCGCAGATCCAGCAGGTGCAGGCGGCCGGCGGGCCGGCGCTGTTCGCTCTGGCGCCGCAGCAGCAGGCCGCTATGCTGCCGCAGCACATGATGCCGCAGCAGCTGCTGGCTCAGCCGCAGCAGCCGGAGCTGCGCGCCCAGCACCCGGCGCCGGTGTCTGCTGCGGCGGCGGCCGCGGCCCGCCGCACCCCCACCAACAAGAAGAAGCGGCGGGACGAGCCGCCGCCCGGCCAGCCGGCCAAGAAGGCCTTCGTCGACCTGGAGGACATCATGAAGAAGAGCGGCATTTTCGGCGACATGGACGACGAGCCGGGCCTGCACACGGAGCCGGCGGCGCCCGATCCGGCGCCGGCAGCGCCCGTGAAGGCGGAGCCGCCGCCGCCGGCACCGGCGCCCGCCGAGCCGCCGCTTTCCATCGTACAGCCGCTGCAGGTCGGTCCGACTGCTCACCGCCGGCCGCCACCTGACGTGGCCGGACGGTGGAGTTTTGCTCTCTCTAGATATTGGTAGCTTTCATTCCAGCATTCAGTCTCATCTGTAATAGGTGACCTGCTCTAACTCTTTTGCTCTTAAACATTTTTGTTTTTGTCTTGTCCTAGCATCTGCTTGCTTACTAAGTTTATCTTCTAGTACTAGAACCTAATCTAGTTTATTTTAGACTGTCTTTATGAATGTTTTTCGGTCGTTCATTCGTAGTTTCTGTGCACGATGCTCCCCGTTGCTGCTATCATTTTACCTGATTAGCTCTTTCGTACAATTTTCTCGTTTTGTGCTCGATTTTGGTTGATTTTGTCTGCTCTGTCTGCTGTCCGGGCTGCGCGCCTCCCTCCTCTGTCTGCCCTGTGCCTG
Source organism: Amphibalanus amphitrite (assembly GCF_019059575.1). Taxonomy (NCBI): domain Eukaryota; kingdom Metazoa; phylum Arthropoda; class Thecostraca; order Balanomorpha; family Balanidae; genus Amphibalanus; species Amphibalanus amphitrite. The sequence goes on from NW_024881676.1 coordinate 382,560, forward strand.
TACGTTTGCTGCGTGTGTGTACCCAGGGCGGTGCTGGCACCAGCAGTGGTCTCGACGTGAGCGCGGCCGCCCGGCTGTCGGGCGCTCCGCTCTCGCTGCCGACTAACCTCAGTACAAACTCGGAGCCCGCTGCGCACGCGGTGTTCTCGTCCGCCGGACAGGTCAGGCCCGCTCGGCTGTAGCTCATCCATCAGCCCTCCCCCGCCCGCCCTCCTGATCGGTGGCCCCCGCCGCCGACCAGTTCACCAACCACGCTGGCAACGTGCACCCGGCCAAGTTTATGCAGTTTTCAGTGGACATTTGCATAACCTGCTGGCGTCGCGATTGTTTCATTTTTATTTTTGTCGAGTCTGATGCAATCGTCCCGGAGTTGATAGCCAATTTTATAGACCGGGATGCATTTTAAGAGACTGGAGATGGCAGTTAATGTATCATTTTATGAACCGTTCACATTCCTGAAATGGTTGGGGTAATGATGCTGTGATTTCGCGTCTATTGTATTTCAACCAGTGTCGTTTAGTGATGCTGGTTGCCCCGCACTGACTGGTGTTGACGCTGTTCTGCCTCCGGACAGGTGTTTCTGAACGGCGCGGCGTTCGTCTCCTCTGCGCATCTGACGCCGGTGACGGCCTTCTCGGCGGCCCAGCCGGTGCTCTCGTACGCGGCCGGTCCGGGACGGCCGGTGCTCTCCACGGCCGGCTCGGTGGTGCTGCCGCCGCGCGCCGCCGCGCCGCTGGTGGTCAGCACGGCGCCGGCGGCCGGCAGCGTGCTGGGCAGCCTGCTGAGCCAGCCGAGCCGTCTGGCGCGGCCTGCCGGCGCGCAGACGCTGGCCGTGGCGGCCGCCCCGCTGCCGGCTGCCGTCTCCGCCCCGTCTGCGGCCGGTCTGCAGCCCCTGTCGGCGGCCGTCGGGTTCAGCGTGCCGCAGCCGCTGGCCGCGGCGGCCGCGCAGCCGGCGCCCCGTCCGACGGCGCCCACCCCGCCGGCAGCCTCCACCGGCGGCAACGCCTCCTTCCAGAACGCCTTCCTGGAGAACCTCATCAAGAACCAGCTGTGCTCGCGCAGCAACAGCAAGAAGAAGCGGAAGGAGCAGGTGGTGCGGGTGACGGCGGCGCGCACGCCGGCCACGGTGACGGTGGCGGCGTCGGCGGCCGACTCCTCGCGGCTCAGCAGCGCCGCGGCGGCGCGGCTGGCCGACAACAGCGTGACGAGCACCACGCAGCTGGAGCCGGCGCCGGCGCCCTCTCCTCTCACGCCCACGTCTTTCACGGCGCCGCCGGCAGCCGCCGAGCCGGGCCCGGGCGCGCCGCGGCCGCTGGTGCCTTCAGCGCTGCGCGCTATCGCGCCGGCGCCGGCCGGGGCCGTGCCCGTGTCCGGCGGCGCGCTCACCGTTCCTCACGCACAGAAGGTGCAGACCATCCAGCTGTCGCCAGAGAACCAGCAGGTGAGTCCGCACTACCCAGGCGCCGTGTAGGTCAGGAGCGGCTTAGCCTTATGATAATTATTTAGTGGCTTGGTCTTGTTCATCGATTGAAGGGTGGTTGTCCGCAGCTATATGGGATAATATTTCAGAATTTTATTTGGCCGACTAGGTCGATTAATCCGTCAATCAAACCCTTGACTGGGATTGAGCCGGGGCTAGCGAGTGCTCATCTCTCAGCCAAGTTCGACCACGCCATCCAAGAAAAGTAGATTTACTGCAGGTCACGGTTCCAAGTTCGGCGTCCATCTCCCAGTTCCTGGGTGGCAACTGCACTGACCTTTACAACGGGAACTGCTGGAATCAGGAGATTGATGCATCGCGGAATGCGACCTTTGTGCAGTTTCATTTGTATTGAATATTAAATATTCTATTTCAATCAGCCTGTCGTCCGTATAGAAATTTGTTCATAAAATGCCCACGATAAAATATGTTGCTTTGGATAGGATGCGGCTGGGTGTCACTTTGATGTAAGAGGGCTTTTTAAGCTTTGACTGAGTCAGTTGCCGAAGTTGACAGTCATTTGGTGGTGGGGGGGGGGGGGGGGGGGGGGAGCGAGGGTTGACATGGAAATCGGTTAGTGTTCTGTTGAATGTAATTCGGGGACTGCCATGAAAATCGGTTAGTGTTCTATTGAATTCAAGTCAAATTTGTTTGACGTTTTTATGATATCGCGATATTTTACATATTCTGTCAGGTGACTGCTGGTCGGTTGCATGGGCGCCGATGACCCCCTGTCTGTAGTCCGGGTGCCCAAAAACCCCAATTCATCATCATCATCATTGGTTACCTGCAAGCCATGTCGGCTCGGTCAATGTTACACAATCCGCTACGATTGCCAAACCTAGCCTTGTCTAACCTCCCGTAGCCACCGTTACCCATCAGCTGACGCTCTGCGATCTCCCTCGGTCCGTGCAGGAGCTGAACCGGGTGAACCTGCGGATGCAGCTGCTGCTGCGGCACCCGGAGCGCTCGGCGCGCGACGCGGACGAACTGAAACGGCTGGAGGCGGCCCGGCAGAAAATAATCGCCACCGGACAGTCGGTCAGCCTACCGGTCAGTGTTGTGCTTCGGGCTGGTCGAAATTGACACGCGTCTCCCTGCCCGGGAGTGGGACTTTCATTGTTTTTGGTAGACGTCCCACCGCCCTTGATAGACTCCCACTAGGCTGGCCTACCCCGGGGTCGGCACTGGCCAGCTCAAGAACATATTTATAGTTGTTACAAGTGGTAAAGCGTGTCATGCTGTGCTTGTGGACACAGGTGCAAACCAGATAGATTTCCGTTAAAGATAATGCTCCGGTTCGGAGTTTTGATATGCGCGCGGAGCCTTCATTCCTTGACAGATCTGTTAAAGCTGTGTTGTGGGAGCCATATTCAATGTCAGTAATTTGTGATTCTAGCGTTTCGTTGTCGGGTTGCTTTAATGTCGCCTGTTGCTGGGTCGTTTTGTGTCATTTGAAAGCTTGATGGCCTCATTTTTTGTTCTAAATTAGTTATTGTCTCCGTCCAAGAGTCCAAGGTAGTCTCACGTTTAATTTACAGGGTAACTAGCCGTTACGATGTGTCGGGGTCCCAGTTGGTCCGTGTCGAGCCGCTGGTCGTCGGTCGGCGGCCAGCGGGGCCATTAGGACGTGTCGCCGTCCCCTATTGGCAATCGATGCGGTCGGTCCGGCCGGCCGTCTGTCGGGCTGTGGCCGGTACCTACGGCTCTGTGCGGCAGTGGAGTGCCGCTACCCCCCCCCCTTCCCGTCCCCTGCCTGACTGACTGACACGCCGCGGGCTGTGTGCCGCAGGTGCGGTGGTCGCTGCCGACCTCCACCGCCGCCCCCGCGCCCGCGCCCGCCGCAGTCACCGCCGCCGTGGTCTTCTCCACACCCTCGACGCTTTCATCGCAGCCAGCAGTACCTCAGCCGCCGCTGGTGGCGGCCAGCTCCGCCAGCCAGCAGCACCCTCAGACGCCCAGTCAGTCCCAGTCCCAGCCGCCGCCGCAGTCTCAGCGGCAGCCGTCCGGTCAGCAGCAGCAGTCGGCGCCACACCAGGAGCAGTCTCAGACGCCGCAGGCACAGTCACACTCGCAGCAGTCACATCAGTCACATCAGTCGTCCAGCGCGGCGGGGCCCTCCTCCCAGTCGGCCGCGCCGGTCCAGGAGGCGCCCGCCGTCTACCCGTCAGACGAGAGGTGGGTGATGGAGCGACAGGCGACGGACGCCTTACTGACAAACGGTATAGTTGTCCGAGTCAGTTCGTAGACAGTTACGGTGATTAGTGAATTACTCGGAGCTGATTTTGTCGGTTCTACGTGAGCCTGGTCATGAAGCTTGTGTTCCTTTGGGTCATGAGAATTTTAACAAGAGCTCTAATGGGTTCGTCTATATAAATTGTCTGTATTGCGCCTGTTTTCCCCGGTCGGCTGTCTGACGGTGCCGTTTTCCGCAGGTTCGCCGCCCAGCTGCGGTGCGACCAGCGGGCCGCGCTCTGTCCTGACACGGAGACGCCCTTCCTGAACGTGGCGGACGCCGTGAAGCGTCTCTCCAAGTACCACGTGCTGCAGGACGCGCCCGCCGAGCCCGAACAGGTGCTCATTGAGGACGAGGTGTTCCGGATGCGTGCAGAGTACATCCGCCACAAGCGGCACGTCATGAACAACAAGTACCGCCGGCTGCTGCTGAAGGAGAGCATGGTGAGTGTTACTGAGGGGGCGCTGATCTGGATGGGAGAGGGATGACTGGGAATGGGGACGGTTGGGCGGCGGTGGTTTGAGCTACGGGGCACTGTTATATGTAGACGTGGTGAGGTATCGTGTTTTGGGTGAGTCTGGATTGCGTATGTTCAGTGATTAAGTCTGTTATGTAGGTTTGTCGCGAGTCTTCTCAAACTCACGGTTTATCTAATCTTTGTCTTAACTGAGTCGGTGATCGGTGATGTCTGTCTATAACTGAGAGGTAGTCCGTCCCTTCCGCTGGCGCTGCTCTGTGTCCTTGTTTATCTATCAGTACCGGTCTTTAACGCCACCCCGTCCTTTTGCAGCTGCTGCACCCGACCTGCGAGAGCATCCAGCTGCTGCGCTACCTGAACCAGTACGACCGGGAGCAGCTGCAGCAGGACCGGCAGGCGGCCGAGGAGCAGCGCCGGCGGCACGACTCGGGCGGCCCGCAACCCGTCAAACAGGGTCAGTGGAGGGAGCGCGGTGGGGCGCAGGGACGGGAAGGAAGCGGATAGAGCTCATGGTGCATCGTTTGGTGAGGTGAAGGTGGGGGATACGTCTTAGCAGCTAACACAGGGTTGAAAAGTTTCGGGTCTTTGGGTGGCCGACTTCGGTGTCTTTAGTGGTGGTTTCTTGAGTTGAGGTTGGTGGCTGTACTCGATGGACATCGTCAGCTGGAGCACTATTGTACAGTAACTCATCTGGACGCTGTTGTAGTTGTACCCAAATGGCTGACTTTCATTACCTTGACATTCCATTTTTCTGTGTTCCAGAACACGCATCTCAGCCGGGTGCCGAGTCCAGTGCAGCGGCGGCCCCGGAGTACCCCTTCCACCCGGCCAACAGTCGGTCTGGCGCGCACGGGGAAGGCCCGGCGGCCCAGTCGGACACTCAGCCCGCCGTCAAAGTTGAGCCCAAACATGAGCCGAAGCCGGACCGGGAGCCGGCGGCGGCGGCGGCCTCAGCACCCGGTGCGGCCGGGCCGGGGCGGACAGATCTGACGGCGCCCGACGAGCGGCTGCTGCACCCGGCGGCGGCCGCCGCCGCGCAGGCCGACGCCGAGTTCGAGCGGCTGTTTGACGAGCCGCTGGTGAACGGTCACGGCGGCGCGGACGGCGACCCGGCGCCGGCGGCGCGCTCCCGAGTCGAGGATGACCTCCAGAGCGCCATCAAGAGCATCCTGAACCTGCCGCGCACCGACAGCGAGCCGGTCGACGAGCTGACGCCGCCGCTGCCGCCACCCAGCAGGTTCAACATCAACGCGTCCTTCTTCAACGCGGACGGCTCGACGGAGGACAGCGAGGCCCTGGACGAGGCGGTGCGGAGCATCCTGCTGTAGGCCAGCGCCGCCGGCCGGCCGGCGCCGCCATACGCAAGCTGTGATGGATCGTACAGTTCAAACTACTGTGTGATATTAGGGTAGTTGTTTCTGTAGGGTATGTTTTGCAGTAAATTTTGTACCCTTTTCTCTGGCATTTGCTGCGTTGCGATCTCAAAAGAGGACACCCTGTCCAACGCGGCACGAGCCGGTCTGCTCGCACGAATGTTTCTGTCGATTTCTTGCCGACACCGAGCGGCAGCGAAGCCTGAGTGCACTTTTTACGTTTTTTTTTCTGGTATTCGCTAAGTATTACCGCGGATGATCTATTCGTGTATGGGCATATTATGCCTTCTTTCATCAATCATGTCATGCATTCGTGGCAATATGGTGCCCCGTTCGTGGCTCCTTCCCATCGTCATGTATTTTTAATGGCATTAAAATAAAACATGTGGAGCGTTTAGCGAAAGCATTGTGTCGTATGTTCGATTGAAGGACTGAGGACAGGCGAAATCAACGTTTCGTTGCGTTTTTTTTTTTAAACCTTTTCAACAGATGAGGTTTTCGAGGGACGGCAGCCGTCAAATGGAATATTAATTGGGTTCACACTGCGGAGGAATCCGAAGCCACTTCATATCTCACACGTACTCTAGTCTAGCTCCCAAACTACATTCAGCGGGGTCAGCGGGACAGAACACATAGTTTGTGTGTAATAATCGTTCGAAATGTGGCAGCTTCGATCAGTACCCGTAACGACTCCAGCGGATCTGCAGCACAAAGACCTCGTGGGGTGACGTCTAGGTCGACAAATAAATTTTTGATGGATCTGTGAAATTATAGGTAACCACAAATTGATAGTATTCCAAATTAACTAGTAAAAAATCGGTCATTTAGGTACAAAATTCAAGCTTTTGTCAAAATAACTTTGGACTTCAAAATCCCGAATCGGTAAGATACTTTATTGGGATTATCAAGCAATGTAAATTTAACAATGTGCTGCCACTGAACATGCGATTACATCAGAATTTTGAAAACTTCCATGCACCGATTCATGTTATGGCAGGGTCCAAACGCCGAGGCCGATGACGGCGATCTTGATGACCTGACCAACTTCAACGCCAGACCTCCCATCGTACACGTCCTAGTGAGAGACGAGGCAAACGATGGCAGGCGCCATATGCCGAAGACAATTTTCACGGCACCGAACATGGAGCTATCCGATAACGACCCACGGCAGGTGCTGCAAAACCTCAGACGTAACATGCAGGCCGCTGCAGAGCAAAACCGGCTACGTCAGTTGCAAGTTGCTGAAGAACAGGCAAACAGGCGGACCACGATGCTCTACACAGGACTCGGCCTCTCCATCATGATAGTGGTAATGTTGTACATTCTCGACCCTTACATCATGCTACAAGATGTCCAAAACATTTTCACGTACTTTGGCGAAAATCTTCTGAGCTCAGATTCGTCGTACTTCCTGTGAAACGTTCACGTCGGCAACAGAACACAAGAACGTAACAAGAATCTTGCGGACATCCTGCAGCAAATCATCGCCGAATCATTAAACACGCGTTCGTATTTAAAATGTATTTGTTATCCCAAAGCCACATATTCTGCTCCCGGAATAAAAGCCCCTAAACGTGATGGCGGAACATTGGAATAAATAGCGTCTAGGGAAAGACTGGAAATATTAATTTGGCTCACGGTACGGGGTTCAGGAACAGTGCAAGCGTGGTCCGAACGCGTCATAAGCTCCGATCTCGACCAGTCGCTGACGCGAGCTCCGTCTATTTCCAACCAATCATAATTTGACAGCTACATGAGCGCTCCGCGGCGGCGGCGGTGGCGGCGTCCCGACGGCGCGGCGCTGGTCGGACCGGCCGGCGGCAGCGGACCGTGTCCCCACCGGCGACCCTCTGTGACACACGGCCGGTGGCAGCCCGCACCGCGCCGGGGCCGGACACACCGCGCGCGCGCCGGCGGCGGCGGCCGAAATCTCAGTCATTATCACAACCTAACACGGCCCCTGGCTCTCGCTGTTTGATGCGCGCGCGCCGGCGGACGGGCGGGCGGTCCGCGGACCCGTGCGGGCGCCGGACGGCCGTCCATCCTCCGCCGGCGGCAACACAATCCCACGCGGCAAGACTAGATGGGGTGAAGCCTATCGGGATTACAATGCGATACCGCTGTCATCGAACGGAACAACCACAAACTGGCATCAACAAAATTATTAAAAATACAATTTTTACAGCATGGCAGTACGCAATATTGGGCGGCGAACAAAGCGAGCCCCGGAGTCGACCGAGCAGCATGGTACAAAAATAAGCATTGTTCTTGATAAATTTGTTTATCGGTCATCGAGAGACGCCGAGCGTCACTGCGCGGAAGAATCACATTTCAACTCTCGAGGAGCAACGTAGGCGGTAAATAAGAGGTAGACGCGTACACCGAACAATAAGGGATAGACGAACACGAGGAGAGAGAAAGGGAGGGGCGCTCGGAGGTGGAGAGAGAGAGAGCAGACGACGGGCGGGGCGGGAGACAGAGCACTGCGGGCGGGCGGGCGGACGCGGCGGGCGGGGCGGGGCGGGCAGCAGGCGGCGGGGCCGTGGCCGAGTATTCCCGCCTCCCTGACGGGCGCGTACCGCACGGGCCGCCGGCGGCAGCGGCCCAGTTAGTACAGTGTTCGGTCACCATCTCTTCTCTCGCTCTCTCAAATCATAATACACGTCCTATCCATATGACAAATTAATAATCATCTGTATATATATCTACACAAGCACGTGAGGGTGGCGGTCTCGGCCTGGGGAGCCGTCGGCGGCGCTGGCGCCATCTACAATAAATAGTCCGCGCCGGTGGCGCCGCCTACAGGGCCGACTGGGGCCGGTGTCCGTGCAGGTGGCGCGGCGGGTACTGGGGCGGCGCGGCGCCGCTGGCCGGCCGGCCGCGCGCCACACTCAGCTGACCACTGCTGCCGCCGCCGCCGCCGGCCAGCGACGAGCCGTCGTCGCCGCTGCCGCCGCCGCCGCTGCCGTCCTCCACCTGCAGGGCCGAGAAGCCGAGCCGCAGCGACTCGTCGTCGAACTGCTCCAGGTTCAGGTGGTGGCGCTCCTGCAGGAGCCGGATCCGCTCGGCGCGCTCCTGCTGGAACTGCTGCCGCTCCTCCATCATCTGCAGGGGACGCAGGCGCGTGACCGACGGGGAACGGACCGGAGGGCGACGGGGAAACATTCCAAGACTGTCTAAACTCGACACATTAACATCATGGATGATCCATTTCAACCCTGACTAGACTGCAAGCTGATCACCTGACCCAAAGATTATCTCACGAGACCCCGCCACGTTCTCTCCCCCATGATTTGCATACCTTCTGCTCGAGCAGCTGGCGCCGGACGCTGACGCGCTCCTCCAGCTCCCGGCGTTCCTTGTTACGCTGACGCTCGGCGTTCAGCTTGTTCTTGCTCTGGTAGGCCATCAGGATCTCGAGCTCTCGGTCGAGCCGGTCCTTGAGCTGCTGCTGCTCCACCTCCTGAGACTCGTCCAGTCGGATCTGCAGGACGGGCAGGAGAAAGATGAGATAAGGAGGGTCCCACGCTCTCCTGCCTACTTTCCCCAGCATCGATACTTGAACAGAATTGAGACACATTACTCTAACTACCGTTTGTTTGCACCATCGTGAGCTCACGAAGCAGGCATCCAACACAAGCATCCGACTTAATCCAGTCAACTAGCCACAATCACCACTGGACAAAACAGTGAACACTCCCGTCTTACAGCTCACATAGCCCATCCCCAAAACAAACCACTAATATAAATCCCTCCTTTCCCTTCCACACAAACACAAATATAACCAATCACCCAACGTGACCCTCGTCCAGTCTTTACCGACTGTTTCTGGAGCATCTCGGCGATGCTGTGCTCGTACTGCTGGCCGAGCAGCGCCAGCTTGCGCTTCTGGTCCTCCTTGAGTCGCTTCAGCAGGCTCTTCTGCTCCTCCTTAGGCGTCGTCTGCTGAATCTGCTGCTTCAGCGCCTTGAACTGACGCGTCTGGATCTTGCACGTCTCGCGGTACTGCTTGCGGATCTGCACCTCCTTTTGCTGAGAAATGGAGAGGAGAGAGCGTCAGGAACTTTCTCGAATAAACACCATTCTAAGCATTACCAAGGATATGGTGCATTATCACATTTGACCGCTCCATCCAACCGCTTCTTTGCAAACTATATTCGCTTAATTGGATCAATTGGAACTCAGGTGCAGTCGGGCGATGCACACACCCCACTTGACATCCGAAAAATGATCCATCGAAAGCTGCGTCCACAACACCAACGCGTCAAACCCGCGGCCTCAACCGACTCCATCCCGACCCTTCCATCGCGCCCACTACACTAACCTTCAGACTCTTGGGCTGCTGTTTGAGCTCTAGGGCGTGCTTTTTCCGCAGCTCGCGCTGGGCGCGCCGCATGTACTCGTGCTGATTGTTCAGCTCGGTGGTGTGCATCGACTTGACGTGCTCCTCGCGCATGGCGTGCACGGCCTTCTGCTGTCGGTACTCGAGCTCCTGCGTCTGATCGTGGTGGCGCAGCAGCATGGCGTGCGCCTGCTCCAGCTGCTGCTGCCGCTTGTTCAGCTCCTGGAAACACAGAGAGTAGGGAGGATTAGACGGCGCAACGTAGAAACGTGTTAGGTGGTTGACATATTATCATTGATAACTCTGGCCAACGCCCTTGCACTCGGCATCAAAATAACAGCACGATTACGAACAACCCCCTCATTACAATCATCGTCAAGGCCCAGACGCGTATAACCTAACACTACCCTGTCCACGAAGTGTTTACAATCGTGCACCCTTCCCGCACTCGAGTATCCACCGTCACTCGTAACTCACATCTCTGAGCAGGTCCTGTTCGTGGTGGTGCTGGCCGACCAGCTTCCGGCGGCGGAACTTGCGGATCTCCAGGTCCAGGTAGTCCTTGTGGGTGCGCTTCAGACGCTGGTCCTCGGACGACTCGTGCTGCCGGATACTCTCCTTGTGGTTCCTGGAATAAGCGAGTGGGATGAGTGACCTAGTCGGTCGCAAAGGACCATGTAGTCCGAGCGCCCATAAACCCCGAAGGCGGACGGCGTCTAGCTCTAATACTGTGGACGGTTTAGTTTTTCATAAAAGCGATACACTGGACTCAAAATGAAAATTTCTACTTTAGTAATTCCATGGCAGTAATCCTACACACCGAAACCCCCAGAGACTAGATTAAGACCCCGCCCCGCCCTCACTTTCCGCTCTGTCACAACCAGGACATCCCACCACGATTACTTCCTTCAACCACTCGTCACGTCCCGCCGTCCCTGTTCCAGTTATACACCTCGCCCCTGCCCCTTCATCCGCCCCACCGCCCACACTCACTGCAGCATGGCGTCTCGCTGTTTCTTGGGCGTGCTCTCGTCGGTGCTGAGCTCCCGCTTCCAGCGCTCGATGTTCTGTTTGTTCTCCTTTTTGGCCTGTGCCAGGTAGAGTTTGTGTTCGGCCGCGTGCCGAGTGGTGATCTCCTTCTGTAGCGCCCGCTCAGCGGCGTTGTCGCCCTTCACCTGCAGCCGAACGACACAGGGAGGGTCACAAAACGATTATCGGAGTGTGTGAAGATTGGACAGCGTAAACAAAATAACCGTGAGAGAGCCTACATGTGCCGAGGGATAGTTATTATCACTAGCAAAATGTAAGCTAGTAAGGGACTAGAACCAGTCTGATCTACTTATGGCCAATCTGATCTATGCGGACTCGCACGGAAACAGATGAGGAATCCAAGGTTGTGTCTGGATGACGTCATGATACACTGGATACCCCTATTCTATCTGCAATCAGTCCTCTACATGCTTAATCTGCAGTCGGTCTCAGCACCCACCTTTTTCTCCATTTCCTGGTTGTGTTTGACCTGGAGCCGCTCCAGCTCCTTGGTGAACTGGGTGATGAGACTCTCGTACTCCTTGTCCAACACCGCCTTGTGGTTCTCCATCTCCACACGACACTTTTCCTCCAGCTGAAACACGGCGCAATATGACCGGTCAGAGCCGACGGACGTAGGACAGAGCAGCTGCAACGTTCGGCCATACCCAGCAGCTCAGAGCAGAGCTGTTGAAGGTATGATCAAAACGGCACAGTACTACTGCTCCAGGAACCAAAACAGCTGGAGGTGCCGTAAGATGGAAGCATCAGATTGCATGGACATTGTCTGCGAAAAGGCGGGAAAATACGCGCAACCACAGGCTGCCTACGTCGACCTCATGATAGAGCACACTGACCAAAGTCATAGCATGACATGGCTCTAAGCCCACAACACCGCTCCATAAAAACAAAGACAGTTAAAACTAAGCTCCCACCCCAAACCCCGCTCAGACGGCCGTACCTTGATGAGCGCGGCCTGGTGCTCGCGGCGCATGCGTTTGTAGCCGGACATTTGTTCGTGCATCTCCTCCTGCATGTGCTCCTTCTGCTGGCGCGTGATGAGCGTCGTCGTGCGGATCGTGGCGAAGTTGTTACTGTTCGCCTCCGTCTGCAGAAGAGAAGAGGAGAGAAGAGTCGCATTAATAAACATCGTGATGGGAAATATGGTAGGCTTGGCGAATGGTGACAAGCTGCTGCTAGAAACTGATCAGGAGCTGAAACAATGTAAGGCTTATGGGGTGTTTCAGAATGTCTATGTAGACCTAAATACGATAATAAGCTTGTGTTTTGATGCCATTCGAGTTTGGGTGGTAGTAACTAGAGGTGGCACTCGAGCTGAACCTACTACCGGTGACAACCTTTTTCGACGACAGATTATCCCATTCAAACAACTAGCCCAATCACTACACATTTCATGCTGGTCCGCGAAAGTCTTCTCCCTTTCCAACCACCCTTCAGCCCGGCGTCTCTGACCTTTGGTTTTCTGCCGGCGGTGAGGAAGCCCTGCGCGCCGCCCTCCCCGGGCGGTATGCTGCTGGTGGAGCTGCTCTGACTGCTGGCCGATATCGCCGCAGACTGCTCAGACGTAATGCTGTTGGACTTGCTGCCGTCGCCGAGCAGGTCGCCGTTGTCGCCCACAGAGTCCACTGTTGGGATGTAGAGGGGCGCGGATTGTCAGTAAGGAGTCCAGCTGAAGCCACTGCAATTATAGTAAGTCGTAACGGTACAGGCAGCACAGAGGCTAGTATGTCTGGAGCTCTAAACGAATTATATAAAAAAGAATAGAGAAGAGCCATAGAAGAATTAGCCCTGAAAGAACTGAGCCACGCGGAAGGAATCCGGAAGTCAATCAAAAACTGTGCAGTCCACCACAAACCTTTTCACATCAACGACTCCACCCGGACCCTGTCAACATTGAACCATCGCCCACCCTCACACCCCCATCTTCCACAACAGCCTATCAGCCTCCCCGCACACAGTCCCGACGTCCCCGACTGACCCTCGATGTCTCCGACGGTGCTCTCCGTCTCCGTCTCCACCATCAGGATCTTCTTCATCTTCTTGTAGTTGAGGTTGTCCAGTTCGCGCACGGCCGCCTTGGTGCGCGCTATCAGGTCCAGAATGATGTTCGGAGAGCGAGGCCGCACGATAAAATGGTGCTGCGGGAGGGGACAGAGATGGTGGTGTGATCAAAAGATATTAGACCGAGGCAGTCATGAGACGGTGGTATTCTGGTTCAGATTAATGGTTCCGCCAACTCATCGCACAGTGTCAGGACTCAGGTAATGGCTCGGATTCTCCATAAACCAGACAAATTTGCGAAAGATGGAGGGGGGGGGGGCAGCAAATCAGCGGTAATTACCAGCAAGCGATCTTTCTAAATATGGACTTCTATCACGCATGAGGCGGACTTCTAGCATGACGTATGAGAAGACCCTCAACAACAATATCGGCCTTCAGACATTATTTTGCAACAAAATGATGCAATAAGAGGCTACTTTAGACACTTGATAACTAGGGAGTCCCCGACCCGCCCCCGTCCCCCCGTTCCGTCCCCGGAGTTATCAGCCCGCTGCGCTCACCGAGAGTAACCGACTGGCCGTGGGTCGGTCACACGGGTCCTTCATCAGACACAGCGTCACAAAGTGGCGAAACACGTCCGACCAGCCGCGAGACGCCAGCGTCGGGCTGTCGTTCTGCGCTATGTGGTACAAGGCACTCATAGCGTTCATGTTGAAATACGGCGGCTTCCGCTCCGCTGTGGGGTGGGGGAGACGGAGCTGTCAGCGGGGAGGGGAGGGGAGTCAGACATCCCGGACATCAGTGAGGGGTTCATCCTAATATGGCAAAAGTCCTGACAAGGTACGAATAACACTGCGGCTGTCATCAGCTGATCTGATAATTGAGCTATCTACCACACCCAAAATCTGAGATATCCACCGCATTTAGCACCAAAGGCTCAATCATTCTATCTTATCCTATCATACATAAACACCGTCATCCGACCGAGATTCCGTCCGTCCGTCAGTCATCTGACTGAGGCGCCACTGCCGTGGGAGGCGGCGGAGATCTTATGTAACGGCCTCAGATGGCTCAAAAACTAATCGGCTCTCGTACTATTTACAGACGGTCCACAAGCACACGTGCGCACCAGCGCAGTGCGGGAGCCGTCGCCGCTGAATGATAACGAATAACGATACGGGCAGCAGAGCATCGCAGTGGTGGTCCTACGCATCTTGTCTGTGATATGACGCCTGCGCTACGACATGCACACGTGCCAGAAGTGTGTGACAATAGTTGGTGTACTCCTCGCGAAGCTGTACCACGAACCTCTATATAAGAAGTTACAATCAAATCCTTCCTTTTTAAACTTACTGCATTCGCCCAAATCATTACCCCAACGCATAATTACAACATCACTAACAGACTTTTCAGTCCCACTGCCACGGTCCGCCCTAGCCATCGTCACGCCGTACGGCCGTCGGCCAGAATCCGGACAAAAACGCATAAACAGCTGTCCAGGCACGCGTTCTGTCCATCCGGCGGACGGCGGACGGCGGCGACGGACGCGTCTGGCCGGCCCCGCGCCCTCGGCGGGGGAGTAGGGTGTACGGCAACTGACCGACTATTCTGTCTCCACTGTCCGTCTCCACCGACTGTCTCCAGAACAGTGTTTGTTTGAGTTGGATGGAAGACCGGGTTTTAGGGAGGAGTGTCATATTGACACACCCCGTACACACGCCCATTCACGTGTTTTGTCGAAAGTTGGAGCGTGCGCAAGTTTGATAAGACAAACTATCATGTTCGAGGACTGGCTGCTCCGACGCCGAAGTTATTGAAACTTGAAATGAAAAATATTTCTCTCGTATGCTCAGAACACGACAGCCGGGAGCAAAAAATCAAAGCCCACACAAAAGCATCGAAGCCGAAACGGAGCTACAACGAGAAGTCGACTGAAGAAATAGTTTTATCGTCCCAACATTCCGGCTATATCGACCAAGCATGAAGTCACAGCTGACAAGGAAACTATACCTGCGAGCTGTTTCTTTTAATAGAAAATCGATAGGTAATTAATCATGGTCAACACACCCAAAGCGGCTCAAACGCCGGACAAACACAACCAGAAGTCCCAAATCACCCGATAACCAGATTCAGCCGGCATTCTCAGTCACCTACCATTCCCCGGTGCCACTAAACCAGTCCCTTATCACCCACCACGCCGTCCCCTATAATTTCCTTCACTTCCATTCAGTTCACTGACCCTGAGCGCCCGTCCCACCCACACAAAACTCACCGAGTTCCAGGCAGGTGATGCCCAGTGACCAGATGTCCACTTTGCCGTCATACTGTCCCTCATCCATGGCCAGGATCACCTCCGGGCTCATCCAGTACGGCGTGCCCACAAAACTATTGGCCGGACACTTGAGACTGGCCGAGCCGAAATCAGCTGAGGGAGGGGGGGGGGGGGGCGGGTCAGTGCGGGCGGGGCGGGGCGGGGAGAGAAATACGTCACGCTGGGATAACACGGCGGCGGCTGGGCGGCTCCGCCGCCATCACCCGTGGTTAAGTGTCAAGTGAATCACTGGGGTGGAATGACGACGGTGAGGGACGGGGGAGGGGAGAATTGGAGCCAGGAGAGGGGGGAGCTGGAACACGGACCGCTCACATGCAGCCGGCCCAATTGAAGCCAGTTGTTGGGAGGTCGACTAGACTGAGCATCCCACGCTGTAGCTCGGCTCACCGGCCGCCGCTACCATCTCCACACGCGCACACACCTAACAAGGTCATATCAGCGCCAAGGGCTGGTGGTCGGCGCCGCTCTGTTGACGGACATTGCCAAATGCCACCAGTGAGCACTCGAGCTCGAGTGTGATGCATACCGGCAGATTGTATATCACCTACTTGACCCGACCTCAATCACTCACCCATATATACTCACACCTTGTCTAAGCCTGACATTCACAGCACACCAAGGTCACACAATACAAACATCCCCATCAATGAGTGTGCACCCACATTATAAACCGTGTAGCTAAATGTCACTACTTAAACGAGCTACTAGATTTAATTCCAACTGACTACTCTATCGTCCAGCCCCGACCCGCCACTATCCCCGTTTGTGGCACGTACCGAGTTTGACGTGTCCGTACTCTGTGAGCAGGATGTTTCCGGCCTTGATGTCCCGGTGGATCTTGCCCATCGAGTGGAGGTAGTCGAGCCCGTTCAGCACGTCCTCGGTGATGGCAGCGATCTCGTCCTCCTTCAGTGGCGCCTTGTGCACCTCGATGATGTCCGAGGCCGAGCCCAGACAATACTCCATCACAAACTGACGGAGGAGAAGTAGAATACAGACATGCACTTAGAGGGTACCAAGGGCAAACATTGCCGTTCATAACTTTGGCATTATAAAAAGCATACGTCAGCCTGACCTTCGCCATGAACTGAAGGCCAGCGCAATACGCATACCGTAAAACAGTAGCATCCAAGCGAACATGAGCATAAATCAGCCCGACTTCCATAAAGAAGCGGACTAACCCTGCTTATAAACTTTGATCCGCCTAATAGACCGTATGATATGATAGATCCAGTGTGGCGATGTCGGATGACATTTGACACCGGGACTGATGACCGGCATCTTCGCAATATTTTGCCCGCGACGACGTCTGCTGCCAGCCTGACGGATCCGTGCCCTCCCTCTCGAACTACTTAGTCCTCTCTGCACCCTGACGTATCGCCCCTGACATCCGGTCCACCGCTCCATCTCCGCTGGAAAGACCGAACAGCCGCTCCGCGAGCCCTACTGTCCGCGGTGGACCGTCCCCACTGCCCCGCTTCCCATAATCTAAAACAGAAGTGGTTAACCCCGTAATGCGGTCCTAATCAGGCCCACGACCGCCTGACGTCCGGGCCGCGACTGGCGTCGACAATAATTTGAAACTCGCTGTTGGCTACTGGAGCATTTCAACCAAGAAAGTATATTCCATCGTGACATGACCCCAGGACAAGAAATATCGGCTCTCACAGTTCACCACTACATAACTTTGCTGTCATATTTCCCAAATATTACATGCAATTGTCAATTATGCAATATCCATTTACGCCATCGTCTCTCCGATCCGCTGACTTGTTCCAGATCTCATCCGGCCCGCGTCCAAAAAAGTTGGCCGTCTCTGCTCTGCAGCCTCCCCCTCCCACCACGCCGAACAGCGACCCTTCCCATCACAAGGCCACGCCCTACAGGACCCTCCCCTCCCCTCTCGCAAGGCCACGCCCTACAAGACTCCCCCCCCCCTCCCTCCCACAATTCGTCTGAATGGCCGTCAGCAGCGCGCACAGAGACACTGTCTCGGGTGATTCAGGTTTTCCAGTGAGCGCGGCAGGCGGCTGCGGAGGCGTGTGCGGTGGGACGGACTGTGTGGGTGTCACTATCGGACCGGCCGTGAGTGACAGCACGCGCCCATCACACCAACATACACACACGGGCTAGATAGTGGCTACGGGGTAACGAACGAGCGTGGCACGGGTTCATACGAAACCCGTCGCCGGGTTTAGGACGTTTATTCTCAGTTTTGTCGGAACTCGGTGACGTGTAGCCGACATGTTTGGACGCCAGCCGCTGATGAATTGGGATGAGCCACACTGAGATGGCACGGAGCGCGCTGGTGAGTTAGTGTGGCATGAGCCGGCCCCGTGTCGGACGTAAGGGCTGAATGTATGACCCGATGACGCTCTGAGTCAGTCGGTCGACTCGAGGAGCCCGTGGCTGCGTCCATCATCGGAACCCCTGACGCACCGGGCCCAACTAGCCAGCAGTGACACGACGAGAAACTATGCAGCAACCTATATCGACGGGCACTTCTACTTTGAAACCTCTGCACCATGCTCAGACGTTAGGCACCAACAATGAATGAAATGATGTACCTAGTGGATAGCAGTGATTGTCACAGTGACTGAGCTGAGAAGTAACTAGAAGTTCGTAATAGTTGCGGCCAGTGGACATCACCAGAATTACGCTGGATGACGTCATAACAGCCCAAGCTGTTTTAACATCACCGGATGAGGTAATTTTGTGTGCCGTTATAATAAACATCGTTCATCAGCACCAGGCTTACGATGAATAACGCTACACATTTCGTGAGAAAAAAAGCTATAAACACGAACCCGGTGAGACGAAATGATTCAGCAATATACTTAATGTTAATAGTTCATCGGATATATTTCGCTGAAATATTCGCAATGCAGTGCTAATTTCAATAAATAACTCAAATGACGCCGTAATTGTTAAACTGACCGATAATGCGTTCAACTGAATTTTGCGAGTCAAAGAATATATGATGCATCCGCTCTGTGATAAAGTTGGACAGAGACAGATAACCGTAATTACAGTAATTTATTTCACTTAATAAACTACGGACAACCGTGAAAACTTCCTCATTTCGATGAAATGAATTAATACGATGGCTATCAAATGTGATTGTCGAGAGCATCACTCCCGACTAAGCCTCAGGGATGGCGAACCGGGGAAGAATTACATTCTTGAAGTTATTATATGAAGCTCACTGATCTCTGATACAGTTAGCTGCTATCAATAGCTATCTTTTGTGAACCCATATCTAACGAAAATAACGTGTATAAACGAAACGTTTTACGGTGTCACGCCCACCTCTCTATGTTCTGGCACTGCGGTGCCATGCAAACTATTCCAGTTTTTCTCATGACTAAAATACTTTATCAGAACTGCATCTGGTCAGAGACTTCACAGTCGTACGTACGAGACCTGCATTTCTGTGTACAACCCAGTATGAGTTACAGAGTAGTCCTGGCACGCATGCATCATCACATGGATTAGGCATCATAATTCAGAACACTCACCCATGCCGTATGATCCTTGAGATAGCAGGCCTTGTACTCGACAGTGTTTTTGTGGTTGAGCTGCCGCAGGAAGCGCAGCTCCTTCAGGATCTCCTGCCACTTTTCGGCGCTCTGTTTGCCTGTGTACGACATCTTCTTAATGGCGACCACCTACGAACGGCCGCGAGGGGAGAGGGCGGGTCAGAGAGCCGTCAGAGGGGCGGAGGTTGGCGGTCCGACACGGAGGAACAGAGACATGTGACCCAACATTAGCAGCATAAACAAACACATTTACACCTCACTACAGACCCCTAGTGCGCTGATAACACTGTCTGCGTCTCGGTAATCTCGTACCTCCTTTGTGACGACATTTCTGGCGTAGTAGACGGCGCCGAAGCTGCCGTGACCGATCTCACGCAGATCCTCAAACACTCGCTCCGGGTCATCGCGCTCAAACAGGTCGGCGATCTCGGGGTCCTTCAGACTGCCAGCCCTGACAAACACAAACACACAAACACACAGGTCAGATTCTCAGCCCTACCACAGCCAGACAGACAACCAGGCCAAAGACCACACATACTGCCAATCCTGCCACACAAACATCAACAGGTTGGCAATCTCAGGGTCCTTCAGACTGCCAGCCCTGACAAACACAAACACATATGTGTCAGATTCCCAGCCCTGCCACGAAAGATACAAACAGGCCAGCATGTTTTTAGCAGTTTGTCAGTTCTACTACAATATGCAAAAAGGTCGAGAAAATTAGGAACCTACTGCTTGCAGCCCTTAAATTCACAAACATACAAATAGTTCAGTGGTCTCAACTTCTCAAGGCCTTTCAGACATTCAGCCCAAACTAGCCAGTAAATCTTGGCCCTTCAGGCTGCCAGTAGCCAATCACTGCTACTTCCAGACAAGCAGATCATCAATATTTAGAGCATGATGTTCAACCATGTACATGGTTGTAGGAATAAGCTACATGCATGTAGCTTATTCCTGCTAGCAAGCCTGCACAAAACCATATCCTGATTTTTAAATACTAGTTTTCATACACACAAATTCTATGCCATATCAAAAATAATCAAATTAATTTACAATAGAGTGGAGTAAGAAGCCAATGGAGTAAAAAATGGAGTGCTTACTTCTGGAAAGCACTGGTTCATTTATGCCTTTGGCTGGTAATTAATTTAACATATTTGATTAACATTCAAGTGACATATGAATCTATGAGAAATCACAGAATTGTTTGTAAGGTAAAACAGTCTGATGAGGGTAAGTATTTGATACTTCTTCATGCCAAGACATAAAACTCATACAAAATGAATATCACAATAATAAGACACAGAAGTAAAAATAGTAGTGAAACATGAGTTAAAGAATTAAGAAGTTATTAATGAAAGTGTATAACTCAGCAGATATCAAACAAATGTTTGGCAAAGATACAATCTTTAATTTCCTGTTCACAATTGACAAATGAAAATGCAGCATACATCTGCTCTTATCATAAGAGTACAACTTGGCTGTGTCATATGATATATCTCATCATAATGCTCAGATTTGTTTTCCTATGAAAACAATATATAAATTTATACATGAAAGGTAGGTATTCCACTATGAACAAAAATGCTCTTCAAATAGAGCAAATTCCTTATTGCTTTTTGTAACACACATCTCCAGATTGGAAGGTACCTCAAACAGGAGCAAAGCTTGTATGCGTGTTCTCACCTTATGCTGGGCGGTGGCTGAGGCCTGGACCCTATGGTGCCAGCTTCCCGAGTACAACGTGGTAAAAACACTCCCACTCACACACCACCTGGAAGACCAATTATCTGAAAATGCGCAGAAATTAGCAGTAACAGCAAGTAACACAAAGTTGAATGTTTATGTTTTATAAAGCAATAGTTCTATTCTAACAAAATCACAATATAAAACAATAGTTCTATTCTAACAAAATCACAAATATTAATAGCACATTGAGGTAGGTACCTATGTAGCAAAGTATTACTTTTAATATGAATTGATAGGTATGTTATTTGAAACTTTTCCTAAACTTCCAGTGAATTCTGCACAAAAGCCAAAGCTTAAAATACTCCAGACCCTATAGAGCTAAAAAAACTGAGCAATACTTGAGAAGCGCTTAAAATCTTAGGATGTGTCGGGAATGTGAAATAAAAATTCTTTAAATAATCAATTAAACAACATCACACTTAAATGAAACCAATGAAGTGGAAAGGTTTCATAATAATAGCCATCTGTTAATTGGATCATGAACATAAAGAACCAACAAAACTGCATTCCAAAACAGTAATTATTCATACAAAAGGAAGCCAACTGGTGTAGACAAAAGCGGCGCTTTAGGGTGTGCCAGTTGACCCTTCAGAGATTCACCTCCTTACTTCGATAAAGGCATTACGGTAACGATGATTTTTACATTAAAACGCAAGCAGAATTATTGGTCTTTTATCTCTAACTGAGCTAGACCTTCAGAAAAAGCACAACAATGAAAACGGGTGGCATCACGCCGAGCCTTTTACAGACCGTCCTTCACGGAGGACTCGCAAAAACACGATGAAGGAACAGCTTGGTGAAGACACCACAATACATGCGAATAAAATTGCCAATCTGCAAGCGAGAATGATAAATTAAGTGTCACTACAAACCTCTTTTGTCTTGAAACAAAACAAAAAGGAAGAACGGGACAAATTCTATCTCCGATAGGAAAATGGCGCACGAATGCGCATGCGCGAGTCAAAAACATGTGTTTTGCAGGTATCAGTAAGAACTGATTCTCATTAAGCCAGTCTTTTATTACCTTAATAATTATTCAAAAAATATTTAGTTTTTAAAAAGGATGCTATACCCCTAAAATATCACAAAAACTTGAAGTCATATTGAAAACTTAGCATTTGATATTGTTTCATATCTCACGCGTCAAAGACGTAATAGACGCAAATGTAGATGGCCCTTGTTTTTTTTTTTCAGTTTTTGAAGTTTTGGAAGACTGCAGCTTTGGCGGGGAAAATAGCTTGTTGTTGGATGCTGTATTGTTGTATTTCGACCTGTACCTACGCATCTTAGTGTTGTTCTTTGGATTGTGGCAGAAAATAATTGCCTTTACGTCCTTTACGTTTCGGAAATCTTGAGCTCAAGGCCTTGATTGAGCTGATACTCTTGAACCAGTCCCTGCCAAAACAGGTAGGTAGGTTAAGGTAAATATATCGTCTTGTATTTATTTCATTACAATTATATAATTTCAGAGTAGGCATTATCATGGATTAGGTATTCCTGCGAAATGCACGTGAGTCGTGAACGTTTTGAATTTAGTCTTAAACTTATTGAAATTGCGCCTATAAAGGTGTAGTGACTTACCTACAGACTTATCCCTCCTACACCTGTAGATATTGCTATATCTCAATCTGATGTCATATTGTCATGTCAATGAATTTTTATTCATGGGGTTGGTTTGTTTCACAAGCATGGTGACACATACCCGCCCTGCCTATCATCAGGAGGTGCTCAACGATGCCAAACGTGCGGCTTGGTCGGCCAGCAGGAATGTCAGAGGATGAATCTGACTCGGACGATGGCATGGCGGTGGGCCCTGCACCGCCGCCAAGAACCCGATCCAGCAAACCGATGACGAACGGCACACCAGCCAAGGTCAGTGTCTGGTCAGCTGTACTGTAGCAGAACCACAGAGTTCTGTTGCCCTGTAGCCCATCCATTCCCACTTCCCAGCAAATGTCTGTTTGTCATCCATCTGTTTGATCGCCTGGCCGTTCGTTCGTCGATTTGTTTTTGTCCATCTGTCCACCATGCACCATGAAACACATGTACCTAATATCCAAAACACGCAAATCATCTAACCAATGGCCGATGCCGTGTGTTATCCTTCCAGGGCGGCTCGTCGTTCCTGACCCACCCCCGGCGCCGGACCGATTTCACCGCCCCGCCACTTGAGGATTTCCGCACTGCCATCGCCCAGGGCAGCCTGGCCGACGTCAAGATACTCGTCAACCAAGGTAGGGACTTAAGGGGTGCAGGCTGCACGGGGACGGCAGTGAAGCCTAATCCTCTGATTGTTTTAACGGGGATTCGAATATTCGAACTCGGACTCGCGTCATGGATGAAAACTTGGGTATCTTGACGCATTTGTCATCTTATTTTGTGAGTTTGGAAGGCTTTTTCTTTTTTGCGCTGAAATATACATTAAAGGAAAAGGGCCACCTTTAACATGGGGATTGAAACTGAGATAGCCATCTTGTAGCCCGTGTCCGAAAACCTTTTTGTCTACCTCCTTACGGCCGATTTCGGCCTCCATTCGTAGTTATCGGCAATTTTAAAAGAAAATACGCCAGGAATGCGTCCTTATCCCAGGAATGCGTTCTTATCCGACAATACAGCCACCCGCGGCGAGGCTTTGGTTTTTTATCAATCAGCTCCAACCAGCTCAGCTTTAACCAATCAGCTTATCTGACACAATCCGACGAGTCTGTCTTCTGAACGCTGATTGGCTTGAGTGTGACGTCATCGCTATGCCATCATACAGTAGGTGCCGTAGAGAGTATCAACATAGTACCAATATGTTAAATAGTATTAAATACTTTTTAGCGAATTGTGCACTTCTGGCACCAGTTTTAAAAAGAAAATGAAAAATAATAATGTCAAAATGAAAAACAACGATATCTTCATATTTCACGAAGGTGGCCCTTTTCCTTTAACGTCAATTATCCGATATCTACTACCCCTGGCAAGTTTCCGGCCGTTGGCGTCACGTGAATCATCTCTGCCTCCTCTGTCAGGGATATCTGTGAACCAGCTGCTGAAAAACAACTGGCCGGCGCTGCTGTGCGCCTGTGCGGCGTCCACCCCGGCCGTGGTGCAGTACCTGATCGACCAGGGAGCCGACGTGAACACGCATAAAGGTAACTTATGCGAGAACGGTTCGGGAAAGGAGTAACCTCGTTTGTAACACCTGGCTATCTTCCTAGCAACATGCATCTATGAAGTTTGCCTTGCCATTAGTGTATTGTATGAAAAACACAAAGCACTAAATTAATGGATGGAATATGGACTATCGGAGCATCACATCACATCTCACTTGTCGTTTTTGCACATTATCTGTCGCTGTGACCTGACTCCGCTCTGTCTCCCCGTCAGACCTGTACACCCCTCTGATGGCGGTCTGCTGCTCCACCCACTACTCGGAGGAGGACGCCGAGGTGGTGGTGAAGGCCCTGCTGGCGGCCGGCGCCAGCGCCTCGGCCGCCGACCGGCACCGCTGCACGCCGCTCATCTACGCCGCCAAGGAGGGTCGCTCGGGCGTGGTGCGCCTGCTGGTGGCGGCCGGCGCCGAGACCGGCAAACAGGACACCATGGGATGGACGGTACGTGGGGGCGGGGAGGGGCGAGTCTGCGAGATTGGGGACGAGTGTGTATCGTGAAGGTAGCGTAGCGTTCCTTTTTTTGGGTTAGGCCCTTTCGGTCCAATTAGACCATTTCAGAGCCGGAAGGATGCTAGGAATTAGGGGGAGACATTGGTCTGGGCAGGCACCCTAGTGAGTCACCGGGGCTGAGCCCATCCCGTAGCACAGGCCGACCAGCCCCAAGGTACTCACTAGTCACTGCACCCGGCTACGGGGTGCGCTCCCTCGGGAGCAGCGGTGCCGCTCCAAGGGAGCAGCCCGCGTGAGATAAAGTTGCCTGTCCAGCCCGGAGGAGGGTTGCGGTGTAGAGGAGAAGGATTTCAGTATCCTGAGGATAGAAGCACGGAACGGTGATGTAGCGTTTCTACTCCTGGCTAGTCGTTTGAGGTGCCCATAAACGACTTTGGGACTTGTTATATTTACCTTTTCGCTGACTTGCTGGTCTATGTGAGTTTGGCTACATAATCCTTGGATTTTGTTTGTGTCGCTTCGATGTGCTCTACCACCACATATAACCCGTACGGTCACCGAGCTCTGTTTGTCGTCAGGCCATGATGCACGCGGCCAGCCGCGGCTACGGGCACATAGTGCGACATCTGGTGGAGGCAGGCGCCGACAGCGCCACCTATAACCTGAGCGGACAGACAGCGGCTGACCTGGCGCTGGCCAACGGCTTCCATGCGGTAGGTCATGTTATTGGGAAATGAGGGTCGAGGGATGGACGTCTGAATGGTGAGGAGGATGGAACTGATTGAACAGGAGAACTATGTAACTTTTGACTTTTGACATTATGCAATGGATGGTTGGATGGTTCTGTTTTAGGCGGTTTAGGCATACCAGGCGGCCGAACGGGGAGGGCACCGGGGCACCGTGCCCCCTTTGATTTTGGCATTTTGACATTAGCCCTATGGGCGTTGCATGGAAAGAATGGGATCAAAAGTCGGCAGTGCCCCCCCCCCCCCCGTTCCGCCGCTACTTGGTTTAGGGTCATTTACGACGCAATGTGACGCCTGGGCTCGTATTGTCCCGTGGGGCGAGGGCGGGGCGGGGGAAGCTGGAGTGAGATACCTGAGCGGATACTGCTGGGAGGGGTCGAGCTAGTGCCGTCTCATGTTCACGCGTTGTGCGGGGCTCGGGTCCGTATCTGATCTGAGGAGCAGTAATACGATCCGGCAATCCAGCTCAGTCGAGCGGAGGAGCCGCCGACACATGACACCGGAACTGGGGAGTGAGATGGGCGATAGGCGGTCACTGCTGCAGTGGGGGTGGGGGCAAGGTGGGGGGGAGTACTCAGTCATAAACGAGAATGAATGAAATTATGAATGCCTGATGAAGCAGATTCATTCAATACTTTTGGGCTTTTATGTTGAACTGAATATGTTCACTTATGAGTTCATAAGCTGTTATCTTACAACTAACTTTTCCAATTTAAAATTTGAATTTTACGTGAAAGACGAGAAAAAATATCAAAACACAACATGCACGTGAATACACCATGCTTGTCTGCCCTGTGAATTGGGAGCGTGGCTGCCAAGCCCGGCTAGCTCAGTCGGTAGAGCATGGGACTCTTAATCCCAGGGTCGTGGGTTCGAGCCCCACGTTGGGCGATGCTTTTCGCTCTGCACCTCTTGTTGGTCTCTGAGCATGACGGAAATTTGGAAGCTTCAGTCATCGATGATTATTGAAACCTTGGTGACCACTTTGCTGTATCTTCAGTCCTTTTTACTTTTCATTTATTGATGGGTTCATTTTATTCTCATTCGTACAGTCTCAAATCTATCTTACTATTTGAACAGGATCCATCTGTCTGTCTGTCTGTTTGTCCGCCACGCCGTGTAGTGGGTTCAATTTAGCCGGCCTACAGGGCAGACGGTATATCGTAGGGGGTTGAAATTTGCACACCTTATAGGTGACAGAGCGGGTCAGCGCCTTTTCTAGGTTCCGACTCGCTGGGGTGCACGGTTCGCGCGTGGGGCGCGCTGGAAGAACGCCAATGAAATTTTGATCGGTTCGTAGATCTTCATTGAGAGCCGGGGTCGACAAACTTTGTGGACTAAATGCATGCCGATCGGCGGCGAGTGCCTCGCATTGGCGGATCGGCAAGTTATTAATTTGAATGAAAAGTGGCGAAAAAATGTGTTGATTTTCGTTCAATGGAAACAGTTTGTGATACGAGTATACAAATGCACCGTGTTTGCCGCAATGCGCCACTTTGATGACAAGGCGCCATTTTTGCCGCAAATCGCATAGTTTTGTCAAATATGACCCGATAAGGGTACAATTTGGTGCAAGGGTGCATGCTCAAACAACAGGTACAGATGCGCCGCATTTGCCGCAATGCGCCACATTTGCCACAAAGCGCCATTTCCGACAAAATCGAGTAAAAGCAATGGAATGGCACGAATTATTCTGTGACCTGACATGACCCAGCGGTGTTGGTAGGGGTAGGGGTAGGGGTAGGGGTAGGGGTAGGGGTAGGGGTAAGGGTAGTGTAGTGGTAGGGGTAGGGGTAGTGGTAGGAGTAGTAGTAGGGGTAGGGGTAGTGGTAGGGGTAGTAGTAGGGGTAGTGGTAGGGGTAGTGGTAGGGGTAGTGGTAGGGGTAGGAGTATGGGTAGTAGTAGTGGTAGGGGTAGGGGTAGATGTAGTGGTAGGGGTAGGGGTAGTGGTAGGGGTAGTGGTAGGGGTAGGGGTAGTGGTAGGGGTAGTGGTAGGGGTAGTGGTAGGGGTAGGGGTAGTGGTAGGGTAGTGGTGGAGGCAAAAGCAGAACAGTGGCCCGGGCTGATCCCAGCGGACGAGAGGTGACCATGTGACCTGGCTTGACCCAAAGCGACCGGGGCTGACCCCTTTGACCCGTCTTGACCCCGTATCACCCAAATTTCATCCAACAACGCCCTCAGAACAGTTCTTTTTTTAAAGTCTCTTCACATTTCCGTCCATATCTATGCTTCTAGACGACACATCGACATGAATCAAACACCATTCGAAAGCAAATTGGCTGGTGCCGCAATTTTTTCTACCACGCAGCAAAGCAAGTGGCGCAGCCGCTTGTCTATACTACTATTTGAACAGGATCCGTCTGTTTGTTTGTTTGTTTGTCCGCCACGCCGTGTAGTGGGTTCAATTTAGCCGGCCTACAGGGCAGACGGTATATCGTAGGGGGTTGTAATTTGCACACCTTATAGGTGACAGAGCGGGTCAGCGCCTTTTCTAGGTTCCGACTCGCTGGGGTGCACGGTTCGCGCGTGGGGCGCGCTGGAAGAACGCCAATGAAATTTTGATCGGTTCGTAGATCTTCATTGAGAGCCGGGGTCGACAAACTTTGTGGACTAAATGCATGCCGATCGGTGGCGGGTGCCTCGCATTGGCGGATCGGCAAGTTATTAATTTGAATGAAAAGTGGCGAAAAAATGTGTTAATTTTCGTTCGATGGGAAGAGTTTGTGATATAAGTATAAAAACGCACCGAGTTTGCCGCAAGGCGTCACATTGGTCACAAGGCGTCATTTTTGCCGCAAATCGCACAGTTTTGTCAAACATGGTCCGATATGGGTGCAATTTAGTGCAAAGATGCATGCTCAATTACCGGTTGAAAATGCGCTGTGTTTGCCGCAATGCGCCACATTTGTCACAAAGCGCCATTTCCGACAAATACAACTAAGGGTAATGGAATGGCACGAATAGGGGCAGGGCTGAGAAGTGAGAACACTTTAAGTCTGATATTTTAGTACTGATTGGATCCAATTATTCTGTGACCTGACATGATCCAGCGGTGTTGGTAGGGGTAGGGTAGTGGTAGGAGTAGTGGTAGGGGTAGTGTAGTGGTAGGGCTAGGGGTAGGGGTAGTGGTAGGAGTAGTAGTAGGGGTAGTGGTAGTGGTAGGAGTAGTAGTAGGGGTAGGGGTAGTGGTAGGAGTAGTAGTAGGGGTAGGGGTAGTGGTAGGGGTAGTAGTAGGGGTAGTAGTAGGGGTAGTGGTAGGGGTAGTGGTAGGGGTAGGAGTATGGGTAGTAGTAGTGGTAGAGGTAGGGGTAGATATAGTGGTAGTGGTAGGGGTAGGGGTAGTGGTAGTGGTAGGGGTAGGGGTAGTGGTAGGGGTAGTGGTAGGGGTAGTGGTAGTGGTAGGGGTAGGGGTAGGGGTAGTGGTGGAGGCAAAGGTAGAACAGCGGCCCAGGCTGATCCCATCGGACGAGAGGTGACCTATGTGACCTGGCCTGACCCAAGGTGACCGGGGCTGACCCATTTGACCCGTCTTGACCCCGTATCAGCTAAATTTTATCCAACAAAGCCCTCAGAACAGTTCTTTTTTTTAATTCTCTTCACATTTCCGTCCATATCTATGCTTCTAGACGACACATCGATTTGAATCAAACACCATTCGAAAGCAAATTGGCTGGTGCCGCAATTTTTCTACCACGCAGCAAAGCAAGTGGCGCAGCCGCTTGTCTATACTACTATTTGAACAGGATCCATCTGTTTGTTTGTTTGTTTGTCCGCCACGTCGTGTAGTGGGTTCAATTTAGCCGGCCTACAGGGCAGACGGTATATCTTAGGGGGTTGAAATTTGCACACCTTATAGGTGACAGAACGGGTCAGCGCCTTTTCTAGGTTTCGGCTCGCTGAGGTGCACGGTTCGCGCGTGGCGGGCGCCGGAAGAACGCCAATGAAATTTTGATCGGTTCGTAGATCTTCATTGAGAGCCGGGGTCGACAAACTTTGTAAACTAAATGCATGCCGATCGGCGGCGAGTGCCTCGCATTGGCGGATGGGCAAGTTTTAATTTGAATAAATAGTGGCGAGAGAATGTGTTGATTTTCTTTCAATGGGAACAGTTTGTGATACGAGTTTACAAATGCACCGCGTTTGCCGCAATGCGCCACAATTATCTCAGGGCGTCATTTTCGCCGCAACTCGCACAGTTTTGTCAAATATAGTCCGATATGGGTGTAATTTGGTGTCAAGATGCATGCTCAAACAACAGGTACAGATGCGCCGCATTTGCCGCAATGCGCCACATTTGCCACAAAGCGTCATTTCCGACAAAATCGAGCAAGGGCAATGGAATGGCACGACTTATTCTGTGACCTGACATGACCCAGCGGTGTTGGTAGGAGTAGGGGTAGGGGTAGTGGTAGGGGTAGTGGTAGGGGTAGTGTAGTGGTAGGGGTAGGGGTAGGGGTAGGGGTAGTGGTAGGGGTAGTGGTAGGGGTAGTGGTAGGGGTAGTGGTAGGGGTAGTAGTAGTGGTAGGGGTAGATGTAGTGGTAGGGGTAGGGGTAGGGGTAGGGGTAGTGGTAGGGGTAGTGGTAGGGGACAGGGGTAGGGGTAGTGGTAGGGTAGGGGTAGTGGTAGTGGTGGAGACAAAAGCAGAACAATGGCCCGGGCTGATCCCAGCGGACGAGAGGTGACCTATGTGACCTGGCCTGACCCAAAGTGACCGGGGCTGACCCCTTTGACCCGTCTTGACCCCGTATCACCCAAATTTCATCCAACAACGCCCTCAGAACAGTTCTTTTTTAAATTCTCTTCACATTTCCGTCCATATCTATGCTTCTAGACAACACATCGACATGAATCAAACACCATTCGAAAGCAAATTGGCTGGTGCCGCAATTTTTCTACCACGCAGCAAAGCAAGTGGCGCAGCCGCTTGTCTATCTTACTATTTCAACAGGATCCATCTGTCTGTTTGTCTGTCCGCCACGCCGTGTAGTGGGTTCAATTTAGCCGGCCTACAGGGCAGACGGTATATCGTAGGGGGTTGAAATTTGCACACCTTATAGGTGACAGAGCGGGTCAGCGCCTTTTCTAGGTTTCGGCTCGCTGGGGTGCACGGTTCGCGCGTGGGGCGCGCTGGAAGAACGCCAATGAAATTTTGATCGGTTCTTATATCTTCATTGAGAGCCGGGGTCGACAAACTTTGTGGACTAAATGCATGCCGATCGGCGGCGAGTACCTCGCATTGGCGGATGGGCAAGTTTTAATTTGAATGAAAAGTGGTGAGAGAATGTGTTGATTTTCTTTCAATGGGAGCAGTTGGTGATGCAAGTATAAAAACGCACCGCGTCTGCCGCAATGCGTCACATTGGTCACAAGGCGCCATTTTTGCCGCAAATCGCACAGTTTTGTCAAATATAGTCCGATATGGGTGTAATTTGGTGTCAAGATGCATGCTCAAACAGCAGGTACAGATGCGCCGCATTTGCCGCAATGCGCCACATTTGCCACAAAGCGCCATTTCCGACAAAATCGAGTAAGGGTAATGGAATGGCACGAATAGGGGCAGGGCTGGGAACACTTAAGTCTGATATTTTAGTACTGATTGGATCCAATTATTCTGTGACCTGACATGACCCAGCGGTGTTGGTAGGGGTAGGGGTAGGGGTAGTGGTAGGGGTAGTCGTAGGGGTAGTGATAGGGGTAGTGGTAGGGGTAGTGGTAGGGGTAGTGGTAGGGGTAGTGTAGTGGTAGGGGTAGGAGTAGGGGTAGGGGTAGTGGTAGGAGTAGTAGTAGGGGTAGGGGTAGTGGTAGGGGTAGCGGTAGTAGTAGGGGTAGTGGTAGGAGTAGTGGTAGGGGTAGTAGTAGGGGTAGTAGTAGTAGGGGTAGGGGTAGTGGTAGTGGTAGGGGTAGTGGTAGTGATAGTGGTAGAGGTAGTGGTAGGGGTAGTGGTAGGGGTAGTGGTAGGGGTAGTGGTAGTGGTAGGGGTAGGGGTAGTGGTGGAGGCAAAAGCAGAACAGTGGCCCGGGCTGATCCCAGCGGACGAGAGGTGACCTATGTGACCTGGCCTGACCCAAAGTGACCGGGGCTGACCCCTTTGACCCGTCTTGACCCCGTATCACCTAAATTTCATCCAACAACGCCCTCAGAACAGTTCTTTTTTAAATTCTCTTCACATTTCCGTCCATATCTATGCTTCTAGACGACATATCGACA
Source organism: Amphibalanus amphitrite (assembly GCF_019059575.1). Classification (NCBI taxonomy): domain Eukaryota; kingdom Metazoa; phylum Arthropoda; class Thecostraca; order Balanomorpha; family Balanidae; genus Amphibalanus; species Amphibalanus amphitrite. Next base: position 413,699 of record NW_024881676.1, read on the forward strand.
TGAATCAAACACCATTCGAAAGCAAATTGGCTGGTGCCGCAATTTTTTCCTACCACGCAGCAAAGCAAGTGGCGCAGCCGCTTGTCTATCTTACTATTTGAACAGGATCCATCTGTCTGTTTGTTTGTCCGCCACGCCGTGTAGTGGGTTCAATTTAGCCGGCCTACAGGGCAGACGGTATATCGTAGGGGGTTGAAATTTGCACACCTTCTAGGTGACGTAACGGGTCAGCGCCTTTTCTAGGTTTCGACTCGCTGGGATGCACGGTTCGCGCGTGGCGGGCGCCGGAAGAACGCCAATGGAATTTTGATCGGTTCGTAGATCTTCATTGAGAGCCGGGGTCGACAAACTTTGTGAGCTAAATGCATGCCGATCGGTGGCGGGTGCCTCGCATTGGCGGATGGGCAAGTTTTAATTTGAATAAAAAGTGGCGAGAGAATGTGTTGATTTTCATTCAATGGAAACAGTTTATGATACAAGAATAAATATGCACCGAGTTTGCCGCAATGCGCCACATTGGTCACAAGGCTCCATCTTCGTCGCAAATCGCACAGTTTAATATGGTCCGATATGGGTGCAATTTGGTGCCAAGATACATGCTCAATCGCCGGGTGAAAATGCGCCGCGTTTGTCGCAATGCGCCACATATGCCACAAAACGCCATTTCCGACAAATACGATTAAGCGTAATGGAATGGCACGAATAGGGGCAGGGCTGGGAACACTTAAAGTCTGATATTTTAGTACTGATTGGATCCAATTATTCTGTGACCTGACATGACCCGGCGGTGTTGGTAGGGGTAGGGGTAGGGTAGGGGTAGTGGTAGGGGTAGTGGTAGGGGTAGTGTAGTGGTAGCGGTAGGGGTAGGGGTAGTGGTAGTGGTAGGAGTAGTAGTAAGGGTAGGGATAGTGGTAGGGGTAGTAGTAGGGGTAGTAGTAGGGGTAGTAGTAGGGGTAGTGGTAGGGGTAGTGGTAGGGGTAGGAGTATGGGTAGTAGTAGTGGTAGGGGTAGGGGTAGATGTAGTGGTAGGGGTAGGGGTAGGGGTAGTGGTAGGGTAGTGGTAGGGGTAGGAGTATGGGTAGGAGTAGTGGTAGGGGTAGGGGTAGTGGTAGGGGTAGTGGTAGGGGTAGTGGTAGGGGTAGTGGTAGGGGTAGGGGTAGGGGTAGTGGTGGAGACAAAAGCAGAACAGTGGCCCGGGCTGATCCCAGCGGACGAGAGGTGACCTATGTGACCTGGCCTGACCCAAAGTGACCGGGGCTGACCCCTTTGACCCGTCTTGACCCCGTATCACCCAAATTTCATCCAACAACGCCCTCAGAACAGTTCTTTTTTAAATTCTCTTCACATTTCCGTCCATATCTATGCTTCTAGACGACACATCGACATGAATCAAACACCATTCGAAAGCAAATGGGCTGGTGCCGCAATTTCTCCTACCACGCAGCAAAGCAAGTGGCGCAGCCGCTTGTCTATCTTACTATTTGAACAGGATCCATCTGTCTGTTTGTTTGTCCGCCACTCCGTGTAGTGGGTTCAATTTAGCCGGCCTACAGGGCAGACGGTATATCGTAGGGGGTTGAAATTTGCACACCTTATAGGTGACAGAACGGGTCAGTGCCTTTTCTAGGTTTCGGCTCGCTGGGGTGCACGGTTCGCGCGTGGGGCGCGCTGGAAGAACGCCAATGAAATTTTGATCGGTTCGTAGATCTTCATTGAGAGCCGGGGTCGACAAACTTTGTGGACTAAATGCATGCCGATCGGTGGCGGGTGCCTCGCATTGAAGGATGGGCAGGTTTTAATTTGAATGAAAAGTGGCGAAAAATGTGTTAATTTTCGTTCGATGGAAACAGTTTGTGATACGAGTTTACAAATGCACCGCGTTTGCCGCAATGAGCCACAATTATCTCAGGGCGTCATTTTTGCCGCAAATCGCACAGCTTTGTCAAATATGGTCCGATATGGGTGCAATTTGGTGCCTGGATGCATGCTCAACCAACAGGTACAGATGCGCCACATTTGCCGCAATGCGCCACATTTGCCACAAAGCGCCATTTCCGACAAAATCGAGTAAGGGTAATGGAATGGCACGAATAGGGACAGGGCTGAGAACACTTTAGGCCTGATATTTTAGCACTGATTGGATCCAATTATTCTGTGACCTGACATGACCCAGCGGTGTTGGTAGGGGTAGGGTAGTGGTAGGGGTAATGGTAGGGGTAGTGTAGTGGTAGGGGTAGGGGTAGTGGTAGGAGTAGTAGTAGGGGTAGGGGTAGTGGTAGGGGTAGTAGTAGGGGTAGTAGTAGGGGTAGTGGTAGGGGTAGTGGTAGGGGTAGTGGTAGGGGTAGGAGTATGGGTAGTAGTAGTGGTAGGGGTAGGGGTAGATGTAGTGGTAGGGGTAGGGGTAGTGGTAGGGTTAGTGGTAGGGGTAGTGGTAGGGGTAGTGGTAGGGGTAGGGGTAGTGGTGGAGGCAAAAGCAGAACAGTGGCCCGGGCTGATCCCAGCGGACGAGAGGTGACCTATGTGACCTGGCCTGACCCAAAGTGACCGGGGCTGACCCCTTTGACCCGTCTTGACCCCGTATCACCCAAATTTCATCCAACAACGCCCTCAGAACAGCTCTTTTTAAATTCTCTTCACATTTCCGTCCATATCTATGCTTCTAGACGACACATCGACATGAATCAAACACCATTCGAAAGCAAATTGGCTGGTGCTGCAATTTTTTCCTACCACGCAGCAAAGCAAGTGGCGCAGCCGCTTGTCTATATTACTATTTGAGGAAGGCGTAGTTTCTGTCTATTACGAAGGTCGCGACATGGTGCTACGTAGCGCGGGTTACAGGTCACACCGTTGCACCTACCGCGCTGAAATTTGCGCAAGTTATAGAACAAGGATGGACAACGTGCCTTTGAGCGGTCTCGGCTCGATCGGATCGATAGCGAGCGCGTGGCGCGTGCCCAAAAAGTGCAAATTCGCGTCATAGACTTTACATGTATAAATCGGCTGGCAAAAACGGGCGAAAATGGCTAAATTTGCCCGACACGGGTCCGTTCCCCATGCAATATCTCGGTAGCCGTGCGCCCGATCGGCACGGGGAAAACAGCATCGTGTAGAGAATCGAACGGGCAATCGAATAGTGTGCGGTGCAGGGGTGGCACGCGCCACGTGCAAGTGTGAGGGCAATTTCATTTCAAAAAGTGTCATTTTAAACGGATTTTGGATTTTATTTTATTTTCCCGTGACCATCAGACTGAGAGAGTTGAAACAACGTCAATTGCCAAGAGAAATGTACCGCCTCTCATGGAAAAATTGTGGACAGCTAATTGATCAAAAACAATGTGGAAAAATCGCTGAATTAAAATGGTATTTGTCCATAATGTGCCACTAAAAAGATACACGGGATTTGCTGCTTAACCTGATACGCTTGATAATTGAAAATGCTATCATTAGAAAGAGCATTCAATTCTCTCCAAGATCCAATCATCACGTTTGCATGACAAGCAACAGTATTCTTAAAAATATAAATGTTTTAAACCTCTGCAAAACGATTTTTAGCGAAAATTATCTACGCCTTTCATTTGTCTTAAAACTACGCACCTCAATTATAAAGCACATTTGACAGATTCTGAAGTGGAAAGCATGCTTATCAGACACGGGCACCTCGATGCGGTGGATATTTTTTCCACAAACCAAAACGTTTAGCCGTCAAAAAGCAATCGACCGAAATGGATAGATAACCCAACCGACACAAGAACAACCGAACACCCGCCGATCGAAAATATCCCTTTTCGCGTTGCGGAGCACGCGGGTCACCCTAGTACCATGCTAATCATACAGTGTATACTGTATACGAACTTTCCATGCCTTCTCTTCTCCATGTAGATGGTATTCATGCCGGAGCCTCACTTCTGCGTATCGTTAGAATGATATCCACACCAGCACTGCCACCGGCGCCGCGGTCCGTTACAGATTGGCCAAATCACCGGTTCTTGTTCGGACATATTTTCTGAGAACCGTCTCAGGGAGAGAGGGAGGGACAGGATGCGTTACCCCGGCGCCCCCTCGGCCTGTCTCGTCTCGCTGCTCTCTCGTCCCTCCTCTCCCTCCCTCCGTGGCAGAAACTAGCTAGCCTAAAATATGAATAATAACAGACTGTCAACTTGTTTGTCGACTTGTATGAGACTCTCGTCGAGTTGTTGTTTTTTTCAGTTGTGATGCTTTTGTGTTCTTGAGAGTCGTAAGAGTGTTACGCGCAGTGTATGGTACGAGTGTAGGATACAGCTACAGGATTCGGGCAGTGAGCATGGTGTAAAGGTGGCATTGAGCTCCCCCCCCCTTCCCCTGCTGAGGGACCCTCGATAAAGCAATATTAGTTCCGTTTTTTTTTCATGTCCATGATCTAAAGTTCGTTTATGCTAGTTATTTAGCCTTTTAATTGGCACCTTTGACCTTAGGTCGTTAGTGGGAAGTTAGACACCAGTCTGGCCAAGATCTGTTTGTATTGGATAAAGCACCGCCAGAGTTTCCTCCTAATATTGTATACTTTGCCTGCCGATTAATTTCTGGTTTCGCGCCTTGCTTATGTGAAGACTAAGAGCTTCAGGCGATGGTGAGCTCACTTAGTATTCCGTCTGAATTGTGTGAGAAATGAGAGTACCACACTAACCCGGACATGTTTCAGAGAAGTTGGTGTATGGTGGAAACACAGTGACCTTCAGTGACCTCCGATGTTGTGTACTGTTCCAGATCGGTGACCTGCTATCCCGGGCACTGGGAGGACCGGTGACCTCCGATGACCTCGGAACACTGATGGAAAAAGAAAAATCACAGGCGGAAATAGCGCAAACCAGGTTTGTAGACTAGGAATTTTGCGCAAACAAAAAACACGCGAAGCTTAAAAGAAATATGTCATTTTTTCCCTCGGCAGGACTATGGGAATAGGCTATGACCTTGATTACGAGATCGCCCGGTCAAAGTGACAAAGAGCACGCATTTATCCTCAAATTGTGTATGCTAAAGCTTGCTACGTAGAAACTGACTTTGCATAGTCTCCCCTGCTCGTCAAAGTGCCAGTTTATTTGCTTATCAGAGCATAGATTTGTTGTCCGCTCGCGTCCGTCCCCCTCCATCTCCTGTGTATTTCTGTCTGTCCGGCAGCGTGTTCGGTGAGCTGGAGATGGTGCTTTCCGGACTGGAGCTGCAGCACCTGATCCCACTGTTCCACGCGCACAACGTCAGCTTCGTCACCTTTCTGCGCTTCACCGACGACGACCTCGACCGCATGAAGATAGAGAAGGTGAGACGCTGAAGGATGTGGTGGCCGGGGACGCTTGATTGTGAGTGGATCGAGGCAGGACTCAGGAAGGAGAAAGAAACTTGTAAGTTATCGGCTGTGGAGCGAGTGATGTTGCTTGGCAGAAGAGAAAACAGTACGTCGTTCCGTGATCGGTTTGCTGTAGATATACCGTAAGTGTGACGTGCGGGTGCCGGCTGCAGTCAGTTCACAAACGCCTATCCACCACGGGGATCTCTTTCCAGCACTGCCCATCGTTCCCTGTTCGCCAGAGCCAGGTCTAGCTCCCCTTGCTATGGACCGGGCTCCCCGCGTTCTGACCCACTGTGGTCCTTCATACCACTCCTCGCCGTGTCGCCGTAAGTCCCACCGTCCCATTCGCTGGACGTAATGGGTGGTCCCCTCCATCCCGTCACTGACGGCGGCCGCCAGCGGGGTGTAGGACGGCCACTGCGCCGCCACTGCGCCCGCCCAGACAGGGAGATTGGGGAGGCGGCGGTCCAGAGACGGACGGTGCTCGTATTGTGCGCCGCCCATACCGACAATGACGGGAGAGAATGGGAACGGGAGATTAGAATTGGCTCGGGACGGGCGGGTCAGGAAGGCACTGGATCGCTTTTGTGTAAGGTACTGTTGTTTGCTGTGGTGTTTTACGAACATTTTTGGCCGTGTGATAATTCGATGGATGATCTGCTTTCAGCGGCTCAAATCATGGGCGGACTTGATTTTTACGTAGGATCTTTAGTCCACGATTGTGTGCTCCGATGTGTTCGGTGCTTGTACGATATTGTGGTACGCATTCTATTTAATACCCCGCGTGCCACTGTTTCTAACAAGCATATTTTTTGCTCATGCCCTGCTCAATGTTCATGCCATTCCTGGCATCTTTATTATTCCCTCTGTGTATGGATAGTTTCTCGGCACATTCCTATTCTATGCCTGCTTCCGGACGTGAGCGCTAGTCCGTCAGGATGAGCCCGTGTGGCGTTTTCCCTGTATATTTCCCTACCCCGTGTTACGGCTGGATTACAGGTGGGAGAGCGACGTAAGATCCTGGACGGAATCCGAGAGATCCACCAGCGCGAGTGGGAGCGATCCAGCCTGCCGACACTGCACTACAACAAGTACCTGACGTGAGTACCGAGTACCGACACTGCACTACAACAAGTACCTGACGTGAGTGCCCGCCGACGTTACACTGTAACACGTACCTGGCGGAAGTAGTTACCTGCCGACGCTCGAATAGGATGGAGTTATTTGTGAACAAGTGAGGCGTTGCTGCTAAAAGTTTTTCTTTTTTAACACGTTTGCAATATTATAAATGTTTGATTCAGTAGTATTGCGTTATTACACTACCTTTTTTCATTAAATAAATGCTCGACGTCCCATCTTCTATCTATGTAAACCAATTCATCATGGTTGAGCCAACTGCCCCGGGCCGGTTTAAGGTTCCAGCCGCCGCGGACCTTCAGAGGTCACGGGTTTAATTCTCTCAAAGTCTGTCCGCCCAAGAACGTCACACTGGCTGGCACTGTGAACAAATCGATGTCCGTAACGACACGGCGATAAATACAATTCCTCGAAGCTGCTGCCGCCACGAATATCAATCACTCGGCTGTTAGGAAAAGACATTTTGGCAAACGACATTGGTTAGGCACTGGAATCCCCATGAGCTCGATAAACCACTCATGGTAAACTTTGGCAATTCAATTACTTCTCGAACTTAAGCAGCGTGTGTCATATTCCTCTCTGCCGATTCAGAACTCGTTAGCCCTCGCCCGGCCAACACCCGGCGGTGATTTATTGCGCCGACATTGATCCAGGAATGCCCCCGCCGCGGCCGTCGGCTGGGCGCGGGGGCGACGGTCACGAGACGGTCTGCCGTCCGCCTCCGTCGACACACATTGTACAGTGGATACCCACGCAGGTGACTCCTTGAGAGTGGTGACGTCAACAGGCACGCCGACGCCCATGTTCTACCGGTGGCCGTTCCGTGGGCTACGCGAGGACTCCGTCTCCTGGCATCCGACCAGAAATACCGACTGTCTACTGGCTCGCTTATATCTTTCGCGCCTCCCAGACTCGAGCTGACCTGACCCGACCTGACCCAATCTGGCTCAAGATAATCCTACATCCGGCCTTTATCCCTCAGCATTTCTGCCCATATTGCTTGTCACATTTTCTACACAAACTCTCCAGCCCAACCCCACCTGCCCAAGTGTACCACTGTTCCCGATCCGGTGTCCATCCTACCACTGGCCGCCTCATCTCCCTCCCCGCCCCGCCGCCGCCGCCGCCACCCGCTGAGTGGCTTACCGTGCTCTCCGAACTGACCTCAGCATCAATCGACCCTTCGCCAGCAGCCGGCCGTCCCGCGGGTGGTCAACGACCGCTCAATCGGGTCATTTCAGCGCCCGCCGCCGGCTGGAAAGGTTCACCGGGGTGCAACTCGGTCACACTGTCAAAGGGGTTACTGATACAGCTTTGGGCGACGGTAGGGAGAAAAAAGCGAGACGGGCAGAGAGGCGGCATTTGTGGTAGGGGAGAGATGTTGTTAGATACTCGATCCTCAGTATCGAGTGCGTTTTTTTTTTTTTTTTTGCTTTACAAGAGCGATAATAATTATATTGGCCTAAAGCATTGAACAAAGTTGGTTTGATGGAAGTTCCGGAATGTCTGCCCATATTTTGCGACATATTTAAGCATCGGCGCCGGAGACCGGAGTCGATCGTTTCGATTGCATCAGCCCGTTCTGCTGACGAGGTCGTCTGATTTGGTCCGGGTCGCATCGGTCAATACTGACCATCATATGTCTGGCAATGTGGATGATGCCGCAATCGATTTGTCGTAACCAGTTGGCGTTATGCTTCTTCTTAACCCTGTCTTATCTGATGCCACAAAAAAGTAAAACCTCTTTGTTGTGCTCATTTTTTGTTTTCTTTTTTAATTCATCAGTATGTATGGCCCGATTCGTTTCCTTTGTTGAACCCGTATTACGCTGTTCAAATTACGCAGCGTTAATTAAGATCTCATCATAGACTCCTGCTAACCATTATTGGCTTTCCTCGCTACTTTCCTCGGATTGGTTTTCGAATCAGTAATTAGATCGGCCTTTTTGCGTTGCTGTGATCTCATTGCTATGCATCAGACTCAGGTCTCCAAATTTGATTTCAGCTGACCTCGATCGACCTGTGTGTTTGTTTGTCTAATGGTGTCTTGACGAAACCTTGACTTTATTTTGTCAACGTATGTGTGACTTAATTGTGAGTGTCTGCTGGTTTTTTGATGCGATATTTTGTCAACGTTTATGTGACTTAATTGTGTGTGTCAGCAGGTTTTCTGATGTGGCCTTTGCTGGCCTCTGCTGACCCGTGTGGATGCCCTGATGTGACCTTTGTTGACCCCCGCTGACTTGTGTCCACAGGTGTCCCGACGCCGTGGGTCTGATGATGAACGTGTCGCGTCACATTCGTCTGATCCACGCCTCGGTGGGATACCTGCGGGATCAGATCCAGGCGCGGCCGCGCATCCTCGAGCTCGGACAGGACACCGCCGGCGTCACGTGAGTGACAGCGGATGCTCTCCACAGGGAGCGGCCTCTCTCCCTCTCCCTCTCCCTCTCCCTCTCCCTCTCTCTCTCTCTTCTCTCTCTCCTCTCCCCTCTCTGCGTTTGACAATCTCTTTTGAAATTTTACCAGAGACCGTCGAATTGAAAACTGGACTGCCTGCCCTCTCATCCCGTTCCTCGCGTGCCCTGTTAAACGGATGCAGCGGCCAGCAGCACGAAATGTTTTACTCGCTACACTGAGCCTCTTACGTAGAATCCTGAGCGTGGAGACGATGCCAGAAAAGACATAAGCTAGCCACGAGCGATCTGAGGAGATCCTCAGATCGCATAATATATTGTGCATGTGTATAATAATATGCATAATATTGTGTACTCTAAAAGCTAAATTAAGCCGGATATAACGGTCTCGTATTTTGTGCATACGGTTGAATTGGATGTGGTGTCGTACTTCAGTTCTACGAACTGAACAAGTCCTGGCTGGATATGACGTAACGGTGGCCTGCATGCAGACTAACTGTACCGTCATCCGTTTGTCTGGATACGACGTCACGATGCGACGTCCCTTTGAGCCGCCCTGCTCCGCCACTTGTCAGCTGTTACATAGATGTCTACCACGCCCTCCGTCTGAGAGACCCTGTGAAGGGCGTATACCCGTCTCAGACGCCTATATTTCTGACAGTGCTGGTTCTACAATGAACCGGGGCCTTGCCAACGCTACTGAAGCAGACAGGGAGCTTATATAGAGTGGGTCTCTCAGCTGCAGCCGTTGCCCACTACCCTGAGTGAACCGTCGCCCAGCGACCGTCCGTTCGGCCGGTTCGGCTAGGTGTCGGTAAGGTGCCGTTAATTACGGAAGAGATCAGAGTGGTGTCTTCCATAACGGCGGTCAGAAAGTGCAACGCACCCGGGAATGGGCTGTTTTATCGGACGGAATGGCGCAGCCGGATTCACGATGGCCTGTGTTGTGGCCTTCGATCGGTATTGGTTAATTTCTCGTTAGTGCGAGATGGTGTTTGGTCGGCATCAATGCTAACGAACGACTCTCCTGTTAATTCTTTGAAGATGCTGTATAAATTATGTGCCACAGTCGCCTAACAAGGCACTGATTGAAGCAGGGCTCTTGTTTATGTCAACCTCTCATCTTTTCACCGGGGCTGCTTGTTGACTCTCCCCGTCCAACTCCTCCCGTTTCCCAGATCCTCTTACGGCGCTGCTCGACTCTCGAGGCCTCTCGTCCGCTCCCTATCCGTTGTGTGCTGCGCCGTGCGCGGCAGGCTCTGCAGTGGCTCTCGACCCGTGTCTCCCCTCCCTCCCCGGTCCCTTGCTCCGGTCCGCTCCACTGAGACCTATAGGTGAGCACTGAACAGGTCGACATTAACCTTTGTCTCTGGAGACGTCCGGCGCTCACCGCTACCTGAGAGGGCCCGGGTGTCAGAGCTCTCACAGATAACGCCGAGAGGCGGCTATCTGTGCGTGCATCGCAGTGGGCGAGAGCCACTCTCATAGCGTGAACTCGCTGAGACTGGTGACTCCTTAAGGTCCCATCGTCCTTGAAATGCTATTTAAAGGTTGAAAAGAATCATCAAAACTTTGCTTGTATCTAAATGTTAGCTGCCTTTGGGCTAATCAAGCAAGATAAATCCAGTTCGTTAATTGATTTTAGTCTTACAATAAGTCATCAATTAAACATGTTTTCAGGCATCTATCACTTTAAGCACATCCAAAATGTACGAACGTTTTCCGGCCCGGCGCGGCGGTCCGTTTGAGCTCACCATTGTTAGCTGCGTTTCTTTCCTGCCTGAATCGCTATGCCTGCACCCGGCTGCTCCCGACACCCTTTCAAAACTCAGCGCTGCGCAGCCAATGGTCTGCACGGCACCAACCGGCCCGCAGCGGGCAAACTTCCGACCGCGGCAGTTCAACTTTGCACCCGGAACTCTGAGGCGAGCTCGGGAATCACCTGTAAAAAAGCAGAACTGCTTCCCTGTAGATGGGGCGGAAAGCCCTTGCAGTGGAACGGATAGTCGGTATTCGGTGAGCTCGCCCGAGTTTATTTGAGGCGCGTTTGCGCGGTGTCCTGCGTATTGCATGACTTTTTCACAGTCAACCACCTCGCAGGGCGCAGCGTTAGTCGTTGGATGCTCGCTAACCAACCATAAATTCCTCGGCGTTAGTTACAACTCGTGTTGGTCTCTGTTTCCTTGTTGACTGAGAAGAGGATGGTTGGAAACTTTGTCAAATTAGTTCGCCACTTCGAGTTGGGAGCGGAGGGGTTTGCTGAAGCCGAGAGTGGGGGTTTACAGAAGAGCGGGATGAGCCCTCACTGCACTGGAGCGGTTGGACATGCCGGTGGAACGGAACAGCTGCTGCTTGGTAATCTTGTGCGCCAGATGCCTGGAAAATCGGCTAATGGGGCTGCAGCAGCAAAATTAGCAGTATAATGGCACAGAGCCTCAACTGTAATGGGAGCTTGCAGCCACAGTTTTTCACTGCGTCGCAGAAAATAATTTGATTCTATAATAGTGCAAACAAATAATTAGAAACATTGCGAAACTTAATCAAGTTACATGGAAAGTATCTCCCAATCGTAACCGAATGTCATTTTGACCGACGCTTTAACCGTATGGCAATTTCCTGGTGTGAGCATTGCCCTAATGAACAAGTTTTGCCCACCATAATTTTCCTGTCTTAACTTCAATCAGGCGCTCATTATTTTGTAATGTAGCTGTCGAACTTGAGCAGAAAGAGCTAACTTATCTCGGAAGATCATTAGTCATTCGGAATCAAGTAGGCATTTAATAACTATCTTCTGTCGAACACCTTTCATACGTGTAAGCTGGTCAGCGACCAGTGGTGCGTTCATACGATCTCGTGAGGTCGAAGTGAACCGATTAAACTAAAATCCTGGCTCCTAATCCAGTGACCCAGATCGGGAGAGGGCGCTCTGCTGAGCCTGTAAAATGTCAGTAGAAGCCCGGGCGCGTCCGGTGTTGGTCGGGCAGATTGAAAGCTCCCTGATCGAGTGGGTTCTCTCGGAGACGCGGTGACATTCCCAGATGTCACAGTAGGCCACCAGAATGTCAGAGAATCCTTTGGAAAGCACAGCGACTCCGTTCGAACTCGAGAGTGACCCTAGGTGGTCAAGGTTGGCGACAGCAGGCGACAGTGTTGTTGAACACAGTGGTGGTGTATTGCTGCATGCCCAGTGAGACATCCATCGTCGCGACTCAGGAATTCCCCAGAGTAACGTGTCAGTCAGGGATATCATTAAAAGTGTGCTCAGTGTCTGATCTAGTCAGGGTTTAGCATTCAGGCAGTCTGATACGATTTTCTGGCTGTCAGTTTCAAGCTATCAGCCACTCAGGCGGCCAAGCTATTCATTTTGAACCTGGTTTTACCGGTGGTATTATTCTGTAAATGAAACATCACACTTTGCGTATTACAAAGAATATTTGTGCAAACGACAAATGAATTTCTTGATTTCAGAGCGCTGCAATCCGTTACATCCCATCGTCAACCCACACAAACAGACGCGTCCAGAAACAGAAATAAACTCCAATTTCCTCTCAGCGCCCGGCTCACGGGCCGCCCCAGCAAATCTCCATCTCAACGCCGCGCCCGTTCCTTTTCCACCACCGCGCCGTCCTGCTCCGTTTTTCCTCTCTAGCCACTAAGATAACGGACGACTGCAATCGGCGAGATATATATTCGAGCGGGCAGTGGACGCGCATGCATGTCTGATGGCCGAGCGGTCAGCTGATGACCGGCGCCCGAGCGCGCCGGGGCTGGGGCTGCTGCGGCGGCGAGCCGAGGTAAAAATAGAGCCTGATCTGACATTGATCGCGTCTACTGACGTGTGTGGGGGTGGGCAGGGTTGGAGGGAGTTGGAGTGGGAGAGGAGGGTGTGGGGTGGGAGTTGGAGCGAGTGGAGGGGTGGAGTGATGCCAGATGGGGGAGGATTGTTAGGAACAAGTGGTGTTGGAAGAGGATGGTAATTTGTAAATGAGACTTATGGCAGAGAATGGGGTAGCGGGTAAAACAGAAATTAGCAAAAGGAATGGGCTCGAAGGCAGAGGGAAAAATGGAATTAAAGAAAAAGTCGACCAGTTGTGCTTAAACTTGAAGAAATCGCCTTTGATCTCATGTTCGGTGGACATCTTACACAAGACACTGGAAGGTTTTGCATCATGCATCACCGCAATCACTATTGCACTGTCCGTTGAATTAATGCAACCACTCAGCGATCACCCACCCGCCCGTGGCCTTTACCTTGACCTTGACCTTGACCCTTGACCCTTGACCTTCTCCTCCTGTACAGGTCGCTGGCAGACACGACAGCCGAGACGAGCCGCCACCTGCGCGGCCTCTACCAGGAGCTCAAGTTCCTCAGCCTCCACCTGAAAAAGGTAAGGACCCACGCTCTCCTGCTGCGGGCTGCAGCGTACTTGCAGCGCCTCAGGGCTCAATGCTTTCTGCTCATGGCTTAGTGGGCTCAGGAGATTAGCTGATCCTATATGCAGAATACTTGATAGAAATAAGACAGACTTTCATGAACCACCATAAATCCATAACTAGTTAGATAAAGCTCTAGACTACTTGCAGGTTTATTTTTTATCAGGCATTCTTGACTTGTCATCCGTAAAGTTTCCCACATTCACGTAATTCTGCCTTCCAATGCATAACCTCCTACCTCGATATGCTGTGCCTATGTATGCATCATTTCGTCTATAGCGTTCAGCCGTGTGTCATTCCATTGATCCCCGGGCGGCATTCGATCAGCGTTAGTCCGCGGGGGGCCATTGGGACGCAGTCTGAGGAGCCGCCTCGGGGTCTCCCCATGGAGGGGGGAGAGGGTACCCGAGAGATGGCGGTCAGAGGCTGAGGGTGTGTGAGAGAGAGGGGGGGAGGAAAAGAGAGAGAGAGAGTGAGTGAGTGAGTGAGTGAGTGAGTGAGTGAGTGAGTGAGTGAGTGAGTGAGTCGCAGGAGTGAGATGGTAGGGGTTACCGTGACTGTGCCTGTGTTCATGCGTCTTGGTTACTGAGACCAGAATACTCTGTAGTCACCACAATAAGGTGCGAGTCGTGGCTATCACGGTTTATCGTGCCGGGTTCGAAATCAGTCGCGTGATATCATCATTGACCGTGTTTTATTTGACCCGGTCATTGGACTTTGTCGCTGACTGCTGGTGGTGTATCATAAACTGCGTAAGTTGTCCGCGATAAGAAATGAAAAAGTGGCCTGTGCCGTCGAGCATGACATGTTTCGGGGGCTTGAGGACGGCTCAACTCAATCAATGTATTCATCTATCTATTTTAAGGGTAGGGTACTATGGTTTTCCCATCAAGTGCGTCTATTTTCATTCGCCATGAACAAAGATAAATGGCACTGCTTGATTGTATTGAATCATCAGCATTCAACAACTATTCATTGGCGTCCTGAAGACCGTACCGTCACCAACCATCCCTATACATACTGTTTACGTCGGTGCGTGCTCTGCGGTCTCGAAGATAGGTAGCACGACCGTGACCTCAAGCTGCTACCGGGTGGGGTGGGAAGCAGCCGACTGTTCTTCTCATGAAATACCGGCAGCAGCAGCGATCTGCCCCGAACTCTGAGACCAAGGGTCGGGGGAGTCGAGGGCGGGCAGGGATGGGCGGTGTACTTGGACTGGAGTTACACAGGGTATTCGGCCCGGCGTTGGTCGCCTTTCTTCCGCGGATGGGTGGAACGCGGTCGCTATAGATCGCTGTTTCACATGAGGGTGAACATTGAACCAGATTGGGATATTGTGGCCGTCGGACGAGCTCTGAGCACCAGCACCGAGACTGGTCCAATCAGCCTCCATGTTGGCCGTCTCTGCCCCGCCCCTCACTCCCACCCACGCACTCCTCCCTGCCCCCGCCCCGTCCCTCCCGGCACCCACGTACCGGCTCCCCCGCTCCGCAAACAGCCAGTTCAATCGATGTAGCTCGCCGGAAATGGGTGGCGGCACTGGCGGAGCGGCGGCGACGACCGAGGCTGGTCGGTGTCAGACACCATACTCGTACAGCGCCCGGGATGGCGGCAGGGAGGGACCCTTTCAGCTGGGACACTGCATACTGCGTAGTGCATTGTCCTTTCGGTCATGAATTGTCATGGGGCTGGATTGTCATGGAATCTACATTGACGTGTAAACATCGAACCATGATGTGCATGGGACGTAGAAATTCAAAATGCTTCGCTGGTCCCGCTAACGGGACCTCGGACATGGTGTTCCCATGATATTTGTTGGTACTCGAATGGAATCCGAACTGGGGCACCGGCGAGCATGCTTTTGAAGCGCTTCAAAACGTATTCATCTTACTTTTACATGTAAAACAAATTGATAATTTTGCACTCGCTCATCAGTCAGCTATGGGAAGAACCGTCCATTCCCCCTCCGCCTCCCCCTCGCTGCCGCTGAAGTTCATCCACCATCATCGGCAAATGGATGGCTCACTGGGCCTGCGGACTAATATAGCCGTGAGTTTGATCTCCCGGATTGGCGAACTTTGCCACTTGACAAACATTGCCATAAACATGTCAGCGGTTGATATAGCGGCACGGCCAGACTCCAATAGACGGATCATCAGTAGGATGCATGTTGTCAAGCGGTTTGTTGGTATTGAATCGTGGCATGACGGCTCACATATAATTTACTGGCGGATGTAAGCCACAATCCACATGGTGCTGATCATGCCATTAATCGCAGAGATATTGATCGCCCTTGCCCCTTATTTAGACAAATGTTCAGCCATAACATTATTTCAAATGAACTAATTGAGTGAAAACTGCGTAGGGGAAGTTGGGGCAATGCAGGAGTTGGGGCAAAGCCGAAATTCGAGATATTTCGAAAACTGTACGACATGGGTGCCACCTGTCAGTGATGCTCTGAAGCTTAAAGGTAGTGTGCCACCTTTGAAAGATTTCCCGTTTTATTTTTCCTAGGATAAGAAGCTTCTATTTTTACCTAATATCGCAAAAAAATCAAAAATGGGCCTGGAATAGTGCCTTTTTCGCCTAAAAGTTTATCGGTTTTTAGATATGTATAACAACTGTAGTGGGCTCACCTGCAAACAGGCGTCGGGCAACAATCGCGAATGCGGCGCACTTGTGACAATAAGCAAAGGTCATTATAGTGTTACGACCATACGACGTACGGGAATGAGTTATCAGCTGTCTAATCGTAGACAACTCAATGTCGAGCCTTAAACTGTAAGCCTGTATTGGTATTGTTTCTTAAATTTGGCTGTCGAACATTAATTTGTGGTTTAAAATATGATTTTATGTAAAATAATTGATATGAAACAGCCGTCTCTTAAGTTATGACCCCATTACACCACACGCAAGTGGCAGAAATGACAATGATCAGCTGACGCATTTTTCTTGGCCGAAGTCAGAGCGCGCGGCCCGACGCACCACGCGTATTTGGAAATTCCGACCTCGACGAGCATCAGAAGCCACCTAACAGGCGTGTTTGAAACCGCAGGAGATGATGATGAACGGGTTTATCGAAACTTGATTGGATGAGCCTATCGGTAATAGCGATTTTAGTGTGTGCATTTATTGTTCATAGTGGTGTGAAATGTGGTTGGGGTACGACCGACAACCCGTCGGGGCGAATTTCGCACTGGGGTACTCAAAATTTGAAGAATTTAAGACGTTTCCATAAGTTTTGAAGGTATGGATAAGTTCTAAAAATCCGGTTCTCCTTATCCGGGTCATTAACTCCATATGGTCCAAGAAAGCTGGCACACTACCTTTAAGTGACTACCAATTATCGCATGTTTGTTACGAGTCGTCATTCGGAATACTTCGGCTGTGAGGGCGCCAAGAGCGTTTTCAAGGTACGTTTTCCTTGTACTACATGCGCCTTTCAAGCAGCATTTCTTACTCATTATGCTACCGTTTGTCTGGCCAATTCGGTCAAGTAATCTTCAGCATGTCTTTGCATAAGTGTGCTGCCTATTTGAAATTCATACAGCACGTTGAAAAGTTATGGGCCTGGAAATGAAAGTATGGCTGGCTGGGGTAATGCCGAAAACGTGCAATTACGCACGTTAAAGCACGCTACGTGGACTTTACTGCTGTAGAAAAGCAACGCATATTTTTAGTCACACAAATTACACTTTCAACCGGCACATCGGCCTGTTTCCTATAAGGAATGATTTACCTGGCCTTTTCTTATTATATCACACAATTATAACTTCCAGTGTGCACCAAGCGTCCTCAAACTAATAAAAAAGTGTCAGCTTTGATGAATTCTGGATAAAGTTTGAGATGAAATGGCAAAACATCAATTTCAGCATTCCCCGTAGATCATTTCTCCCATTTTCGGCTTTCCCGCAGTCCGGGGCAACGCCGAAAAAAGTCACTTCTTTGATATTTTTAGTTTGTGCGCTTAACGGAATGCGAATTCATCAAATGCGCCTGGTATGTTTGAAAGGCAAAAGACTGGCCTCTCGAATGACGCCAACAAGAATAGCTTATGTTGTCTACCTTGCGTGCTACGGGCGTCAGAAAAAAGTATTCGGCGTTCCCCCAACTTCCCCTAATGTTTGCTTTTAATCAGCGTCCGTTTTACGCGACTAAATCTAGCTAGTTGATTACGTGTGGTAGCTGTTCGCCCACCGGAGAGGCCGGAGAGGCCGGTGGGTATAGCTTTAGGGGCTGGTTCCTAGGAGATGTAGCGGTGGTGGCAGCGACCGTCTTCGGCCCTGACACATGTGACAGGACTGCAGACGGTCACGGAAAACTGGAACAGACGGGTCGGGTGACGGGGCAGTGGGACGGCCATGATACTGGGACGGCTGTCATCCGGGGAAGGGTACCGGGTAGCTAATGCGATCGTATTATGAGAATATTGGTCTGGACTGGGCAGCAACAACGGGCTGCATTTAAACCTCCTTACTCCCTCTATGCAAAAATAACGGGACGGTAAATTGCAAGTTGACCTGACACATCTAAGTTTATGATTAAATGATAATCAAGCCGTTCTATTTAATTATCAAATTCTTTCTCCAGCGACCCTGGAGCCGCCAAGGCCCGGTCAATCATGTGGCCTAGTTCATTACTGGCCTGCACTCATAATCGCGCTATTGTTGATGCAGCATTTTCTCGGCGTGTCCTCTCAGTATGTGGTGCCTTGAAGGTGACCGGTGTGGTATGCAGAATGTAGGCACATACGGCGGTGGAGCTGAGAGAGCATCACTGGCTGGAGGTTATCCTCTGTTTGTAGTTCGCCGCACACTATGTTATTAGGCGTCTCTATCTATTAGGCCTCCTCACGAATTGAAAGCGATGTCTGCATGCATTTCATGCAGAGGACAATGATTGATTGCCCTAACGAATGCTGATAGTATCGGTATAATTAGGTGAGTGTGTAAATATTTGACCTGGCTCTATGTGAGCGTGGTATTGGTTCCTCTGTTTCGCCCAAGGACGCACTGCCCGGTACGCCCGTCTCAGTAATGCGGATAGATCACCGTCCCGTCACGAGGTTGTGTGGTGTGATCTATTCTCCCGTATCAGGCGACTTGAGATGAAGGTGACGACGGTTTTCTACTTCTGAAGAGCGTGATTATCTTGTTGTTTCTGTACACATGGGAGCGGACTTATGATAATTGATACGGTCTATGTAGTAGCACGCCGAACGCATCCGGCTTTTTTACATTTGTGCGTCACTTCCCCCGATGTCACATTGGTTCCAAATTAGCTCCGACTGTGTGCGGCGACATGCGGATCAATAAGGAGCACCATCCGCACGGCGTAGCCACTTATCGATTGGTCTGTTCTCCGTATACGCTGGCTCAGTCGGCGTGATCTGGCCTCGTCCATCCTTCTAAAATGCATCATTGCTTGATAGTTACTTATTAAGTAGCCAGCCCCTAGCTAGGGAGTGTGTTATTTCAAGACTTTCCTTTGAGAAAGCATGTTTACTCGTGTTTGCTCCAGTGCTAGGAGATGTCGAGTTTAAAATTTTTGACCCTGCACCTATCAGGTAAACCTCCTCTCCGCCGCCGTAATTATTCGTGCACATCTGAAGTTCTTGAGTTATTGTGAAGAGATTCCTTGCTGCGTATTTTGCTCCAGATGCAACCAGTTTTGAGCTCAAGATGCTTCCTTGTTTTCTTTAAAAAACGGCTGATTACAAAACTACATATTCACGACGAAAAAAACTCGACAAAACAATGAAACTTTGCGCATGAAGTGCGAGTGTTTCTTACGTTGTGTCAGATGCGGTGCATCCCGTTCCTTGGCACTGGCTCTGGTATTTTACCCTCCAGAAAGTTCACTTCAACTTTTAGACGAAAACACTACCCACAACACTTCAACATACCCACAATGCTTGATTAGTACACACCGCTCATAAGTTGCAACTCACATGGCATGTCTACTGTGGCCGTTTACAAACCCCAGCTCTCTAGCGTCGGACGCGGCGCGCCGGCATCGATCTCTGTTTCTGCAGACATCAGTGCGGACCACTGTAGATCAGCGTTGAAGGCGAACCGGGCGGCACTCCAGCCGGCTATATTTGGCCCGCTCATTGACCATCACTGGGTCCGGGTGTCTACTGTCTAGTCTGGTGATGATTTTCGGTCACTGCGCTGAATTAAACCTCTGCTTACTGACCGCTGCAGTCGTGCCATCGGTAACGTTGATTGGACAATGGACATGTTTGGAACAGTTCTTCAAAGCTTTTAGGCGATGAAAATATAGGTGATGAGGTTAATATGTTCGAGTTGTGTCAAATTTATAAAATTGTTCTCTTTTTGACCCTCGCCCTGGCAGGGAATTTTTCATAACACGGCCTGGCAGGGGCGGGGGGGGGGGGGGGTCGATGCGACCCCCCTCGCAATTGGCTCCTATGGCACCTAGAAACACCGAAGTTGGTAGGTAGGTGGGCCCCCTTAAGTTCTCGCCCCTGTGCAAATTTGGTTGCTCTAGGTCAATATTTAGGGGGGGGGTGCTTGGGGGTATAAATGTAAAAATTTCGCTAAAAACAGGTCAAACGTTTTTCGTTTCTAACTTTTGATATAATTAAGCTAGAGCAAAAAGAAAAGCACCAGTGAACTCAGCACGTCAAGGCGCGTTGCATGACATACTTTTTTGCTTGCTTAAGTGTACTTAAAGTTTTTCTTAATTATTAAGTAAACTTTAATTAATTTATTAAGTTCAAGTTGACCAAATTGCATCATATTGCATATCGTTCGATTCGGCTGATCACCAGGAACACAATGACACCATTTTTTAAGCTCTAGCGTCATTATGTGCCAAGTTATTGTCAAAAACATCATTTGACCTCAGTTGACCTCATTTGACCTGACCCATGGATAAGTACACCAAACAAAGAAGCACCAAGTGACCTGTTGTTAAGGACTGTGGTTTCGAAGCACAAAAGTGATAGAACGAAGCGTATATCTAGTATTTTCCGAATTTAGTATTTTCCCATAGGCTTAACATTACGACGTAATGACCTCTAGGCTCTAACTGACCTCAGGTCAGTGACATAAAAAAAACGAACTACATGTTATAAAACTCAGTGAACTTAGCATATCCTGAAAGTTTGAAGGAAATCAGTCCAAAACTGTGAGTTGGACAGGTGCAAAAAGAAAATTGAAATTTGACCATGACCTTGTACCGGTTTTTCTGACCTGGTGACGTGACCCAAGGTCACCCGGACCTGAAATTTTCAGGTCACATGTAAAAAGGTTGCCCAATAGACTGTGCCAAATTTGGCGGCGCTGCGCGCCGCCGTTTTTTACGCTATCTTCGAAAAACCTTAGGGGGGTCGCATCGACCCCCCCCCTCCCTGCCAGGGCGAGGGTTAATTCTTATTTTTACACATCCGTCTTCCTTTTCTTTTCAACCTAGCCTGATGGTATTTTTGTTCTTTCTTTCATTCTTTTTCTGTTATCCTTCCGCTGTTCTCTCTCCCTGTCCTTCCCTCGCTCGCCGTCTCTTCCTCTTCCTCCGGCCGACCGATCGACCTCTGCCTGTTGGCCGGCCGTGGCAGTGCAGTGCAGCGGGGCAGCCATCAGCCACCTCTGTTTACCGCCCCCACCAGCCGCATTTGCCGCCCGCTCTGTGCCGCTGGCCGCCTTCTGCCTGCGTCCCCACTACACCCAGCAACGCATCGCTGTGTGCCGGAGACGGCAACAGCCATCGCTGTGTCCCGGTTTGCTCTCTGCCGCCTCGCTGTGCCGCCGGCTGCTCTCTGCCGACGGCACCAGCCATCGCGGCTGGGAGCCCAACGTATGCATCCGTTCACATGTGTTTCGTCTGGTCTGGATTCCTGCATATGCGTATCGCAGGTTATTCCAATTTATGTTGCGAACGTTGCTACCAACCTTCCGAAATGCTGCAACTGGTACTGCCAATGAAATAGACCACCGGCTTTTGGCATTTTGCTGTCAAGTGCTGCTATGCCCTGCCCTGTTACGCTCTTGTCTTCTCTTTTCTGCTCTCTTCTTTATTTCTCCATCTCTTTCTCTTTTATATCTCCCGACCTCTCATGGCAACAGAAGACGTGATCTCTCCCCTCCGGCGGACCCCAGGGCCCCTCCTCGTGAAGCAATGGCCAAATGACAGTCCCCGGTGATATGATATGCTCCTCTAGCTCCGTGACCCTGCGCCTGGCTATATTGACGCCCGCCCTGAAAGGAGGCCGCCATTACCGGTCACCTCACGTTCCAATATGGCGCCGATATCGCCGCACCCGGTCGCCGCCGGACGGCTCATTGAAGGTGCGCTGTTTGGGGTCTTGCATTAATTAAACCGAAATGAAATGAAGATGGTGTTATTTTGGGACAGCATAGGCTCCTATGACTGCAGAATAGATGATTTCCGGGTCAGAAATGTTTCTCATTCTGAGAAGATGAATATGCTAAATGTACGGGGTGGTAAATGTCGGATAACATTGGTCTTATCAAAAGCATCAGTTTCACTTCCAGTTGATTTGATCATTGTTAAGCCTCTTCGTTCAGTTGATTAGATAATTATCTGTCGAGACAGATTCTGGCCATATAATGCTTTATTTAAAGACGGATTATATCTTTCAATTTTACCGCCGTTCTCATTTTGCAGAGAGTGGGGTGACCACTAGTCAGCGGCCAGCCTTCCGATTATTGGGTTTGGTCTGTGGTGTGCACGTGCGGACGACGGAGAGCGTCCACCGTCTGTTCTGGGCTTAGATCAGCTGTTTTACCGACCGTCCGTCTGTTTTCTGCTTGATCTCCCCTCTCGGCCGTCCGTTCAGTGAAGATTCTCTGCTGCTCCGCTAATGATGGTCTATTGTATTTCAATCTTTAGTCCAGAAATTCGGTTATTTGCCTCGCTATCCATGCTTGTTTGGGGTTCGTGTTAGAATTAGACAGACACTAGCTGGTACTGGTCGCGCTCCCATGTAATTATCCTATATAGTTCGGAAATCGAGCCGGCTACGTCGACCAATGACCGCGGCACATTTTATTCCAGCTGTTTATCTCCAATTTTCTGACTGCTAACGGTGAACAATTTCCTCAGTTCGGACGCAGACCCGTTACAATTATCTCCGAAATCCCCAGCGGTGTCCCAGCAGCATGCCTCCAGCTCGTCCGTTGAGTTTGGAGTTTGTACCGAGTTGGACGGCGGCAGCGGCGGCCGGCGCTCGCGGGCCGCTCCCAACTTGTTACACCGGGCCCGGTGCAGCTGCGACCGGCACCTATCGAACGGAGACTCGGGCTGACGCCGCGCGGTGACCCTCGTTACGCGCCGGAAGTCGGTCGGTTCCGGTGCGCCCGGCGCGTGGGAGGATCTCGGGGGTCGGCGGAGAGCTGGACGGAGATTAGATCGGTGGGGTGTTCGTATCAGCTTCAAAAGGAATTTATTGATGAATGTATTCTGTAAAGGTAGGAGACTGTACGTGTGGTGGCCTGGAATAGAGCTCGTCGAATCACAGATGCTGCTCGTTTACCATGCAAATACCTGCTGTCATCAATCTATTGAAATTGGTTCGCCTCGTCTTATATTTAGTGGGTAATTTACGCTAATTAAACCGTTCCTGTAAGCAGAATACACGAATGAAAGGGCCTCTGCGTGTTTAAGGAGGAAGCCTTTGTTTTTGCTTAATTGAGCAGAAGCAACGTATGTGCGTTCGCTTTTACGTTACATCGCTATCTGAATAAAACTCTTTGGTTTGCGTTCTTATAAAAAGAGAAGATCAACATGCTTAATGCAATATTTAATTTCTTTCATTTAGCGACACATAATTTTGCAAGGAAGTTTATTGCCACAATGCCATTGAAGTGCTTGCTCACCTACACTGCATGCCAAGCAGCACCGGCGACATTCTGCAATGGCCAATTTCGTGGTAAGGTCATGGCGGAGCGGAGAGACAAGCCGACTTTTGTCCCTGAGGGCGCGGGGTGAACGATGGCCCCGCACCACGGACTACGTTGAGCAGGTCTGGCGGTTCCAGGGGAGTCGGGCACATCCTACTCAGCATGGCGCGTGTCTCGGACAGTCGGCCAGCCGGCTCGGAGACCGCCTCTCGGTTAGATTAGCCGGACTCCGATCGATGTCTTCAGGGAGAGCGACGTCGGGAGGCGGCGCGCTGCGCCAAATAATGCATGGAGTTATGGAGGCGCTGCCTGCGACCGGGCAGTGCGCCAAAGGTCAGCGAAACTCTGCTGACGACCCGACTGGCGACCCCGTAGCGACACGCCGGCGGTCGGCTCGCTAGAGGTGCCTATAGCTGGCAGACGAGTGCTGGAAATAGAAACGGTCTTAGTGTTATGCATCCCGGAGATGCATACCAACATGCAAGCCTGGTTTTAAGTGCGTTTATTGGTTGCCTTTGTGAGATTGGCGTGCACGTGTGGCACAAATACGGCATGGCAGCCAGTTGATCTGGCGGGCGTTCTACCCATCCGTCCGGGAGTGGTCGGATCAGCGTCAGTTGCTGAGGCGGCGGCTCCAGGACCTCACCTCACACCACCCCTACAACGCTGGACCACCATGCTATCACCGGCATGGCACTCCGCTGGGACCCATCTGCTGTGTGCTATTTTCAGGCCACGAACGGCCACAGAACATCGTGAACCATATTGTCCGGTGGCGTCTTAGATCCGCCGACATCCGCGGTGGTTGAAAATCTGTCACCGTTCCGCGGCCTGTCTCCGCCTCAGAGAGTAATGGCGTGGCTGATGACAGTACGGTCGTGGATCCATTTCGGTCTGCTGAAATATCGCCCCTATTGCGGCGGCGGCCCGTGTCCGGTTCTAAGAACTGTGTGACGTCACGACAATGACCCTGTGTCGTCGTCTCGGCTGGCCACGGCTGTCGTGTCTGCATTGCGCATCCGCCGCCGGACCGGTTTGGGGTGACTCAGAAATCTGACGGACCTCCGGCCTTCCGACCGCTGAGCTCGAATGTCGTAATATGGAAATATCTGGGAATCGCCAAAGTCCTACCCATCCGATTTAACAGCGAGTCTTGGTCGGCAATACCTTGGCATTGCCCGCCTGTCACTCGTGTGCCTGCCTGCTTGTCTGCTTCGCTGCAGTACGGGCAGTGGACCGTGAAGTAGAGCCAGTTCAGACTGGTGAAGTCCAGCCGGTAAGCCTATGATGAGCTTACCTTACCATTCGGCAACCTAAGTATTAGTTACGCTGAATTCCGGGATTGCATAATGCAAAGGACGAAAAATCCTCGACCCTTCACTTGGTTATTGAAATGCTCTCGACTTCGCGTCCGGATTCGGGAACGAGGGATGGGGACGGAGACCGACATCAGGGGTATCTGACACTTGGGTGACATCCCGACTGGAATACATACTCAAAACGGACTGATTAGGCAGACTGATAGACGACGAGTCATTTGACATGTTGTATGCGAGGATGGTGGTAAGTTGGCTTCAATTCTCGCAGAAATGTAGAAACGTGATGTTGAGGTCGAAGTAAAGAGTTAGAGATCATTTGATAACGTTTGATATTTGATTTAGATGATTTGATAACCTCTGACCTTTGAGGTGCTGGACGTTTGATGTTAACTTGCATGACATGAAATCCCGTTATGTTTATGGATGATGTGATCAGTCCTGGTATTTCCTTAGCTTCATGATCCTTCATGATTCCTTCGCCGCTCATGCCAATGTGATTTTTAGATCAGTCGTGAATGAACTCATTTTCAACGTAATCGTAACAGTGTCATTTGTGGGAATTCATTGATTCCACAAATAGATCTTTAGCAAACTTATGCATGCAAGCCTCGCCGCCTTTTTCTGGACTGGTTTTTAGATTCTCCGCAGAGCTGTTCATCAAATAATTCATGCACCGATGCTCTTTGGGTGTGTGAAATATCCATGGCTCGCGATGGACGACTGTTATCTCTCCTATAGTCTCCCTCCACGTCCATGTAAGTGGTGGCTACGTTGAACGTTCCTTGAGTACGCTGAAGAGTGATTCGATGCCGATTATAAAACCAAGGACGTGCTCTTACTGCTGATGTGGCATTGTTTCCGTTAAATTGCCCTCATTTGTTTAGCTACCACGTCTCTGTTCTTCCCGGCATAATAAGCACCTCTATAGCTCGTCGCATTGTGAGCACATAATCATGGTTCGAGACAACGGCACCTTGTGTCGCAACAGCTCCGTGTCGTGTCACAGATCGATCACGCTCTCCGCGGGGGATATTAACAGATACATGGGAAGTTTGGCGGCCTGTGAGAATCACCGACGCGTCAGAAGCTTATACGAGTACACACGCACCCGCAGGTAAACACGAGCACACGTACCGCGGGCATGCCAAACTCCAGAAGTGACAAACCCTAGACAAACTTTTGTCCGGGACGTGATTAGGTCTCATATCCATTATCCAAGGATGTTGTGCCTAAAAGCAAAGCAATGTTCTGCGATGTTTTATCAATGTTTGTGCTCACTGTGCAACTTTGCGCAGATTGCACAACCTTTAAAGCTACGACATTGACTTCAACCGTACCGGGCAGCCCACGTATGTGACTGGTCCTCGGCTACAATTCCTCAGCTCTCCCAGCCGCACCCAGCTGGCACGCCTATATCCTACTGCAGAGGTCCCGTCCTTGTCTGCTCTGACCTTCCCGTCCTTCCCCCTCCCCCGCACGGGCCCGTGAGTCGGCTGATTACCTCAGGCTTGGTTCGGTGACTGAGTTACCTCTCCGTGAATCACCCGATAAACGTTCAGCTGCGGGCGGGTTGTGAGCGTCATCACACGACCGTCTTCACGGCAGTGATCAGCTCAGCAGGCATGTCACCGTTGATTGATATACCAGATGTTTAACCCGCGCACCGACGGGGGGGGCGGATATCCGCCCTCCCTGAGGTTTTTCGCGAATAGCGGAAAAACCGCGGCGCGTAGCGCCGCGAAATTTGGTATGACTATAACCTCATCAATTTTACACATGGTGTGCAAGTTTGAACCTCCTATCTTTTAAGGTCAGGTCACCAGGTCACTTTGAATGACCCAACCTCAAGTCACTTTTTTGCAACTTTGTCACCGTGCCAGAGCTACAGTAGATGTCGGAGGCCTTTGAAAGTCGCAGGATATTATTAGGTCATTAGTAGCTACAATTTGTATATCTCGGAATTTTGATATCGGTGACCTAAGGTCAGGTCAATTTCGCGACCTCCCCATTATAAGTCAATGGGGGAAAAATCAACTCCCTGTTTTTACCACTAAAACGGGTCGGAATGGCCCCATATACCATACATGACTTCATATACGATCAACCTTCACTACCTTGAGGTCTGTTTTGCTGTTGGGCAGCTGTGAGGTCATGTGACGTCATCAAAGGTCACCAAAGGTTTTTGGCCAATAACTCCGTACAGGAACAAGATACAGACGCGTGGATGGTCTCATTGTGTTCAGCTTGTCAAGACGCATCGAATGATATACATGATGACCTCGAGGTCACGTGACCTGAGGTCAACCTTTGACCTTGACCTTTCGAGGTCAACATATATATCATTCGATGCGGATTGACGAGAGGATCATGATGATGCCCTTAGTTTGTTCCTATCTTGACTAATTCGAAAGTTATTCGAGAAAAACTCTCTCCATATCTAGCGCCGCCATTTTGACTTTTTCGACCCCTGTGACGTCATCTTTGACCTGACCTGAAAATGACCTTTGTAAAAATTGTAGATCTTGGCCGTGCGTATCCGATGCCGTTTACCGCTTGTCGCTATCTTGCTTCGTTCTCGAGATCTCAGGGGGGGGGGGCGGTCATCCGCCCCCCCCCCCCCGTCGGTGCGAAGTTGGCGCAGACCCCCGTCGGTGCGCGGGTTAAGAGATGGCTCAGCATATCCTACATTCTATATGGACAGATGCTATTGCCGATACATGTTCCTCGAGCCGAATTTCCGCATGGGTGTTTTCCTTCATTTTACGAAACGGTGTTTGCAAATGGCGCACAGCACAAACGAAACGTTTTCGGTTGTTTTGTGCTGAAAGAAACATTGCCATTAGTTACCACAACTTTATTGATCAGTATAAAATTAAAAGTAGCAGTAAATTTTGCTGCATTTCCATTATTGCAAAGTAACTTGTCTCGTAATGAGCACTGCTGACTTTCATACCAGGCTGAATTCTCACGGATTCACAGATTCTTACAAAATCGCGCCACGTCACACTCTGCACACCGTAGTGGTGAAATATGACCGGTGGGACTATGTGTTGCAGGGACAGGGACCACCGATATGTGATGAGATAATCTATCAGACGGCGTGACCCACGCTCCATGCTTCTAGATTTGACCTTGTCAGGTCTATGTTAATTACGACGGTCACAGCAGGTCGCCTTGTGTCGTAAATACTTGACCCAGACTCGACTCCAGGTAGTGTATAGTGAAACTGGCTCACAGCTGTGCAGCGCAAATGGCCCTCCTCTCCCGTAGCACGGCGCTGCCACTGTGCGTGTCACCGCCCCTCTCCCCGGGGTGAAGCAGTGTCACGCAGTCACTGTGACCCTCGCGTCACGCGCCTGTCGCGTGCTGTGTCACGGTGCAGGTTGTCGCCATGCATTGGTCACATCACCCCCACTGCGCCTGCTACCGTTACCTGCTACACACCGGCCAACAGCCCGCGTACCACGGCCGCTCCAGCACGTTCCCTTTCATCCAGCAGTGCGCGGCGCGGGCCAGTCCACGGTGACGTCACGCGAAAGGTCACGGCGCGGGGCTGGCGGCCGGCGGTTCCGCGCGCCACTCCGTGTCCCGTCCTCCGCGCGGCCGCCGCGCCGCTCGAGCACCCGATTAGATTGCGCTAATCGTCGCACTGGGAGGTTTTGTCTTGGGTTATCTGCGGGTCGTAAACAGGACGGCCCGGCGGCGGCTCAGGTGGACACAGACGGTGAGCGCCGCAGGATGAAACGGTCGCCGGCTGACAGCCAGCCGGGTGGTGATTTGTGGCCACAGAGAGCGTTCGTGGTGTGTTGTGACGTATTTGTGCCGGAACTTGTCGATAGTGAAACAGCGAGTGCAGCGGCCTAACGTGAGCTGGTTTGGTTTGTGCATAAGAAGTTTTATGAGTGGTCGGTGCGATATTTCGCAATGGCCAGCTGATAAACAGTGAAAGAACATCGGTGCTTTCCAATGAGGTCTTCACTGTGAGAAATGTGGTAGTGAACTCGTCTCCCTGAGGCTAAAACTGTGTGTTTGTGCTGGACGTTCATCATCATCAACAAGATGGCGCCAGTCTTTACGCTGGCTCTGCGGAGTATGGACTTTGGGGACGGGCCGATAGAGATCGTCGACATCCAAGGACTGGAGGCGCAGCTGGAGCGCAAGGAAGCTGTCAAGGGTGAGGACGGCAAGACCACGCTCGTGCATCAGCACACGTTCACCGTTCACTCCTTGCGAAACGCGTTCGTCGTACCAGTCAAAGACAAGTCGTTCTTCGAGATCACGCTCAGCTTCAAGTCTGGCAGCAAACTGCACACACTTGTAGCTGCCACCACTCTATTGCAGAAGTGCGAGGATACTAAACAAAACCATGCGCAGGTGATGCTCAAGCTCAAGCCCTCCGGCAAGCTGAACATACGTGTAAAAGTAACAGATGACGGTGAAGGCGACGACACACCCGAGGGCACGGAGATCGAAACTCAGACAGCCGCTCCCGCCAGGCGCGGGGCGGTCAAACACCTCAAGGTTTACGAGGTGCGCGGCCACAAGTTCGTCGCGAAGTTCTTCCGCCAGTTCACCTTCTGTGCCTTCTGCCACAAGTTCATGTGGGGTTTCAAGAAGCAGGGCTACCAGTGCCAGCAGTGTCAGTGCTCAGTTCATCGCGACTGCCACGGCAAAATCCTGTCACGTTGTCCGGGCTCTGCTGCCGAGAGTGAGCAGAGCGTCATCCTGCGAGAACGCTTCAACATCAACATCCCGCACCGTATGAAGGTGCACAGCTACCGCACGCCGACGTTCTGCGATCAGTGTGGCACGCTACTCTACGGACTGTTTCGGCAGGGCGTGCAGTGCGAGTCGTGTGGTATCAACTGCCACAAGAAGTGCCAGAGCTTGTTGCCGAACCTGTGTGGGGTCGATCAAAAGCAACTGCAGGAAATGCTTAAACAAGTCCAAGACTCGAAGCGACCAAAGAAAGTCCCGGGCGAGCTCTCCCTGCAGCCGATCACAGAGGGTGAAGGAACGGGTGCCAGCGATGCACCCTCTTCACTGCAACACGATGACACCTACTATGCCACGTCCACCGAATCTGAGGCCAACGAGCAGGGCTACAGTGTCGATGACTTCAAAATGCTGAAGGTACTCGGCAAGGGAAGCTTCGGAAAGGTCATGCTGGCAGAAATGAAGAATGTGCCGAACCGATCATTTGCCATAAAATGTCTCAAGAAAGACGTTGTCCTCGACGACGATGATGTTGACTGCACGCTGATCGAGCGTAACGTGATGGCGATGGGCACTCGTCATCCGTTCATTTGCCACCTCTTCTGCACTTTCCAGTCGCCGTCCCATCTCTTCTTCGTCATGGAGTTCCTCAATGGTGGAGACCTCATGTTCCACATCCAGCAGGCGGGACGCTTCGAGCAGGACCGTGCTCGCTTCTATGCCGCTGAAATTCTCTGTGGTCTTCAGTTTCTCCATTCGCACAACATCGTCTACCGTGACATCAAGCTGGACAATATCGTGCTGGACTCGGATGGTCACGCACGCATCGTGGACATGGGTCTGTGTCGAATGAACGTGTCTGACCAGAACCGCTGCGCCACGTTCTGTGGCACACCCGACTACCTGGCGCCCGAGATCGTGAAGGGCAAGCGCTACGACCAGGCCGTCGACTGGTGGTCGTTCGGAATCCTCCTTTACGAGATGCTGATCGGGCGGTCGCCGTTCTCGGGAACGGACGAGGACGAGCTGTTCTGGTCCATCTGCAACGAGGACGTCTACTATCCGCGCTACCTCACAGTTCAGGCGAAGGAGCTGCTGGGATTGCTGCTACTCCGAGACCCGGAGAAGCGACTGGGTATGCCCGGATGTCCGGCAGGCAGAATCCGCGATCAGGTCTTCTTCAAGTCGATCAACTGGGAGAAACTGGAAAAGAAGAAGCTGCCACCGCCGGTGAAACCGAGATTGAAGAACTCGCGCGACTGGTCATGCTTTGACAAGACGTTCCTGCGAGAGACGCCAGCGCTCACTGTGATGGACAAGGAAATCATGAAGACCATCGACCACAACATCTTCCGTGACTTCGCTTACGTAAACGAGGTCATGTTCCAAGATGTAAAGATGGATGGTAGGAAGATGTCGAAGGGTGATCCACCGAGCCGTAAGACATCAAAACAGGCGGATAGCGAGAAAGAGCACATGTTGAAGCTTCTCAATGACAAGCGCAACCTAACGGGAGGCAAGGCCCCTCACCGAAAGATGTCTGCGCCTACACCCCATGGTCTTTTCCCTCCACCAGGTAGCAAGTCTTCCAGCTGCCCCGGTCGAAAGATATCTGTCCCGACAGACATATCTGCGCAATATATCGACTCTGAAGCTACAGCGACCCAGGCAAGAAACAGGAAGATCTCAGCTCCTGTTAGTGGTGTGATGCGCAAGATCTCCAACGTCCTCGGCCGAGGAACCGACTCTACAGATGGCTCTGGTGGAAGAGCCAAGAGCCCGTCACCGCCAAGTCGTAGCTCGAGCCCTGCTCGCTCGCCGAGTCCCCGTGCACGAAACGGATCTCGCAGTCCCACGCCGACGGACGCCCACGCAGACAGCGTGCGGTCCCACGAGAGCCGCTCTCGCTCTGGGAGTCCATTGATGCGTGGAGCAGACTCCGGATACCGCTCCGATCTTAGTGCCAGCTCGCCGCGCCGCCGCTCCCCCTCGCCGAATTCCAAGGCGAAGGACCCCTCGACCACCAGAGGTCGGTCGAAGAGTCCGTCTCCGACGCCGGCTGACCTTCGTTCCCCCAACACACTGGCCGTGAACGGACACGACGCCAGCAAGGGCTGGACGCCTGGTCGCCGCAGCCCGGAGGGGCGACAAAGGTCTCCGGCGCAGCAGGAGCCCTCCCTACGGCCACCTTCGCGGTGATAAAATACATTGTTGTGGCATGCTAGACCTGGTCACTGACAGTTAAGTGCTGCCGAGAAAGGCAGCACCCGAGATGATGCTGATGATGCCGGGTTTGTTATATCTTGCTCTCTGGCTCAACCTCGATGTGACTGACGCGATGTGACGATGTGAAACGATGGAGGGTGATACGGCAGGGATCAAGCTCACTATGGCTCCGCCCTGGTTGGTGGAATGGCTGGTCCATTTTGTGTTTACTCTCCGTTGTCTAGTTATCATGGGCAGTGAAATGTCCGATGTGAATCAACGTATGTTGCAATGCCAATGCGGCAAACTCAGGTGTGAGCTGGTAGGGTTCCTTGCGTATGATACCTACCGCGCTGCGAATGCAGAGACGGCGAGCGAACATCGTCACAGATTTAAATGAATCGTTCACCATGGGGAACTTCATTATGTGCTGTATGCCACTTGTGCAACGGACAAGATGTACTTATAACATATCATTGATTGCCGAATCATGTTTTACTTTTGATATTATTTTGATGAGTGCCTGTTTGATTCGTGTTAGTAAATGTCCGCAGCAGATTAAGAATGGTAACAGTTCTTGCATGGTGTTCCTACCTTGCGAGTGTGTTTTCGAAAATACATGACTTGCACAAAGCTTTGTTTTCGTCTCATGCGGCTGTATCTCACCGTGACTTCACGCTTCCCCGCCGTGAGGGTCGCGGATTACTTCTGTTGCTGTCAACCTTCGTTTACTCTGTTTTCTCTCCGCATCGCACGCCACATTCTCGAAATATAGTGGCAAGGTGCCACGATACAATCGTATTCATTGTCCGTTGCTCACGTCTTTACATTTGACATTTTACGAACAATTTTTGAGTTGCTGCACCATAACCATACCATAACTATTTGCGCGTTGTCTGATAGCCCATCAGTCCCCTTTTGTTTCAACAACTTTGCGTAAATGTTATCATAATTATGCTTGAATGCCTAAGCTATAAGTATTAAGTAGTGACTAGTGGTTCGGCTTTTTCCATCTGTGTAGTGTTGGTAAAGACAGTAAGCGGTCGCTGCCCCTCCCCCCTCTCCTCCGTGAATCAGCCCAGCCGTGTGTGACGTCACTGCCACGATAGGCGGAGTATGACGTCATTAGTGCGGAATGTCGGCAGTGACGCCGGGAGCGGGGTGGCTGGCGGACTTTCCCAGCGTCGCCAGGTGCTGTGTCTGTGCTGATGACACTGTCCTCTCCGCGCTGGAAACTGCACGGCCGTGCCTGGTGCAAAGGGTTGATCGGAATTCGGACTGACATGTACCTAAAAAGTTGGAATGTTTCGATCAACTAACGCGATTAATAGCGTTTGGTCGGTGCAAAGACTGCAAAGCATCAAGCGTGATTCATAGCTTATCGAAAAACTGACGCTAGCTAACTTTTATTTATGATCAGGAAGGAGCTGTGTCTCATTTATGTGTCCATTTATTAGTCTCGGGCTCTCGGCAAAGTCTGGCATCTCTTCAATATAGCTGCAACGTGTACGGTGTAAAGGTTGACGGTCACGTTCCATTGCAGTGTTGACTATGCAACAGGCAGCGACGGCGCTCTAGGCGGCAGCTGTCGCACGTCAGCTGCTCTTTTAGTGGACGGTGGATGTGAAATGGACCAACACGTGCTATGAAGTGCAGGCTTGTTTTAGATAATGGTCTGGGTCAAGGAAAGCTCTGGCCAACGGGCTGCCTGTTGCAAGTCTGTCGTTCATTCTGCCTTGGCCGAAGGATTTAAAGCTCGGAACCTTTTGTCGCGGAGAATAGTAAAACGATCGGAATTCGAGGAATATCAGACACGTCATCAATACTCCTGACAATCAGCATGCATCAGCAATTATTCAGTTAGTTCAAGGAGCGGAAACATGCCGGAATTAAAAAGGGATTATAAGTGTCATTTATTTCGACAGTTATGAAGCGACACGCTGCCTCAAAAACAGAGTTGTTCTTTGAAGTGCACTCTTTGGAAAGAAAAGTACAATTTAAGGCAACTCAGACAGCA
The DNA here is from genome assembly GCF_019059575.1 of Amphibalanus amphitrite. Classification (NCBI taxonomy): domain Eukaryota; kingdom Metazoa; phylum Arthropoda; class Thecostraca; order Balanomorpha; family Balanidae; genus Amphibalanus; species Amphibalanus amphitrite. The sequence goes on from NW_024881676.1 coordinate 447,156, forward strand.
AAACATGAATTGAATCAATTGTGTACCTATTTTGTAGCACGTAACTAGTCAAGTTTACACATGCATACATACAGTGATGCACATGCATGCATACAGTGATCAATCCTACGCCACCGGGCTACGGCTATGGTGTCAAGCTGAATTCTACGTTCGTTGCATTGCAATTAACTCCGAAACTATTCGTGCACATTGCATATTTTGAACCTTTTGCATCACAAACAGTATGTTCATCAGTTCAGTATGTTCATTACGTTGCTGTCAGTGAACTAGCACACAAAGTTCCTGCATTTTAAGGAGCTGGTATCAACCCTTTGAGGACTTCAGTCCACTCACAGTTAGAACTCGCAAGCCTCGGCCCAGACGTGTGCTGTTAGTACTTTCTGGTTCGTCATTAGCGTAATACATTTGTCTAGCAAATGGCAAACAGCTTATAACACGTTCGCCCTACGCGACAGACGTATCACCAAAGTCTCCTGTTCGCAGTTATGTGTCATATCGCATCACCTTGACGGCGGTCGAAGTCTGTTGGAGCTCTGTCGGCCCGGTTTTCCTTGGCCTGCATCATGTCCGTTCACTCCCAGAGTGTTGGCTGACTTGGTGTGACGCAGTCGCGAGCTCCCACCAGACGCTGCCTTCCTCCCCGGCGCCGGACTCGGCGAACGAGCGCCGGACGCGCGCGGAGACGGACTCTTGGAGCGGCCTCTCCGCGCGGAGGCGTCCTTCGTTCGGGGGTTAGGCGACGGTGAGCGGCCCCGTGCTGAGGCTGCCTTTCTGACGTCGGGACTGCGCGAGCGGGGCCGTGGTGAACGCGCGCTGCGGTCCGAGCGGTATCCTGAGTCGGCCCCGCGCGGCGCCGGACTTCTGGAGCGAGATCGGCCATCGCCGGGTCGTAGACTACGCGAGTGTCCATCAGCTGGCCTGGGACTGCGTGACCTGTCACGCGGCTTTGGGCTCGGCGAGTTGTCATGCTTGGGTCGTGGACTGGGAGGACACTCGTCCCGGGATTTTCCGTATTTGCCCTGCGGACTGCTGGCGGCGCCGTCTGTCGAGTCGGAACCCCGGCCGAGTGCCTTGGAAATCTTGCGCACCATGCCGCCGACTGGAGCAGAGATTTTCCTATTTCTGGCCTGGAGGGGAGAGTCGTTTTGAACACCGGCTGGCGCGGAGACCGGCGTTGGGACAGATATTTTGCGGTTGGGCGAGCCGGTCGGTGTCTTGCCTGGCGGTGGCAGAAGCCCTGTTGGGGTTGGCGCAGAGATCTTACGGTGAGAGGCCTTGTTGCCCGTTAGACTGCGGTTGTCGTTGAGAAGCTTTAGCATGAGTGCCTTCTCACCTTCTTGCTGCTTTGAGATTTTTCGGTTTGGCGCCTCGGCCTTCGACATCTTCCTTGCATCTGTCGTGACGTCCTGGAACATGGCTTCGTTGACGTAGGCGAAGTCGCTGAATATGTCGTGGTCGATAGTTTTCATGATTTCCTTGTCCATCACAGTAAGCGCCGGTGTCTCTCGCAGGAACGTCTTGTCAAAGCACGACCAGTCACGCGAGTTCTTCACCCTTGGTTTCACCGGTGGCTGCACCCTCTTCTTTTCCAGTTTCTCCCAGTTGATCGACTTGAAGAAGACCTGATCGCGGATGCTGCCTGCCGGACATCCGGGCATGCCCAGTCGTTTCTCTGGTTCTCGGACAAGGAGCAGCCCTAGAACCTCCTTCGCCTGAACTGAGAGGTAGCGTGGATAGTAGACGTCCTCGTTGCAGATGGACCAGAACAGCTCGTCCTCGTCCGTTCCCGAGAACGGCGACCGTCCGATCAGCATCTCGTAAAGGAGGATTCCGAACGACCACCAGTCGACGGCCTGGTCGTAGCGCTTGCCCTTCACGATCTCTGGCGCCAGGTAGTCGGGTGTGCCACAGAACGTGGCGCAGCGGTTCTGGTCAGACACGTTCATTCGACACAGACCCATGTCCACGATGCGCGCGTGACCATCCGAGTCCAGCACGATATTGTCCAGCTTGATGTCACGGTAGACAATATTGTGCGAATGGAGAAACTGAAGACCACAGAGAATTTCAGCGGCATAGAAGCGAGCGCGGTCCTGCTCGAAGCGTCCCGCTTGCTGGATGTGGAACATGAGGTCTCCACCATTGAGGAACTCCATGACGAAGAAGAGATGAGACGGCGACTGGAACGTACAGAAGAGACTGCAAAGGAATGGGTGCTGCGTGCCCATCGCCAGCACATTTCGCTCGATCAGCGTGCAGTCAACATCATCGTCGTCGAGGACCACATCTTTCTTGAGACACTTGATGGCGAATGATCGGTTGGGCACAATTTTCATCTCTGCGAGCATCACCTTCCCGAAGCTGCCCTTGCCGAGAACCTTCAGCATGTTGAAGTCGTTGACGTTGAAGCTGGGTACGCTCGGCTCTGGCGGCGGCTCGATGAGCGCCAGGGAGTCCTTTCTGTCGGGTTTCTCTTCACGCGGAGGCAGTTGTACTGCCTCGTCACTAATCTGTACCGGACCGTCAGTTTCCTTGATCGGTTCCAGCCGGTTCTCTGTGCTTCCCTTCTTCGGTCGCGTTGACTCTTCGCGTACTATTTTGAGCATGTCTTGCAACTTCTCCTGATTGATGCCGCAGAGGTTTGGCAGCATGGCTTCGCATTTCTTGTGGCAATTGAGTTCGCACACCTCGCACTGTAGACCCTGTCGGATCAGGCCGTACAGCAGAGTACCGCAGTGATCGCAGAACGTCGGCGTGCGGTAGCTGTGCACCTTCATACGGTGCGGGATGTTGATGTTGAAGCGTTCTCGCAGGATGACGCTCTGCTCACTCTCGGCGGCAGAGCCCGGACAACGTGACAGGATTTTGCCGTGGCAGTCGCGATGAACTGAGCACTGACACTGCTGGCACTGGTAGCCTTGCTTCTTGAAGCCCCACATGAACTTGTGGCAAAAGGCACAGAAGGTGAACTGGCGGAAGAATTTGGCGACGAATTTGTGGCCGCGCACCTCATAAACCTTGAGGTGTTTGACCGCCCCGCGCCTTGCGGGAGTGGCTGTCTGAGTTTCAATCTCCATGCCTTCGGGCGTTTCGTCGCTCTCGCCATCATCAGCCAGCTTCACTCGGAGGTTCAGTTTACCGGAGGGCTTGAGCTTGAGCACCACCTGTGCGTGGTTCTGTTTGTTGTCCTCGCACTTTTGCAGCAAGGTGTTGGCAGCCACTAGCGTCTGCAGCTTGCTGCCAGACTTGAAACTGAGCGTGATCTCAAAGAATGACTTGTCCTTGACTGGAACGACGAACGCGTTTCGCAAGGAGTGAACGGTGAACGTGTGCTGATGCACGAGCGTGGTCTTGCCGTCCTCACCCTTGACAGCTTCCTTGCGCTCCAGCTGCGCCTCCAGTCCTTGGATGTCGACTATTTCCATCGGCCCGTCCCCAAAGTCTACACTCCGCAGAGCCAGCGTAAATACGGGCGCCATCTTGAAGTTAGCTGTCCTGTAGCACAGCTTCGATCAACCCCCGCAGTTTCGTGTCCCTTACACCGTTGCCACCTTTACGCACTCTACTAATCACGCCACTGTTGGTCGTTGTAATGCATGTTTGAATTCTCCTTTCGAACGCGTTTTTAACACAGCCACAGCTCTGTTCAGGATCACAGCACCGGGGTTAGTTGTCGCGCAGCGCGGAGACTAGCGGCGACCTGCGCAGTTCACCGCGATCTGATTGCCGGGGCCGGCAGAGCCCCTGCCAGCCATCGGCGTCCGCCGTGGTTTATGGCACGCTGATAATGTAAGACAGGTCTCAGTGGCGACAGCACTTCTTGATTGTCGGTAGGTCGAGAGGATCCGCAGATCGGCGCCGGCCGAGATCGGTGCTCTTGCACCTTCTCTGCGGGGGCTCAACAGTGCATTGGTCTCATCTGGCCCTCCCCATAATTTCCTCCAATATCACTGTGTCGGCAACGATGCCAGTGCCATCTTATTTATCATTCTTCTTGTCACTTAGTTGAAATTTTCATTAGCTTTTTCATTTACTCACCGCAAAGCATAAAAAACTGTTCTTCTGAAGGGTCTTCAGATGGCATGTAAGTGTCGCTATCAAAATGTTGGTAGCTCTTCAATAGTTTGTGGCAGATATTAAATGACAAAGAAAAGCACTGTCCTCCCCCATCACGCTGTATGTAGTTACGCCCCTGACAAGATCGCCCAACTTTTCGAAGTGTGACAGTCTTATCTCTCTAATCTGAATGCACGGAATGTCGTTCTGCTCCTTGATCTGATAGTGTCACAATAGAGTCGATGCTAAGAGTGCGTGAGGTTTATATGCTTGAGCTGAATGACGTTCAATCTCGATTCTTATGCACAAGTGCAACTAAACGTGCACCAACTGTTCCTGGGGAAACTTTTCGGGATTTATGTGTCCCTGAATAACTTCATTCTAGCCAACATGCGCATTCGTCAAATTTTCTTCAAATCCATATGATCCATTCATTTCCCAGCACATATGCTGGTCAGCATATCTTGACATAATGTGCGGTGTTATAGCTGGATCTCTTAATCTCAATATAATGGCATGGGCGACTCCGGCGACCGGATATTGAAATATTTGGACGGGAGGCCCCTACTAACTTTGAACTGCTTAGAAATTAAACGCCGTCACTGATCTGTGAGAAGTGTCAGGTCCACGCGGTTTATTAGAAACCCGGCAGTCGGTCTGAAAATTCTTTCACGCCGGATGCCCCTGCTCTCCCGAAAGTTCAAATTGCTTGAGTTTCGAACCATCCACATGCTGCATTGACTTTGGTTGCTCTTCCATTGCCTATCTGCATAGGTTAACTTTCCTCGCAAACCATTGTTACATGGATGATTGCATCCTTCTAAGTTGTATCTGACCTGAATTTCCGATCTCTTGCGCTGATCACTGATCAGTGTTCTCAGACACAACCTGCTTACTGAGATATTCCTTAAACCGGATACGTATTCTGACATACACGAGATCTTATGAAAACATGCCACCCCGGCCCCAGCACGCCGGGCGGTACGGGTCATTCAAACTCGTTATTCTCCCACGTTTTTCTTCCGTCCTTTCTTTCTGGCTAAACTCCGCTCAGCAGTAGCTGTTCCTGTCCTTGACATCTGACCGGTACGAATCCCGCTGGCGGCTCCTCACGCTCTCGGGGCGTGTGCGCGCCGATATGTTATCAGTCGCCCTCCGGCGGCTCCTGGGCGGCCGGACTCGCCGCGCTATCTGTGCTCGGCGCTGTTTGCACGCCCGGCCGGCCGCCGGCACCTCCTCCTCCTCCGGCGGCTATCGGACCGCCACCGCCCCCGCCTCCGCCTCCGCCTCCGCCTGGGCGGTGGGCGGTCGGTCGATAGCCGCCGGCTGTTAAACTGTCAGACGAGGTCGCACCGGTGGCCCGAGGCCGCTAATCTCGACCACACCGCAGCGCTCTCCTCTCAGTCGCGCTCTCTTCTTTCTTCTTTATGTCTTTCTTCTTTCAATCCCTCCTCTATCTTTATCTTTCTTCTTTCTATCTTCATTCTGTTTACATTCTGTCTTTATCTCCTCCGTCACTCTCATTCTCTCTCTCCCCCTCTCTCCTCTCTCTTCTCTATCTTGTTTGTTTTCCCACGTTTTTCTTCCGTCCTTCCTTTAAACTGTCATGCATTTTCTACTTTTTCGCGGGTGAAGGAAAAAAGAAAATAAATTAAGTAGCAGCTAAGTTGTTGTGCTAATCTGAATAAGTCGTTTTTTTCTTCGTTTTTGGCGCCCCTGGGACTTAATTAACACAATTTTGAACAATATTCTAGTTTGTGGTGCCTTTAACAAGAAAGTATTCACTCTTTACTGGGCACTGGGTGTCTGTCAAGTTCGCCACGCCTTTTTCCTCAATTGTCTCTTTTGCCCACTTTGTTTAAACCCATCCCATTTGGCACCTCTCCCCGACATATTGCCCCCTATTTCATCCCCGACCTTCTCAGAGGGCTTACTGGGAGATGGATGCGGCCGTGCCAATATTACATGTATGAGCCCAGTTTCAAACTCGTCAGTAAAGCTGGGCTATATTCCCGCGTGGGACGCTGGGGCTACTTTGATTAAACGCGTCACATACGTCTCCCAAGTTGTACTGGTGGTGGTGTCGAGCGAGCGGCCAGCGCGGCGGTGGCTGAGCGGGGATGGATTGAGAGCAGAGGGTGGGCGGATGGAGAGCAGAGTGGGGCGGAATGGAGAGCTAAGCGGAGGGTGGGTGGGTGGAGAGCAGAGGGTGGGCGCATGGAGAGCAGAGAGTAGGATGGGATGGAGAGCTGAGCGGGGGCGGATGGAGAGCGAGAGAGGTACCCAGCGAAGCGAGCAGTGGGTGAGCGGGAGAGCGGCTGGCGAGATTGGTGTGTTGCACGCCTTCGCAGAGCGACCGTCAGCTGAGAGTTCTCGCCGGCGTAGTATATCTCCGTTCAGTGCAAGATGAGTCGTGCTCCTCCAATCCCCTTACGGTAAGACGAGCAAAAATTATTTGATTGTAGCACAAATTTCGATACTCGGTATCCTTTTTCCTTTTCGACTGTTTTGGAATGTTGGGTCCTAGGTCTCTTGAGTTATGCGCAAAACACGAGCCATTTTTTTTGCACTACATATCCGTCTTCTTGGTCATTCTGTTCGGTCCCATGTGTGCATTCGACCTTGTTTGGGAGATAATGATGGGGCGCCGTTGACCTTGACCTTTGGCCGTCGCTGGCCGCCGTCCGGGTGCGTCCATTGTCTTTCCTGCGCGTCTGGCGAGGGCTCCTGGCCGTCACATAGGGCGCCGGTCGCACGGGCCGGCCGCCAGCCAGGGCCAATCTATCTAATGAGTCGTTTTTACCGTCCCATCGGCGCGCGGATTAGACGGCGCGGCTGACGGAGACGCCAGACGGGCGACACTGAGTCTGGGGTAGCGGCTGATTGCCGACTGTCTGCGCAGACAGGTGGACTGAGTTGGTGGAGAGGGGCCGGGGCGCCCCTCCCCGGCTGATTGCTAAACGGACAGTGCAGACAGGTGTGCTGAGTCGGCCGCACTGGTAGAGGGGTAGCCGGGGCGCCCCTCCGCGGGCTGATTGCTGAGCGGATAGTGCAGACAGGTGGCCTGAGTCGGCCTGAGTCGGCCGCGCTGGTAGAGAGGCGGCCGGGGCTCCCCTCCCCGGCTGATTGCTGAGCGGAGAGTGCAGACAGGTGTGCTGAGAGTCGGCCGCGCTGGTCGAGAAGAGGCCGGGGCTCCCCTCCTCTGCTGACTCAGAGGCGGCGGTGAGAGGTCTGCCGAGTGCTCTCGGCTGATATCGCACTGATGGTCGGTAGCCGGAGGTCGAACCATACAGACCGCCTCTGTTCATGGGGTGGGTGCAGTCAGCCGTTACGAAACCTGTACGGTCTGAGCTTTTATGAGTCTGGCTACAGCGATTTTACGGGCTGTGATCTGTGGTTATCTCTACTTGACCAACTGCAATGTGGTTCATGCTTGGGCCTGTGTTTCATGGTCTGTGATTTTGTTGAAGACGGGTATTGTTTGCAGGACAGTAACTCCAAAACCGCTACCGATCCGGTTGGTGATTTCGAAGCCAGACGATTGATTCTGCAGTACCTTCGCTCTCAGATTATGGCTGTGATGCATAAATAAAGGAATAATATCTTTGATAGGGACTGCCTTTGTTCTGATCTGTAGGTCAGTGTATTCTCAGCAGATATACGAGGCCGTGCCGGATGTGCTACGTGATTGAATGATATCACTGTGCGGGTATTCACAGTGATCAATGCTTTGTTTAAAGTGTACGTATCTATCATAGCGTTTCAGCTCGCAGTTAGCGTGTTGCCACAGAAATTGCAATCGGTCCCCGAGGTATGCGCGCTGCACAGAGACTAGTTATATGTATCGCATTCGCACGCAATGCGCTGTCGGCGGTCAGTGCTAAAATGGCTCGTTTTCGACGCAACTGGGTTCCGTGACAAAAATTTCGGAGAAGCAGAGCAGCATTTTGTGTGTTGTTTCCGAAGAAAAATACGATGATGCGTATTGTTAAATGAACAATGCACAGCAAAGTCTCCGTCAAGAAAATACTATATTATAGTTTTGAGAGATGATGCTCCTAAACTCAATGCTGAATGCTGATATAGGTACTCTATCATTTACTCCTCGGTATATAGCACAGTCGATCCAAAGATCTGCACCGTGACACTGTTACTCTCTCCCATTTCTATTTACCGACTGAGAACGTAAAGGGCCGGTGTCACGCCGTCTGATTTCTGTGTGTAGGTATATGTGATCACTGTATTTATGTGCGTATTATATACCGTGAATGGGATAATTTACGCTTCATTGCTTCATTCATATTCACTCCAGTGGTGTATCTGCATTCTGCAGGCCAATTTGTGACCTTATGCTTCACCTATGTAGGATCGCCATTCATAGACTAGATTTGTGTTTATTGAATGTAACTTAGCTAGTGAAAGGGTACTGGTATGTAACTATAGGTATACTGATCCGACGGTGCCTCGGTGCGCTGTCTCCACATTACGCCGTGTCTCAGAGTCTCCATGTTACTGTGAATCGATGAAAGCTGAACTTTGAGGGATGACCGACGGCCCCTGACCCTGGCCTATCGCTGATCGTCGATCAAGACAAATGACCTGTGATCCGATGGGCATTGACCACTGGCGGCCACCCCCGACACCTGACCACTGTCCACAGCCGCTGACTTCCGACCGTTGACCGCCAAACGCTGACTGCTGACCGGCTCCCATCTGACCACTGACCTCCCCTCCCCCTCTGTGTCCCCAGATGTGCGGCGCCTGTGACCTCTGACATCTCCACCCTCGTCCCCTGTGTTCCCAGGTGCGCTGTTCATCTGACATTTCCTTCCTTCCCTGTGTCTTCAGTTTCGCTGTGCCTCTGACCTCCCCCCCCCCCCTGTGTCCCCAGGTGCACTGTGCCTCTGACCTCTCCCTCCCTTGTGTCTTCAGTTTCGTCTGACCCCTTTTCTCTCCCCAGGTGCGCGGCGCCTCCGATCACGTGCCGGCCGACCTGGTGGTGTCAGCGCCGGCCGCTCGCTGGGCCGGCCGGCTCACCGGCTGGGCGCTAGTCTCCGCCGTGCTGGGCTACCTGGCGGCGCGCCGCTGGCCCCAGCTCGGCGCCAGACTGCTGGCTTCACTCTCTGCCAAACGGGTCGGCTCGGCGGTGACACTGGTCTGAGGTGGTAGGGTTTAACCCCGGGCTCAGGTCTCGGGCAATAGCGTTGTGTGAGCGCACAGAGAGCTGGTTGGTTGTGACTGACTGTGACAGAGCAGTAGTGAGCTGCGGACGATGCGCTGTCTTTGGCGTGATGGTAGGATCTGCCCGGGCCCAGCGTTGATAGGAGTATCTCCTAGACGTAGATGGGTGTTTCTGTTGCAGTGTCAGCGAGATAGCTGTTTCCTAGAGTTCCGGAAGGAGTAAAACAGTATTGTTCACTGCCCCCGATAGTCACCTCTCAGGAGAGCCAGGTGAATTGTATCAGCTGACGGCCGCCAGTTTGTCAGACAGGTCTGGTGGAGAAATCTGTGCCATTCTCTGGCTGCAGGACACTGCCGTGTGGTACCCAAACCCTGCTTCAGCCGCCGCTCAGCTAACTGCTGCTTAGTGCCTTTACGTGTCGGTGTTGCGAGCTGGTAGGGTTTTAGCGCGCAGACTTCCTCCTCTCTGGTTTTTCCGTGGTCAGCTCGAGATTCGGTCGATCGAGTGAATCTCGATCTGACTCCTTTTTCAGCAGTGGGTGTGTGGATTGCCAACGAGGGCGGGGGCCGTTTGGAGGGGAGAGTGAGGGAGGAGGGCCGGGTGCGTCGGTCGGGCCGGGTGGGGCTCTCTGCCGCCGTCGGTACCGTTACGGCCCGTCGGAGAGCGGCCCGAGGCGCCGGAGGAGCCAGCTGCGCCCTATCGCCGCCGCCGCCAGCCCGCCCGGCGAGAACAGATGGGCACAGCAGCGACCGGAGCGCTCAGAGACACTGAAGGAAATGAAACGACATCGACGCTCGACTGAACGCGACTGAAATGAACCGACAGCGACTTTGGCCGAGTTAAACTAACTAAAACTATAATGAGGCCATGGCTCGGCGCCCCTAGGGGGCTCAGTTTCAGCTCGATCTGACGGAATGAGAATCCCTGTAAAGTGTGGGACGGCAGATGTGTTTCGCGTCCGGTGCTCCCGTGTGAACCCGACTGTAGCGTTGACGCTGCGTAGGACCAGAATAGCCGTGTTGCTCGCGCTTAGCTCCAGTACAAAGAAACGGGTGGACGCTGCGACTCGCGGACTGTTGGTCGCGTTGGCTGTTTCTCGCTTTCAAAGAGATGTGACCCATTATTGTTGATGCCGTGCCGTTGCGAGCTTTTTCTAGTGTTAGTTTGTGACATGTCTGGCAGCCAAGAATAAACGTTATTACGTTGTATAAGGAGGACGTTTATTCGCGCCAGGAGTCTCCTATTTACCCAGTCTGTGGCGAAAGGTCCGTCCCACGGGGTCCGCCGTCCCGCTTCCTGACAGTAATTGGCGTCAGGATGTCCGTCTCACCAACGCCTCTCAGCTTCCCAGCTGGGCCGGTAGGCGGCGCGCTGGTCGGCGGCCGCAGCTTCGCCCTTCGTCCGCCGCGCGGCGCCAGCGTCGACTGGCCGCGCGCCGTCGCAGCGCTCATTGATTTTCTTATCAGAACATCCGGGACTCTGGGTGGCCGACGGCGCCGAGCGGCGGCAGCAACAGTAAGGCCAGGTGTCGGAGCGTGTGGTGTGCCGTCCGACTGCCGACCGCCGGCGCCGCCCTGCCCCAGCTCGACCTCGGCCGCCTCCTCCGCGCCGCCCGCCGGCCCAGCCTGCAGCCCGCCGCCCGCCGGCACCGGTGGAGCCGAGAGCGCCCGACCAGCGGCCCTTACGGTGAGTCTCGGCCCGTGTCGCGCCTGGCGCCGTGCCGTGCCGCCGCGCGAACGATCGATAAAGGCGCAATCACGGCCGACAGATGCCCCGGGGGTGTGCCCTGCGGCCGTCACCCGAGCACCGCGCCCCGAGCTCTTTCGGTAAACCCCTTGAACGAGAGCAACGAGCGGATAGGATAGTCTGGAAAGCGTAGAGTAACGTCCATCCTACGGGCTTCGATCCGCCTCGTCTGAGGCCACTTCAAAGCAGCAGGCTTCTTTCGTCGTGGTTATGATTCTCGACCCTCGCAATGTCCCCTGTTTCATCGAGCGGAAATCAGTGCTCTCGAGCTACCAACAGCTCCCATCAGCTGTAGAACATCCAGCCGATGATTCGACATTGTGGACCATCTCTCCAGCGAGTGGATCGGAGTTTGAGTTCCCGATCGATGTGGTGAGCGCCGTTTAATAGGTGGCCGGCGGGTCCGGCGTCGCAGGTCGAGCGGTCATTTGGTGGTGAATCGCCGCTTGTCAGAGGACAGTGACGTCAGCCGGGCCCGCCTCTGTTTGGGGTGACGTCAGCACCCCCCCCCCCCCACCCTCCTGAGGGAGGGGGTGGGACAGTTTGGGGACCGACCCGGCGAAAGAACACCTGTTGCGGCGGTAATGAGAGGCTGGACGACGTATGGTGTTGCTTGATCAAGTGATGTGAAGATAAGTGAGATGAGGTGGGATTGGAAGATGTAGGACGGCTTTCAACCCTATATTGGGCGGGATCCGTGGAATGCTCCTGATAAGGCTATTTGCACCACTCGACATAGTTTACACTCCGTCCTCGGCTCCTTGCTCGCGCTTGATTCGAGCCCGTGGCCACGTCACCCAATTGCGACTGCCCCCGAACTTCCAGATGAGGAAGAGCATCCTAGATTTCGATTAGACAGGTACCATTGCCTCTCATTCAGCACGCACTTATCACATTAAGCATCTAGCCTTGATGATTGAACACGGTATTGATGTAACCCTCACTGGGTCATTGGCCGGGTCAGGCGAACCTCCTATCACCATCGACCTACCTCTCGGCGTTCTATCGCAATGATCATGAGACGGCTCCTCCGCCGAAGCTACGGCTCCCGGGGGAATCATGACCTGTCTCCTCCTAAATAAGCGGCTGTTCTAGGAACACGGGACACAAGCTTCGTCCGGCGCCTGCCGACCGAGTCCTTTGACAGCTGAGGGGACCGGCCGAACTGCTAGCCCTGTTAGATCGGAGGAGGACCGGCCGAGCTGCCGCTGAGCCCGTTTACAACCGGTGACCCATGCCGGGAATGACGGCGAAGCTCCGGCCGACCCCCGCCGTACACAAGTGTCAGTCTTGTGCGACTCACAGCTCCGCAAGTGTCGCGCCTGACCTGGGGATGGGGCGGGGAGGGAGAAACAGCTGCGTCTACGGAGGTCACCGGGCGGGGGTCACCGTGGAGCGACCTCAGACGGGGCCTGTCACCGCCCGAGTCCCTGTAATAGACCTAACACAGCCGGGGGACGGGTCCGAGCGACGCGTCCCACGCGGCTCGCGACTCACGTGTCCCTAATGACAGACGAAGCCGGGGCGAATAACAAACACGGGTATCGTTCCAAGAAAGCTCAGAGTTGAGCCATGTCACGGCGGTGTGATCCTGTCATGTTTCGTTCGGAAGACTCGATGAGAAGTTTTGTCCGAAATGTGTGTGGCTGTGCAGGCTGGTGCCTCTTGCTTCATCCGTCTAACCCTGTATCAGCAGCCACGTGATGACACCATCGGAACAACACGCTATTGAGGACGATGGAACAGTGAGCTGCCCGGTTTGCGAAACCTTATCGTGTCGGCACACATGACATCCGATATGTTGTGTCTCTGTGATGATGAAATCACAGCCAATTGTGCTCGGGACGGTGGGATGTGGTGGCTTTGTGGTGCTATTTCGGGGAAGGTCGGGCCCTCTGTCAGCTGATAATTATGCGGTCGGGGTCACCTTAGGCCGGCTGTGTTTGAGGTAATTATTGCCTCTGTCATCTTCAATGATCGGGATGGCATTTACCTCAGAGCTGCTACGAACAGCTCAGCTCGAATCCTATTTGGTAGATACAATAACCGCCCACAACAACAACACATAAGAGTTGGAGCCAATGTACAAAACGCACACAATAGATTCGTATTGCTTTTGCTTCTTACTGCTTCTTACTCGACTTCTGCCATCTATCTTTGGTTCTCATGTGATCGATAATCGTTTTTTCGGAGAAGTACGAGTATCTACCGCTGAATCTCCGTGTCTCTGCCTGTCCTAATTGGTGATGTTATTGGGCGTCAGCAGTAGGTAGGTATCATGTTCACTATTTTCAATAAAGGTTTTATGAGAATCCGTGTAAGTACCTTATGCTTTGATGTCGAGCACATCTAAGTCGTATTGATAAAAGAGGATCAGTTGCCTCTTTGTGGGATAGATTCGCATATAGATCTCTATACCGGTATACAGAGGTCTATGGCTCGCATATTCTGATTGTATTTCCCAGCACCTTTCTGTTTGCTAGTCTCACATATCTATATCTGTTAGATCTGAATTTTACATGTTATTCGTAACTCTATCTCAAAAAGTATACGCTGTGTCGACAAGATTCAATTTTCCCTGCATTCTGGGAAACATCACCAGATGTTTGTAACAGGCACGGCCTATTCAGCTTTCCGCCCGAGCCGTGGGCTTGTTATCTGAACGGAGCACAACAGGTATCCTGTCATACACAGGCTGCGACGCGGCGGCGACATTCTTGACGCACACTGCGTCACTAACGCCGTATGCGTGCCGGGCTGGCATAATGCGGAATACTGCGTGAAGGATAAACTGGAAGGCTGCGAGGAGTGTTACTTTTACAGTAGCGTGTTAGAAATATCGCACTGTGATTCTGTTATCACTATGGTGGGAAATCATCATCTCATCTCATCTCTCATTTATTTTCAACAGAAAAAGACAAAATAAGTACAAAAGTGAAACAAATAGGATGCCTGCCTGTGGCTGGCGGCTGCTTTTCCAGAACATAGCCAAACAAGCATGCCTCTGAACGCCAGCTTCCCTGCCGGGGCCGTTAGGAGAATGAAGCGGTCCCAACAACCAAGTCTGTCGCACTACCGGCCACCTCAGCCGCTCCTGCGCCGCCTATCAGGCCGCTCAATGGCCTCTTGTCGCCAGTGGCTCGCTGCCTATGACGGCCTTTATGGCCGTTCTCGAGCAGCTCACGCCCACGCTGCGCAAAATCACCAGACGCCCGGCGACCAGATTCCCGGAGACACTTCGCAGAGTGTGGGCTGACGAAATCCGACAGGCGAGACGGCCTCTCTGAAGCCGTGTGCGTCACCTTTATCGGAATTGGGCACCGTTTGCCGCTAACTCGTTTATATCGTTTTCGTGCTAAGCTCCTGTTTGCTAGTGGGTCGTTGCACCAAAATTACCGCTGGTGCGCTGAGCGTTGCTGACCTTTACGGTCTCCAAGGTGTTGAATTTTTCATCGATTGGTAAAGGTCGCGTCTGCTGCAAGTGGCGGCACTGTTAGAGACATGGTGTGTCATGTACAAACAGTGAGTGTCGGATCGTGGGTCGTCTCAGGCTGCGTGGGTGCAGTTCGCAGCAGTGAAGATTGCTGCATGCAACAAAACACTGGACAGCTAGCTGATTCACACGGGGATAGCATGAAGCAAATGCAGCGTCTGCCCGAGCTGCCTGTCTCCTGCTCTGTGCCGGGCGACGAGGGGCCAGGCTGCCTGGAAGGTAGGCTGTGCCGTCTGGTTATGTTCCAGTCCATAGATGTCGCTAGTGGTAGGCGCCTGAAACCATGCTGTGCCGCACGACTCTGCCAGGCGTGATTCAACGTTTCGCGGGGCAAAGGCTGCAAGTGCAGTTGAATGAATTGCGTTTTGAGTGACGTTGGACTTTTCTGAATGTTTCAACGTTTGCCGATATCACCGTGGGTGACGGACAGTTGCGTGGGTGTCGTACATATGTCAGAAGTTCGGAATAACTCAATTTAACATTCCGCACTCTGGATTCGACATAACATGAAGGTTATTTTTGATGCACTTATATAGTGTAGTTTGATAAAACATGCAGAGCTGCTTCATTCACTATGAGAGCTCCGAGATAAAGGCGTCATACAGCCGTGTACGCCATTCAGCTGTAATGGCACCTCACACCACTGGTCGTCGTTCCTCACTGCGCCCGGTGGTAGGTGTTTGTTCCTTTGTTGGCCGTGTTGATCGTGGGTGGCGTGCCGGCTGGACCCGCCACCGGTCACCGTGATCGATCTGCATACGCCGCCCCTTCGGCCGATCATTACGTTCACGGTATTGGTGCGGGGTAGTGTGAGCTTTGGACCTGCGCGGTGTAGTGTCGGCCTAAGAACGTTGTGGTGTGAGCCTAGGACCGGTGTACGGTGTCGGCCGCACAGCACCGTGTCAGACCAACAGTGAACTGCTCCGTCACCCCGCGGCTGCTGTGTCACTCCGGCCACTGTCTGCCGTGTTAGGTACCGTGAATCGGGGGCCTGGGTGCTCGCCAGAAGGGGGCGGTACAGTCATGGTACAGCCATGGTACAGCCTTGGTATATTGCCGCCAATTTGCAAAGAATGGGTGCAGCGTGATAGGTTCATTGACCAAGTTATTCCAGCTTCATGAGTTCGTCCTCATTTTTGTCATTTCAAGTAGCCTGGTCTCAAGTCTGGTATTTTATTCTAAGCTATGCTGCTATTTGCCCTGGCTTATTTTTACTCGCTTTATTCATTTCAATTCTGTTGAGGATTACGACAGAATTAGGTTTAGAGCCCCTTGATGGCTAACTTTATCGCGATTTGACGCCCGACGTTACTCACGTCCGGACTGATACGCCTAATGCAGCTTCAAACGCCGTAATAGTAGGTATATTGTCGGGGTGGATGTTGAATGCAATCTACTGCATGTGACTTATAGGGCTTTCTAGGAAGGGCATCATAACGCATGTGCTGAATCAAGTTTCCTGATAAGAGTCATAGCTAACATGCCACGGTTATGTTGCCATGGTAGTCCATTTTATCTAACTTTATGCCAACAATATGTTTCTTTAACAGGAATCGAATAGAACACTTGTGTCAACTAAGCATTTACGTGCTACTCCGAGAAAACAAACAAACAAACAAACAAACAAACAAACAAACAAACAAACAAACAAACAAACAAACAAACAAAGGCGGAACTGAAAAGGGGTATCATTTAGGGCAGAAACAGGGCAGATAAGAACCTGATTTAGAGAACATTGCTTTGTGAGACAAACCTTTTACTAGCAATACTTTAAGGCGTAGGCGGTAGGCCTTAGCTCAGTTTTAACCCGCGCCCCACTGGGGGGGGGGGGGGCTATTTATAGCCCCCCTCCCGTTTTTCTGCAATAACTTCCAAACCGCTTGACGCATCGACGCCAAACTTTCAGTACCTTCGGCTGCATCAATTTGACACCTTGTGTTAAAATTTTAACTTCGTACCTACCATAGGTCGGCCGGAAATGACGTCAGAGTGACGTCATGTTCGGCCGATTTCGACGCAAAACATTGAACCACGGCAATCGCTCCCAAGAGCTCAGTTTCTAAGCTAGATCCAATTTCTTTGCATGAGAGGACTCAGAATAGACTGCGCTATCAAACTGCTATCTCGGATTTTCAAAATATTGAAAATTTCGAAAATTTTACATAATAAAATTCAAAATTTATATTTTTACATTTTTTCAAAAAGTTTTTGACTTTTCGAAAAAACCGGAATATATGTGATAGAACGCATTATTATGACTAGCTCTAGCAAGTTTTAGCTTAATATCTTCAAAAATGGCCAAGTTATACGAATTATTGCAAAAAATTTCCAATTATTAATTTTTCAAATCAATTTTTCAGCACGAATTTGACATCGTACGCCAATATAAATAGCACCATCATGTTCCTGAGCTCAAACTGCATCCAATAGACACCTTTTTTGTTGAAAAAAATTAACTTCAAAATTTGACCTTTTTTGACCTAAAAGTGACCTGACCTTAGCTAAATTTGACTCAAAATGACCTCGAATGACACAGACGACATCAAATTCGAAATGTTTGACCTAAATGGACCATAAAACATGTGTCACGTGACCGACGGATGATATAATATTTTCGTGACCTGTGATGACCTGACCTTGACCTGCAAATCAAAGTACAAGTTTGGTACCCTCAGAGTATCTAGAGCATCTGTTCACGAGTGTGTGAACCAAAAATGAGCCTGATCTGACTTGTAAGACGGCGGCCAGAGCCCAAAACGTGACGAAGCCAAAATGCTAATAATTTTTACTTTGACCTGACCTGTGACGTCATCGGTGACCTCGAGGTCAATGAAATTAGGTTTCGTTCGACAGTTTTTCCGGGGCTATCAGACGCCGTTTGAATTTTGACGATCGGCCCAGTAGTTTCGGAGTTAGGAGGGGGGGCTATGAATAGCCCCCCCCCCCCCCCCAGTAGGGCGTGTTATACGCAGACCCCAGTGGGGCGCGGGTTAAACGTAATGTGTGTGCAGTAACGCTCTTCAGGCCGGGTCTGTATCTGAGGGGCTCAGTCAGTGAAGGCCATACATCACCATAAAGATAGGCCGTGGGAGAAGATACGCCCGCTGTGGTCTGATGGCCGACCTTCGCCGTCCCATCATCGCTGCTCCTGGCTGGGAGGCCTCAGAGGTCAGACCGGCCATTGGAATAGCGCTGGTCGGACGGAAGTGAACATGACTAGTGGACGCTGACTGTGTAAAAATGTGTGATCTTTAAGGTGTGATACTATATACGTGAGAGAAGCTTACATAGAGACAGCATAGATTGAGCATAGGTGCATTTGGTCTCAAGCTTTTGTGATAAGACGTATACCTGTCAGCGAATAGCGTAGTTCTGATAGCTTGTCGGCACACAAATTCGCTCAAGCAATCTTAGAGGCATGCACACAAAGTCAAAGAGCTTATTTCTGCTTAGCTGCTTACTGCTTGGCAATTAAGCTAATTATTGGTGGTGCCCTTTTGTTTAAAAATCTGTTTCACCTGACACATTTCGTCTTTTGTCTTCGGCGTTTTCTTCATTTGATCATCAAAGATCACGTTAGTGTGAATTACGGTTGTGCATCACGCTTCCTTGTTTTTCAACGGTTTTTCCAAGGGAAGGTATGCTGGAACTGTCGCGGGTCCCACTGCAGTTCTATGTCAGAAGCATGTGCCAGTGAACAGTGATGGTAGGTGTCTGGTGATATCGTCCATCATCTGATACCTATCATCTGTTGGCCAACTTAATTGATAGTAGCTAGTTCCCAATCTTCGAAGGCCCGTATTGATGAGACCATCAGCTGGTTTGTTTCATTTCACATACAAATGTATAACAATAGGTAGGTTTTGCGTAAAAATATGTGGCCTTTACCTGATTTGTGTAGTCATCGCTTTTTCTGTCTTAGCTCGCTTTATATCAATGTCACAGAGGTGTTGAAAACGACTTATGTCAGGACCATTGAAGGACTGATATCGACATTTAGCGCCTCCGTTTGCGGTATAAAACAGATAGCGGTAGTAGGTCGTTGCAGGTCCTTATCTACCGCGGAACTGCGATGGAGTGGGCCGATTACAGACCGCTACGACAGGAGTCAGGACATGAGTCCGCCTGTCGCCATTCAAGAGGCAGTGCAGGCGGACTGTGCAAGAGCCAATGCAAGAGGCAGACGTAGGCATCGCAAAGCGTGGTTTACGCGGAGTGGCGATGCTATAGCATTACCAGACCGAAGGTTTCAAAGCATAAGCTAAGCAAATAGAATGAATGAAAATCGCCCACCTCGTCTGCCGCATGCCCGCAGCCCACCACAAACAACAACGCCACCGCAAACGCCACAATATAAGAAAAGAAAAGAAACGCCCGCAACGCCCCGCCACCTAAGATGCCAAAGCGAACGCCGCGAAAATTAAGATACACAAAAAATAAATAATAAAAACGGCCATCCCATCCGCCGAAAACATCGGCTTGCTTTACCGGCTGCTTTAACGGCCTACTTTGGCGATGATGGGTAGCCCGAAACTCGTTTGTTTATTTCTTTATTTGTTTATTTCGCAACATATCCAACAGGCAATGCCCTTTAATAGGCGAAGTTTGGGCGGAGATTGGTTGACATGCCCCGCAACAGCCTTTCATCATTCATCAATGAAAAGCTGTGACAAGTATAGCCTGAGGCCGTCATCGATCGGTGGCGATCAAGTTTTGTCCTTGGCCGTTTAAATAGGTAGCTGTATAGGTATAAAACTTTCCAAATAAGACCTTCGGGTACCCAGACCTCCGGCAGCCCAGACCTCCGGGTGCCCCAACTTCAACTCATGCTCAAACTCGTCCTTCAACCCGTGATAGGGTTCAGAGTCATACTCGGACCCATTCCCGGAGTCACACTCTGACTCGATCTCAGACTCGGCCGCTGTCTCGGTGACGTCCCCACCCACCGGTCATCCCGACACTGGTACCGGCGCCAGCCCCCAGTGGTCTCCTCTCGTGCTCTCCGGCGACGGGCTGACGCCGCCAACGCGTTATCGATTATCGATTGTCGCTGCTGACTCAGTGCCGGCCGTCTCGGTCAGTCAGACGCACTCGGAACGGACCATGCGGTGGGTGGCAGACAACATGCACGGTCGGGTACCAACGATGGCTAGGTATAACGTGTTAAATGTATCTACCATACGCAGTTGATCTTCTGTCTCATTGTGCTATTTGTTTGGAATCATCAATAAGCTAGGCGTCCAAAAACATGTGAAGTCGATACGTACAACGAAATCGTCAGTCGGTAGACATGACTCTGTACCTCATATATACGCCTACGGCCAGAGTTTTTCACCTGATGATGGTCTAATTTGCATGAGAAAGCAGGCTTGTAAAGTGGAACAGCTCCATAGGCGGCTTTAGCACTTAATCCTCCTTGTGTACTCGGGTCGTCGAAAATCTGTCGCTCTCCCAGCCCTTGTCCATCCGTCCCTGACACGGCGCCGCGGTGCCGCCCATCGGTAGTCGGCCCCGCTGGTCGTGTCCGGAACCTAACGATCCGCACTTCCGAGACGTGGCGCGAGCGCCGCGCGACAGAGCCGACGGGGCCAACGGGTCGAGACGGCGGCGACGGCCGGCCGTGTGACGCGAGCGCCGCGCGACAGAGCCGACGGAGCCGACGGGTCGAGACGGCGGCGACGGCCGGCCGTGTCGGGCTGATCCGGGGGGCCGCGGAACGGGGCACGGGGCGGGATATGGATAGTCGATGAGGAAACGGACATGGGGAGTGAAGGAAATGATATGGATTTTAGACATTGACACAGACGAAGGGAGTGGAGGGCACGTATGGATAATAGACACATAAGGACACGATCTCGACACCTTGCATAACGTAAATGGATACCAAGCATGGACTCTGATCGATGAAGAAAATAGCCTAGAGCGGCACTCGCCAGAACGGCATGAGATGCCCCGGCACAAGACACATCTGACACGAATCTCGATGAAATTATAGATGAATCTGGCCGCCACGGAGCTAGAAATTATTACATAAACGACGTCGATCACGTCCCCAGGCAGGAATATGGAAGTTGTGAAGACGGATGACTCAACAGCTACCTTTCATGCCTAGCATGGGCCCTTATTATGTTTTTAATCATATAAACTGAATTGCAAATTACGCATAACGTCCTATATTCGATGGTTGTTGACACATATCTTGGTCGGACAAAAAAAAAAGTAGACGGACAGATATGACGAAGGGTCATGGAGGACATGTGATGTGGTCTCCGAACAGAGGGGCGATTACAATGCACGACATGCACAACAGAGTGCTCGTTTCAAATACACAATGCATGGCACTTCTATGTTTACGTATACCACGAGTTTGCGTCTTTAATTGAGATTGATTGGTACTTGACATTTGAGGTGAATAATGAAGGTCTGTTGTTTTGATGAAGGGCAACAGTAGGACAAATTGCAGGCAAAAGTAGAGCTTTGTTAATAAAATGACGGGCTATTGGTTAGGTTCAGAGGTTTACATTATTTATTACGTCGGCCCGAATGGCTATTCACTATCAGTGACCTGTATGGAAAAATTGACGCCTGGCCAGCTCATAAAACATCTAGTACAATTATTTTTACTTTGAGGATATAATTAAACCCATCTTGAGGCATGTGCTCAATGCTGGATGCAATTAGGACCTAAATCACAATGGCGCTCAGTGAAAATGCAGAGTATGTTCGCTACGAGTATACCCAAATAAGTCCTCGCTATCCATAATGCTGCATCAAGCAAACGGCTCGAGCAGCTTCCATGATGACATTGCCACGTCGATCACATGCTGACGGAACATTGCTGCTCACTCGCGCTGTCTGAATTCCATTCACTCGTGTGTGAACGATCTCATTCAATCGATGAGTGCAACGATCGACAAATCAATATGCTTTGTGCGCTGTGCTGTTTGTCGTCTTTGACACGATTACATTGTTCTTTCGTGTGAACAGTATTAGCTGAGAGCGGATTGTGACTGTTGAACTGCGTTTGGTGCTCGATGTGTGACGTCAACGTTAACCTTTAGGAGCGAGTCATTCACAGCATCGCAAATAAAAATGGCGAGGGTTGGCTCTATAAGAGTACATATGGCGCGAGATGCTGGCTTGGCCAGATTAGGGCTTTACAGTTCCTTGGCTCTGAACCAAGACCTCTGGCTTCTGACCCAGGTAAGCATTATCCATGACAAGCCATCATGTTCTGAGCGCCACCACTAGCCTGACTCCACCTATACCGGCAGGCTGCATCTCGGGGCTCCACAGAGGTCGACCTCGGGCCACGGTACCGGGCGCTGGCGCCCTCTAGGTACCGTCACCCCGTAGAGGGCGCTGCAGCCGTGTGAGGTCTGTCAGCTGAGGGAAAACGTCGATAGGGGTCGACTGGTACGCCCACCTGGGTCTGTTTTATCCTTTCTATATGGTTATCTATATGATTATATGATTATCCTTTCAAACTGGCCTTCGAACAAGTGCAGCTTCACCCTCTGAGCAGGGGATGGATATCTCAATCCGCAGGTCTCGAAATTCATTTCTCTTACATAAAGACACCCTAAGCACAATGACATGACCTACGGTGTTTCACTTCTTAATGACAGAATCGATACTCCGATTGAAGGCCGAGTATTATATAACTTGCCATGACATTGGTTCCCTGCGGAGTGCATGGAGCGTCATAATCTACAACCGTGATCGTAACCTCGTGATCTAGAAGAGTTAGTGCGTAGTATTCGTGAGCGTTTGGTTCGGCGAATGTTTTTTTACATATGACAAGTACTAGGTTAACCCTCGCCCGTATTGGTGTTTTTCCAGCCGTGAACGTATAGGGGGGGGGGGGGGTCCGTTGGACCCCCCCTTGCCGTTTCGCCCCTGATCGAGCTAGAGCTTCGCGGAAAAAACGAGCGTGTTGCCCGTGACGAGAGGAAGCTGATGATACCCAATTTTAAGGTCCTAGGTCATTGGTTGACCTTGCAAGTCAGGTCAATGACCCAAAAGTCGGGAAAATCGGGACCTGTTAGAACGTCGTAAAGTGTGGCTGCTATGGGTTTTTTCGGGGTGCTGATCACGAATATCATGTTAGTTTTGATCACAGATGATGTCTTCATGCATTTAGGTCAGGTCGGGTCAGGTCAGGTCAGGTCAACCAGTAAGGGTATTCGTAGTAGGTGGCAACCGCCTCTGACAGCTTCGTAACATGTTACGAAGGCACCAAAACTACTTCGTAAATGTTCATATGGTTGCTAAATTCGAATTCAGCTCCAAAAACTGGCCTAGAAACATGTAAAACTCGAAAAAAGTGAATCAAGGTCATCAAAGGTCAATGACCTGACCTGACCTTCAGGTGACCTTGACACCCACCCTAATGCATGTAGGCAACATCATATCACATGTTTGAACGCTTGAAACCACGAAAAGACTGCAAACGCGCGGCTAATGCGAGCCGACATACGCCGAATCGCGATTCCGGCCAAACATGGTCTCGAAAAGTAGGTCACAGGTCAAAGGTCATTTGGGTCAGGGTCATGAAATTTTCAGGGTAGGTGTAAAATTGATGAACGCGAGGGTACTGAAAGTTTCGTCGCGATCGGCCGCTTTTTACGCGAGTTATTCGCGAAAAACCATGGGGGGGGTCCGTTCGACCCCCCCCCCTATACGGGCGAGGGTTAAGGTACATATTTTCGCCTATAAAATACATCCGTTTTTACAGGCGACATTTTCCGTGTCACTTTACGAATTCCAAATAGGTATTTCAATTTCGAAGAATGTTTTATCTTCCTTAACATTCGATATACCTACCTATAGTTGCTTTTAATTGGCGTATTTTCTAAAAGCTTGGTAAAAGGACGACCAAGTTTCGGCGAATTTACAATGAACTTGAACAATGAACAATGAACATGTCATGGGGCGGCCCGGACCGCCGCTCCGGGCAGGAGCCATGACCGCTCCCTCCCCTCCCCTTCCTCCCACCCCCACATACCGGGAACGGTAGCGGTGTCGGGCACACGCTGAAGCCCTGTATGTATATCGCGCGACTGACATGTATCGTCGGGCTATTTCTGCCGCTCTGGCGCGACCCGACACGCGATCAGGCGGTGCTCGGCCCCAACCCGTCCCACACCGCCGGGAATTCCGGATAGTGCAGCAGCGCTGGGGTAAATCAGTGCAGTTATTCGATTCAGATATTACACAGCTCTGACGTTGCTTTCATTAGGCCCGGACATTACCTTATCCCAAGACAGTGCCCCAGCCCCAGACCAGGCCCAGACCAGACATAGGCAGAAAAGTGCGACAGTCTCACTCTCAGACAGTCCAGCATTCCCATCCCATCCGCATCAATATTAGCCCCGTCTTCCACCACCGCCTCCTCCGGCGGACCAGGCACGGCGGGAGCCGCCGGCGCGCACGTCTAAGTTCCATAATTCACCGACAATCAATGGCCGACCACTGACGGCCGACCGCCCACCGCGCCCGGCGTGCTTCCGCCGTGCTCCGGGCACGCCAGCGGCGTTCTCGGACGTGCTCGGCCGTGCTGGACGTTTAGTGGGTGTGAGGTGATTCAGCTATAGCGCATTTATAACTATGTGGCCTGCAGTGTGCGGTTGCCGGTTTAGTGCAGCGAACTGCGCCGCAGTCGCCAGAAGTATTGCGGAATTTGGTACCTTGACCAAGTCCGGTCGTTTACTGAGCAGTTGTAGCGGTCAGTGTCACAGTGCAGCCATGGCACGGTGACAGCCGAGTCGCAGCTCGCTGGTACCGCGGCCCTGTCTCTGCGGGGGTCCGCGGCAGGGGGAGCGGTGTCGTGCAGAGAGGGTGTGAACACCGCCTGGTGTGCCCGGACGGCGGCCAGCCCCCATGGCGCCAGCCGACCGTCCCAGCGCCGCCGACCGACCGACCATCGACACCACCGACAGTGTGAGGTGTGCGGGCGGCGCGGCCGGGCGAACGGCCGGAGTGAGCGCGGGGAGAGGGAGGGAGACGCGGTGACACGAGAGTGACGTGACAGGGAGAGAGTGAGAGAGGCGGAGGGAAGGTCACGTCACCCTGTCCGTTGGGTCCAGTGAGGATATCGACGCGTTGAGAGCGCCGAGCACTGCCGGTCTCGGCTGTGACGAGCCCCGCGTGGGAGGTGAAACGGGAGCGAATCGGGCAGTTACCACCGCCATTCCGTCTCACTGAGCCCGGCCTGTGAATATCCCATGGCGCAGTCTCAGGTGGTGCCCTATCGCGTCGGCAACTGAATAAATCCACCTGAACGGAGCGCTGAATGTCCTGGTGAAGAGCGCGGTCAAGTGAGCACTGAATGTTCCGGGAACGGGAGCTGAGCGGATAATGCTCCGGTGATTGGTGCAGTGAAGTGAATGCGGGACTCTGCGAGGCGGACCGCAGTCACGGTGGCTGACCCACACTGCTCAGTGGGAGCACAGAGCCATGGGGGACCCCGTGTACATGCCGCAGCGCAGCGGAGCCGGAAAACACTTCGCCGCTCTGTCAGAAATGGTACGAAATGTGCAACATCACACTTTTATTTTATTATTTGCCATAAATGGAGGGATTTGTAAATGATATCAGGGAACAAAGCGGTTTTATTTGTTTTGGTTTATTGATAACCGTCTTCACCACCACTCATTTCCTTTCATTTATTGCGGATATTTATTACCTAAATTACAATGAACGTCTGACTACCTAAACCGGCATGACATATTTTTTGTTCCTGTGGTACCTACAGCTGTTTTCACGTGAGAGGTTAGGTACGTGCTCGAAAGAGCACTAGCATCGAAGTCTTGTCTGGTGCCTTAATGCCTTGCGTTGCAGTTATGTGTACTTGTGCTGTGACAGTCATTCGCGAGCGTCTGGCAGCGTCCGTGAAAGCTGATTACTTCGTCGCTAGGTGGCACCACCAGTAGTTACTTGGATAGGTAGACTGTGCCGCACGACATGAATCCAGTCTGAAGAACGGGTAATGTAGTGTGGTGTCATATCGCAGAGTGGTGGGCTTCGTAGCATCCTCGCAAATGGCTCAGACTGGTAAATGGCTAAGAAGAGCGGAAAAACATTTCACGACTACGTGTGGAATTGTATCATTCGATATTTATGGAAGGTTAACATCGTAAGTACATAAGCCCTCGCCGAATCTCGTGCTTGGGGCGAGTAATGCGCGTGCGGGCATGCCGTTTTTAAGCCGTGGCGTCTTCGGCAAATAAGCGCAGGTAAAAATGTGGCCCTGGCACGAATTGCGTATCGATTTATCCGCTGTCAGACGCCGTCTTATCCACCGGATACGTTACGGCTGACCACCCATGACCTCTCGCTTAAAGGTGAAATGTCATGACCGATTCACAGACCGGTTATCATGCATTGGTGGGTACTGGGTAGCCGCAATCTATGTCTCATCCCATCCCCTAAGTAGCTCGTTTAGAGTATCTGTCTCGTCTAGTGGTGCCGTGGATGGTTGGGGGGATGGAGTCACGATAATTTAGATTTTAGTTAGCTTACAGTACGAAAACTCCGTCCCTCACCGTGCCGGCATAGTATCTCCAGTTCCCTGCTAGATTTGTTACTCCTTTGGCTGAAACTGAGGTTGTCGCTGTGCCTTTGCTACCGCTGCACCTTTGGCTGAGGTTGCGGCTGTACATAGGGGACAAACTCGACGGCCTGTTACCTGGAGTGTCGCGGCCGCTGTCGGCGGGTCAGCCTCGGCTTCTGTTCTCTGACGTGTCGCGTCCGTGGGACAGTCTCGGTGTCTATTCCGGATAGTGGACAAGTGTCGCGGCGCCTGGCTGCGGGACGGGCTCGTTGCCCTGTTCCCTGGACAAGTGTCGCGGCTCTGGAGTGTCACCTCCGCTGTCGTCGCCAGCCGCCTGTCGGTGACGTAGCGACTGCTGACGCCACCGTTGGACCGGGCCACAGCCCCAGACCGGGGTATTGTCCCCGGCCGGTCAGCCGTGGTCCCACCACCGATCACAGGGACAGACACTGAACTCGGACTTGGCAACTCCACTCGAATTAGATGCACGGTTTAACATAGTTATTTATAAGAGTATTTGATGACAATAAATAGTGTGAAACGGGTCTAATCAATCATAACTGATATGGGTGATATAATTTTGTTATAGCGTCTTGTTTAGATGAACAGACAGCAATTTTATCGCAATCGGACCACACAGGTATCGAGTGGTAATTATCGACATCGATATATTTTGAAAAGTAGCTTTTTATTCACTTCGGTGCACAGTGGAACAAGCGAGATAACTTGCATTTTCGACGCGTACTAACAATCTAATTTTGTCTTCCTTGCAGATGGCCGGCCAAGATCCACGATGGCAGAAGGACGCGGCAGACCAGAACTTCGACTACATGTTCAAGTTGTTGATAATTGGTAACTCGTCAGTGGGAAAGACGTCGTTTTTGTTCCGCTACGCCGACGATTCGTTCACATCTGCCTTCGTGTCAACAGTCGGAATCGACTTCAAAGTGAAAACCGTGTTCCGGCAAGACAAGCGAGTCAAACTTCAAATATGGGTAAGTAGTGTACCGGAAGAGAGAGAGAGAGAGAGAGAGAGAGAGAGAGAGAGAGAGAGAGAGAGAGAGAGAGAGAGAGAGAGAGAGAGAGAGAGAGAGACGCATTCGCTGCTTGAACATCCAATTCATTAACGAAATAAATATCCACCGTCCATCAGTTTCCCGGAGATCACAGACCATACTCTTTGTCTGGACAAATACGGCCAAATCACACGCTCCGTTCGTCTCTCAGTACGCTCGCCATCGTTTCATGTCATCCGTACAACACAGCACCATCTGTTCTCGTGGGCACGGATAGACAGAGGACCACCCACCCTCTTCCCTGCGACAGGACGCGACCGCCCGCTCCCAGTAGGTATGGGACGCTCATTGGACTTGATTGACATATGTTGTCTGCCTGGGTGGAGACACTCGGATGGAGGGTACAGTAGGACTAGCGTCTAGCGGGACGTAAGATGGGTGCATTGGTCTGGGAACGAATGCTTAGGAGATTGGCAAAACAGGATACATTTACTGGTGAGGTTGACATTCTTGCTGCTAGCCGATGTCATGCCGTAAGGTAGGTACATGCGTTAAAATATTTAATATTTGTAAGCAATGTAGGTGCCCACCTACTCCACAAGTAATCGTCTACTTCACAACTGATAATTTGGGGAGTAAACTCATTTTATTAAAGATGGGTAGGGGAACATATGTGAACATCAAAACACAATGCAACTTTGCCAGTCGAAACTTCATTCACCACAAGCGACCGGTGATCGTTGTATTGAAACAGTATCGCCTGCCCTCACAATATGACGAAACACTGCCGCCATTCAGCGCCGTCACGGTCCACCGTTATTACGGCAGACGGCTACGAAGCTATACCTGTCAGCTGCCAGCATCGTTATCGCGCAATCGTGGCTCAACTGTCAAATGAACCGTGACGGCTTCCGGGCGAAATGGGACTCACGGCAGACGCTGGTCAAAGTTCGGTGCTCTGTGGCTTTATTTAGCTGATGACTTTTCTTGATTACTACGAGCGGTCTTCAAAGGGAAGCGTCCTATTTTGGCCGAGCATGTTCATTTTTATCACCATGGCACTATCGATTAACGTGCACGAAGTGAAAAACTGCATCAATACGGAAGTACGTGCTATAGGTATAGGAGCATGGTCTATATTCGTATGCTTCTGATTTCTCAACAAATAAAATCACTGTCATCATCGAGCATCATTACTTCACAAATTTTTCATGGTAATGTATTTCATCCTAAAGCACCAAGCGCCCAAAGGTAGCTGGAGATACCTCATGGTCTTCTCGAGCTATACCATTTTCCACACGTATCTGGACAAAATCAGCGCCTGGTCAAAGGGAAGCACTCAGCGTCACACATAGCAAGTGTGGCGGCCCAGAGTCAGTTGTCTCCGCGCCTGTGACATTGAAAACAGATGTGCCAGACCAAATCAGATGACATTTGGTGGCCCACCTGTAGCCGGCTACCATTACAAGTCATACACATGTGCTAATCCAGGGAGCGGTTTTGTTGTCAAGGCACAGAGCAGAATGACCAGGCAAGGTGCAGTTAGAATGCTGATGGAGCACGACTTAAGGTCAGGCATTAATGCTGAACTTTAACATTACGTATGGCGGACAAAACGGAATTGCCGCATTTTAGTCTTTGAATGCACGGCGATTTTGCTTTTACATTATGTTGGACGGAAAGGTCACCAGCTGGAGCCAGTTAGCACTTATAGCCTAAAATAGCGGCATTGTAACACTTTAGTATCACCTGACAAACATAACTCAATAGCATGGTCAACACTGTCCTTGCAAACACCATTCAGTCCTCCACTGATCCATAGCCATCAGCCGGACTGCCGCACCGTTTAACCCCGGCTGACCCGCCGGCCGCCGACGCGGCGCCGTGTCGGTGTCGACGGGCCGGCTCGGTGCGGCGGTGACGCCGGCTCCGGGTCGATATCAGGCCGTGTGCACCCCACCCCCCACCCCTCCCCGCTCGGTCCGGACTGGCTCTTGGCCACGGCGCGCCTCCTTCGGCGGTGTCGGAGCTCGTTATCACCTGGCCTGAGGAGCAGCCGACCAGACGTCCGGCTGAATGGGCCAACCACCGGACTCAGTGACGCCAGCCGCAGCCCAGACCGACACCGGCCTCTGGTCTGCAGCCCCCGCCCCCGCCCCCGCCTCCAGGGCGGCTGGCGCCTGGCCCCGTCTGGTCTGACCGCAGGGTCAGCCCCGCCCCCGCCCTCACCCTGTGACCGGGGTGATATATACCTCAGCGATACTCTTTGGCTTAAATAAATAACATTGCACATAAAAATGAATCAAATAAAACCGCATAACTGTCCGCAAAGGAATCCGTGAACTTTAATATTAAGTCAGAGGAGACACCCTAGAGTGAGCGCCGGCGTCCCTGCAGGGTATTGGGGAAAGTTCTGCTGCGGGAGGAGACGCCAACTCTAGATAGAGTTATCGAGTTTCCAACCGCAGTCACCTGAGGAACGGTGAAAGGACTTCACCAGATGACTCAGAGGAACGGTGAAAGGACTCCACCAGATGACTCAGAGGAGCGATGGAAGGACTCGCCAGGGACTCAGAGGAGCGATGGAAGGACTCACCAAGGACACAGGGAAACGGTTCGGTGGAAGCAGTGTTGGAATGACTCTGACGAAAGACGTGACTGTTGGGCGGTGGACGGTTGTCGGTGCAGCTCACCTCGGGCGGTGTGAGGGTCCACAATATAGCGATAAGTGGACGGTGGACGGTGGACGGTGGACGTTGGACGGCGAATAGTGGACGATGGACTGTGGACACTGGACGATGGACACTGGCCAGTAGATAGTGGACGTTGCGTGGACCGCGGTGTGCCCTGCGGGTGGTGAAAAGCAGGACGTGGACAGGAAGTAGACGACTGACGATAGACCGTGGACGGTGACAGTAGACGAGGAATAGCTGACAGTTGACGGTGGACAGAGACGACCAGGAAGCATGTAGACGGACGGACGGCGTACATTGGCCCATGGACGAACGGTGGACAGTAGACGGACAGTGGACGGACGGACAGTGGCCCATAGACGAACAGTGGACGGTGGCGATGGTCGGTAGACGGTAAACAATGAAGGGTGGTCGGCGGGCGCAGGCCCACCAGCAGAGCGCAGCAGCCGTGGCGGTATCGGCGGCACGGTCCGGCGGAACTCCATTGAGCGGATCGCCCGGCGGCCGCGCCGACTGTCTGTCCATGCTGGACGCGGCACGGCACAGTGCGCAGTGCGGCAAGACATCTCCCCGCTCTCTCTCTCTCCTTCCCTCTCCCATCCTCTCCCCGCCCTCCGCGGGGAGACGCCAGACGGAGCAGGGCGGGGCGGCGCCGACCGTCTGCACTGGCCACCGATGACGACATTATCTGTGTCAGCAGCAGTGGAAGCAAAAAATACATAGATACATTTAAAATGTCATCTGATTTTAATCACAATTTATCATATTGTATTATAATATTCCATCAATTACATCCTCAAATTTTGACATTTCTGTACTTCATTTTATTTTCACATCCACAAGCTTGTGAAAAAATAAAACGTGCACAAGGTTGTGTGCGCAACTGTGGGAAAAAAGTACAATGGTTCTCGTTCGTATTTCTCCTTATACTTAATTTCACGCCGTGCTGCTCTCTAACCCAACACATGCCCTTTCGGCAGGACACGGCGGGTCAGGAGAGGTACAGGACGATTACGACGGCCTACTACCGCGGCGCCATGGGCTTCATCCTGATGTACGACATCACCAACGAAGAGTCTTTCAATAGCGTTCAGGACTGGTGAGTGCGGCTGACGCCATGCTGACGTCTGCTGAAATGGTCAGTGTATAACGAAAGATATTCCGTCGTTGCATTAATGGTGTTCCCACTTTCCTTGATACCGTCTTCTCGACTCTATAGGAAAGGTCACTTGAAGACAATAGACTGCTATGATTACGGGTTATGGTTGTCGGTGACGCTTACTGCGGGCAAAAGAGTGAACATTTAAGGTGAAGACTGTAACTAGAGAACAATGTCAGTTATACGGAGGGTGCGAGTCCCGTCCAGTGTCCTAACCGGTTACTGGCGATTTAATGTGAGAGAGAAGGAGAGAGAGAGAGAGAGAGAGAGAGAGAGAGAGAGAGAGAGAGAGAGAGAGAGAGAGAGAGAGAGAGAGAGAGAGAGAGAGAGAGAGAGAGAGAGAGAGAGAGAGAGAGAGAGAGAGAGAGAGACCGACTCAGATATATCTTAAGTTTCATAAAATATGTATGGAATATTTCGTATTCGATCTGTTTTACCAGCTCGTCTATCGATTTAATAACGATAGGTAATATATAATACATAATATATAATAAATTAATAATATAATATATAATATATAATATATAATATAAAGGACAATGATCATAACAAACGCAGATATCGAATGCATTATCTAATGTTAACTACCAGATGCATGGTATACAACAGGCAGGCAAGAGCTGAGTATTTGTAGCTCAAAGTGCTGATTCATACCCACATGTTGAACGTTTGTCACACTAATGGGGTACCTGTGATGTTCATCATTTCGCTTCAGCACTGAACAGTTCCATTACGCCGCGGGCTGCCCCGCTTACCTTGTGACCCACATAGATCGACCCTGGTTCACAGTCGACTGGGTCGCGTATCCCGGCTGTGGCCGACTAACGTGTGTGCGGCCCTGATAGAGCGTGTCCGATCGATATCAATAATGTAGCGCTATTTATGACGGCGGTCGGCGCTCGATACTGGCACAATGGTGGCGCGTGAGCCACG
This sequence comes from Amphibalanus amphitrite, assembly GCF_019059575.1. Taxonomy (NCBI): domain Eukaryota; kingdom Metazoa; phylum Arthropoda; class Thecostraca; order Balanomorpha; family Balanidae; genus Amphibalanus; species Amphibalanus amphitrite. Next base: position 478,988 of record NW_024881676.1, read on the forward strand.
AACGGGACAGGCGACAAAAGCGACAGGAACTGATCGACACAGCTCGGCCACAGAAGCTGTTACTTGTCGCTCAACGATTGGATCAATTGTGAACTGCACTGCAGTCCTGATCATGCTAAGCTAAGAAGAGCTATGAAAAATGAGGCTTAGCCTCGCTGCTATGGTGCCGCGCGGCGGTGCCAGGTGTTGTGCGGTGCAGCCTATCCCAGAGTCTGCAGGCGCTACAACTAACGCCATCTATTGACAGCGCGGCGAAACTCTGAACGCTAGTGGCAGAGCGCTGAGATCGCTTCCCTCGGCGACAATCATGGCCATTATCAAACGGCACGAGCTTGTCAGTAGGGCTAAGGCTTTCTTCCGTGATCATAAATTGACCGGTCAGGGGAAAGAAGACCGCTGAGCTTTGCGTTTTCTCCGTGGCAGAGTGCTTCCTACTAAGGCTAAGTGCCGCGGCTAGAAGCATTGGCAGACACTGCTACAGGATGGTGGTCATTTAGGAAATCGTATTATGTCTTATTCAGCCTTGACATGACACGTGAGGCACTCAACACAAAAACGTATGTTGTTTTTTCGCTTTCGGCAAGCAAGGTCGATGGAACGGACCAAACGGGTTGACATGACATCCCAGGCAGCATGGTTTGACACGATAGGTACTAACTGTCTTCCTTCCAACCACAGGTGCACCCAGATCAAGACGTATTCTTGGGACAACGCCCAGGTGATTCTGGTCGGGAACAAATGCGACATGGAGGACGAGCGAGTCATCAGCTACGAGCGCGGAAAGCAGCTGGCCGACCAGCTCGGTCTCGAGTTCTTCGAGACCTCCGCGAAGGAGAACATTAACGTCAAGGTAAGTGCATGGTGGCGCTAGGGGGACACTGCAACTAGTGGGGGATCAGGGGAGTGCCTGCTGTCCTGGGGGGGGGGTCAAGGATGTGAGCGATGCCTTTAGTTCGTCTCAGATTGCGTGATTCCACTAGTCAGACTCAGGAGTCAGGACAGAACATTATATGTAGTGTTCTCATTTTCACCGCTGCCTGCTCTGTCACCAGGCCGTGTTCGAGCGACTGGTGGACATCATCTGTGACAAAATGTCCGAGAGCTTAGACTCGGACCCCAACATGATGAACGCCAGCAAAGGCACGCGGCTCACCGACCAGCAGCCCCCGAGCTCGGCGCCGTGCAACTGCTAACACCAGCGCCGCCCTAGCGGCCACCCCGGCAACTGCCGGCGGCCGCCTCACGGACGGGGCACGCGGGCGGGAGGGCCGGTCCTGTCCGATAGGCACGGACCAGGGCGGCTGGGAGGCTCAGAGGGCTCAGTCGAGGCCAAGTGGAGTAATCTGATCTCAGTTGGGGTCATCTGAGGTCATGAGGTCAGATGGTGTCAACTGAGGTCACGGGCTATCAGCTGATATCAGACTGAAGTCAGCTGCGCGCAAGGATTGGTTGATATCAGCTTGGCCCGTCTGAAATCTGAGGCCAGGGGGCCTCGTCTCGAGTCACTCCAAGGCAGCTGGCGTCAGCTGAAACCGGCTGAGGTCAGTTGAGCTCGCGGCGCGGCGCTCGGTCAGCCTCAGTCGCTGTTGGGCCCTCTTCCAATGGCCCCGCGCACAGCCCAGCCCGGTACTCCGGGGAGGGCTCCCAGAGGAGGTCAGGCGGCCGGTGGCGGCCCTGGCGGCGCGCCCTGACGCTAGTCGCGTCAGACCCCTCAGACAGACGCGCTCCTGGTTCGGTGGGCGGGGAGGGTCGGATCGGGCCGGGCAGTGACCCTCGCTGTGCCTCTCGGTCCCCGAGGTCTCCGTGTTGTCTCGTGCTGGCAGCGGGCTGGCCCTGGTCGGACGGACAGCTGTGTGAGCGGGCCGCAAGCAGACGCTCGGCGCGCTCTCTCCGGCTCTCTCCTCTCTTTCTCCTCGTTCCTGTCTGTCTCTGTGTTCCGCCGCGGCCTGCCGCAGGCGGAGACCGCCGACGCTCCGGTGAATGTCCCTCGCGAGTTAAACAGACTTCCTCCTTCTCTTCGAGACAGGAATCTCCCCACATGTGATCGGAACGCTCACTCCTCCGATTTGGTCAGACTGGTCTCCTATAAACTCGCGTTCTTCCCCATCTACCTTTACTCTCGATATTCGGCATCTAAAAACAATCAAATCGGCGCGGTGACACGAACGCCACCTATACCGCTCACCGTGCGTGTAGCCCGCCACCTAGCGAGTGCCAGTGGAGTCTGCCCGTGATGGACCCGCCGCGCAACAGCCCAATGTCGCGTTTCCCCTATATAGACTGTGAGTTTGTACGTGTACCTGTGAGCTGCATGCGATGTATCGGTGCTGTCGCCTCTCCTTCGCTCTCTCTTTCTCTCTTCCCTCTGTCCCCGCGGGGACAGGCGGTCGCCTTGTTACGTGTTGCAGTTTCGTTACGCTGTGGTGTGCCCGTTTTCGTTTCGTTTCTGTTTAGTTTGTTATGGTGAAAAGGCTCTGTGTGCGACCGAGTGGAGGCATCACATGTAGCGGAATGACAGGAGTGCCACCACCAGCCCGCCAGTAGACATGTTCTTTGCGTTGTTTCGAGGCGGTGTGTTTCTGTTATTTCCGGAGCAGCGCGGCCGCTCTGTCGAACAGGGCACGCGCAGTGAAGTCTGTTAGACAATGCGCCGGGAGCGCTCCGCGACTCCTCTGCCGGCGGCGCAGCGGCAACTGATAATGCGCCGTGACCGCGGCGCTGTGCCCGCTCGTCAGTTACATTCCGTTCCGCCGCTCTGGAACCGCGCGGTGCGCGCCCCGTTCCGCGGTGTCGTTCCGTTCGTTGGGCCGGCCCGGCCTCTGCCGGTGCGCCCCGTTACGTTGGACGTCTGTACACACCGGAGCGGAACCCGTGCTTCCGCGCGCGCTGATCCGTTTATGATTGTACATATATATCGTAGGGACCGAGTTGCGTTGCCATCCAGTACGAATACACATGTTAAATGTCCATCCGAGTTGTCTCAACAGCCGTATGAATGCAGCTTTCATGACAAAATAAGCGCGGAAAGGATGCAGAGCAAACAGGGTCTTACATAATCGTAACAGAACTCAAAAGTGTCGACGCTGAGTCAGAGCAGTGTGTATTTTTCTGTAGAAATCTCGGGACATGAGTCACTGTTCATGCGACATTTACAAATCAGTGGGTGTAGGTACCGATAAAGCGCCTGCCCGACGGCACAGAAGGCGCATACATACAAGAAACGAACCCAAACGTGATATCATCATAATACCGTTAGATAAGCGGGCCAACTGTCGTGAGTGAATTACATCGAGTTTGTAAACGGTTACGAATCTAGCAAATACGGCACATAACAGCCTAGTATAGAAGCTGTTTACTGTAACATAACGGAAGCTAAGGCATGCGTCGCTACGCGGTACACAGTATTACTGAATTATCACCACTTGGTTACAACATATTCGGAGCCATATTGCAGCTCACAGCAATCGAGTACGAATAATGCATCACCAAAGCTCCACATGCACATGATACATAAGTGTCTTCCTGTACAACAGCCAACCAAAACTAAAACTAATAGCGTGTGTCAAAGGCAGATCACACAAAATAAATCTTCTACACACATGGATACAAAACAAATTCAAGATATGTCGTCAATATGGATCACCGCAGTTTAGTCAGCCAACAATCGATTGTTTTCGCAGCACCGATTCAATAATCCATAGCTCTGCAGTTTGAAGCTGACCTTATTGACGTCAGGGTCCCAGAGGAGGGTTGAACATACCACAAACTGCACGTATAAACGTCCGATTGTACCACCACCACGCGGGCCAGCCATCAGCGGTTATGGCAAGATTTGCATCAGTCGCCGAGCAGTCGCCACACTGGGTGTTACCAGAGTAACCACCGTGTAACCACGGTGTAGCCTTCGAGCTAGTTACAGTCTCACATGGTTTGATTTCTGTGACGCCCCCGTGAGCGCTATCCTACGATACCGAACAATTAACTACCTGTCTGTCACTGTCAGACAGACAGTTTTCTCGTGAGCTTCAGGCCAAGTACAGAATACAGAGTACACGCAGCTAGCGGAGATACAAACATCAGTACGGCATCAGCGCTACATCACAGCGACATCAGACTGACGTCACCCGCAGCTCGCCACACGCAGTCAGTGACGTCACTCCTTACGTCACTCTGACGCCATCACAGCAGCCTACGGTTGGTGGCGGGGTAGCAGTCTTTGGCCCGCAGGATATAAAGTGACGTTAGCAATGCACTCAAGCTACGTCTAGTTGTCATGGCAAAGGTTGGCTTCAGCTATATTCCATCAAATCACCGAGGCAGTGTTTGGAAAAGGCGGCGACTGGTTAGTGGTTGTGTGTCTTCTCAACGTTATATCGCAGACAGGAAAGCCTGGCATCGACTCCCACAAATCAGGAGAGAGTGGGTCCCTGACAAGTAATCTCCTGCTCCTGAAAACTGTCCTGTCTGGCTCCTGCTGTCTGTGTCCGAATGAACGCCCCATACAGCCTCTGATCCCCTGGCCATCCACATATAACAGTCGAGATTCCAGCCACATCTCATCACATGATATCTTCCGTGAGCTATGATCTCAATAACGCTGCCCCAGCCGGCGTCAGCGCAGTGGTCCACAATACACGGTGGTCCACAAACCCAATCTAGTGAGAGCGCGACTCAGCTTCAACCCTAACCATCCATGCACGTATGCAAGGGTATTGGCTGCTCAACCATCGTACATACACGATTCAATATAAGCGCTCCATTTCGACGCCGCAGCCTCCAGTCTCCACCCTCCAGCCCAGCCTCCAGCCTCCAGCCTATTCTCCACGTCTCTACACAGCAGTGGCACTGAAGCATCCCGCGATCGCCGCGCGGTGACCTACCCGAACATGGCGGCGCCCAGAGTCAGCACGTCGTAGCACGTGTCACACACCCGGATGGGCTTGTTGATGTTGTACTTGACGATGGGCAGCTGCTTGTCCGAGCACTTATTGCACAGCAGCCGACCGCAGTGGCGACTGCAACGACCAAAAAAGGTTTGTTACACAGCGCGTTAAACAAACGGAAAACTCGAAGCAAAAAAAAAAGCAATTTACATACCTTAGCAAGCCGATATTATTCAATGACGTCAGGGTGTGCCACGTCATGCAGTTCGATCTCACTCCCCTGAATTTTGACTATTCTCTGGGACAAGTTGACATATACTTTGCCTGCCTGATGCCTGTGTATTTAAAGGATGACCACTGCGACTATGTGATTGAAATGAGAGCATTCAAAGTCAATCACCGAGAGTCTGTCGTACTGACCAGTGGTGTTTTCTAGTGGCGATACCGAACTTGGTGCCGCACTCCATACAGTGGTCACCGTCGTTCCAGCCCGGCTCCTGGGAGAGCGCGTCCAATAATCTGGAGAGGAGCGGAGTGAAAATGTCAATCGGCAGACGCAGGGACATAAACACACGGAGGGAAAGGCTGTAAAGCCGGCTCCACTTTTAGGGACTAGAAGTCCTGAAACAAAACCCCATCCACTTCATAATGTTCTGTGCAATTGTTACATTATAAATTAGCACGTACCACCTATCATGCTCGCGTCCCAGCCGCTCGTCGCTCGCAGCCCGTACCTGAAGAGGAGCTGCTTGGTGGCCACCTGGAAGTTGAAGATGGAGACGCCCTGGTTGTTCATGATGCCCAGCGAGGCGCCCGCCTTCACCAGTGTCATACACAGGTTGACGTTACCCTTCATGTAGGCTAGAAGCAACGCTGCAAATAAAGGGTGGGGAAGGAGAAAGGTAGTCAGTCGACCAGACTACACACAAACGACGCATTACAGAAATGGCCTCATCTTTGGACAAGTGTAGCAGACGGACTGACCGACGAAGCTTATGTTATCAATACTCGAATACCCAAGTATTTTCAAATTCACGCCATATGCAACTCTTACGCTCCAATCTCCCAGCTAACCCATCTCCCAACCCTCACGATGCCCTTCCAACTCCTCTCTTTTTCTCTCCCTACCCTCTCCCCGTTCCTCACCGGTGTTTCCCTCGGCGTCCTGTTTGTCCAGCGGGTATTTGGGCATGGACTCGAGGAACAGCTGGCAGATGGCGGCCGCGTTCTCCCGTCCCAGCGCGGCCACCATGTGCAGCGGGGTGCGGCCGCGCAGGTTGGTCGACTCGGCGTCAATCTGTGACTCGGTCAGCAGCACACGCACCGTGGATAGGTGCCCCTCCTGGCGGAGAGAGAAGGGTAACATCGTTAGGGCACAAGGTAGTGGCCAAGTGGCCCTCCTGTTAGGGAGTGGGGTAACATCGTTAGGGCACGAGGTAGTGGCCAAGTGGCCCTCCTAAAGACAGCGGGGTAACATCGTCAGGATACAATATAGATACCACGTGACCCTCCTGGGGACAGCGGGGTATCATCGTCAGGATAAGAGATAGTGACCAGGTGACCTCCTGGGGACCACAGGGTGGTGAGGTCAGGATACGGGCCGTGAGTAGATGACCCTCTTGGGGAAGGCAATTGGCATCACGACAGGGACAGTGGCCAAGCCGCCCTCCGGGAACGGCAAGGTGGCAAAATCAGGACCTGGTACAGACAGAATGACAAGATCCTCAGGTCACGGACGTTGGGCAGACGGTCCCTCCTGAAGACGATAGCGGGGTGGTGAAAACAGTAAGATTTCCCGGTCCACACACCCACTTTTCCTTCCCTTTCCAGCAATGAAGCTCATCACTTCCCCACTCCAGTTCCACTACTTCACTCACCTTACAGGCCACATGCAGAGCGTTATCCAGGTTGTTGTCCACGGCGTTAAAGTCGACTCCCTTATCGATCAGCACGGAGACACACTGGTGGCAGTCGCGCTCGGCGGCCAGGTGCAGGGCCGTCTGCTTGAGTGGGGTGCGCTCCTCCAGACGGGCGCCCGCCAGCATCAGGTTCCTGCGAGACAGACGGACGGACGGGGGGACTAGTAAGAGTAACGGGGGCGCGTAAGATATGAGTGTAGTTCATATGGACATGGGCGAGTACCGAGCCGCTATCTGTTTCCATGGTAGGATATCTGTAAATATCCACTATCGAGTAACTGCCATAACTATCAGCTACAATTTACTGTTCAAGGTCCTTATAAAGTAAAGTCGACTACAGAATAATGTTCCACTTTTCACAGGCAATTATTTGCCTGGGGTGGTAGGCTGTGCCGCATCACACGGGCTGAGTTCACAAATTACAGCTTTGTCCCAATGCTCATAATCGACACGCTTAACCCGCGCGGGGCTGGGGGGGGGTAAATTTTACCCCCCCCCCCTTAATTTACCCCCCCCCCTTGCGAATTTTTGCAATATCTCAAAAACGACGGCGCGCAGCGCCGCCAAACTTTCTGTACCTTTTCTTACATCAATTTGACACGTTCCCTGAAAATTTGAGCGAAATCCGTCGGAAAATTTTTGAGAAATTGACGTTTTAGTGACGTACTGTTCGCCATTTTCGCCTCAAAAACGGCAAAAGTTCAAACGCCGCTAACATCTTCATTTTTAGAGGAATCAAGACGTAACAAAAAAGGTTATACGTAATTCTTCTTTGACTATCAAATGGCTATCTCGGTTTTTTGAAAATGTTGGATTTTGGCCCAATTTTTTGTCAAAAAACTGACTTTTTTTGTGAAAATAATTATAAAATCCAAAATTTTGGGTGTATCGAAAAAACCGGAATATATGTCAGAGACGTGGTCTATGTGCACCTACACACCAAGTTTTAGAAGAATCGGTTCAAAAATGTGGGAGTTATTCAAAATTTTATGACGTCACGACACACAAAATTTTTGAAAAATGACTTTTTTGGAAGTTCTAGACCTCGTACGGAAACAAAAATAGCACCATTCGATTCGCCGTGAAAAAGCTGCATCAGATAGACACCTTTTTAGGCCTTAACAACCAACTTCAAAATTTGACCTCACTTGACCTGACCTTGACCTGACCTCGACCTGAAATTCATCCAGAGGTGGTCCATATCACTTATTGAGTGTGCCTATTGAATTCTATGAGTAAAATGACCCATAAAACATGTGTCGCACATGCCCTTTTCTATATTTTGTTTTTGGTGACCTGACCTGACCTGACCGGACCTTGACCTTGACCTCTGAATGATATTGTATGCAACGAATATTGTCTTGGTAGCCTAAGAACACGTTTTGGGCGATCAGTCTCAGTCCATGACTCCATTCTTCGGCAACTACGGTGCAAGGCCGATACTGTAGGAACTTGCAATTTGTACCCTTGACCTGACCTTGACCTTGACCTCAAACTTAAAATTAAGTACACGTTTTTAGTTGTTCGTGATGAGATCTTTCGATTGGCGTTTGAATTTTCAAAATCAAAATCGGACCATTAGTTCGGGAGATAACAGGGGGGGTAAAATTTACCCCCCCCCCCCCAGCCCCGCGCGTTCGGCTGGAGACCCCAGCCCCGCGCGGGTTAATTGCGTGATAAACGGCACAACTTAGCGCTCCGGTCAACTGATAGCTTCTGAGGAGTGGAACATCATTCTGTAGTCGACTATACAAAACCTGTTTACACTCGGCTTTTACAGCAGACTCTCACCCGAATTATAAGTCTGCAGCCGAATACGATATCACCTGCGTATAATTTCACCTGAGACAGACTTTACCTGAGCATGCCTCTCGCTGGATCCTCACCTGAGTATTCACTAGATCTAGGAGTCACCGCACTACGATCTCACATTGGCATGCCTCTCATTTTATCTCACCTGAGTATGATCTCGGAGTCGGCCTGGGCGGCCAGGTGCAGCGGAGTCAGGCTCAGTGAGTCGCGAGTCCGGGAGTGCACGTTGACGTGGATCGACAGCAGGAACATGACTGACTCGATGTCCTTCTTCTCGATCGCCACGTGAAGGAAGTTCCGGCCGCGGCTGTCGTACTGCGGGAAACCAGTGAGGGTGGCAAGTCGTGTGATGGTAAGCACAGGATGTAGAAGCAGAGAGCAAGCGTCTTTGGCTCGGTAGGACTGTGGCTGGAGACGCAAACAGATGTAGGTCGTTTGTGTCATCTCGGGTAAGTACAAGTAGACAGTGCATGACGACAGTGCATGTTATGACCTAAGCGCAAACGTCCAATAATACGTGAGAAGGAAGATCACGTACCATAGCATAATACACGTAGCATCCTTCCGTCAAAGATAATGCCACATGATTGGTAGCAAATTTTTACTGAGCACACATATATTCAACCACAAATCACAAGAAACTTGTTCTGCGTTCGAATCACAAATTATATGCCCACCTGCTCGGCGACGCCCGGCTCCCTGCCGAGGATGGCCTGCGCCGCCTTGTTGTTCTTCATCGTCATGGCCAGGGTGAAGGGCGCCCGGCCCAGCCGGTCGCGCGCCGTGAGATCCGTCTCGGGGGCCGACAGAAGCAGGGTGATGATGCCAGTGTGGCCGTTCTCTATGGCGTGGTGCAGAGGAGTCTTCTGGTCACAGTCCTGGAAGGAAGCAGGGGCAGAAGAGATGGTAAGTAGGCAGTTAAAATGAGTCCATATCAGACCATCGGCAGACACGGTCAGTGTGTGACGCTCATCAACATTATGGAAGACGGTTGACGACGCATTTGAAGCATTCTCTGCGTAGCTGTTCATATGGTTACCTTTAGTCTCCCCCTCCTCACGGATTTCCAAATTCCCTGACACGAGTGCCATCTGTATCGAACGCCACATCACTGACCCTGGCGTTAGTGTTGGCTCCGTGCTCCAGCAGTGCCTGGACCGTCTCCTGCAGTCCCCACTGGGCACACAGGTGTAGAGGTGTCATCTGATCACGCGCCTCGTCCCCGCCGCGGCCGTCCGGGCCCGGCCGGCGCGCGCTGCTCACGTCACAGCCGCTGGGGGAGAGGGGAGGGTCAGAGGTCAGGTCAGAGGTCCAGGCCCGGCCGGCGCGCGCTGCTCACGTCACAGCCGCTGGGGGGGGGGGTTTAGAGGTCAGGAGTCACAGCAGAGATCGGGCTGGGACATATATTACACGAACAAAAATTTCGGCTCGAACAATTAACGCACGAGTATTAGGAAGAAGCACTTTTACCCGTTCCCTTTAAGCACCTTTTACCGCTCGCTGTTACCTGCGTATCAGGAACCCGGTGATGTGCTCGTTGTTCTCGTCAATGGCGCGGTGGAGCAGTGTCTGGTAGCAGCCGTCCGGTCCCTCGCCCCAACAGTCCGTGTCTATTCCGAACCTGGGAGCGGGGGATGAACGGTCAGCGACGTAAGACACTACGCGCCACGGTACTGTGGTATTTGCCGGCAGCAGCACTGGTGAACATTGGCAGTTACAATTTATAGAAAGAAGACAAATTGTAGGACATGTGATTCCTAGCACGATATGAAGCATATTCAACGAATACCCTCTTTCGCCCTCCTTCCCGCCCTCTCTCCCTCCCTTCGACCACTTTCTCTTCCTCTCTCCTCACCTGACCAGCACAGAAGCAGCGTCTGTGCGTCCACTCGCCAACGCCTGCCAGAGCGGCGGGCACTTCCCCCTCCTTCCCTCCCTCCCCTCCTTCCTTCTCTGCTCACCTGACCAGAACCGAGGCGGCGTCTGTATGTCCACTCGCCAAGGCCTGCCAGAGCGGCGGATCGTGTCCGGGGGAGGAGGACAGGTCCGCCCCCGACTCACACAGCAGTTCCGTCACCGACAGCAGACCGCGCTCGATACTCAGCTGCAGCGGCGACAGGCCGTCCCGCGTCCTGCGGGGTCGGGAAAGGTTGGGTCAAATCAGCTGCTGAAAGACAGTAGTAACTAAAGCGACCAGACACCGAGTGTAGAACAAGTTCGACCATTGACCAGACCGGGGTCTTCAGGGTTTGAGACCGTCGCTGAATGCCCGATCAAGACATATACGATATGAAAAGCGACATGACTGTTCTTATGTCTGCCTAAACGAAAAGCGACACCACATCGTGGTACATAATGCGATGACCTGTAATGCATAACAGAGCTGTGACACTCTCAGCGTCGCCTGGGGCCCACTCACCTGCAGTTGATGTCTGCGCCGTTCTTGAGCAGGAAGGTGGCTGACCGTCCGTTGTCGGTGCGTATGGCGCGGTGGAGCAGTGTGTCGCCCTCCAGGTCAGGGATGTCCACGGACGCGCCGCCGCGGATCAGCTCCAGAGCCACCTGTCCACGAGGAGCGAGAGGTGAGGAAGGGGGTAAAGGGGGAACAGTTGACCACCGTGGGAGAGTATAACGTGTCCGAAACGACGGATACAGAGCGAGGAGCTCTGTGGTCAAAATTAAAACGTTGCATTTTGAAACAATAACAAAGACGTGTAGTTATCATTGGGCTAGACGTGTAAATAGTCATATTCAGCAAGAGCTCGAGCAGCATTCAGGAGGCGTCTAAGTAGCATACATCAAAGTCCCGTAGATTCGTCTGCAAACACACCTCATTCATGTTCATGTCCAGCGCCAGCGCCAGCGGTGTCCTGTCGTTTGAGTCCTTCAGGTTCAGGTCCGGTACTATGGTGTTGGCGTCCGGGGAGCTCTCAGCCATACCTGCGACGGGTACGGGCAAAGCAATGCATTAGGTATGGTAACGAATGGATGACGAGTGCTTCAATATGGCGGAATTTTATACACTATCTTAGCAAAGTATCGTGGTTAGGCTTCAGGATCAAGGTCAAGACTCTTCATGCGTACGTACGGCTCTCGCGAGATTAAGCGGTAGGTTTTGCACTTTTACATTTCCGGTTATATCTAAAAAACTAATCGATCTACGATGAAGTCATTTTACACGATCATCGCCGGCTGGTTACCCAACAAGTCGAACGCATCTTCAACACTTAAAAGCTTAAGACGACGAAGATATAGCCTGAAGTACACTAAATTTTCTAGGTGCAAAACCTACCGCTAAAACCCGCGAGACCTATACACGAGACTCAAGCATGTGTTAAAACTGTAGAGTCCGCTGCCACTCACGTCTGTGCTCCAGTATGGCTGCCACCACGTCCCGGTGTCGGTACTGGACAGCCAGGTGGGCGGCCGTCTGCCGGTGCGGCTCCCCCACCCCGCCGGCCTCGCCGCGAGCCGTGGCCGCGTTAGCATTGGCGCCGCGGCGGAGCAGTTCAGCCACCAGCCGGGACAGGCCGTGTGCGGCCGCCACGTGCAGAACGGTCTCACCCTGTCAGGGGAGGGGACGGGGTCAGAAGGAGCGTGTGGGTTAGCGGACATCGGCAGAGAGCATCGGTTATGCATCCTTGGCGCTAACATATTCTGGAACGATGGAACATTTATGAGATGAAGAAAGGGCAATGACAAACTAAGGAAAAGTAATCTAATCCCTGATAAGATTTCAGATCGTTTACCACTTTAAACTTGCTACATCAGTTCCTCCAGAGCAGTACTAAACGACGACATCCTAGTTCCAAGCATGCAGTAAGAAGGAAAACGTTCGTCGAAGACCTGCACCATAAGTTCACCAATGAGTCTAAGACCAGCTTCATTTAGCCAGGATCCTCTACTCACCTGCTTGTTGAAAGCTCCTGTTTTAGCCTTGGCCTTGACCAGGAAGATGGCTTCCTCCTCGAGGTCGTTCAGCGCCGCCTGGTGCAGCAGTGTGTCCTGGGTCGCCTGGTTCACCTGGGAGAAACACAGACAGACATAAGCACTACCATTGGGAGAGACAGCGCCGTCTGGTGCAGCAGTGTGTCCTAAGTGGCCTGCTTCACCTACAGGGCAGCATAGACATAAATATCACGATTCGGAGCGGAAAACCACAGCAGCATGTTGTCAAATCTTCCAAAACAAGGTAGAAAGAACATCCGACCAAAGTATCACGGATTAAATATGATGGAAGGTAAAGCACAATACGTTCCGACAAATCTCATCCACATCATCCAAATAACACGTAACCTGCACACCAAACTTCATCTCAAACCAACACAAATTATACACACCACCAATAAGTATCCTACCCCAGCAGTTTTATTCCCCTTCCCTCAGTATTCAGTTTCACTGTGTATACGCTGCTCCCTTCCCTCCCTCTCCCTCCCCCTCTCACTCACGGCATCCACGCTCGCTCCGGCGGTGACCAGTCTCTGCGCCATGCTGTTCTGCTGTACGCCCGCCAGCAGGGCGTGCCAGAGCACGGTGTGGCCGCGCCGGTCGCGCCGCTCCAGGTCACACGGACGGGTGATGAGGACGTCAAACACGGGCGTGCAGCCGGACGATACGCACACGTGGAGAGGCGTGCTGTAATAAGGGTAATGGTGGGGTTAACGGAGTGAGAGCGCTGTTGGCCAATCGCTTAGTTAGAGAAAGAGAGAACTGTGACTTTTTTTTTGCATATGTATGCTCCGGAATCCGGATCCTCCGGATAAGTTTTGCATTATTGTCGGATCTGATAGACCAGTATCTCATTCAAGCTCTCTCCCGCCTCACCAAAACTGTTATCTCCCTCCTTATCCCAGCTCTCTGTTCCATCTGCCCATTCCCCACTTCTCCGCCCTTTCTCTCCCCTTTGTACACCTCCGCTCCATATCTCCCACTCTCCCCACCTGAGCTCCGAGTTCTGGGCGTTGGTATCAGCGCCCGCGTCCAGCAGCCTCCTGGCCAGCCGGCCCCTCCACTCGTCTTGGGGTCCGCCGGTGGCCAGTAGGTGGAGCGGGGTGTCGCCAGAGACGGGCACGGCGCCGTCCACCGCCGCGCCGTGGTCCACCAGAAACAGCGCCGAGCGCTCGTCATCTGATGGAGAGTAACAACGTCATCGTTAGCGTCATCATTATTATCATTATCACTAGTAGCAGTAGTGGCGGCTTAGTCCTCAGCACAGGCCGTGGCGGAGGCCAGTGTCATACACCTCGATCACTCATGCTGTAACATGGAACGCCAACCATCTGCCCGTGTTCTTTAGAAACACGGGCAAAGGCAGCATCTGACTTCCAGGCCCCACCTTTGGCAGCTCAAAATTTAACAAACAACATTGACAGTCATCGTTTCACATTGAAAAACGCTACTGCAAATGATGCTGACTAGATTGAAACAAATGCTGCATAACCACTTCCATTGACGGTCGTCGCGCCCACCTCGGAGTATGGCCTTGTGCAGCAGGCAGCGCCCCTGTCCGTCGGCGGCGTTGACGTCCACTCTGTGTTTGAGCAGCGTCTCACAGATGGCAGCCTGGTCGAGCCGCAGCGCCAGGTCCAGAGGCAGGTTATCGCGGTCGTCCGGCTCGTTCAGGCGCTCCGGCAGCTGAGGACAGAGGGGAAAAATGTTACACGGATGAAAGTACGTTGTGCTTTTTGAACACGGCATTCAAAGGTCCTGATAAGGTGACATCCGACACCAGAAAGAGAAGAGAAGAGATAATGCATTTTGAAAAGCAGCAAAATAAAATTCCGTGACCGGTTGGTAACCATTCCATGGACAACATTCCAAGATGTGGCGGCATCAGGGCTTATGACGCCCCATAGTTACTCTGCGTTATGACACAGGTCATCAGTTGCTCAATTGTTCCATCCTCGCCCGACCCAACCCAGCCAGTCGAGCTGTCGCGTTGACATGCGCTAATAGCCGTAGCTGTGACGTCATTCTGAGCCTTGTCAACTGACTGTAAATGGCAGTCCGACAAGCGATAAACAGGCACACTTGAAATTACACAGCCGATCGCGTCACTGTGCGCGATACCGTAAAATACCGGCCCAGCTCACACTAAAAACGGAAGGACAAAAATGCCGTGACATTCTTGTTCCACGATACTGGTAACAATGGCTAATGCTTACACAATGCAGTGCTCCACAAAAAAAAACACTGCATGTGATCAGTTTAAAAGAGGCCTCACCAAACACCACTCACAAAGAGTCTGCAGGACGGCTGGCAGCTCAGTCATGCAATGACCATGTAGACATGCTCATCGCGTCATCACCTGGCCGGTCTTTTACCTCTGACGGCGGCAGGCAGGCACGCAAACCCACCCGGTTACGAAATCGGAGCAACATCGGACGCCCACATTTGCCGGATCCGTACCAAATTTGAGGGGACCGTCTGCATTGGGTAGACATGGGGGCGCGATGGGGTGCATATTTTCTACAGCGCCACGCAGAGTTGCGAGGGCTAAGTTCCGGGTGCTGAGCGAATCGCCGAACCAGGACGGGGCAAAGGACGGCCGGACAGCGTCGGACAACATCTGACAGTATCTGACCGCGACAGCTCGGTGCAGCCGGCCAGAAAAGTCGCCGGGTGGTCGACCAGCCATGTCGCCAGGTGGTCGGTCCGACGACAATGCAGCATTGTCGCCCGGGACGGCCCGTGCAACTGTCTCGGTCGGTAGCAAAGTGCAGACCGCGCAGCCGCCGCGGACAGGCGACGGGAAACGGCACTGACCCGTGACCGGTGGCCGGTGACTTCTGACCAGTGCCTCATTGACCTTTATACGCGTACGGGTAGGTAAAAGATTGGTGCAACCGGACGGCCACTGAAAGTTTTTCATCCAATAGCATATGTCTGGTGACTTATTGATCATAATCACGATGATCATTGAAAGTCGACAACGGCACAAGATGACTGACGGCACGGCCACATAACGACACATCCGGAACCATTAACCCGCGCCGGGCCGGTGCTCTGAGATTCCGCGCCGGGCCGGGGGGGGGGGTCTGAACACCCCCCTTCTTAACTCGGCTCCTGGGCCACGTAGCGACACGCGGTAAGCGGCAATCGAAAGAACGTCCAAAATAAGGACGAAAACACTTCGGTCATTTTTTGGGTCAGGTCAAAGGTCAGGTCACCAGAGGTCACCAAAGGTAAAATGTTGACTATTTCAACATTTCGGAAACTGCCAACGGCTATCTTGGGAACCGATAGAGCTACAGCGCCGCGGAAAAGCGCATTCGATAGCCCTTTTACAGGCCTTTCTGAGTAATGTTCTCAGATTTGACCTCAGGTCAACGGTTTAGCCTCCAGAGGACAAAAACTCCAAAAATAGCCGTTTTTACGAAAATCGGTTTTTCGGCGATAACTTTTCACTCAAAAGAGCCATGACATTACTTTTGCCAGCATCGTGTTCCTCTCGTCGAGACGCGTCGAATGAACTATAAGTTGACCTTGAAAGGTCAACTTGAAAATTTGACCTCAGGTCAAGGTCATGACCTGACCGGAAAAGGTCATGTTGCATATCAGTCGATCCGCAACGTCGAGCCGAACACATCTAAGGCGTTTTCAGCGCTCTAGGACGCCTCTATCAGAAGTTATTAGCGAAAAACTGTTAGATTCTGTTCGTGACCTGAGATGACCTCGGGGACATAACGAGGGGTCACAGTTGCCATTTTCTGGTTCAGTGTGTCAATTTTACCTACATCTCGATGTTTGAGAGTGTCTAGAATGGCGTTCGTGCAAAACAGACGCTTTTCAATTTTCTCCCATTGACTTATAATGGAGAGGCCGCAAAATTGACCTGACCTTAGGTCACCGATATCAAAATTCCGAGATATACATTTTGTAGATACTGTTGCTCTAATCAATCGCTGAAAGTTTCAAGGCAATCGATCAATCGGTGTAGCTATGACGAGCATTCTTATTTTTTCTGAGGTGAGGTCACTTGGCGTGACCTGGTGACCTGACCTAAGGCGACCTGGGTCTGAAATTTTCACAACATGTGCGGAAAAGATGTACGAACAGGTGTCCGTTTTTGAAATATCTGCGAAAAACCGCAGGGGGGGTGTTCAAACACCCCCCCCCCCGGCCCGGCGCGGGTTAATAAACCAATGAGCTGATGAATCACGGAGTAGCCGTTCGTTGACACCGAAAACTTAAGTGACCTCTCAACACTAAACAAAGTCTAGAACAAAGACATAACAGCAAAGTAACGGCAGACGTCCAAATAAACTGGGCAAACCAATCCAAAGACAATGGACGTGTTAACACATCGATAGCATCATTCCAGCAGGCTTTGTAGCACGGAAACATTGTTACCAATCGAGTAAATAAGTGGAACGCCGCACTCACCGCTGCCACAAAGAAGAACCGAACACTCCACGGGCCTTGATAAGCCCATTGACGAATTTCCCCTGAATCCATAACACGCGGGCCGACCAGCTGCAGATAATCAGGTTCAAACGGTCGCCGGTGGTGGGCCAAGAACAGCAGAAGCAGCCCATCAATTTCCGTCACATCACCATCGCCTTTCGGACGATTGGATCAGCCTTTCCGGTGCCCGAGTCGACTGATCAGAGCGCTCATCGCAACAGGGATACCGATCATTTCGCTAATGAGGCCCAGCCAATAGACTGGGAGGCAGCAATGGACTGGGACGATATGGGAAGGTGACGTCCTTCGGGCGCCCTTTGGCATCCTTCGGGCTTCTTTTGGGCGTCCTTTGGGCATCCTCACGGCGTCTCAGAGTCGGGACACACCACGACACCGATATATGATCAACGGCCACTCCTTTCAAACACTGTTGACCGGTGTCATAAACGTCTCGTCAGACATGTTGGCGACATGTTGGCGACTCGTCAACATGGCCCGCTGGCGTCACCCGCCCCGATTCGGCCGGGGGGACACGACCCCGATCAAGATGCAGAGGTGGGATACCTCACTGCATGAGACGGCGGTGCATTTAGAACGCCTCACAGAACGCCCCTCCCCCCCCCTTTGGTCCGACGGAGAGGGGAGGGGAGAGGGGAGGGGAGAGGGGTTAACTTATGCTCCTTGGTGACAGCATATGACATGGATCATCAGAGGTCATACAGCCCATCCGCTGCGGCTGACAAGACCTCAGACGTGTACCACTAAGTATGGCACGGCAGGGCGTGGGAGCGTATCAGCAATGGCCCCGGCCGCTGGATAACACCGTTTGAAGTTTGAGGACAAATACCCAGAGCTCAAATCGGCGTACCGGACGCCAGACAAAATGTCGGGATTTTGCAGTCATAATCAGCATGAGTCATGAAAAGATAGGCATAAATTGGAATTATAGCAAAGGTTCAGCATACGATGAGTCAGGCCATCAAGTCGGGTCAAATATTCCTTCCCGGCATGACGATTTGACTAAGGAACAACACCTACTTAGCGAAGATTAAGTTTCGAGGAAGGTTTACTTCCTATCGATAAGACCACCAAAGCAGGGTGAATACAAGCATCATGGGTAAAAACAATAACAATCGGATAGATAAACGAAACTGAACGAATACTATAACCCAGCCTGCAAAGGACAAAAAGTCCCATGTCAATCACTCGTCTAACAATGCCGTTTTATGCTTCCACGGCTTCACTGCTAAAATAGCGCGCAGAGGCAATGTGCAACTTTTTGTCACTCAATCGTTTCCCCGCACCGGTAATGGTCTCTTTCGCCAACCCGTGCCAGTATAACTCACTGTT
The DNA here is from genome assembly GCF_019059575.1 of Amphibalanus amphitrite. NCBI lineage: Eukaryota > Metazoa > Arthropoda > Thecostraca > Balanomorpha > Balanidae > Amphibalanus > Amphibalanus amphitrite. Next base: position 497,358 of record NW_024881676.1, read on the forward strand.
CCCCTCGTCTTGTCATTGCCCCTCCTCTCGGGATTCAGGTCAGTCACCTATCATTCAGTCTTATCTACCATACCGAACATCATAGCATGTAACTGTCTTTGTAATGCAGTAACCCCACCCGACCGTCACTGACTGTAGATTTCCTTCACCAGCACAGCCTCAGCAGCGACCAAAAGGAAAGAAGAAGGACAGGAGGGAAAGCAGAAAGGAAGGAAGAACGGAAGGAAGGACGCGCGGTTGCCACGGATGACCTCACACCCCGGCGCGGCCGGCCCGTGATTCACGGCCCGATTACCTCAGCGCGCCGGCCGTCCCTCACGGTGCCATGTTGATCTCGGCTCCAAACAGATGTCGAGCGGCGGCCGTGACATCAGGGCCAACTTACGGCTCCATCAGAGAGCACAAATCACCCGAGCGGCCGGAGCCGATAGACGGAGAGCCGCTCCAGAGGAATTCAATAACAAAACTCAGACTGAGCGACATTAGTTAACACAGATGAGCCCGCATTAACATTTGGACCCTAGACGCTTGCAAAACAAATCACGGCACATAAATTCAACAAGTTTTGAGAGTTTCGCTTAATATCAGGAACACTTTTGTCATGTTTACACAAAAGCTGTTAGAATTCTTCTCGCCAAAAAAAAAAAAAGACAACAGCAAAACTTTGTTGCACTCTCCAACCCCCTTCCCCCGCCATTACCTAGCACCAGCGCCGGGACAGGATATATGTAGAGCGCTCCCGAATCAGACCCCTGATCCACCTGACGAGTGGTGAGGTCTGCCGGCACACAGCGACTCCTGGCAGCCGATGTAGGAATGGACCGGAGACAGGAGGCCACTGCTCGTGCCGCTCATATGTGAGGTGAGAAATGGCACCAGCGGGCCCACCTACCGAATTAATGCACCGATCGGCCACCCACCGAGCTGAACCAAAACAAACGCGGCAGCATCATCGCGTAATTATAACACACATCAAACGGAAATGCCAGCGATTCTCTCCTATCGAACAGAGATCATGCAAAGCTACAAATTCGATATGGTACAAATGTTTCTGATCCAGTCAATAAAGAGATTAATCATGAGTCTTGCTGGCCTTAATTTCAGATGTGTGGCATCCCATCAATAAATTAGACGCTGCAGTCGTTTGCAGCTAATGCCACAGTCAGATATTGACCAACACGGCATAAGTAACCCATCGATCAAGTCAATTCGGAGGCGGGTAACAGCGGTGATTGACGTTGCTTCACCGAGTCGACCGATGGCGAAATGGTCACCAGGTTTTCATACAGTTTTTGCACATACATGTAAGACATTTTGCGCTGGAGAGTGGGCAGATGAAAGCCACAGAATGTTGCCACTCGTCGCTAGCTCAGCACGTACTACCCAACCAACAGTCGGCTACCTTCTCAGACTCGGTCAGCACATTCCAACTTCCAATAACCTCGGCCAAGAGCTAACCGAGACAGGTCAACCGGTCAACCAGCACTAAGTGAGCACATGTGAATGACACGTCAGTCAGTGTCCGTCGCGGTAAGGTAGGTACTCCTCACCCCAAAACTCGGCTCGGGGCGGCCCTGTTGACCGTATTCTTGTATTCTTGTATTTGTAATAGCCAACTACAGGCCTTGCAGCCCATTTACAGTGGCAGTCCGTCAGCATGTCCTGTGTCTAGACAACACCTGTGTATGACAGCGCGGCCCATTCAGAGCGGCCCGGCCCATTCAGCTCCGCCGGATACCGGCAGGTGCCGCGGGTCCGCGCCCCAAAGCCCGCCGGCTTACCCGTGTCGCCGGGGTGATAATGGCATTCGTGATCCCACTGGAAATGAGCCGAAACACGATAAACTTAAGCCACTACTTAGTGGTAAGCTACAAGTTCCGGTGAGAAATTCATTCATTCAAGGCGAGGGAAAACCCAGACAAGGAATGCACGATAAAGTGATACGCACGCTAACACCACCAACCGACATGCCTCAGCAATAAATCCATAAGCATCTACACCACTCATCTGTGTTGCATGGTTTTCTTTAGACAGCCTTTGGCAGAGTTCTACAAAGATGACCGAAGTGCTGCAGTTATTGCTCAACAAAAGGTTGACCAGTGGTTGGTTAAGCTATAGCTACAACTGCACGCACGAGCAAACAGTCGGTGTTCAGCGCACGAAATAAGCTCTTCACTTTGCCTAGATATTATTCAACGCACGACCGACAGGACGGTTCTATAGTCTCCGACAGGACCACCCAGGAGTGCGCCGTTCCACGTCTCACGCGTTGCGAACGTCGCCAAACGACCCGTGCCCCGGCCACGACCAAAGAGCGCCGTCACAGAACATTGGGAGCTCTAAACGTCCGTGGCGCCGCCGCCTCTGTGAGGTTAACCCGCGCCCTGCTGGGGGTCCTGGATTTCCACGCCCTGCTGGGGGGGTGTTTGAACACCCCCCCCTTGTAACTCGGCTCCTGGGCCACGTAGCGATACGCGGAAGGCGGTGTTCGAAAGAGCGTAAAAATAATGACGAAATCACTTCGGTCAATTTTTTGGTCAGGTCAAAGGTCAGGTCACCAGAGGTCATTGAAGGCAAAATTTCGCCGATTTCCAGGTCAAATGTCGAAAATTTCCAAGAAGCCAACGCATAACTCGGGAACCAATAGAGCTACAGCGCCGCGGAAAAGCGCATTCGATAGCCCTATTAACGCCCTTTCTGAGTAATTCCCTCAGATTTGACCTAACGTCAACGGTTTTGCCTGCAGGGGGCAAAAACTGCAAAAATAGCCGATTTTTTCGGAAACAGTTTTTCTGCAATAACTTTTGACCCAAGCATTGTACGAGCTTACTTTTACCGGCATCGTGTTCCTCTCGTCAAGACGCATCGAATGAACTATAACTTGACCTTGAAAGGTCAACTTGAAAATTTGACCTCAGGTCAAGGTCATGACCTGACCGGAAAGGGTCATGTTGCCTATCAGTCGATCCGTATCGTCGAGCTGAACACATCTAAGGCGTTTTCATCGCTCTAGCATGCCTCTATCAAAAGTTATTTGCGAAAAACTGTTAGATACCATTCGTGACCTAAGATGACCTCAGAGCATAAACAAGGGTCACGGACACCATTTTCAAGTTCAGTGTGTCTAAACCACTTGTAATTCGGTGTTTGGGAGTGTTTATAACGTCTTTCATCCAAAAGAGGCGCATTTCAATTTTCTCCCATTGACTTATAATGGGGAGGTCGCAAAATTGACCTGACCTTAGGTCATCGATATCAAAATTCTGAGATATACATTTTGTACATGCTATTGCTCTTAGCAATCGCTGAAAGTTTCAAAGCGATCGGTCACTCGGTGTAGCTATGACAGACATTGAAAGTTTTTATGAGGTGAGGTCACTTCAAGTGACCTGGTGACCTGACCTTGAATGACCTTGGTCTGAAATTTTCACAACATGTGTAGAATTGATGTATGATAAGGTGTACCAAAAACGGCGGCGCGGAGCGCCGCCGTTTTTGAGATATTCGCGAAAAACCACAGGGGGGGGGGTGTTCAAACACCCCCCCCCCCCCCAGCAGGGCGCGGGTTAAATAGCTACAGACGAGACTGGTTGTCCGCCAAAACTGAGCTAATTGAAGAGTTCGACCGAAGAACCGAGCTATCAGATGCGACAACTATGACAGACATGACGCGAGTTCCGATAGCGATTCAGCCCACTAATTCGCCGGCGGGGTAGCGCCGGAATATTATCGCATGTCTCCGTAGTGTCGCTATTAAGGACACGTGTTTCGCCACTTGGTCGTAATAAATGTCTCTCGCCATTCACTGAGTGTCACTAATATCACCTGTGTCACATGTGTCACTCGGTGACGACAGTAGCTCAGGTGTGGGCCTCCGAGGTCGTCTGAGGAAGTCGGTGGAGAGCGGCTGACACCGGCAGAGTTTTTAGTTTTCTGCTATCCTTCCTCGCCCTGCCACCGTTCTGTTTCACCTTACCACTTCAGCTGGTCTGGTCTGGTCTGGTCTGGTCTCATCCCGTCCCGTCTCGTCTCGTCCCGTCCCGTCTCAGACTCGTCTCGCCCGTCACCTGCTGCGTTTCGGCGGCATACCGCGCGGCTGTCACTCCAACAGAGCCCGGTAAGATCAAAGAAGCCCACAACCACCACTGACCAGTCCGCCTGCCACTGCGCGGCCGCCAGCCGCATAGAGGCACGCACAACGCGTGATAAAGTGCAGAGACACCGCAGTCAAAACACGCCCGCACTGCTGCGTGTGTGTGTGCCGCTGTCTGGTTACCATGCCAACCAGCTGTTAGCCGGCGTCGGAATTACAAGGAGGGCTTTTATGTAAAGGCTGCGGGCGCCGGGAAGCACTTTGAAGGTTGTTTTGCAAGTGGAACACCACTTGCATTGTAATGGAAACTACAAGGAACGTAACGTTTTAAAAGTATTGTAAAAGAAACATAAATAAGTCTCAACAACCAGTTACGAAAATGGAACGCAGAACTTATGCTGGATGCTTAATGATCTGTCAAAAAGCGATTTTATAATCGTAGTAAATGTCAAATAAAAGATACCTACATCTTCAGTCTCAGATGTAATAAGCAGACCGAGAGAAAAACACAAAACCCTTAATCAGTTGCAAATGTGTTATGCTCCTTCATTATTGCCAGTAAATCCAAAACACTTTGGTGAGGCAATGCTTCATTAGAGTTTAAGCTTGCTACCTTCCCGTTTAGGTAGATACAAGCCTTGGCAAAATGTTGACAGACAAAAAAAGGCAAGGAGTTCTGCCGTGCGTGATGGAACTATACTGCCTAAAAATTCATGCCCCACAACTCAAATATCATCCTTGACGTTATAAGGCAGCTTATTTCTCACATACATTGTCATATGATGCTCAAGCCTACCGATGCAAGAGCGCTCCCCTGAATACATCATCTTCACCAACTTTCTCACTCGAAGAGTTCGAAGCATAAACGTTGTAGGGCTGGGTCAAACCACCAATTACGATCCCTTCCCAGCCCTTCAATTAACACCAAAGTCACTACTCGCTAATGTCATTAGAGTCATTTCCTGTCGAGTTACGACAGGAATAATATCCCCAATATCCGGGGCAGGGACGCCACATATTTCAGATAGGCGACGCCTTCCCCTCAAGAGCTACCGATCCCCGTGAGGCAGTCGACACAAGTCCATCCGCTGCACTGCAGCCGCCCCAGCCACCAAATCAATAAGGCACGCCGCGCATGTAATACGTCCCGACAGCCCGGTCCAGAGCCAAGACACACACGCACGCCATGGGCTCGATTTGACAGCCGTGCACTCAGAGACGTCCGGGTGATATTCACCATCACAGTGACGTCACAGAGGAATGGCGTAAGGCAAATGATGGACGGCAATATCATAATGCCTCCCTCCAGGGTGCCGTAGTAATATCCAGACACGCCATCCCGAGGCTATCTTATGTAACTTTTCCTAGTTCTCTGACAAGTGACAATGATTTCCTTTTTGTGCAAATGAGGGACATGATATAAAACCTGACTTTGAAAGTCACTCTGTCTCATATGGTCTCTCTCTGTGTCGCATCCGCAGCTCCACCATCCCCAGTCACCACCAATGGGGACGCCCAGTGACCTGATGACGTACCGCCCGTTCTACCCGGCAGCATCGTCAGGTGATGACGGCACGGACAAAAGTGGCGGCGGAGGCAGACTGGCGGCGGCAGAGCGGCGCCTCCGTCACCGCAGAGCGCCGCAGTGCGCCAATTTCGGCACCGCAGCCCCCCCCCCCTGGCCACACCCCGGATGGACTGTCCCCGGTGGTGAGGGGACGGGGGGGGGGCGGGACCATCTGGCCAGGACAGAGAGGCGCCTCTCCCCACAATACATTACACGCTGTACATAGACCAGTCAGTCAGAGTAACTACCGCGGCAAATACAGAGTGGATATAGGGAGTGAGGACGAGCGATCGCTGGCACCCAAGCACTTCAAAACTAAGCGCCCGGTGGCGGCAGCTGGGATGAACTTAAAAAAGCCAATTGTGTGTAACCAACCATGCTTCGAAACTGTTGCTTATTTTAGAATAGGTACAGCATCCATGTAGTTATATAATGAGCGATATATTTGTACCATTGTCATGTTGTTGCTTGTATGTCAGATTGTACCATCCGACAAGAACACCCAACCATCACACTTTTTCTTCCTGATTCATCATCCTTCACAGGCGTGTGAAAACTCTAGATAAAAAAGTAGATTCAACAAAATGCCAGGCAGTTTCCTTCCCGATTCCAAAAGGATTCCTCACAACGGAAGCGCACAGACTGAGATAAGTAATTTCCTTTCTGAGTTCACACAAACCAGACGGCTGAGCTAATCGGTCCGATAAGCCAGCCAGCCCCGGCATGGTTTGGTCATTAGAGCGGAACCGTGTGAAGTAGGTATATATCGGGCGTCACTGCGGGCCTGGTGCCGTGGCCTCGGGTGAATCACGTACTGAGGTCACTGCTCTGATATCGGTATATTGGCATAAACGTATACGTAACTGATCTGAATCAGTTCCTGAATCAAAGACGGCGCCCACCATCAACCCATACTAGCAATAGTCGAACAGACATGGCATTTGAAGCGTAGAAAAATGAAGGTAAATAGTAAATACTAAATACTACAGCCTAATAGAAATTGATGTACTGTCGTAATGCAAAGTATCAAGAGCACAATGTAGCGATACCAATTAAAGAAGGTTTAATTTTAATACGGGTTACTAATTGTTCACGTTTTCGGCTTAACCCAGAAACACGAAAACATTTGAACGACTTAGGCTTTAGTCCCTTGATAAGGAGAATTAATCAGCCCATCAATTCACCAAAAGAAGGCGACTGCTCATCTTTTCTTGCGAAGCAAAAGACCACTTTTGATGGCCAACAAATCCTGAGATGCCACCGATTGCCAAATAAGTTACCGATCCGTTATGCCAATCCCTACAATCCGACCCATAACCGAGTAAATGTCGAACAATGGCTGCAGTCATGGCCGACGGCAGCGGGACGGGTTACCGCCTACTCCTCGAGGACCACTAATGGACGAAGGACAAAGACATTGGACGCTGGACACTGCACAGTCCGCCCTACCTCCATCCTGAGACTTCCAGTCACAAGAACGAATACGATGAATGCTGTCAGGCCCACTGCCCAGCCCGGCGTCATGCCCAAGTCTGTTCACTGTTCAGTATGTATTCATGTGCAGTCTCAGTCGAGTCTGGTTAGTTTTGAGTCATGTCCACTGTCCAGTGTGGCGTTATGCCCACTCTCGAGTATGTTCAGTCTGGAATCATGCCCATTGTCCAGTCCGGTGTCTTCTCCAGTCGGTAAATCACCATATGTATGTTGCAGAATGAAATACCTACTGCACCGCTGACAGACCAGCAAACCGACCAGTTTAGCGACTAGTGACTAGGCCCAACTGGTAAATACAATATGTAATATGGCATGACCCAAGAACCAGTCTCGTTCGCCGCCCCGGTGTGGAGCGTGCAGACTGTCTCTCCCCCAAGCTGGTTCGATGGGTCTGCATACTGTATGCTCTATGCAGAGGGTGGGGAGGGAAGAGAGCAGTCGAGGCAGAGGGGTGGCGGAGTGCAGCCGTTTACGATAGGGAGGTGCCGGAACGGTGGAAATGTTAACGGTCTACTAAGGAAAACGTAAACCGGGGGAAGACGAAGTTGTGCATAACTCACGAAGTGTCTGGCATACCAAATGTAGGAAGAGGTGTAAAACAAATTAGGAGGGCGCTACGAGAGGTGAAAGGTGAACAGCAAAAATCCACAATAACATCCGAGATAGATTCTGAAGGTTCAAGTTGGCTGAAAAAATGAGTATGTGGGGTTTGAAAACGGCTAGTCATCATCAATTGATTGCAAAACACATCAATATATATATATATTCCGTCCGCTTCTGCCTCTACATAACCGCCATGTGCACCATTCGTTCCCTGCGTCTCTCTACCCGTTCCGCCCCAATAGCCTTGGCCAGTTTGATGGCTCTCTTTAGCCGACCTGACAGTCGATGAGGCTGTGACACGGAACTACCTCAGCATGCAGTGATAAGGGACAACGATCGCACGACTGACAGATCATCGGCCGACCACGCCCCGGGGGCGACAGGTCACCCGCAGGGGCGGCGTCAGGGGTGACCCGCAGGGGTGTGTGGTCGGACCACAGGTCACGATACCACACCGGCCGACCCCCATCGCCCCTGCCGCCGACCTAGACAGGAGAGTCGTGCCCGGGTCCCGCTGCACCACCACCTACTGAGACCGGGCCTCCAAATGAGCCGCGACGACACCCGCTCAACTAGCGACAACACAAACACGCGGCACACGGACTAATTGGGACAAATGCGCCGCAGATGTGCATTGCTGTGGAGGCATGTCTCTGGTAACGGTGGCGCTGCTAGAGGTCTTCATGGGCGACAGAAACGGGAGCAACGGAAGGTCTGATGTGTAAGAACTGATGCACTTCTGTCCCGTATCAGTGAACGAAATCTTCATCAACGCATGTGGCCGTAAGGCGCACTGCTCTGCCTAAAAGGTGGAAAAACAAAACAATTTTGGCGAGCTGCACAAGACACGCCATAATCACCATCAACACCCAAGAACGGATCTCAAAACACCCACCGATGTACCGATTGAAGGTATGATTACGCAGCAAAACAGATGATTACCAACTGTCGGCACGTAGCACCGAGCCCCAAATTGAGACGTCAAACCAAGGTCGCTGCCTCTCCACACGTCCACCGCCGACCCAAATGATCCGACCCAGTTTCGGACACCCGGCCTGATGGCTTCATTCGGTATTCATGCCGTGGATTCTCGGACGCGTCCGGCATTCGTGATCCGTTTTCACGCATCGCCAGCTTCCGTTCGGGCTCTCAGACACGAGCGATAAATCACTCAAATGCCTGGTTTAACCTACTGATAAAATGCAGAACCCACCTAAAAAGATCAAGGATGTCTCAGCCCTCTACTAACTACAATATCTAATAATCAACTAAAAAGTTATCGCAATGAGAAACAAAAATGGAATGACCAAAGACCATGACATATGTGAATCATCATCGCCCAAGCCCTCCACTGTGTTTCCCCGTCGGAACCATAAACTTGATCGATGGCATCTCGTTCACATGACCCTGTAGCCGTTTCCTTCCTTCTCGTCCGTCGGAAAATCTGGTAAGATTCACAGTTGCACGCCACTAGCCCATCACCATTTCTCCCAATCCTTATCGACAGCACACGAAGGAAGCGGCACATGTCCCAGAACTGGCTAACAACTACCCACTCCTTGTACTGTACTCACTAAACTCGCCCGAGTGACGTTCCGGTGAGTGATCGGCAAACTCCGGTCGGCATCCGTCGGGAACTCGGCAACTCGGCGCTGGTCCCAGGACGGAAGTCCGACCCGCACTTCCGGAATGGTTCCGGAACGTTTCCGGGGTGTTTCCGAGTGACGCCATGGAGAGGCCGTTACCATGCATTCCGGCTTGGGACGGTACAATGACCGATTCTCCAGCAAATAGTGAAACGGTGAGTGGGCGTGGGTGGATAAAATGTTTGGCGTCCGCCATAGAGATCCTGAACGCATGTATCAAAAGCATTCACCCAACTTTCTGTCCCAAACCTACGTTCCACTGGGATATGCAAAATCAATGATCTGAAAAAGGATCGCGTGAACCCTCACTCCATTCGAGGTCAAACCAATTAGCCTGCAAATACCTACCGCCTGCGTCAAAGGCTACAATCCTCGCGTCACTTACTAACAATAACGACCCATCACCAGACCCCAATTACCGCAAAAACGCCGCACCTTCCCCGCCGCCCCCACGTGCTGTGCGGCAGAGTGGTGACGGAGGCGGGGGCGGCGGCGGGGGCGGGGGCGGGGGCGGCCCGCCGCCGATGGTAGCACAAACAAACACCATGTGTCGGTGACAGCGTCGACAGTGACGCAGCGCCAGGCGCTCTCCCACGAGGAGGACCGCCGCCGCGCCCGCCGGTCGTGTCCAGACTTGTAAGCGATTCAACTCTGATTGAATCGATTCTCATGAATCGCTTGAAGATGCCGACTCACTGTGATTGAGTCGGTTGAATCACCTCTTGTCACCATATGAGTTGTGATTGAATCGGTCACACATGGCAACTACAAGTGATTGAGTCGGCAACTCATGTATTCAAGTTGATTGACAAAATCAACAAAATGATTCATTCAGCATGTACTGGAAATTGAAGCTATGACCATATTTAGTACTACATTATGTAGAAATATATGTGGCATTTGCATCAAAGACACACATAATGCACTGCAACATTTTTAGGTATTTTGTCAGTATTATAAATGCGCACCGCTATCATAATTGAAAAACCATAAAAATTCTGTTTGAAGTTTTTAATCAAACTGTCAACACAAAATTATACATATATATGATATATGTCAATGCATGAAGATGAAAAAATGCATGTAAAGTTTCTTTCCATTGCCCTAAAATCAGTATAGTAATCAAGTTAACAATAGCAGTACCTAAGCAGGCGCACATTGCTCAACACACATGTTTAAGATATTATGTTAATCTTTATATTTTTAATACCCTGTTTCATCAGGACATTTGTGAGCAGGCAAAGCATATTGATGAATACACAATTTATGTTCACATTATAATTTGGTAGGTAACCTTAGTTACTGATTTGATTTTGGGCTAAGGGTTATAAATTGCTTGATCTAACCCATGGTCTTCTAACTCACCTTACATTTCCCAGCAGAATCAGCGTTTACCTATCAACATAAATAATTGGAATACCTTGGCTTACGAGCATTAATAGATGTCACATATTGCCGTGGCTCTCAATTACACAAAAGTAAAGATACAATGGCGAAAAGTAGATACATACCCTACTAGGTATTAAAAACTCAACCACCTTCACTTCACCTCCACTATCACCCAAAAACTATTGTTTTCATAGCTCAACAAACAATCTTTATCCGTTTGATGTTCTTCGCTTTCTAATTTTGAGGACCGCTAACAGTTTTGCATTCGATGCTAAATTTGGATTTGAGATTTGCCAGACTGCTCGCAATATTTGCCACATGCAAACCACGCAGAATATGCTTTTATGTCGCAGCTGCGTCAATATACGCTACAACTACCTAGTGCTGGGCTGAATACATATTGCCAAGCCAATTTATATTTTTACTGTTCGATAATTTTTATTCTTAAATAAATTGGACAGAATAAAAAAATGTTTTACACTTACACGCATACATAAATATGCTTAATTGAATCTAAAAATATAAACTATGCATTTTGTATAGGTCTGCTGCTGAATAAAAGATGGCTGCCCACTTAGCGCATGCGTATAAAGGCCTAGCTACACTATGCGTTTTCTGCGTGGGTTTTTGGCGAGTTTGCGTGTTTTGCGTATATTATATAAAACTTAATAAAGCCTTTATGATAATTAAGTTTTCTTTTATAAAAAATACAACAAAAACGAAGTATCGTTTCTTTCTAGAACCATATAACGCAAATCACGCAAACTCGCACAAGCAAAAAACGCACGCAGAAAACGCATAGTGTAGCCAGGCCATTACAAAGCTCCGCCTCGTATGAAGTTTGGTGTCGTGGGGGGCTTGGAATTGTTTTTTGTCCTTGAAGATATGATGGTTGAGGTAGTTTTATCATGAGAGCATTCAAATTTATATTATGTAACTATTGAATAGCTTCGAAGTGTCCATAATCCGTAGTCTTGATGCCTAGTAAACAAAACTTGTAGCGAGCCGAAAATGTCTAGTCCTGTGTAATACTTTACCTGCTTTACCACTGCTTCATAAAGTATCAATCAATATTTTTTTATATGGCTGATCACCAGCTATTTTAGTTTGGGTGTCACAATTGATTTGCAAATTTCGGTCCTTTTCGAAGATGCTGATAATAATATGTGGTAGTGTTCTGTGAAATTTTGCATATGTTTCCTTTTGCAAGCGTCAGGCAGATGAATAAATTTATAAGTCCTCTGGTAGCTTCATTTGTAACAGAACTTGTGTATTCTGTACTTAAATTATCATCTTTACACCATATTTATATGAATACCTACCATTTTGTTGAGTTCGGTATAGACTTAGTACTTTTCTATGTTTTTTGGTATTCTCCCAGTGTATTTGGTTGGTATCAGTTTGGTATCAGTTTCCAAAAATTTCTTAAATTGATATCACATTTGTATATATTATAAATAACATGTTGATTGAATCGCGTTGAGTTGAATCATGAGTTGAGTCATTCCCTGAATCACTGATAATGGGACGAGTCGCGATTGAGTTGAACCACAAGGTCCATGAGTCGTGATTGAATCGCTTGGAAAATCAGGACTGTTTGATTGAGTTATGATTGAATCGGTCATTTCATCAAGTGAGTCGTGATTGAATTGATTGAATTTTTTTGAATCGCTTACAAGTCTGGTCGTGTCAGGCACGCAGGGTGCAGACCCCGCCGGCGTACCGCGGGAGGAGCAGAGCGACGGCTGGGGTTGGTGGGACCGCTCGGTGGGGCGAGGGACGGGGCAGAGGAAAACTCGACCAAAGCGGAGAACAGCACTGGCCATAGGAGAAGCGTTGAATGCAAAATTTAAATACCGTTGCATAATGCATACAGCATCACTTGTCTGGGGGAGACGAGAAAGCTTGAACTATGGACAAGATCTGTGAACTGATTTCGTTTTCTTTATCTGTGTTTTGGACTTATCGTCCGTCACGGGTGAAACATAAAACGGCTTATGCACTATTTCCACTGAGCCGCGTAACATGCTGCATACATTTGTATGATGTTCTCAGGAACAAAAGAAAACCCAAACTCAGTTGCCAACGGCCGTGCAGCACTTAAGATTGACACTACCGCCAACATGTGCGTCGACGGCATACCTGACCTAACATGACCCAGATGGGGGCTGAGCGGGGACAGCCCGGTCACCCTTTGAGTTCACGGCTGATGGCGGCGGCACAGCGCGTCACTGTCTGGCTGTCAGCATGCGTCATCGCCGACGCTGCGGCAGCGGCCAGCATTCCGAGGGACGGCGACGGCCATCGACGTGCCTGGAGACAGGCCGTGTCCCCTGCTGGAGTCAGCGCCGGCCACTGACAGGTCAAATAAGGTCACCGCCCGCCGCCGCCCGCCGCCGGTTCCAGGAACTCTCTCGGGGATTATGCCAAATAAAAGAACATGAAGGTTGTCTAAAAATATTAACAATATCAACAGAAATAGACGGTAGACTGATATAGCTCACGAACAAGTAAAAAATCACATGAGTGGCTACGCCTACGCCTTCCAGCATGAAGTCCGCCGTTTTACCCGAGTTTTCGTGCAGGTGTGCTATCAGTACCTCTGAGTCTAGACAGGGAATTGGGCGGAGGGGGCGGCTGGCGCGGGCGGCCGGCGGAGATGGGACGGTAGGCGCCGGCGGGGCGGCCGCGCGGTCGGCTGAGAGCACCTGACCCGTGCCCAGACGGCACCGCGTGCCTCCCCCGCTAACGAGGGGGGGGGGGGCGCCGGAAGTGGAGCGTCGGCAGGCTGACCGTCCGACGGTCCGAACAATGTCCGTCCGAGGAGTGGACGACGGCGGCACTGGAGGCACGAGGCGCGAGTTAGCACCTGTGACATACAGTTCCTGAGAGGGAGCGTCAAGTAAGGGGTCACGTTGCCCACGTTTGAGCATTGCTCTGACTCTGAGAGCCATCCATGAGTCCACAGGATTCAGGGTCGACAGGAAAATCATCAGAATGTTGGCAGAGGTCAGAATGGAGCATAAACCTAACGACCCGTGGAGGGCGCCCAGAGAAAAGGACCTCAACAGCGGCGAAACTACTTATTCCGAGAACTCTGTCACGCTTTGGGAAGAAAGCCAGCCAGGACAGACCAACACTTTACGTGCGTGGCTGCGTTCACACCGCACTTTCTTCCCTGAAAAACAGAGCGTGATCGTGGGCCGCGACGATCCATGGCTCCGCTTTCTCATGGCTCGCGGGTCACGGCACGGCGACTCACACCTGCGCGCCCGTGAAACCGTGTGGGAGGGAGTGAGTGAAACAACCCGTGGCATCTATTCTCCACCCGCTTAGCACGCTTACGGCTTACATTATTGCTTCAATGCAGGTCTATCATTTGCGGTGCTTAGGTAGTTGTCACAAAGGCGATATTGTTGCTTTCTTTTAGTGTGCCTTTCATACTTTTCAGGGAGATACGATGCAAAAAAGCACACGAGTCGTTTCTTGTGCGAATTCCTGACCGACCAACAAGCCGGCAGACCGTCAGGCGTACCGTCCACCGTCCCCTTCCGGTCCATTCAGGACAAGCACAGAAACATCCTAACAACGCTCGTTACAGGGTGCCCTCTGGCCTCTCGTTACCCTTTTCCTTCGTAGCGTGACGCCCCCTCCCCCTGTGGCACGTGGCGGTCAGCGTAACGTGACGGTCATCGGCCGGCACCCCTGTGTCCTCCCCTCCCCTACCATCCCCTCCCCGCTGACTGGGGGAGATCAGCTGATTTGGCATTTAACTTGGAGGGAGGGGAGGAAGAGAGGGTGCCGGATGTCACCTGGGGGAGCCGGCTGGGTGCAATGGTGGACAGTAAAACCAAGCCGAGTACGAACGGCCGAAAAAAAACATTACCAAAAGAAAGGAGTCTGCATATCAAACGGAGCGAACACCTCCCAGCACATCTTCCCTCACTCTCCTTAGGGCTCTCTGTCCACACCAACGAGCAAGTATCCACTGCCGTAGGACAGTCAGGTAAATGACCTTCCCCCGTAGGCCGTAGCGTCCGTCCGGGCGCTGGTCGGGGGACTGGAGAGGGGCATTGGTCGCCGGAAGGGGACGGCCGGCCGACGGACAGACGGACAGACGGCAGCTGTGGGGTGGGACGCAGTTTGGGGAGAATCGATCGCGGAATGTCGCCCCATCGTACCGCGGATAATTACAGAGGTAATTAGTGACGGCAGTTAATTGGTCACCACCGGAACCCATTGGGAAACGCAGGCAGCAGCGGGGAAGAAAGGTTATATGTGGCTAATTGTTATATCCGTTTAACCTGCGCTGAAAACAATTTAACCTGAGGCCGCTCTCCCGCGGTTGTACCCGCTCTCAGCGGACATTTCCGCGAGAGTGGATATTTCCGCTGAGGCGGGCACGACTACTCTGCAATGGGACCTAACGTAACTCCTGGTAGGGTGGTTAAAAATGGTTGCGGATAGGGGTACACGCGAGGCATCGGTTCACTCACCGGCCTAGGGTTAAACTGTTTTTAGTGTGTGCTTCAAACAAGAATGGCAATCCTCACTTTTTGACAGTAGACTGGTTCCAAGCATAATAGGCATGACTGCGCCAGCTCCCCTCGTGTTATTGCAATATGAACTTGCTATGTCCCATCGCCATCGAGTCATTGTGCAAAACCCATGCTCTCCCGGTGACCACTTTTTATTAGTCAGTGGGGCCATTACATGATTTAATCCATTCGTGATTCGGATAGTGATTGTTATCACTAAGGGCCACCACGTTCTGAAGGAGCTTGCACGTACCCAGTCAATGTAAACTCTCGGCCAAGGCCAGAAGACTCTACTCCTCATCCCTCTCAGTAAGTAGGTATTATCCAGCTGCAGGTAAACCCACTTCCGCGGCGGTAGCTGCACAAGGGCACACCTATTAGAATGATACGGAGGTGCGCGCTTCCGCGATTTCAGGATATAGCACGTTTAGGCTCATATTTGCTAAACTTAGCAAAACTAGGAGCAGTCAAATTCAAGGGTCTGCGGTCTTCGGTTACTGGTTAGTAAGCAGATCATTCACAGACCTCGACATCCTAGCCCACCGTCAAGTGCAAATCTCTCCGCCGATGGAATAATGGAATAATAGCCAGGGAATAACTAATTCTCACTGGCTGGACTATCAGCATTGAGCAGTGACAGCCGGGGACAGGGCGAGGGACGAATGGACGGGCTCTGGGCAGTGACAGCCGGAGCCGAGCGGGCATGAAGACGACGCAGGCAGGATAGGAAGCCGCCGCGTCAGGTCCAGGTGCGTTCTGAAGGCGGACGTCGCTGTCACCTGGCCGCCGCCGATCACTGATGACGCCGCCATTGTCCCGATGACGGCGCGCCAATTGGGCGTCATTAGCGCCGGGCCACAACGGAGGGGCCCGTGGGGTAGTTTGGCGGGGACCAGGGACTTGGATAGACAGCAGGGGTGGGAGGAACAACAGGAGGTTCGACAGAAGAGTTCAACGCGTAAACGGGATATATTGACAACTGACCATGACAGTTAACATAGATCACATGAAGTAATTAATCTATGAAATTAATTAATGTCGACTACTGCAGGGCAGTTACCGTTACCTGTCACTGAGCACGAGCGTACCACTTTTGGAGCACGAATAATGCGCGTGGATGCCGCATAACATTAGCTCAGCTCTCAGATAAGATAAAAACGAAAGCAGGAAATCACGTGTGTGCCAAGGACGTCTTAAAACAAATGTCACAATATCCTGATGGCACGTAAGTCCCCTCACGACGTAAAACCTTATTAACAGTTTACGACGAAAAAGAGGTCGCTATCTCGATCAGTTATACGGCATTCCAAACCACTCAAATTGTTTTGCAGCAGCATCCATTAGACAAATAAACACCAGCTGTCTAACCGTAACAGACATGAGACAGGCAAATAAACAGTAAACGTTTAATGCACATGTGAATGAATAAGTGAATAAGCGAAAAACGAATGGAAGAATGAATGAATAAATGAATGAATGAATGGCGGGGAAGAAAAGAGAAACAACGAAATAACAAGATGCCGGCATTCCCAGACAACGACTTAAAGGAAAAATGTACACGCAAGACAATTTTCTTCAATTGGACACATATCTTTGTCTTCAAAGTAACCAGGCGATGCCGGAATGCTTTCATGCAGCAGCTGCCAGTGAAGTCGCGAGAGAGAGCAAGTATGCGAGAGTGAACAGACCGGTCCTGTGCCCCAAATAAACCGGCACTTCTCCGACGCGGCCGGCTGTCGGCACAACTGGCACCCACGACATGTCATTCGACACTGGCTATACCACGACGGGTACGCGACATTATTTCCACGCCGAGCCGAGTTGATGTCTCTTTTTACTCTTAACGCTAGCAGATCGAGATAAGCCACCAGTTTAAGAGAATACGGAAGGGTGCCTTAATGTAAGTTTGTTTCCACGATCCGTTGAGCGCAGCACTTTCCCGCTCCCCTCCGTCTGTCTTTGGCAGACGACGCGACGGAGAGCGTGGAGGGAGGCAGAAAAGTGTTTACGCTTACCGAGACGACGCAGGCCCCCCAGACGAGCGTCCGCCCGCAGCTCCGCCGCTGCGACTAACGAATGGGATGCTATCTATCAGAGTAGGTTTACAGCTCCTGATACAAGGCTGACGTCCGTGTAATGACGTACAAAAGAGACAGCATTTTCATGTAAGGTTTCACTTGATAGATGACGTCAAACATTTAAAAAATAAAATATGAATTTAGTCACCTTATAATCATATATATTATCTGGATCGATGCATGGGCGATCACAGAAGTCCACAACAATAAAATTAAGAGCGACGACATACATTGCGTAATGACGGCCTTCCCTTAAAATTTACACGACCCGTATCACCTGTGTACCGATCCCCACCCGATAACTGGGTTCCTTTAGCACCAATTTGGTGACGGGCCGAGCCCGTCCAACCGGTCAGAGAGTGGAGGATCCTGACCGGACGGACCCCCGCGTCATCGTTCTCTCCGAGAGCTAATCAAGTCAGACGGGAGAGAGTGGGATCCGGTAGTGACCACGGGAGCTGGTCGGGCAGAGTCGTTTGATTAGATTTCGCTAGATGACGATGTCAAGCATTCGCACAAGGGACTAAGATGCGCTAATTCGGCCGTCTTTAGCTCTCCCCGGTCACCAGAATCAAAAAGTACAGAACTTCCACTTTCGCCGTAGAGAGGTAAGTCGTAACCACAATGAAGGACGGTAGCCTAACTTCGCTCCTTTCATTGCTAGCATCCACTGACGACCATGCCCAAACTACCAACCCGCCAATCCATCAAGCACCTCCCAGCAGACAGCTCCTGTCCCAATCCCACCTCTCCCACCCCTGACAGCCGCGGCATATCCCCATCGACCGACCCACGACATCTCCCCATTGACCGTCCCCATCTAACGGTGAGTCTGCCGCCCTGTCCGGCTGCACCGTGCCCCGATACGGTACCTCTCTCCACCGGTCGTGACCCGTCTGAGACGGGGACGGAGCTGGAGAGGGAGGCGACTGGGAACTCCGCTCAGAAGGTTCCCCGAACTCAGTGCCGGACACACCAGACTGGCACAACACTGGCCGGTGGCTAGTTGGTCCAGATTACAACCAGGTTAGTGCTGTTGATTAGTGCAGTCAGTCATGCATCATTTGCACACCGTACTGAGATAAACCAGTTTTCGTCTAACCTCTCCCGAATACTGTTCGTTAATTACCTCAGCATCGTACAGCTCTGCACCTGATGCCTGACACCATCGCAACCTCCCACTGCTCAATTTTCTTTTGCACCAAACTTTCTCGGCGAAAATCGACGATTCGAGGACTGAAGACCCATGAAACTTTTTTAGCATCGCATGACGCACGAAATCCTCAGACGCACAATCAGTGCCCGTCAGTCTCACATCAGCAGCACAGTCATCAGCACATCAGCGCGTCATCACTGCAGCAGCGCGTCATCACCGCAGCCTCACCGAACAATTAGGACCCCTGGGGCCGTCATCGGCGCGCCGCGTGCGATGACGCCCGGTCACCGGCGTCGTGGCGGCGGCGGCGGCGGCGACCAGTGACCCACATGGGCCGGGTCGCTGTCCGGTCGGCCGGGCCCCGCCGGCACTGGGCTGCATCCAGCCCAGTGCGGGGGCGAGCAGCTGCCACCATCCGTATTTGGACCGACCCCGGCGGCGCAGAGGGTTCATGCAACAGTGGCGTAGACAGCAGTGGAGATCGTGGTGATTGGGTTAGCAGGCAAGGGGTTCCTGGGAGTACATATATGATAGCTACCTAAGAGCTGCGGCCTGCGAACCTCTCCGAACCATTTCTGTCCCACTTTGTTATGTATATGTATGTTCTTATATCAAAGAAAGAACAATGCGGCACAGTTTGCGCACCTCATTGCAGGCTTGTTAGTGACCGCGCAATGTGCAGCCCACTGGGAGCCACATACAGCGACAAAACGGCAGCTGATTGGCCAATTAGTACCGGCTGCTGCGCGTCGTGACAGTCAGAGACGATGACTGACCTACACAGGAGTGAGTCACACAGGCGAATAAATAACGAGACAGGTCAACGCTCCATCACGGGCCACTCTACGAACGGTTAGTCATAGAGCTCGTCCGAAAATGCTTTCTCCGCGCCAAGAACGCAGCCAGTTTATCATCCTACAAAGACTGGACATCGATAATCCTGCTGGGTTGAATCGAGGCGAGTTGCATTGCAACATATTGTGCAGCGGCGTCCTCAGACGATAGGTCAGTAGCGCCACTCTGAGAGTGAATGACCATCGCTCCTGGGATGTGGGTTGTACGGGGCAGCGATGGTTTACCGAAGGGTCACTGGGGGGCTCGGCGCTGCTTTACCGAACGATTACCAACGGTTCGCCTTAGGGTCATCGGGGACTCACAAATACTGGACCAAAGGACCACAACACTTTGCACGTGTTGACTCGTAACTAGTTCACGAGAGCTTTCAGTTTTACGGAATGTTTAGCGAGGATCTGTTCACTGGGTGTTTGCTGTAAGTACATCAACGATTCAACGAGTTACCAAAGGACTCGGACAAAAACACACCAATCAACGGCCTACATACACCATCGAGCTTATAGGCCGAGAGCTGCTGCAGCCAATCCCGGGCAGCCAAGCTCGGATCAAAGCGTCAGCCCAATCACCCTTCTGGTCAGAGGCTGGGGTTCGAGGAACGCCGGGCAACTTATCCAGGACTTGCGCCGCACGCGAGACGGGTTCGCAGACTCCATTGATTGCATGTTCCGGGAGGGCCACTGCTCATTACGATCACGTTTTGGAGTGGTATTGGATTGTTCCAGCTGGACGCTAGTAAACTGGGGTCGCTTGGTAAGCGCTGAAAATGTTGACAACGCTCAAGTAAGGAATCAGATTTATCCAGCGGCGTCTAGATATGGTCTGGATGCATCAAACGAGTGTTCAATCCGTGTGCAGTGTTCTTGGAAAACTCCTAAAAAGAATAGAAAGGCATTCAATTTCGAGTCACTATGCACAGAAGTGGCTGCGTCTACCTGCCACGGGTCGCAGGTATATGACGCAGCCCTGTCCCAAACGAGCGCTGATCATGATTCGTAATGCGCTCATGGACAAAAATAATCCGTAACGCCACTTGTCAAATTATGCTCCGATGACGCATACCGAATCATTCCGTGAAGACCCAGTCAGTTTCCCATCAGCACCGATCAGGTCGATGATCGTTTCAAGATGACCCTGACGAGTTGGACTTAAAATCCAGGAAATTGCGCATCACATCATCGATGAGTGAGTGACTAACGATTAGGAATTTTGATCCGAATCCACGCACGCGTTTCTGCTATAATTTCCCACACGCAACATGTAGGCATAACATGATTCATCATCTCAGCATATTCATCGTCCTGCAGAAAATGTCTGCGAAGTGTACGGCCGATCGTCAGGTAGCAAGTTACTCCAAGCTGCCAAGACGAAATCCGCACGCTGCCTCCGTCAATCAAACACCCACTAAATCAGAGACACCGGTACGGTCTACAAGCACCGTCGGCCCTATTATATCACCACCGTCAGATCGGAGTCGACGGCGGCGGTCGGTGCCAGCCGGGTGCGGCGATTTACGCCCCGGATGACATGTTTATGGGCCGGCGGCGCCCAGTCGGGTCCATCTGTCAGCCCAGAGCCCACCCCGTGCCGACCGAAATAGTGGCAGCGGCACAGCGGCGACCGAAATACCGCCGGCCGCACACCCACACTCACTCATGGTCAAGGTCAGGTCGCCGCTCGACCACGGCCGGGGATCAGCATTGAGCAGGTCGGAGACGCTCTATTCAGATATCGGAAAATTTTGTTGTATGGCCCGAAAAGATGTTGATTATAAAGACCGCAACAATGGCAAAAGACGAAGTACCTATGTATAACATGCCTGTGTTATGATTAACTGGTTCCCAATCATTATGAGACTTTTAATTGACAGGCATTTGAAAATTAGACAAACATACCTAGATGTTTATTTCTGCGAATACAGCGTTGAAGTCCATAAATTCATCACCGGTCGGCGGCCATTATAGTTCTGAGCTAGATCTAAACGGCTATTGTCATGTTTAACAATCGCTTCACGTCAGTCATTCGATGTCGTAATGCCCTTTGTATTCATCTGTCATTTTCCCGTCAGAGTATGCACTTATGTCTTACATAAATCACACCAAAAACCCGTCTTCCTATAAGTCACTGCCCTCGACCTTTGCCCGATAACGAACACCGGAACATCGGAACTCAACATGCACCCGGGACAAACCATTGCCATGGTGACGTAACCATGACGTCACGACCACCGTGCCGGCTTCAGTCGGACACCGCTCGCTGGTCTCACGCTCAGTGCACTCTGTGGAGATGCACAGCCCAGGCACGCGTGATGAACCGCTCTGAGCCCGGATTTGGACGTGTTTTGGCATCTGCCAGCCGACTCCCTCTGTGGTGGTGGCGATATAAAACACGCGCCTGAGTGCCAGCGCGTGGGGAGAGTCCGTGCGATGAGACTAGGCTGATTCTTTGTCTCTTTTTTTCTGTATCTAAAGAAAGTGCCAGCATAAGACTGCGCAACCATGTCAATTGTCAGTGGTTTAGAGAGTCAGGGGACCCAATTATCAGTCAGTTATTCTACGTCGATATCTTGGAGTGCCAGCCTTGATCACAGCCCCGCGTGGGTCGTCGCCACCTCAGGCCAACTCGGTGTGTGTTCTTTCTCGACACATGTGCCGCCCGCAACGGTAGCGTCATCCACAACGGCGTGTTCATGAGTCACACGCAATCCACACCACACGGGCAGGAAAGGAAACACCACACAGGGAGAAAAGGACATGCCACACAGCGAGCCGCGAGAGATGGACGAACACAGCGTACACCGAGGGACATCATGGTGCCAGTACTGTTTCGCTCCCTCAAAATGGTTGCAAATTAGGCGCAAACTCGGCGACACCTTGCATGCAATAACGCTGCAGTGCGTTCAATCAATGGGGTCATGAAGATCACGAAACATGAACGGAAATTCATTTGAGACTAGCAGCGCTGCTGAGACAAATTCGAGGTGTGATTATCCACGGCAATGAGAATGATTCTCAAACCAAGAGAAAACATTTCACCTGGTGCGATACCGTAAACTACCCTAACCCAAAGGACGAAGCAGAAACAATGAAAAACAGCATATGATCACGCTATGCTGACGTTCATGGAAAAGAAGGGATGAAGCCCTTTTGATGTTGAGCTTGGAACAATATCTGTTTCACAAAACTCTGAGGAACTCACGTTTTCCAGGACTTTAGTTCACTTCAAACAAACCAAACACTAGAACACGCGTCTCGCCAGTCAGTCAAAGTCCGCCGTCTTTTCGGCGAATATCTCCGTGCCTGAGACGAGCCACCGTGCCGCTGACAAGTGTCGAGCACCTGGCTCTCTGTCACGTCCGATCCTGTCCAATCCCGTCAGAACGTGTACTATCTCAGGACTGTCCTCGTGCTCACACATCCAGACGGCTCAACTTCCGGGGGAGGGGGAGGGGGGATTGACCAGTGTCTGACCTGACACAGGTGGTCACCAGTCATCACACCGCAGAACGGACTGGACGGAACAGCGAGACAATTGTTCTGGCATTTAACAGCAGCCAGAGGGGAAAGGTCATCACTGCATCTCAACGGTTCAGTTAATTCATTAAAAATATGAAGAAGTCAGTAATCATTTCATCAGAACAGTGCAGCTGCAGCCGGAAATAATACAGGTTGTAACACTTAGTGACACTATCAGTGTGCCGAGCGACAAAGGCAAAAGGATGGACCGACAGCCAGTTATATTGTCAGTGACAAGGCTGTCAAAAGCAGTTGACAGACAAATCAACTGTCAGTCTCCTGAGTAGGCAGATCCACCGACCAGACAGACACTATCCACTCGCATCTCTGTTTACGCGTACGCTATCTGCCCTTCAATTCACGCGTTCGCGTTCGTACACTGGCCGTTTGTTGGCAGCAATAACAGAGAGAGAATTCGCTCTCAGTTCCCACTCTGAGGCGGCCCGGTAAAAAACTGACAGCGCCGGGGAGCTGACTTCATCCGTCCGCCCGTCTGTCTGTCTGTCTCTGTCTGCCCATCCTGCGGTTGGTGTGAGGTGCGCTTTTGTTTGAAACGGTGCGGTTGTGGGAAGGGCGGTGCACGTTGCACAGCAGCAGCGAGTTCTACGCACGACTGTACGATTTTGTGCGCCCGTCTGTCTTTGACAACCGGCCATATTCAGACATCCCGTCCTGTAGTTATAAATGGACAAGTATTGTATCGAGAGTACATGAACCTCCAGGCTCCACGAATCAAACTATTAAAACAGTTACATTTAAGGCGTACCGGTTTCGTCTATTGACTTCTTCAGCGCCGTATGGCGCTGAAGAAGTCAATAGACGAAACCGGTACGCCTTAAATCGAGAGTACTAGGCGCTGAAGAAGTCAATAGACGAAACCGGTACGCCTTAAATGTAACTGTTTTAATAGTTTGATTCGTGGAGCCTGGAGGTTCATGTACTCTCGATACATCCCGTCCTGTCCAGTGTCCAGTCCTCTGTCATGTCCTACACGGTCAGTTGTCCTGTCTTGTTCTGTCTAAGTCACGCGTCTTGTCCTGTCTTGTCCCATCTGTCATGCCATGCCACGTCCTATCCAAGCTCTCGCCTCGCCTGTCCCCAATACGCACGCCTCTCCCCAGGCAGTGGGAGCGGCAAGTGCACCGATCTGCAGCCAGTGTGAGTGAGTGCGGTTGCGTGGCCGGGGTTTGTGATGTGACAAATGGCAGTCTGTCAGTGGCAGGGGCTGTGCGGGAGACGGATGACCGAACCCTCCCAGTCGGTCACAGCTGCAGGCACAGACGGAGAAACAGACCCGCAGCGCTGCAGCTGCACACACTCAGCAACGAGGCCAAAAAGCAGCCGGCTTTGTACCGAAACGGGGAAAAGTAACACATCACTAATTATAACAAGCAGGGATGCATGCCGTGTTTGCTTTCTGAGCTTCTGTTTAGTTTTAATTTCTGAGCAATTGTTGTGTAAACGAGCAAAAACGTTTTATTCGCAAATTACTGAGCCAATGGAAATACAGATAGATATACCTTATATCGCAATGTCTCAGTTCGCATTTCAGTCAGATCAGAGCAGACCATAGAATAAACAAGACAGCACACGTATAATGCATCATAAGGGATTTTACATCTCAGCTATCACAAACGCCAGCTCCGTCTAGCCATGTGTGTAATCCCGGCATGTCGGCAACGGCATGCATGCACTTATATCTTTATCTCGCCATCATCCGTGCCACCCGGTCGCAGTGGGCGGCAGCCGCCACCGCCGCCGCCGCCGCCGCCGCCAGACCGTCAGTCGCGCTCGAGCCGCCGAGTAGTGCGGGCGCCGCCGCCGCGGCTGCCACCCCCGCTTCCACCACGTGCCGTGCCGATGTCGCCCCGCCGGGAGGGCGGCGTGAACGTCGCCGTGCTGCTAGCACTGCCACTGCTGCTACTGCTGCTGCTGCCCATTGTCAGAGGTGAGTGTAAGAGGTGGGAGGCAGGGTATACGAGCTGAAGTGTGTATGTGTAAGGATGATCTGAGGGCTGTTCACGGACCCTGTGTGCGGTCGGACCGCACACAGCCTCCAAGCTCCGCCCACTGCGTCCCTACGTCAGCCTTGCGTCACCGCACACAGCGACCGCTGTGGCCGGTCGGGACTGGCCACAGCGGACCGTCCACCGCACGCAGCCGTGACGTCAGAGCCACCTACCCATCCCCTACCCCCACGCCTGCTGGACGTACCGCACACACCGCACGCAGCAGTGTGCGGTGCCCGTGAACACCCCTCGGGACTCGAACTGGATGCAGTCTTGGACCGGGTAGGCATATTAGACCGGATAGGCTAGTGAAGAAATACGTGAACTAGCACGTGCGCTATTTGGGTTAGAGGTGGCAAAAGATGAAAATTTTGGGAACCAGACTCGAACCAGACCCGGCTGGACATTTCTGGAACCAGTCGGACCCGGTATTAGTTGGACTCGGAACCAGTTGGACCCGTTCCCCAAAAGTCAATTAATACAAACTACTTGTTGGTATCATTAGTTGCATCATGTAAAACAGCCTATTTTCCACTGGGAATGCTCATGAGCTACTGTGTGCAAAGAAACATTCACTTCATTCACTTAATTCACTTCATATTTTGCAATAATGTGTAGTGTGCAAGATGTATAGTTTATGGTAGGACCCGGTTGGACCCGTCAGAAAATTTCCAGGAACCGGTCTGGACCCGGACCGGGTCCTCGGGTCCACAGTTTGCCACCTCTAATTTGGGTATAAGCTGACACGGTATAGCTTCCTCGCGAGCTTTCTCTTCCACAAAGGTAAAAACAGCATCGCGGACATTCATCCGTCCGTTTGCAAAGACAATGGATTTAATCCACTGACAACTAAACGACGGCTTTTGCGTGACGCTGATTTTTAGTGCGTTTCTTCCCGGTCAGCATTTAGAGCATTCGATGCATTCGATTCCTTTAACCGAAGGCATTTACCGCTTTTGCAAGTCGCTATATCAGGATACAAAATGATTGCACCAGAGAAATTCCGTAAGTCGACCGACGCACACCAAAGTGCCAATCGACGCGCTCTTGAATCAGATGCCGGATAAACGGCGCCCATCCAGACCCTCCGTCTGCCGGACATGTTTTCTTTCTGTCTCCTAATTCGAACTAATGGTGTGTCCAACATCCACATAAGTTTTCCTCTGGTTCCTAATTTCGGCCGAGCACGGCGGCGTTTGTTGGACTCTCCGTGTGTCCGGCGTGACTCCGTAACTCGTCGGGCGTAACTCCGTCCGTAACTCGTCGAGCGTAACTCCGTCCGTAACTCGTGGGGCGTAACTCCGTCCGTAACTCGTCGGGCGTAACTCCGTAACCCGGCCCCGACTCCGGGGAGCGGGCCGGCGAGTCGGCCACTGACTCAGCGGCGGGTGGCCCGCGTCACTCATCATCCAACAACTCACCGCCGGAGACGAGCGTTTATTTGGCCAGCGGATAATGGCCCGTGCCAACTCTCCTGCACCGCTGCCCGGTCTCTGTCGCTCGGCGCACCGCTTTGCAGAACGGCGAAACTGAGAAATTCACACCTCCGCACGCACTCTGCGTATCACTGGCACGGCTGTTTGAGTTTCCTGTGACGCACAAAACTGGCATACGAAGCCGCAGGTAGTTCAGCTACTGATCATTACACTGAATCTAACCAAGCACCTGTGCATAGCGCGCACTGTGCAATGAACGGTTCTCTGACGGATAACGGCAGACGACCGCCGTCCTGACAGAGCTAAGCATGCAGATCGTCGCAAATCGGATGTGGTTTTGCACCGACTAAAAACGGAAAGAGCATCTCCGTGCAGCCGGCACCAGCCAGCACGAAGATCAAGGCCACGCGATCCCGTCAGCGAATTTCGGCCAATTTTCCTGGTGTGTGCACCCGGATGATTGCCTATCAGGAATGGGGAAGAGATGAGTCGGTAAAAATTGCAGAGGACGAGCTCGTTTTACCGAGTCGGTGCGGAATTTACCCACAACCCACTTCCCAAGTCTAATTCATCCTTGATAGCAAACTGATACTACGCAAACAACGACCGCATTAGCTCAGTTGGTGCAACATTTTCGTCATTTCAAGCCGGCAGTCATGTCGTCCCTCCCTCCCACTCCCCTATCCGATGTCAAGTCCGGTAAAGCACACGTGCTGACCGGCCGGTCCTAGTTCACGTTCAGACGTGTTTGGCTGGACCCAGACTGTCCTTATCAGCCGGGTCTGTTTACAAGGACCGCCGGCGTCAGATGTCCCCGCGTCCCCACCTCCCCGCCCTCCCCGGGTCCACTCCCCCATCAAACACCAATCAGACCCCATCTGATATCAATACTGTGTCACTACTCTCATCAAACACCCATCGGAGCGGCACCGGAAGCACGGTAATCCACACGACCAGACCGCACCACGTTCCACATTTCATCGCACCTGTTCCGACCACTCCGTTTACCAATTTCCCACGTTTTTAGCGGCGTCACCGCCCGTGCCACTTCCCATACAGACCCGTCCCCGTTCTCAGCCGGTGGCTAACACCCGTGCTAACCGAGCTGTCTCCCGGCGTGCTGACCACCGCTTGCAGTCAGCCCGCCGGCCAGTAATATGGGTCATCTACGCTGTATCGGGGACAGGAGATCGCAGCGTCGCGACGCCCGGGCGGTGGGCGGTGGACGGTAGACGGCGGACGGTGGGCGGTGGGCGGCAGCGGCAGCGCGCCGGTGTCCAGCGCTGACCTACACAGCAAGCCTCACCGGCTCGGCAGCCCGCGGCGAAAGTCGTTCAGCCGGCCGGCGCCGGTACCGGCCGTGAAACTGCCCCCGGCACCGTGGCACACATCCACGGTCCGATCACGGTGTGATGCGGCACAGTCGCCCTCGGCCGTCTCAGGGGCAGCGATCGGCCGCGGCGGCGGCGCGGGTTCAGACACCCCCCCCCCCCCCGGCGCGCCGGATGTCTATGGTGGCACGTCTGACCCCCACAACGGAGATGACTCGACAGTCGACAGCTTCCATTTCAGTCATTTGCCAGACACGCAAATTCCACAGCCCCGCCGAGGGATCCCCGATGATAAGCGTAGCTTCCGGAGCTTCTCAACTCGTGCACATTTGCAACAGCTGTGCGGCTGCTCAAATATCACTCCACCCTCCGCGTGTATACCGATTCAGCGTGCCGATCTGACGCTGCGATGCTCGGATACTGACACCCGAGTTCGCTGGACCATCAATCTCTGCAAAATCAGCACGGCACGCTGCTGTTTCGGGCTTCCTTACCAAAGATTTGAGCACCGTGACCACGCGATACCGCTGCCCGGGACAAAACGGTCACACGATCAGCGGCTGGCAGACGGGGCCGGCGACATTCAGTTTCCCACACACTGCACTGGGAGCGGAGAGGATGACATTCAATGCGGGCATCCCGTTACCGAAATCATGTTCCACCTCCCCCGGATCTGACAGAGACCGGACCCGGCCGCCATTGACAGAACTGCACCCCTGAGCGTGCAGCGCAGAGTCAGCAGGAACGGTGACTCATATGACTCCACACCGGCGCGACTCGGGCAGGACTGGTCCATTCATGAGTCGGCATCCGAGGATCAGATAGCCAATGCAGGACGGCCGGGTCTGTGAGCCAGGGCCGCCCTGCGGGTCAGAGTCGGCCGTGGAAGGTAAATGTCCCTCCGGCGAATACATTAGCGTCCATCGCTGTCAGCTGAGACACGTCACAGCCACCCGAGTCGCAGAATCAATGGAAGGTGAATACTCTGGAAAGCATACAGTAGCTATCCAGTAAACTCTGGCATTAAATCAAACCTCGAAGCCTAGCCCCAGGTTGGTCAGAAATGTTGTGTGCGATTCTCCCCACCTCAGCGATTGGGACTCAGTCCCATGTCGCTTCCACCGTCCGATCAGCGGCGCGCGCGGGCAGGAAGCACCTCCTGCGACCGTCCCTCCCCACGGGACAGGACCACGAGCCGTGACACGAGCACAGGTCGGCCAGGCGGAACGACAGCCATCGATTGACAAGCCCACGGGAAATGGACCGCGCGCCGGGGGCACCCTGCAAATGACCCGAATGGGAGTCGGCGCGGAAATGACCCCGACTCAACGGTACAAAAACGGGATGACGAGTGAAAACGATCACTCCTGCTTTCAGTCAATGATCAGGCCGTGCTGGCCAAATGATGGTTTTGGCAGGCGAGCTGCGAGAATAGTGCGACCACTGGCATACAGGGTCTTTCATAATGAATGTTACTTTTGAAAGAGCTATTTCTCAGGTCATATATGTTCCTCATGTAATATGTACCATCACATAAAACAGAAACACATTAGCGTTTTTGCACACACAACTTTCATTTTAGTGCTCCACAGGAATTTTCCACTGTATCGCCCTTAATTAACCCTCGCCGGCCGAGGAGGGGGGGGGGGCGGGTGCCGCCCCCCCATAGGGTTTTTTCGCGATAGCTCCGAACACGCTGGCGATAGAGAGCTGAAACTTGGCATACCTGACCTTTGATCCAAGCCGCATCTTTTGACACCAACCGCATTTTTGGGTCAGGTCAGGTCACTGACCTATGACGTCATAAGTGAACCTCTGCACGGTCTTCAGATGTCGCAACTTCGCAACGCCCTCACTGCCAGAGGAGATGTCACAGGGAAATGAAACTTGCGGGATCTAGTATCCATTATGAGTCCCACAACTTGTATATCTCGGATTTTTCCTAAAGGTCATATGAGGTCAGGTCATTTTCGTGACCTCACCATTATAAGTCAATGGGGAAAAATGAAAACTGCTATTCTGGCGCCGGGAACGATCTCCAACTATCTCAAGCACACAGAATCGTGATTTGATGCACTCCTTGCAAGGTTAGATGCGTCACTTTTGCAATGTTGACCTTGCGTGACATCATTTATGACGTCATCAAGGTCATATTAGTTTTTCGTCAATAACTCTTGATCAAATTGAGCTAGCGAGTCGGGAAAGCCACCAATGGACTCAGGAAGACCTGCCGAATCGAATGATATGCGACATGACCTCTTTCGACCAACTTCGTGACCTGGGGGTGCTGACCTGACCTTGACCTGAGGTCAACACCCCAAGTTGACCTGACCCGGACAAAAAGTATATCATTCGACGCGCCTGAGCGAGACAAACACGATGCTGCCAAAATCGGCGCTCTGCGGCCGTTTTTTGCGAAGTTATTCACCAAAAACTGAACCGTACCTTGGGGCACTTGACCTGACCTCAGAGGTCACCGGTTGACCTAGGACCTTAAAATCGGGTACCAATCTCTGCGTCTCGTAACGGCGCACACGCTCGTTTTTTCCGCGACGCGCTAGCTCCACCAGGGGCGAAACGGCGAGGGGGGGGTCGTACCCGCCCCCCCCCCCCTCGGCCGGCGCGTATGTAGAAAACCAATAGGTCCGGCGAGGGCTAAAGGGAGATAATGACCTTTTTCCACAAAATCTGAGTTAGGATCATTTTCTGACAAAACACAACAAGTTATAATGTAAATTAAAACCATTTTGCTCAATGCGGTACCTTGCCGCAAATATCTCAACTTGAAGTCACGTTAGCGGGGAGCGCTGAAAATGACCGTTGAATAAGTACTTACATCACTTTTTGGTACTTGCATGTAATTTTGTAAAATGAGCGTATTCCTTACATTTGATCTTCATCACATCTAGTTAGTTAATGGTCGTCTATAGTGCCTTCAAAAGATATTCATGGTTTGGGGGTGGTTTATGTCTAAATTTACGCAACTATTTTTCCTGTTCATCATCTGAGGCCATATGCTGCTATTTTAGTAGCAACGACTCAATTTTGAATCGGTCCCGCCGACTGCACAATAAAAGAAGATAGATACAACACTTTTGCGGCATCACTGAAAAACTTATGCAGTACTGTTATCAAAATTCTCATAACACCGTTCGACAAACCTGAAGTCTTTTTGAAATAAATATGCTTGTATTTTTCGCTTCAGGCTCTGAGGCCAAAATAATGAATTTCGTAGTCGCAATCGCAAGATTTGGCTGCGTTTCTGGCGCATGCCGTTCATTTGTGGCGCAAAATAATACTTGGAAACAAAGAAGAACTTAGGCACTATGTACGAATCTAATTAATTCTAAACCGAATTAACTCTAATTCAAATTAGAATCCTTACAACCAAGCAACGCCAAGGCGATAACATAAACAAAAACCCAAGCGTCGCTGTTTGAAACAAAAGCGCCATATACTGCGACTTTTTTATAGAGAAGGACAAGAAGGACAACGCATTTCGGTGGGTGTTACAAGTACTGCAAGTACTGCTTCTTTTTTGCAAAAATAAAAACCTTTTTCACATACGAAAATGTGCTAGGAAATTTTCATATTTTATAGAAACTACAGTAGAAATAGTATAGATGTCGAGTAATTTTTACTAAAGAAAAAAGAAAGCTCATTATCTCCCTTTAAGACACACGTTTCGGCCCTCTGACGAAGGTGTCGCACCCCGCGCCTCACAACGCCTGGGTCCAGGCTTCCAGAAAACCTCTCCACTGTGGTTCGCAGTGGATGGCTGCAGGAGGGTTTTGTCTCAGATCTGCCAATGCGACTCCCCAAAACCAGTAGTCCAGCGGGGAGAGGTCAAGACTCCGTGGTGGCCATGGTCGCTCGGTGAGGCGGCTGATACGCGCTCTTCGAAATTTTCGATCAGCCACTGGCGCAACAGCTGCCGTGGTGTGCACTAAGGCACCATCCTGCTGGAACCAAAAGCCGTCTCTTTGAACCTTGTCCCTGACCTGAGGCAGAAGCATTCCTTGAGCAGCCTGAGGTAAGCCACCCCGTTCAGTGTTGACCCAGGGGAGAGCCAATGGATGAAGACTTGTCCGTCGACCGTAATCCGTAATGCGTTTTAGTGGTGTCGACATACCCTGCTTTTGCGTGAAGGAAAATTGGCGTTGTGATTTTTTAATTTTTTGGGACAAAACCCTAATCAATTTGCAACAATATGCATATAAAATTGACGCGGAAGTGATAAATTAAGAGCTCCTAACTAAATGTTCAAAAGTTGTAGTTAGTGTCTATGCGGCACCGCCTCAGCTCCACTACTAACGACTTTGCAGTGGGGATAGCCAGTGACACAAAAGGCCACGCTATCGAGGGCCATGACAGTCAACCTAATGACATCACGCCCACACGTCCAGGTCTGATGACCTTCGACCGCTAACGCTGACAGATACGGCACAGTTTCCATTTACCAGCAACGCCACCGGTGTCTGTCCTCCATCCAAAGGACAGCACTGACCAGACGCCTCTTCTGGCCACTAATGCAACAACATCCCCTCGCTCGCTAACCCACCAACACAAGGCCGGTTTGTAAAGCTGATGCGACCTTAATGCACCCCCTCCCCTGATGGGTCTCAGCGGCGCAGACAGGCCGGCTGTCCCCCTATCTGCGGTGACCATCGGCGGCTCGGCTCGGCCCGCTGACCTTCCAGTGGCCGGGCGGCTGCATAATGTGGTACACGGTCCACACCGGCACGGTTAGGTTGGTTGGACGAGAGACCGGCGGAGCTGGGGTCGGGGGGGGGGGAGGACTGGTAGAGGGAGAGGCAGTCAGGTGTGGTTATGGAAGAGTGGGTGAACTAGGCACTAGGCAGGATGTTTTTGATACGCTGCTTGGCAGGGTAGTTGATGGCTAACGTGATAGTTCGTTGGTCAGATCACCATTATTCGAATTAATGTAGTCAGTGTCCAATCATCAATGTCCCGTGCCAAGGGAGCCTGCGGTAAAGCTGACGAGGCTCTATGTAAAATTTAATGGACATCAGTGGTGGACAATCTGCGGCAGGTTCAGTTCCTGTGGCAGCGACAGCCACGCCCCTCGCCCCGGTACGCCACCCCAGCCCCGGAACACGACCCAACGGAGGCGTGACCGATTCCAGCTGGTAGCGGGGGAACGACCGAAAATTGCCCTCCCCTGCCGACTCCCCGCGTGCCTCCCGTGCCTCCCTCCCTGTCACACGCCCCACGCTCGCGTAGCACGGACGCCCGCCACGCGCGCTCGACCACTGACCGCATTCCTCGCTCTGTTCTAACCGCGGCACTGGTGGACGTTTATGGTCGCGCCCGTGGTTTATTCCACGATTGTTCTCGCTGCGCTGAGCGGCTGAGCCGCGGGGAGGTTTGTCGTCTCGTTGAGCAGGCGCGCCGAGCCGGTACATTTGCCTGTGATGGTGCGTCCTGCGGAGACAGGCCGCGTGGGGCGGCGTGCCGCGGCCGGCGGCGGGTCGTTGGCAGCGAACAGCTGTGCGTTACCCGCGGTCTGGGACGGCGAGCGGCTCCCCCGCGTGGTGTCGGTGCCCGACTGCGTGTCGGGGCGCCGGCCGGCCCGCCAGGAACCATGCCGAGTTGACCACGCGCGGTGATCAGTGTCGGACGGTGCCCAGCTGTGACCGGACGGGTCGGCGCTGCCGCCCATGGACATGGGAGCTGAAACTGCGGCCACCAGCGGCACCGCGGCCGCCGCTAAAGGGCTTCCACCACCAGTGCCACTAGCGCCGCAGTCGACTCCCCCACTGTCATCCGGACATTGTAGCTGCCGCCGCCGTCACCGCGGTGCACCGCCGCCACTATCACCATCATCGCGGTCCCCCGCCGCCACCCGCACCGCCCCTACCGCCGCCGCTTCTGTCCCCACGTCGACCACAGCCACGACCACAAATGAGCGTGTGTTCCCAGAGGTTAAAGACGTCACCTGTCCACCTGTGCGGTCCGCCAGAGTCCAGTTCGTCTCTCCTCGCAGTGATTATAGGAACCTGTCCACAATGGGCAACTGAGACGGAAGTGGTCCATGTTCAGAGACCGTCAATGGGCTATTAGGGACAGGTGAGATTTCTCCGCTCGCACTGCGTCGGATCCGGCCAGAGACGAGTCGTATGGAGCTGACCTGAGCTGTTCAGTCGGTAGAATGGTGTCAGCAGTCAGAGTGAGCCAGGGTGAGCTACAATGAGCCTCAGTGAGCTACAGTAGGTCGCAATGAACTCCAGCGGAGCTCTGGCGAGTCCATGGTCTTCCCCAGATTCTGTCAGCGTCGCGTGGACTCCCGCTGTGCCAAGTGCCCACAATTAGCCCTTTCGGCCACCGTCTATTGGGGAGACTGACCCACTCCGGCGCCACCGAACAATGGCATGGCAAATCGCGGTCCGTGAATCGTACGCTCTTGAGCCCTCCTTCCCCACAACTCACTCGATACTGCGACCCATCCCCGCCCCACGGTCCCGTCCTCCCTGTCCTGCTCGCTTTGTCCTCCCGCCTCTCTATAACCAGTACCGTCCTACAGTTCTCCTGTCCCATCCCGATCAATACTAGGGTCACTCACTCTGGTGCAACAGCCCCCGCGCAGTCATAGCTCTGCCGAAGTATCGATATCTCGTGTCGGGCAGACGGAGACGCTAATGGCGCTACCGGCCGGCCAAATTATCATAATTGGTGCGCGCGTCCGTCATAACGCACCGCCGACACGCGAGGGGAGCGACACGTTAGCTGCTGTCAGATGGATATCAGTGGTGTGATCTACTCAGATACTGCGATGGATGGTCAAATAAAGGGGAATTATATGGCGCGGTGGAAAATTCAGGACGGTACTACGTTCTTGAAGCAAAAAGTTCCAGTTTTACTGCAGTTTTTGTTCGGGATACGAGACACATTAACCTACAAACCGTTTTTCCCTTTGGTCAATCCGTAAAGCGACCGAAATACGTACTCAATCTCCCGACTATCTGGCCCATGTCCTTAGTCCACTCTGGCACAACTCACCTCCTCAAACCATGAACAGAACTAGGGCGGGTCTGACTGCACTGTCGCCCAGTTTCAGCACCTACCAGCCCCTGTCAGGGGCGGTGCTATGGTCTATGGGCGGTCCCTGGTCTACAGCAGTGACCTCCCATGGACTACCACCGCCGCAGTGTACCGCTCCGACACGGCGGGGCCCGCCCGGGTCACGTCTGACGTTATGGCCCAGATCATGACCCGGTCACCCCGGCGTCAGCACGACAGTCACGATATGTGGGAACGGCACGGGGCGGGGAGGGACACGGGCAGTAGGCAAGAGGCGTGGGAGGTGCACGCACCGCATCACCATACTGTAAACGGTGTGCGGCACAGGTTTCGATCGCATGGAATCGATATTTGTAGGGCAACTAAACGAAGCCTGGCTGGACTAAAGTGTTTCTGTGTGCCCTACCAAGTAAAATATCGACAAAGTCTCCCATGGAGGGTCGACGCCATCGTCCCACAAACAGCGCTCGGAGCATTCAGCACTGCCTCCCCAGCCGCTCTCCTTCACAGAGAGTGATCCTCATCGGCCCTGACGTCGCCAATACGACGCCTCTGGCGTCCGTCCCCGGGGAGCCGATCGGCCTCCCGACGATAGAGTTCCCGAAATCCCTCCCCAGTTCTCGGCTCCATCGCGGTAATCCCCCAATTCCCCACCCAATCGTCTTGGGCCAATGGGGACCGACCCAATACGGTCGTCTTACGGCCCGAATGGCTCACCGATGGCGATGGAAAGTCAGAGCCGACGGCTGGAAAGGGTCGGAAGAAACGTCCGGCACGTCGGTACCGATGAAGCCGGGCCAAACGGAACCGACGCGAGCGGGAAAACATCGACGGTCGGCGATGGGTGGAGAGATACATAATGACGGCAAAAACCGACAGACAAAAACACGCGCAGTCATCGCCGGAGCGCGAAGCCGCGGAGAGCAGCCGCAGATAGAGAGGCACAAAAGGGCGTCACATTGGCAGACAATGGACGGACCAGCACCGCGCTACGGCCGGCCGTCGGCGGTCCGGCTGCCGGCGGCGGGTCTGACGGCCGCATGTTGCACATTGCAGATGCATATTGCACAACAGATGGGCTCGGTCACGGCGGAGGCGAATCCAGTTCTGCAATGCTGCCGAGTCATTCCCCACGGCCACGGCCCGGACCCAGATCTCTGAGGGATCTCAGATCAGATCCGGAGCTGGCAGTGGGACGCAAGTCCCGCTCCATATTCGAGTCTAACCTAGAACTCTCCTTTTTCGTTCGTCAGAATCCCGACGTTGTTCAAGATTGAGCGTTCGTAACAGCACTTCGTTCGAGCCTCTGTGCAGGCATTTATAACGTACCGGGCGAGCCATGATTCTGCCCGTCATACAGGTGAGCTCCCGCCCCGCACGGTCCACCACGCGCGCCAGCCCACACCGAAGCCAGGGGCAGGCGGAGCCCAGTGCAGCCGGCCTGTATCTCCTCTCCAATCAGCCCTAGAGCGACCTCCATAGCCTCCACCGCCCAGCGGGCGGGGCGCTGGCCAGCCCAGCACCGGTCGAACGGCCTCAGAGACCTTGCATGTGTCCCGGGGCGGTCAGAGACGGCTCAACTGGCGGCGAACGGCCGGCTTCCCATGCAGAGCAGGTCCACCCCGCTCAGCTCCCCATAGGCTCGTATCCGGCGGCTCGGAGCCCATTCTGCAGTGACGACGCCGTTGGCGACGGTAGACGTGGGCCGGTTTGGTCCCGGACCCACGGCACACCGCCGGCACGTGGCCGACGACGACACGGGTCAGCGCACGTGACTCACGCGGCAGGCACGTGGCGGTCATGGCACGGGGGCGGTAAGGTCACAGGCATGTCACGTGCCGAAATGGGTTCGCAGTGGCGACACGGGCACGTGTGGCCATGGGTCTGTCAGGTAGCGAGGTCACGAGTCTCACCCCGCTCTGGTGAAATTAGTTGACCGGTTGACCTCAGTCTCCGTCAGAAAAGCACCGCGATGACGCTGCAGCTTCCGCCCCCCCCCCCGCTCTCCCCAAGCATCCCCCGTATGCAGATCACTCAACGGCGGCCTTCCGGCCCCGCCCACCAGCCGTTCCGGCCCCGCCCACCAGCCGTTCCGGCCCCGCCCGCTCGTTCTTCCTGTTCCTCCAGCGCCATTTCAGAGAGCCATCTGGTCTCCGTGAACGTCAGTCACTGTTTGGGACATTCCGCAACCCTTCCCGCTCCACTCTTCCTCTCTACTCCTCCCACTCTGCCTCTCTACTCCTCCCACTCTTCCCAACGGCCGCGGAGTGCCTGTGCCGACCCACGCCGGACCCGGGACCAGATGGTCGCCACTCAGCACTCTCCCCGGGAGAGAGGGCCGGGGGCAGTCCGTGAGGTCCGAACACGTCACGGCCGAACCGACAGCACGGCCCGGCTGTGCACGGCTCCGGTCGGGAACGGTCCGGGTACGGCAGGAGCACGGCAGGGGCACGAACAGGAATGTAGGATCGAAGCACAAACATGCACGGAGTACATACAAGTGCACCGCCCGTACCAAAACGTGCACAACAGTTTCAATTGTTCCTTCTGAGAATGCTCACTGATCCCGGAAACCCGTTCAAATGGATTACGTCGTCTCGTTTTGAAATCTCGCGTAGGCCTGTGTGTTGAGTGGGAGAGATTCGCGGTCCGTGGGTTGCGCGAAATCGAGTTGGCGACGCCGTGGGCGGGGTAAAATGGAGCTGACTGGCCCGGTGTGAGTGAGTGGCTTCAATCAGCCGCAGCTGTGTGCTAGCTTCTGACGGCTGTCGGCGGCGGCGGGGGAGGAGTCAGTCAGACAGACACACTCATCCCCCCGGTACGTCCGGCGTAGCGCCGTGGCGGAACGCCGTGCTATTAAAAACAACACTGGAGCGCGGTGTGGCGAGCGGTGGCAGTTGGAGATCATCGGTCACATGAGGTCGATCTTTTGACCGGGAGGTACACATCTGGTGCGGTTTTCACTCCACTAATGATCGGCACATGTTGTCAGCTGCGGTTGGAATTGCTACATTCGTCACCGATGCGTCATCACCTGGCTCATGATGACGGTAAAATACACAACTTCATACCAATCAGTAAGCAGCTCGTTACCACCTCATTACCAGCTCGTTACAGAATTTCGTGTCATCTCACAGCTCGTGCCTTCCTCGAAGGTAGTAATTTCGTGACGCAGCGCTCCAAGCCAGCTACAAAATCGGCAGACCCTGGCATCCAGCTTCCTCCTAGACTGGTCAGTCAGACACACCAACCGCCATCCGTCATCCGTCATCCAGCATTCGTCATCCGTCACCTGCCAATTTTCTCAGTGGGTCGTCGGGAGCGACGGGACCGTCGCGTCGACAGACTTAGTGAATCGTTTTCGTCCTTCTGAGTCACCCGTCACTCATTCACTCAAGAGTCGTGTCCAGTCTCAGGTCTCAGCCATCGTTTCACTCTTGCGATGACGTATACCGGTCACGCCGGGTGATGACTCACACATCAGCGTATCACACGACGCTGAGTTACGCTTGCGTTGTAACCAAACGCTTTCGCCCGTCACACTCATGTAGTAACTAGTAACCAAAGGCGCTTGATTTGATCGCTCCCTGGAATCGTTACTTTACGCACGAGTGACTCGCTGGAGCTCAGTCAGTGTTTCCTTCCTCAGGTGACAAACCGACTCGGTGGAATGTGCGGGAAAAGTGACTGACTCAGTCACACCTGACTCAGTAGTCAGTTACGCATGTGACGTCACCGTTTGCATTTAACGCCGCCGCTCCCAAAGCAGCCGTGGCGAAATGAGCGCAACGTATGACTTACATAAGATCAGTACTTGGTAGTTAAACAGCCGTGCCTGCCAGCTGGGCGCTGGGCATCCATGA
The DNA here is from genome assembly GCF_019059575.1 of Amphibalanus amphitrite. Lineage (NCBI taxonomy): Eukaryota > Metazoa > Arthropoda > Thecostraca > Balanomorpha > Balanidae > Amphibalanus > Amphibalanus amphitrite. The sequence continues at coordinate 535,969 of NW_024881676.1, forward strand.
AGCGTCAGCTCTCGAGCTCTCTGACCGTCGTGAGTTGTGACATTGCTCAAAGTGGTCGCGGTGCATTATCTGGTTGCAGTATCTTACTGCGTATTTTGACGGCTCGGTGTATGATCGGTGGCGCGTTGCGATTCATCAGCGACTCTGAGAGACTGCCAAAATTACGGCCCGCAACGAAACTCGCTCAACGGCCGACCGCCAGCTGGCGTGAGCGCTGAGCTCGAGTGGCTCAGACTCGACTCATTCCTACTGAGCTCAGGTGGCTCAGACCCGGCTCATCCTGCTCAGCGTGCTCACTACCCAGTGCTAAGTCTAGGCTAGGCTCAGGGCTGAGCTCTGACCGCGATCACCGGCGGCAGCTGATATGTGGCGGCATGGGCTGTTCAGACAGCAGGAGATATAAAGGCGAGGAGCGAAATAAGCCGCATCTCTACCGGGGAATCATATAAGCACAGTTGGATTTACAAGAGATTGTAACGGAGCTCTTCAATCTGCATGCATACCGATCAGAGTTTCGACTAGCCGCGTTCATGCAGAAATGCCAACGATGCAATGGCCATCAAAGCCGGAAACCCTATGGACGTACGGCTCTTGTTCTGACCACTTGGACATCCATTCAGCTCCAACAGTAACAAAGTCTCTCAGGTCACCGTCAATCCACGGTAACGCTTCTTTTCCGGGGCGGCGATTGACAGTTACACAACGGAACAAGACTAGAAATTGCTTCAGCTGTTGTCAAAACCACTACCAACTACCGGGCGTAACAAATCGTTACACGACGACCCTGTTGTGTTTCGTGACAGTCCGTGATGATCGTCACACATCCCGTGATGCCGCCAGCCTTGAATCGACGCCCACTGACGCCAGGACCGCCGGTAAAAATACAGAGCCTGACGTCATCGGGTACCACCTTCCGCGACTTCTCCCGGCTGCGAGGGCCGAGTTTCAGGCAGGTAGTTGTCGGCGGCGGCTGGGCGGGTGAACTGCAGCAGAGGCGAATTAGCGGCCCCCGCTGTGCGTGTTTATAACGGCAGCGGGCGGCACAGAGGTGTCCCGCCGACATGCCGAGCCGATCTTTTCGAGCCTGGCGCTCCTGTGAAGCCGGCTAGCAAAGTACGAAGGTTCGGAAACGAGCTACCAGAATGGCACAGTGCAAGTGGATGAACCACGAAAGCAGCACCTGTCCTTGTGAGTTTCCGGGACGGGCTGTATCCAACAAAATTCGAAAGTGAAAACCAGCAACCAAAACAAAAGAAAATAAATAGCCTCACTCCAACTTCGATTCTGTCCATAAAACTCCGAGCACTTCCTATCCGGGTTCTTTCCGAAACTGGCGAAATTCGCGTGAGCTGTTGCAATGGCGGCCAATCACGCCCTGCAGTACTGAGCAGGGAGTTCAATAGGCGTGTTGATGCCAGATGCGCACGATTACTGAGGTCTCCAACACTAGACAGCACGGAATGAAACAGGGCCTCCGTCCGTGCAACTCTGGTCAGCCACTCGTGTTTAGCGGATTCTGGCCTCACGGAGGCTAAGATCACGGCATAACGCAACGTCTACTGCGCGGCGCTCTTGACCACCTGTGGAAAGACGATCCCTAACAGGAATCTTAATGATGAAGTACATTTAAAACAACATACTTTCATATCTGAGCAATTCGGTAAGTGAAGCTAGGGACAGACTGATGTCATTCCAGGTCAGGAGCTTTTCATGATTGCCGCCGGTATGAGTTTGTTTAGTTTCGGCCGTGGCCCGTGGTCTCTGTTGAGTGTTGCTGCACCGGCTTCGCTCGCTGTCCTTGACAATCATTCATGACATGTGATATTGGCCCTTCGGCATTAACCACGTACGACATCTTTCCAGTTATATTTCCTCAGTTTTCCTTATCTGTAAGACGGCTGCCTTTTATAACATACAGCATTTTTGCAAAGGTTCCGTCAGTTCCCTCGACCATATTTGGTACTGACCAAGTACTGTCAAACGCTGTTGTAATGACAATTCAGTCCACATGATAAAAACGGCACAGTTATGGGCCGCCATGCCGCCCACCGTCGAACCTTACATAATTTACAGAGCTCGAATTGGGCAGTCGTTGCCGTTGACTAGCTCCGGAAGGGTGCGACTGATGCCCATGTCACCGTCGGGCCGCCGCCGACCCCCTTCTGTGACACTCGACACAAATTGTGTGGGTCCGATCTGGCCTTGGTCGGCGGCGGACCGCCCTCGTGCACGGCTCGCACGGCGGAGGGTACCGGCAGCACGGCGGGACCTTCGGGAGCCATATACGGGGGGCGCAGGGCCGCCGGCTGGCAGACCGACTGACCGGCCGACCGGCAGACCGCACCAGCTGCAACACGGCGGTCCCGGGCTGACGGTAGAGGGATAGGATAGGATGGGATAGAATGGGCAGGGATGGGATGAGGGGTTGGGATAGGAAGAGAGCCGACGAGCGCTCTATATGGGGCTGAGCCGAGGGATGGAACTTCACGAAGCTCAGACAGAAGCTGAGCTGACAGGATGAGGCACTAACAGGAAAAGCCACCGTCTCAAGAAGGCTTTACAGCCAGAAGCCTCTCGACTGAATCTGAATGAGGAGGCCGCTGAACAGCCGACCAGGATCCTCTCTCAGTCGACGGCAAACATCCTTTCTGGGTACAAGGGCGGCCGCTGCCGGCCAGTGTGACGATGATTGGTGGTTTTCACACCGTCTGTGGTCGCCGGGGGATCGAAGGGCCGGCTCGTATCATCACCTGGTTCTAGTTAGGAGTTCACTGCAGCCGCCATCTGGCCGGGTTCTCTCTCTCAGCCGCTCCAGATGTGTCTTAAGTACGGAAGCCACCAGGTGTGTGCCAATGGTGCGAGCACCGGCAGAGATTGAGCGACTCGAGCTGAGCAATCGCCTGCGAACGGGTAACTCCGGCAGCAGCCTCCCGCACGGTTTTTCACACACTACCCTGGCAAAACAAACAACGAGATGAATCGATACAGGGGAGAGAATATCCCGCGCGCTGCGCACTGCGCGCGGTGTGCTATTGCACGAGCAAAAACACAACGGAGCGTGGGAAGTCTCCGTTCATCGTTAGCACTGATTTCGCGTGACACTTGCTCTGACGTGCCATTCATCAGCGTCTGTTCCTCTATTTATGTTCAATACGGCTCATGTTGACACAGATTTCGTCTGCGGCCTGTACCAACAAACAGCTCTCCTCACGCTCTGTGACGGACTCAGGGCTCTGTGACGGCTCCCAGAGCTGGGGGCCGGCGGTAGCCGGACCTGTCAACTCGTCAACCAACCGTCATTGACGGACGGCGCCCCGTGCAATGGAGCGTGTAACTGTGCCATGCATGGACTGCAGATCAGACCTGCTGAGACGGCCGACCTACCGGCGGACCGGTCCCAGAGGTGGAACAGCAGGCCCTGCGCCACCGGCGGGGTCTGATCCGGCAGTAACCACGGGACGGGAGGGAGCAGCTGCACGCCTCAGCGCCCCCGACCCTCCTGGTAGCGCGTGCCGCTCCATCGCAGTCTGATCATGGGTGCAGCCGGTGGTCCCGTGAGTGCTCCGTACCGTCCGTCTCACAGCACCTGCCTGTCCCTCCGTTCGTCCGTCTGTCCGTATCTTTACCTCTGTCTATCCGTCTTCGGTCAGTCTACCTCTCGATGTGTATCTCATCCCGCCTATATCTCTCTACGATCCCCTGACCCATTCTGCCTTCCCGTTGGTCTGCATCTGTCGGTACTGGTTTATTCTCAGTCTTTCTTCGTTGGAGAGTGTGTCTAATACATGACGATTTAATCTCACACGGCTGCAGCGACGGAGTGCAGCAGCTGCACGGATTTGTCTGGAACGGTGAAAAAATGCAACAACAATACGAGAAACACATGAATTACGATTTGTACAAACGGTTCGTCTTCAGGAAATCTGGCGCATTTTGCATGGATAATCAGCCGATTGTGTCACGAAAATACACGGTCGGGTGATTCCCGCATACAGCCATGTTACTTTGACTTTAAACGTTTTAAAAACACTTGGATAATAACCACATTTTGCAGTCAGTATTATTCACTACAGCGCACCACGCACCGGTAACAAATCCGTTGAAGGCGCATCATTCCCATTGGCACCACTGCAAATTTCGATCTCTATACTCTAATCGATAGCAGTATCGGTGTCAAGCGGATCTAACTGATCCAGTTAGCCCCACACGTGCCGGACAGCTCTCCATAGCGGTCCTCTCCGCCCGGGCGCCCCCAATGAAAGCCGGGACGTCATCCGCTCTGAGCATCGTCATCCGCCCATGACGCCGAGTGATGACGGTCTGGTCATGGGTGACGATGACTGAAACGGTGCCGGGACGGATGACGGGTGGATGACGGGACGGATGGCGGGTGGATAACGGCGTATGACAGGTGACTGGCCGTCGGATGACTGATGGATGCTCAACTGAATACTCACAAGTATCCTTCCGTCTTATCGGCGTGCCGTGTATCTCGTTTTGCATGAACGCTGTGTGTTTTTTTACGGCACCTAACCCGTTTCTCCATCTGTTTCAGGAGCCGGCATTCAGTGCTACCGGTGCACCTACAAGAGCATCTCGGCGCGACGTAACCGCACCGACCCCATCTTTCCGTGTGCCTCGTTCGACGGACACAGTAAATACGTGGTCACCTGCCCCAAGTCGACCATGTGCGAGATGAAGACATTCATCCTCGACCTGCCAAACGGAGGTAAGCGACCGACGGCCGCCGCGACCTGTGTCACACGTGACGTCATCGTACCTGACACGTGACCATCAGTGACGCCATTGTTACCATTCTTCTCTTGGTGCTGATGTGTCTATTTTAGCGGAGAGGGAGCGGTCTGCGTTAGCACACTAGGTGTTTAGTTTAAGCCATCGCCGACTCGGTCTGTCGATAAATGAGCACGCCGTCTGTCACTGGTTCCCGGTAAAAAGCTGAATAACTTCCCCGTTAAATGTCAGACCTCGGCGAGCCATCGATTCCGACGTGACGGCCGGGGCGGTGCCGACCCGCGCTCGCTCAAACCGACGACGGGCGGCACGCGCGCGATGCGGCCCGCTCGTTACGGCCGCCTTTATCGCCGCTTTGTTTCAATTCTGGCGCGTCGGCGACATGGCGCGCCGCACCCGACACCGGCCGACCGTTCCGGGCGACGAGCGATGAATTTCGGCGGCGCCCGCTCCGCTAGCAGACGAGATGGGTAGACGGGACGGGCCGCGTCTGGTTGGGACAGAGAGCGATTGGAACCAACTGGCTCTGAAGCCGATAGTTGGGGGTGGGGGACGCAGAACTAGGCACCGATATTATCGTGACATTTCGGCGGCGAAGGGACGCTAGGTGTACTGTTAGCAAGCCGGTGTTGATAGATTTCTAGCTAGGTGTTAAGCCAGTTCTTTGTCAATTCATAAGGCGATTTTGATATAATCAGTCCGACTCGGAAGTCTCTCCCAGAGTGACCGTAACTTTTGCGGCGGCACGTTTGCCGTCAGGGACAGAGTCCCTGACGGTACCACCCTGCTCTCCGTCTAGCCGAGTCACGGACACCACAATCCCCCCTCACGACGAACCCGTGTAACAACAGCCGCAGCCAGGCGACACCCACTATTCCTCCGAACCAACCAACCGCTAATCCTTCTACCGTGAGCCTATCGGCACTGACTCCCACCCAATCTCTACCGATCCGCCGAGAGCCAACCAATCGCCGCCTCACGAGAGGTCATCAATCAGCCTCCCAAAGTTACCTGTAAACAAACAGACCCGGCGACTGAGAGACACCTCCGACCGCCTGACCTACAGCGGCCAGACAGACGACCCTCTCCCCTCACCCGTCCCTCCTCCAGCACGCTGTTGATGTTTCCCAAAGACAGTGAGGCGGCGTTTCCTCTCCGTACGAGCCCCATCACTGCCGCCGGGGTCGCTCCGCCGCCGCCACACCGGCTGTGTCGTGTCCGTCGGTCCCTCCCGTCGCCTATCGTCGCCATCGACAGCCCCCTAGGTCGGACACGTCCCACCTGGGTGTGTGAAGCGCCGGCGGAACGGCGGTGGGAGGGTGACGGGACGGCGGCGGGACGGCGTGTGGGAGTGTTTGGACTTGGAGGGAGTAAGAGAGGTTCCCAGACAGCACTGCAGAGTGCAGAGGGTCCAAAAGGGGTGACAGTAACTGCAGAGGAGGAATTGAAGGGCAAACTGTGGTTAGTAATCCTATGGAAAAGCCATGAACCGCAGGGGATGTCTGGAAGATTGTGTATGACGGGTTCCTTAGTAGGTGAAAGACACTGAGAAATAAATAAGGGATTAGCTCATAACTGTAAAACTCTGGAGCTATCGCGCTATCACACTCAACCATTACAGAAGTAACCAAGAGAGATACATCCACCCACTGAACCCACCCAATCACGCGACTCCCGCCCTCCACCCTCTGTGTGCGCGTCCCCTCCCTGCCCCTCCTCTCCCAGTGGCGCGTGCCAGGTTCTCGATTCGCCACGGCTTGCCTGCCTGACTCACGGGTTATTCTCCGGGTGCACCGGCCGTCGAGCGGGCACGGAGCACTGACAACGGACGGTAGCCAGCGACACTGCAGGGTGTGGCTCGGTCAAAGACAGGCGGGCCTATAGAATTATCGGGCATCAACCGGCTGATCGGATAGTAGGTTTACGAGAGACAATGCCGTTGTCGGTTTGCATTAGGCACGCACAAGGTCGGTGCTATCGATGGGGATTGAGCCGCGCATTGTGCCAAATTGGCGAACATGAGTACGGAGGGTGTGCTCCCAGCCCGGCACGACACTGAGCCGATAACTCGGTGTCTGAGCGCGCCCGGGCCGAATACAATGGCCCGCTCGTGCGTCCCACCGTCAGATCGTGCCGCGCCGGCTCATTAAGCCCCGCCGCACGCACCGAGCGGTCATTGAAATTCCATCTGACCTTAACCCCGCGGAATGCCATTGACACCCCACCGCCCATTAGTGTGAACATTATCCGACCATTAAAAGGGAGCGAAATGGACCAGACATCTGTCCACTCAGCTGACTGTGTTTCTCCTCTCCGCAGAGACTATAACGACGACCACGCGCGACTGCGCACACCAGAGCGTCACCTACCGCCGCTTCACGCCCAGCAAGGGCTGGCACGAGGTGACCGACATCTTCGAGGACGCGCACGCTGAGGGCTGCCAACTGGTGGAGCACACGGACGGCATCAAGGTCACCCGGACCGAGCACTGCTTCTGCAGCGACGACCGCTGTAACGGCAGGCTGAGGTACGAGCTGACCGGCGGCGCAGACGCGGTTCGGTGGAGCGCCGCGGCCGCCGCCGTCTCAGCGCTGCTGCTGCTCGCCGCACGGTGACCGACCGCAGCGACACCTGTCGGGCTGACGCCAGCGCCGCCACGCGACCGCCCGACGAAACAGAGACGCGCGTTGTAGCGCGTACCGTGCGGTCTTGAGTGACGACACTGGACGAGTGCCGGTCGCGTGGGTCTCGTGGGATGCTTCAGAGGCTGTTTGTGGTGTGTTGGTCGGATCAGGCGCACCAACCTTTCGCGCGTCGATGTGATATAGCCCGGATCTCAGCTGGTCTGTCAGCGGGCCGCTCGCGTTTAGTTGAGTTGTATTGTTTTCGCGCGTTCAGCACCGGCCATAAGACCGTGACCATTTGTTGACAATGACCTTAGCGTAGAGCATGCCGAATGTTTACACTAGAGATGTCAATCGGATACCAACTTTTTGGTATACCGATACCAAACCGATACCAACTTGGTATTTGGTATTTCAGGCCTAATACATTCGGTATTTTGTTGGTATTATGAATCCTCGCTAATGTAAAAGAGGCTGTAAATTTGGTAAAAAGTTGGTATTTCCCTCATATTCTCAAGTCGGTTCGGTTTCGGTATTTTCTCATGGCTATTTTTGGTATTTGGTTTGGTATCGGTATCACGATTTTCCGCAATTGACATCACTAGTTTACACCCTCCCCGGGTGCCGAACGCATCCCACCAGCAATCTGTCAATGTTGTGTTATCCGTTCGTGCTATTTTCCGTTTTGACTCCCGAGCTCGCCACAAAAACACATCCGAACCGCATCAGGCTTAATCAATTCGGTCAGGAGCTAAATGGGCATAATCGAAACGACTTGTCAGCCGTGAAGGCATGCGCCACGAGCGAGCCTTCGCGTGACCTGTGGGGGCGACTGAACGGCAGCATTCGAAACTAGGCATGTTGGGGTGTCTGGGGGGGGGGGGGGGTTCACTGGAGCGGCCCCGCCCTGCACGCGGACAACGCCAGCGGTCCCGACCGTGGGCCGGTGGCGCAACAGTGCTGGTTATCAGCTGTGAAGCGTGTCCATAACGACGATCGGAGAGATATGGGGTATGACTGGTGTTAAATGACAATATGTGAGAGCACGTGCGGTTCATGGTTAACATAATATACATATGCACCTGTGATGACACTGAATGAAAATAAACACTGGTATCAATTCCAGAAATTATTAAATGATTGTGTTTTGTCTACAATGAAATCCACAGAACCCACTGACTCCACGACTTACACGCAGCTCGCAACAGATCGCAACTCAAAAGAAATCCTAAGCTGGATTTCTTTTGACCTTCACGCGCATCCAGCAATTAAATCCGGAAATGCCCAATACTACCGAATCAACCACAAATTTACCATTTCTTTAAAAAAAAATCAATGAATAAACGATTCATCAGCATCATTCTGCTCTTTCTGGGCTAGATGGGCACATAATTATACCCCTTAAGCCTAATACCGGTCACGAACAACACACCTCTATTTTCATCTCGGCTTTTGTTTTTGAGTCGTTACCCCATCGTCAGAGACTGGGCTGCCTGCCTGGCTCTTTACACACCCATACCTCATCTGTGCCGCAGCCAAAACACCACCCACCCAACTGGAGCGGCCCGGCACAGGTCGTAAAACGCAGACGCAGACAAACGAAAATAAGGCACGCCGAAGCGCGCATTATCCCAAAATACACGCGCCCCAGACGGCCATACGGCGCGGTCGACTTGCGCCGATTGATCGGAGGGTTATTAAAGACGCCACGGCTGTTATCACGGACGCTGCACGCGCTGCAAGAGGGCATGTCGCGGGGAGGGGTTCCCATTCTACTCGGGCCAACAAAAGCGGCCGCTGTGCCGACAGCAAGGGAATGAATGTGATATTTGAGCCGCAGAATAACAGCAGCGCGCCGGGCCAGGCGGGCGCAACATGTGGGGAATGGTGTAGCCAGTCTTCACTGAGGTCGTAAAACCCAGCGCAGTTGCCGTGCGGCGAAAACAAACCGTCTGCACTTAAACTTTGCTCAATGTGGGTCAGCACTCAGCAAACAATGTACCAGTGCTTTGCTCTGACACAGGAACTGGCGTGATTCTATCGACAGGGCGCTGTCTTCAGCGAAAGGTAACCCAATTCAGTGGTGCGACTCTCGTGCCACTGCAGCGAAGGAGCCCGTCCAACAGCACAGTCTCCACTCCTTCCCTCCGATTTTGAGCAATTACCTCACCCGCCCCCCTACCCCCCCCCCCCGAGCCGTTCGTCGGTCCGGGGACCCACCTGTGCGTTGAACTCGATCAGGAACAGGAAGACGACGTCCTCCCTCAGCAGTCGGATGGCAGCGTGCAGCGGGTAGCGGGTCTTCGACTTGAACATCTCGTACACCAGCGGCGCCTTCATGTGCGCAAAGTCCTCGCTGGTGAAGTCGTTCTGCGGACCGACAGAAGGGTTAAGGTCTAGCTACACTATGCGGGATCCTACGTCCGTGATCTGCGAGTTTGCGGGTTTTGCAGAAAATCGGTACGCAGGTCAAGTTCAGCTGATAGGAAATACACAGGGTCGGCTACACTGGGGTCACGCAGATTCAGTCAAGGAAATCCCGGACGTTCAGTACCAGGGGTGGAGAAATATGCCGAGTTGGTGTTGCACGGGCGCAGCAAATCCGCCGCCGCCCTAGCGGTGACCTTGACCTCCGCCGTCTGGTGCGGCTCCAAAGCCAAGCCGGCGCAGCCGGCGTGGAATTGGAATTTGGAAGGCTCGTGCTACCCCAACTCGGCACAATTGTCTACCCCTGTTCAATACAGGAAATGCCGGATAGTCAGGACGGTCAGGATGTTCCGTACCGATATAAAGTTCAGAGCTACGAAGTTTTTTTTTTTTTTTGCAGAATCTGCGAGATTGCGTGATATGAGACAGTTGTTGGCGCACTTGGTGGCGCACCGTATGAATCCAAGTGACGTAACTAATAATTTGTTTCTTTAATTTTCATGTGTTTTTGATGCTTTATTAACAAAATAAACTAATTATCAATAAAATAGTATAGAAGATAGCAAACTTAAGCGTTTTGTTGCGGAACCATTTATTAGTTTTTATTATTACGTCAGCATACAATAATTCACGGAAATTCTGGAAAATCGCAGAAACCGATGTCAAGGGAGTCTTGCAATCACGGATCTGCAGATCACGCACGTAATTTCCTGGACGGTCACGCATAGTGTAGCTCAGCCTTTAGGTGTTCTAAAGAGTGAAAGGGAGTGAGTAACGTGGCGTGCCATCAGCGGTTACTTGGTGAAGTCACTACTCATCACTATAAAGAGTCGTACCGATAGTGGCTGTGTGTGCACTGTGCAACCATGGCAGCAGGGCTGTGCTCGACTAAAAAAAAAAAAATTGCCGACTCGACTCATCATTCAACTTCAGAAAGCCCTGACTCAACTCTGACTCAAACAAGGAGCTGATTTTTTTCCCTTGACTCGACTCATGACTCAAGCGGCTCAATGAAAATATTAGTCGACTCAAACTTGACTCAAATTTTTGTTGAGTCAAGTGAGTTGACTCAAAATTGACTCAGATAAAAAAGTTGTTGAGCGGGGGGGGGGGTGAAAAAAATCCGGCAGCAGGGCCAGGGCTAAGTTGTTAAGCAGGGGGGGGGGGGGTGAAAATATATTGCTTCTAGAAAGTTGAGTCAGCTGACTCATGTTCCTAAACGTTTGACTAAGCTCAATGTCAAAAGTTATTTTACTGACACAACTCTGACTCAACTCAACGCCTTAATATTTTTGTCCGACTCAACTCTGACTCAACTCAACAGCTCAACATTTTATCCGACTCGACTCAAAACTGACTCTCATTTGAGTCAGAGTTGAGTCTAATTTCTGACTCGACTCATGAGTCAAGCACAACCCTGCATGGCAGTACGCACAGTGGCATAGCAGCTGGAAGAAAACAGTTTCTTGGTGATGCTAGGAAAGGCGGACAGTCTGCCGCGAAGTGTTGCTTCAAAGTCTCTTTCCTGCGCTGTGTGCTGTGTGGCTGTTCTGCTTATGTATTTTTCTTTAATTATGCACGCCAAAATTAGATAATTTTTAATATTCGATCTACGGAAAGTTCACCTCTCGGGACCTCCAAGCCTCTGAGCCGCCGGAGTCAATCACTGCCCACTGCCCACCCCATCCCACCCCTCGCGGCCGTCGCCACGTCAGGCACACCCCATAACTCCCGAGCGTCTGATATAGCTCTCACTCCCCCAAACATACCGACAGAGTCAGTTCGGACCGCCCGGCGGGGCAGGAGGGGACATCACTGCCGCCAAGAGTCTCTGATTCACCTCTGAGCCCCGGAGGCGCGGTGACACGATGGGAGTAAAATTAGCACCGCTCTCTGTGATGTAACACACCCTCACCCGCTCTCCCTCCCTCCCTGTCACCAACCGCAAACCCATCCCCTCATCACACACCCCAAACCGACCCACCCATCTCCGCCCAGTCCCAAACAAAGAAAGATTGGCATGTGATTTGCTAGGCTATGCGAATTGGCACTGGGCTATGGCTGAAATCTTGTAGCGGGAAACAACAGCCGAGTGATTGTAGTTCGTACATAACTGAGTCAAACTGCCGCCGTCAAACTGACGTTACGCCGTAGCTGAGTGAGTCTGACGAGGTCTGTCAGTTATGCAGCCGGATTACTGTGATGTAGCGGCACAGGTGGCTGCGACAGGGATCATTCGGTCCGACTAATGCCGACAGATGATGAGAATTCCATTGTCCGCCGCTAGAACCGCTCTGGACACCATCCAAACAGGTGTGAATGAACGGGGTGCGGCTGGGCGGCTCATTGACGACCCGGAGAAATCAGCGGGCCTGGCTGGGTATTTTGACAACGGGCGAACTAACAGGCGTTTGCTATAACAAAACACAGAAGCTGCTCCTCCTCCGCTCAGTGAAACTGAAATTGGGACCCGTTCAGTGAATCGTAGCTCCGTAACGATGAACGTTCTCAATCTAAGAGGGTAATTATAAACTCGATGGAAAATCTCTTATTTTCAAATCAACAGAACGCGGCGCCGGTTCTTGGCACTATCAATTCTATCCGTATGCCGTGTGGCGTTCAGACTCCAATGTCTGGCTGCCAAAGCCGGTGAAATTACCGGGAACAGTGACGTCTGCGGGAGTGACAAAAGGCATCGGAGGGGGTGACAACTGACAGAGGCACCCCGGTGGGATGGAGAGGGAGACGGAGATAGGCAGTTGGCGCTTGGCAGTTGGCAGACTATAATACCGGGAAACGGAGAAGTGGTGAGGAAGAGAGAAGTAGACGAACGGAAATCATTTGGAACCCCTTACTTATAATAATATCGATTAGATGGCTGATGATCCGGTGCATCTAATATTTTAGATGGCTGATGATCCGGTGCATCTAATATTTTAGACATCGTTTTCCAAGAAAGGTAACCAGGGCGTAAAAACATGCTATAGCCGATGCAGAAAAGTAATGATCGGCCGACCGCTGCTGACGCCGAGCAGCGGACACCGGACAAGGCCTCGACCTCGACCTTTTCCCTGGACACCAGCTGGACACGTAACTAGTGGCCAACGTAGTCCATGTGCAGTGACACGAAATGTAGGCATAATATGTGTTACATTAGATGTTACATTAAGTTTATGAGACTAGTTTCCCTCCTCAAAGTCCCGCACCCCTACCCAGCCCCGCTGATAGCACAGCCCTGAGACCCTCACTGACCCAATGTGTGGAGATGAGCCGCGAGCAGTACCGGGCTCTCTAATGTATGTACTGCCCTCAGACCGTCACTGACCCAATGTGTGGATACTGGATGTCTCACTGACCCAGTGTGTGGAGATGAGCCGCGAGCAGTAGTCCTTCAGCGTGCCGGCGCCGATGTCGTCCGCCGTGGTGTAGAATTTGATGCAGTTCTTCACGCTCACCGAAGACATGAGAGCGTTCTCGCACCTGGCGGCAGAGGAACGAAGCTTTAGTGAGGCGATGGTTCCGATGGCAGAAGGGTAAAGTAAGTTGAGAGTTCTAATCAGCTTGCATTTAGTATTTTAGACATCGTATTCCAAGAAAGGTAACCAGGGCGTAAAACATGCTATAGCCGATGTAGAAAAGTGAGATCAGAAATAAAATATGTGTACTCAAAGTAAATCATTACCATCTCCGCCAGTCAAACATACAAAATATATAATAACTTATCCATACGACAACCCATCGCCAGTCGCCGGCGCTCGCTCAGAACGTACTTGGTTTTCAGTTGATCCAGTTTGAACCGGTCGGCGGTGCGCATCACATCCAGCACAAAGTCGTCTCCCTGCGCCAGCGCCGCCTGGTCCGTGTAGATCCACTGCAGCACCTCCATCCCCACCTCGTAACTGATGTCCGACCAGTCTGGGGAGTGGGGGTAACAGGGGAGGTCAGGGGTGTCCGACCAGTCTGGGGGGTACCGGTAACAGGGGAGGTCAGGGTTGTCTGACCAGTGCGTGGGTAGTGGGGACGGGGAGCAGGGTCAGATCAGTCTGTGGGTAGAAGAGGAGGTCAGGTTCCGATCTCGTAACTGATGTCCGACCAGTCTGGGGGTTATAAGGGGGAGGTCAGGGGTGTCCGACCAGTCTGGGGGGTAACAGGGGAGGTCAGAGGTGTCCGACCAGTCTGGGGGTTATAAGGGGGAGGTCAGGGGACAGGGGTGTCCGACCAATCTGGGGGTAGTGAGGGGAGGTCAGGGGTGTCCGACCAGTATGTGGGTAGTGGGACAGGTCAGTGATCTCAGACGACTCTGTGGATAGGGGGAATTCATGGAGGTCTTGTAGGCTTGTAGAGGCCTGCAGACATAGGTGTCAGCAGCGTAGTGGTAGTAGCGGTGTTTTTTTGCTCGGTGCCTAGTCAATAAGGTCCATCCACATAGTGTCAGAGTGTCCTATTTTAAACAGCATTTGGATTCTTCAAACATATACGTTTCCACAAAGATTATCGCCTTTTGGGTCGATTCGGCCAAGGCCAGGACGTACGCACTACACAGTACAGCGACACGACAGCCAATGATTCAGGCACGTCAAACGAGCGAAGTTCTGGTTTTCGAGCGTCACGTCTAATTTTTCCTGTTTGGCCCATTGCTGGTGAGCCGGCCTAGATGCCAGCACGCATCACCAAATCAGGTGCTCCCGGTAAAATGTAGTGGTGTCAAGCATTCAATATCAGGCTGTAAAAAGAAAAGGCTTCGTAACTCCAACGGTACATGCGGTGTCGCAGACGGCAAAAAAAAATGTTACTCGATTATATTTGCTGCACCCGTACAGGTTAAATCCTGATGTGTTGCCAAAGCACAGTATAACTAATAACTATGGTGTTGAGGATTTTGTGGTGTGAAATGATCTTTAAAGGAATCAAAATGACAGACTTATCAAATGGAGGAAAAACGGAAATATTTTAGCGGTCACAAACAGAAAGCCCACGTACCGAGCTGGACGTCCGTCACCGACTTGACGATCCCTCCTCTCTCCCCCCTCTCCCCCCCCCCAACCGCCACACACACACACGTGACACACTGTAGCTAGGCACCAATGACCAAACCCACCCCTACATACCGAGCTGAACGACGTCGGCCACGGACTTGACGCCCCAGTGGCTGCCACGGGCGACGAATACGAACTTGTGTCCCTGGAACACCTGGTCACCGACCTTCACTGACAGGTCACTGTGGGCAGAGGGGAGGGGTCACTAGGGATAGAGGAGGGTCACTGGAGGCAGAGGGGAGGGGTCACTGACGGGTCACTGTGGGCAGAGGGGTAAGGTAACTGACGGGTCACTGCGGGCAGAGGAAAGGGGTAACTGACGGGTCACTGCGGGCAGAGGGGATGGGTCACTGACAGGTCACTGCGGGCAGTGGGGAGCCGGGAACGGTCACTGGGAGCAGAGGGGAGGGGTCACTGAGAATAGAGGGGATGGCCAATGGGGTTAGAAACTAGAATCAATGTGCGGTTTCAGTCCTGGGTATGTTCTGCTTCTGAAGCTTAGGAATAATTAGCCAGACCACAATGAAACTTTGAATGTAGCTAGCCTGTATCGTTACCCTTGCAGCTGCAACTTTATCTATTGACGTCTTCTTTTCGATCACTCCGCATTAAAAAATCGCCAGCCAAAGCCATCCGTTGAGATTGGTAAAACCACACATTTTTTTTTTATAAATTTAGTCCGAACCTTTTGATGGGAAGGATTCACAAGGACAGAGCCACCGCTAAGCGAAGCTTGTTGCGATGACCCTGCCCTCTACCCTCCGATCGCGCAATTCCGATTCTATGGCAGAATTTAGAGTCCAAAGTTTAACGTGCGCACAAAGCCGCGCACGGCCGGTCCCCTCGCTGACTTCGCCTGGCTACGGCCTGCCACCAACCGCAACCATACCTGTCAGGAGGCCCATAAATGTCGAGCGCCCGTCGCGCTTCGAACCCGGACTGTCATAACCGGGAACGCGTGCTCTCACCACGCGGAGTCCAACGCTCTAACCAACTGAGCTACGGGACCGGCAAACTTTAGCAGTGGGCTGTACGTACGTCGTATGTACGAGGCACACTACCACGCCGGTTGAGATTTGAAATAATGTCAAAGGATTAAATCTTTTGGAACAAAAAAGGCATAATATCTGGATCCTCAAAACTTGGAAGAGAATGAGCAAACTTGGAGAGAAATAGAATTTTCACACAAGAGCATGATGATGTTAGTCTTAAATGGTGTAAATGTAAAGACAATGTCCACAAAACAATCTGATATCCATATTTAGCCACAGAACACCCGGAAAATAAGACTGCAACTCCCAAAATATCAACCCTCCTCTGATACTCATCACCATATTGTTTTGTCTCCCTTACCCTATGCACCTTTTTCTCCAGTCACCACTCCCTCTTACCCACACACCAGCCCCCACCTTTCCTCACCTGAACTGTTTGGAGCGGAACAGGTCAGCCACTGTGGCCACCAGAGAGGCCACGTAGCCGCCGGGCTCACCGCCCTGAGCGCCACTCTCCGCAGACAGGATGGCATACTTGCGGCTGACATCTGCCAGGTCGCGCTGCAGCCTGACGTACTCCTCCCGCAGCAAGGATAGGTGCAGCTGCAGCTTGTGCACCTCGCCTGTGAAACATGGAAGCGTCCAGTTTGCACTGGGTAAGGTAGAACAGGTGTGAAGGATGTATCTAGCTTATTACTACTTTGAGTACCTACTTGAAAGCTTGAAGGCTGAGGTTATAGGGCATAAACTGCTCACAATTTGAAGTTGCGACCCAATAACAAGCAGCACAAGGAAACTTTAACCTTTATGACTATACAAACAGCTTCAGTGTATGCTGATGAATCTCATGACTGATTCATACTGAAAATCCTGCAATGCAACTATAACATCAATCAGATTGAAAAGCGACAAAGGTAAAATTATGACTGGAATGCTACCTACCTTGGTTGAGTCACTCATTTTATTTAACATAGAAATATATCAACGTCTGATAGCCCCAAATTGAAATGAGCAAAAAAAGAAAAAGGCATTGTCCCTTATTCACCCATTTTACTGAGCTTACCTTGGTTGTCCATCGTTGATGTCGATATTGATTTACCGACAGAGCAGAAAGCAAATTAAACTCAAAATTTAGATGGCTTGATCAAAATTCCTTGTGGAAACGTTATGTGAAGCTTTTCAGCTTTCTACTGATGCAGAATCTGGCAAAAATACCCACGGACCACCTTCGATAATAAGAAGTTGGTTTGAAGCAAGGCAGTATATATTAGAATCACCGTAACCGCTCCCAACCTGGAACCACGAGATATCAAATTCTCACGAAACCGTGCTAGCCCACTAATGAGATTGTTTATTATCTTTCCGGAGAGAAATTGTCTCTACTGCGTCATTTTTGGAAACTAATAAGTGGGCGGTATTCTGATGCCATGCGACATCTAGTGGCAGCTCTTGTTAGTCTAGCTTCTCCCCCTCTTCTTCATGTAATGAAGAGGACGCAAATGCATTTAAAAGCGATATGAAGACGATTCGCAGACAAAATAAAAGTACGAATCACAAACGTAGGTCATAGTTGGGACAAAAGTACGTAGTAAAAAAGTAGAGTACAAAAGTTCGTACGCAAAAGCGCATATGCGACAAAGTATGTTAGAACAAAAGTCGGGTCACGGATGGGTCACGGACGGTTTACGGATGGGTAACGAACGGGTAACGGACGGAATCACCGTATCACGGACGGGATCACGGACGGGTCACGTGAAATTACGGACGGATCACGGACGGGTTCAAGGACCAGTCATTACGGATCACGGATGACTTACGGATGGGTCACGGACAGGATCACGTCTGGATCACGGGCAGGGTCACGGACGGGTCACTGTCCAGATCACGGACGTGATCACGGACCGTTGATGGACGGGTCACGGCCTGTGCAGTTGGGATAGAGGTCGTTTGGGTCTCACTGCACTCTATGTACTCCACATCTCTCTGAGACCGTTTGCACCCGCCATGGGGTCTAAACAGTAGCTGTCGAGCGCCACCATACCACTCGTGTCGTAACGTAGGCATTCAAATAGCGCGCTAGACTAGACGCATAAGATCCCTATGCCTATACTGACTTTTGGCGAGAGTAATCCAATTTTATCAACAATCAAATTTTTCACTTCAGTCAAATTTTAATTTGTCAAATGAACAAAAGCAACGTCCAACAAATTTTAGGGTCGCAACTCGCAAGATACCTATTTTACTTTTTAGGCTGGGAAACAAAATGAACCGAGTTCATGACTAGAGATTGGAGTTAGGTATGCACATTATAGACCTGTTTGATTCCGATCTTTTGACTTAACCCTTTTAATTGCATAATACCTATGTGTTGCATAAACCCAACTGAAGGTAGGTACAACAAAATGCAATTAAGTTTTCTCCTTTTATTGAGGGTACAAACAAACTTATGTAGGTAGGTGTACCTATACTATCAGTGCATAGCTAGAAAGCAGTTTTGTCAGGGATACATAATTTCGATTGGTTATTATACTTTTACGCCAAGCCAGGCCAAAGCTGACGACTCAAAGTTGCAAACATCAGATGTGTCCAAAACAATGATTCAAGTCTTTGGTCTACCATGATCGTTAAAACCTGATTAAAACATGATCATTCCCAAATGCCCCGTTTAATTTCTATTGTAAAAAGAAGGATGAATACCTACCGGTAAAGTCGCCTCCAAAATATATAAAAACATAAAAATGATTCGTGAAAGTATGTAAACAGTAAAAAGGTGTTGCTAACGCTTATTTCCACAACTATCAGCCCTTTATGCGCATATGTTAAAAAAATGTATGCCTCTTTTTCAGTCCATAGTTCTCAAATTTAATTTCCCCGTTGCGCCACGGGACGCTAAAGTATTGACTAAGGTGACCTAACCTACCTCAGAGCCGCCGCATGGGTGCACTGTTATCACGTGCACGTCTGACGAAAGGCCTACTTCTCACTAAGCCGCGACTGTCGCTCTCAACACGTGCATCTGATGAGGGCGGAGCCGCGGAAGCGGGATAGGCACGTGAATGTTTTGCATATTCGCGACTTATATAAGCTGATAGCACTACGCCGTTTCACTGCCTGGCTTTCCAGAAAACTTGTAAAACTCTGCTCCTGGCTGTGACTTCCATGGCCACCGCTGACCTCTGGTGCATCGATCTGAGAATGGCGAAACTTATGCAAACTGGGGCTCTGAAGTTTATTCATTTTCAAAAGATGTGATAAATTTTTATCAGTTAAAATGTATAGCAAAGGTTCACCTACCTACCTATTGTTTTTCCATGCAGTAAAATTAACCCTTCAAATTGGCAAGAAAATATGATCGATATCGACGATATCTACATGTAGATATGCGCATTATTTTACTTCACTTCTTTACAGTATGTTTGTAGTTCAAACGTTGAATATACGAGATAGTCATAGGTAGGTAGGTATAGTATCGCCATCACGCTATTAGCTCGTCAATGTTTTATATTCTTAGAGCTGCAACGGATCCATCGGGTATGAAAGTCATTGTTCATTATTCGCTCTCAGGAATAAGACGAAACCCAGATTATTCCAGTACTGCTTATTTGAATTAAGGACCCTCCCACCTTCAAAAAAGTTAATGAATTGGCATGAAAGTGATGTCGCTCGGTTCAGAAAGAGCAAAAACGAATATCTACCAAATTTCATCGAAAAATATTCACCGTTTTTCAAGGTATTAGACTTTTACTTTTGTTTACTTTTTGGGATCTCCGCTGTTCCTAGCGACTTTATTTGAAAGTGCTGCATTTGTTGCGCGCGAAGCAGCATATACCACCGCGTGCTACAAAACGTTTTAGTCAAACATTTAACGGACGTTCGAAAGCCTGATGACGTCATCAGATTCCCGTAATGGTTAAAGGGACCCTCCCACCTTCAAAAAAGTTAATGAATTGGCATGAAAGTGATGTCGCTCGGTTCAGAAAGAGCAAAAACGAATATCTACCAAATTTCATCGAAAAATATTCACCGGTTTTCAAGATATTAGACTTTTACTTTTGTTTACTTTTTGGGATCTCCGCTGTTCCTAGCGACTTTATTTGAAAGTGCGGCATTTGTTGCGCGCAAAGCAGCATATACCACCGCGTGCTACAAAACGTTTTAGTCAAACATTTAACGGACGTTGGAAAGCCTGATGACGTCATCAGATTCCCGTAATGGTTAAGAGATACACTGAGAAAACAGTGTCCCGATTTTCGGGCTCAGAGACCAGTTTTCGGGCTAATGTACCATATTCAAAACAGACAGCACATTTCGAGAATACTTTCTGAGCTAGCGCCACATGGGCTCATACGATCCCTTAAATCGGTATCATTGATCGCAGAAACAGAGCTCAGTCAGTACCCATTATCGGTGTCAAGCTCTAAAACTAGTCTCACTATGATACCAGTTTTCAGCCTGATCCCCATTTTCGAGCTCACCTGATTCCAGTTTGAGGGCTCAAATTGTGTGGTGAAGCCAATATTAGGGCTCACGTCATCGCTTTTCGGGGCTTTGGTAAAAGCTGGATTGCGTCAGCTGGCTGGCCAGCTGGCGACGCACGAAAGGTATTTAATTTTAGATATACCTAAGCGCGGTAGTAGGATGGACATAAATATTTCAAATGGCTTTAAATGAAAAATTGATTGGTAAATATTCATTCTTTTATATCTAGCATTGATATGTAAGAAGCTCTGCTAGCGCCACCATACGGCGCCAGCTGGCAAAAAATCCAGTTAATACCAGAGCCCGCTTTTCGTCCGATGCAGCCCCTCCTCCCCCCTCCCCCGTGTCCAGCAGCTGCGAATAAGACGAAGCCGCGGACAAACTTTTTTTTTGCTCGGCCAGCCTAGCGCCAGTCTCGAGCGGTGGGACAGTTAACCGGCAATTTTGGCCGGGATGCAAAAGTTACGTTAAACCGGTTTATGTTAACCCGGGAGCAAATAACAACGTGGGAGCCTATCTTAGGTGTGGCAAAGCTAACGGATTACTTACTTGTTGCCGAGGTGCCCAAAGAAGGTACTGGAACCGAAAACACAACATTGGTTCATGTATTTTAACATTCATACACACAGTCATACTTGTGCAAGGTGTCAGTGTTCGGTTGTGGGGTGTAATAGCCAGGGAAAAAGTTCTATGAACTGAAAAACCCGGCGCCTATTACTTCGCAACATGGTTGTGTATTCAACATGAACTGCAAGGAGTGCAGACGACATTGCCTGTGCTAACTTAACGTCTCACGGGCAGCGCCGCGCTCTGACACCTTGGTCCCAGAAGCGGCGGCGTTTCTGACCGCAAATCGCCGGAGAGCCGGTCGACGCCGTTGAGGGGACTGAGCAGGCCGCTGCCAGCTCCACCTTCACGTCCGCGCGGCGCAGCTCGGTGTGCGGCGGCGGCTCATCGCGCGGGCCGCACCCGTCCGTCCGCTGCACGAGCCGCTTTTCGATCCGACAGCGCAACACCGGCACGCCATTGTGCTGCCTGAGCGGCGGCAGCGGCACGTAGGCAACAAAACAGTAGAAATCGATGGGCCTGGATCGGCGTTGCCAGCAACGCCGGCAGCGGCGCGGCGGGAGGCGCCAGTGCCGCCGTCGGGGACGTGTGCCCTTCGCTGCGCTCATTCGAGTTGGCCGGCCGGCCGCGCGGCGTAGTCCTTTTGACACGGTGCGAGAAGAGCCGGATGAAGGTGGACTTTTTATTGGCGTTGCTGGTGCTCACGCCGCCGGCGTCCAGTTTGGGCGGCAAGTCCGAGTACCAGGAGTCGGACAAGTCCCGCGCGAACGCCACCAGCCGGTCGTCGTCACTGCTGGCGGCGGCCCGCCGACGGCGCTGCCTCAGAATCGGACGAGTCGGTGGTACTGAGCACCTCGCGGGACGGGTAGCTGGGAGTGGGCCGGCCGCGGCCCCTGCCAGGCCGCGCCACCTTCACCGGCGCAGCCGCCTTCAAACTGCCCTTGCTGGGCGGCGGGTTGGTCGGCGGAGGCGGCAGCGGTGCCTCGACGTCAGTCCGAGTCGCTGTCACTGGGCGGCCGCCGCGGAGACGGCTTCTGTTTGACCCGCAGCCGGCCTGGGCCGGCTCGGCGCCCTCGGCCGGCGGCGCGCGCCGTTTCGAGCGTTTCACCTTTTCACTGTTACTCTCGCCTGGTCCTCAGCGTCGAGCGGCTCGGCGCTGTTCGGTTTCATGTGGCCCATGCTGCTGGGAAACTCGGGTGGGGACAGCTTTCTGACTGGAGTGCCGTCGAAGATGGAGGAGACGGGGGTGCTCGCAGAGTCCTTGCCCAATGCCCATGATAGAGCCGAGGCTCCACTGGACGCCCAGCTTAATCGGGCTATCGCCGCCCTCCTTCTATGGTGGATTCTTCGGCCCCCTACAGCCACTAGGGCCATCATATACTCCCAGATGGCGGCACCTAGGGGATGAGGGGGGGGGGGTGTCTGGGCCACTTGTCCACCTCGTGGCGTCGCCAGCGACGCCTGCGAGTCGGAGCAAATGATTATGGGGTCTTCCTCGAAGGACGGGTGCTTCAGGAGATGTTGCTTTGCCGTTTTGGGCGCCACCATCTCAGATCGGTAAATGGAGCAAATCCTCCCCGCCGCCTCCCGCAGTACCAATGTTGTACTGTCTGGGTGCTCGGTGAGGACCCCAGCGCCGCCTTCCTATTACTCCCCCGGTCGCAGACCCGTCGACCCAGGCCCACGTCGCACGCTGGGGGAGCGCTCCCAGTCACGCCTCCGCAGCACTCCTCCTCGCTGTCGCGGACGCCCCGATCGGCAGCAGGTCCAGGTGGACCGTGACGCCGTCTGTTGGCGTCTACGGGGGCAGTCTCGTGGATAAGCGCGCCTCGGCGGGCAGCGCCACTCCAGTGGTCCCACACCGCTCCCCCGCGCTCTCTCCAGCCGGTCACTGACTTCAGTCACGGTTGGGGGGGGGGGGGGGGCTTCCGCCACGACGCGGCGGGTCCTCCGACGGGAGGGAGAGCGCCTTCGCCAGTAGGCGCGATGCCAGCGCATCCCTCCTCATCTCTCCATCGGCACGACGCCCGCCTCGGCCCTCACGGCGAGTCTTGGAGCATGGAAATCGGGCAGCCAGTGATGACTCATGCCACCATCAGCATCTCCGCCTCCAGGACGCCAAGATGTGTGGCCGCAGCCGCAGGCAGCCACGCCGACCCCGCTGCCCGCATGCCCAAGTAGTCTCGAATCGCTGACACCTCTCCTGAAACAAGAGTGGTGTCGTAAACTTAAACCCCTTGCTGGAGCCCGCCAGCCGCGACAACACCGCCACACCAATTTTTGTGACCCCGGAACTTCCGTCCCGAGCCTTATTTCACGGCACGATGCTACAGTGCGCTACACGTATTGTGGTATTCAGCTTCCATGGAAACATCAACTAATTTGGACGCTCAAACATGGGAGTCAGGAGTGGTTAAGGCCCAGAGCGTTCTGTCTGGTTTATAAAACCTTGGCCAGCAGATGTAAACGTGCTTTTTGTATAAGTGGCTTAATTTTGACGCAAAAGGGCACTAACCTTCGGCGCAAATAATGCAGAAATTTCAGCGCAAATTGCAAAATAGCTTGCGCCGAACTTCGGCGCATGACGGCTTCACGGGCGTCCGGCGTACCATATGGATGTTTTCCAGTTTGGGCTGCAGGTTTTAGCTCTAGGTTTTAGACTGTAGGTTTTGGGTTGGGTTGGGCTGGGCTGGGCTGGGCTGGGCTGGGCTGGGCTGGGTTGGGCTGGGCTGGGCTGGTTGGGGTGGTTGGGTTGGGTTGGATTAGGTTAGGTAAGTTTAGGTTAGTTTAGTTTAGGATAGATATGAATACCTATTTTTTGTAAGTTGAATTATTTTTTTCATTTTGTAGCATCATATGCCTTCCATCTTTGAACTGCCATATTCAAGCACCAGAATAAGTATGGACTTGAACCTTTTCCAGTCTGGATGTCTGTATGGAAGTTGTGCAAAATCATGCAGTTGAAGGTATTGTAACCACAAATAAGAGCTCATGACTCAAGTCTCAACTTGTCCATAATTGGTTATCTTGATGTATACTTGTAGACCCTTCCTCTTACTTGGCACACAGGCATGGTGTCACAGTGTTCTAAAATTGGATTTCAATTGGGTGTCCCAATAAAAAAATCTGAAGACAAAATGAGATAGATTCAGTCTTTCCGCAAAACTGCATAATGCCATTTTTACCTCAGATTTTGTCAGAACCTTCACAGGATCTGAAATGAAATGATGTAGAGTAGATGCATCAACTGTCAAGTCATGCGTAACCTGGCAGCTGGCTGTTGAATCAAACTTTTGACATATTTTTTTAGCAAAGATGAAATAAAGCCACTTGTCATATTTTTAGGATGAAAACATTTTCCCCATCATGTGTGGTTATTCACCTAAAATTCTGAAACATGGAACACTGTGATACCAGCATTCCATCATGTCAACCAGCATTCCGCAGCATGTTAGCAGAAGCAGCAGCATGTTATAAGTATATGAAAGATCCAAATAGGTTGTAGGTTGGTAGGTATTGGTACTAAGTTTAACTTAATAGGTTAGTAGGCAAGGTTAGGATTAATTTTAGTTGAGCATCAAGATAACCATTACGAACAAGTAACAAAATCCTTACCTACCCTTGAAAGCATTGCTTCAATCACATCATCACGAAGAACCAGACAAAATTTTTGCACATTCTTACACTATTTGACATCCTGAATCCAGATATGATGCTTTCATGTAGCGCAAATACAAGAAAAACGAATAATCAAACCCGTGCGTATTCGTATCAACGGCGCCACAATTGTAGATCTGACCTTTTCTGAACAAATGCCACCACAATTTTAATTGATAAGGGATTAAAATGGCATGAGCATCAACATCTTGATTTTTTCTAAAAGATAGCGATAACTGATAACTAATAACTTACCATTCATTTTGAAATCACGGCGGTAGGTACACCAACACATGGCACTGAAAACAGCAAAAGACGGAATGGCGGAATGTCGTATGGAGCCCTAAAACGCAGCTCGAATTGAGCCCGAAAAGGAAGACGAACTGATGCCGCTTTCGGGGCTAATGTACTTTGAGCCCGAAAAGGGCGCCTAACTGATCCCGATTTTAAAATCATACAGATTTGAGCCCTGTTTTGGCACTCATATGAGCCCTTATTCAAAAATGTTCTCAAAGTGTTTTCTGAGTGTAGGGACCACGCTGGTCCCACCCTGCAAGTAAAGGGAAGAAATTTCTTGAACACCATAAAGCTGCGGGGGTTGCGACCGGGATAAATGGTGGTTTCTGAGCCTGGCCGCAAACTTGGCTATCTCAACTCAAAACTAATGTTAAGGTGGGAGGGTCCCTTTAAGAGATAGGGACCACGCTGGTCCCACCCTGCAAGTAAAGGGAAGAAATTTCTTGAACACCATAAAGCTGCGGGGGTTGCGACCAGGATAAATGGTGGTTTCTGAGCCTGGCCGCAAACTTGGCTATCTCAACTCAAAACTAATGTTAAGGTGGGAGGGTCCCTTTAAGTGTAGTACGCTACTCTTTCTGGAGCTTTGTTTCTGGGAAAACTCATTTTAAGTGTCAAGGAAACTGCAATAGCATGCAAAGTTATTCATAATTCGAAGAAAGGTAGCCAAATTTAGACATATGTGCGTCATGTGCAGCTCCAGACTAAATGTACCCCAAACGGCCAAACCGGTATCAGTCGGCTCCGAGGAACGGGGAACCCGGCATGCAGGCTCTGATTACAATGGCCTAATCAATCAACTCGCCATTAGAGACGTGTGTATCTGAAAATTGAAATATTACTGAAAATTAACAGATTCGTCAGAATGACTGAACATAGCGACTGACTGTTGATGGTGATTCACTGGTATGTATGTATGTATGTATGTATGTATGTATTGACACCAAAAGCCTTCCACATATGGCGTGGCGCTCGGCTAGGTATGGCAATTTTAACTTCCGATAGGCTACCTAATAACCTATGCGGATAGCCTACCTATAGGCTATCCGCACAGGTACTGTCAGTGAAATGTCTATATCTGTTTAATTCTCACATAACTGATCGATTTGTATCACATACCTTTTGCCGATAGTTCACGCCCGGAGAATCCTACTGCCCAACAAATTTTTAACAATGGTCAGCCACCAGACCATTCCGAGGTGGTCAGTAGCGAGCGCGAAGGGCGAAGCGAGTCTTTTTAATATAACGGAAAATCTCAGTATGAGCTGCGCGGCCCGACCCGGAGTTATACAGCGAGTTACAGGCAGCTTCGTATTCGAGCCCTCCTTGGCCTTGTTTCAGAGACCAATAAGAGCCTCTTATTCGTCTCTGTATAAGATTATATTATGTACATACATGATATAATAGTGTTTATAATAACATGACTACTATTAGTTATAATATTTGCTATATTATAATAGTTATAATAATGGCTAACTTGTTTGAAAATTCAACCAAACGCATGTGCTGTCCGACGAGCATTTAATTACTCAAGATCTCGTAAAATCAAAAAGGTAATTTGTAAAATCAAAAAGGTTAATTCTGACTTTAAACTAAACCAGTCCCTGAAGAGCAAGGCATGATCGGCTTTTCACATGTTTAATTAGTCTTAGTAATATTTTGACAAATAACTCTACATGTTGACCATTTAACGATAAACGGTTTAACGATGGTCAATGCTACATTAAATTTCATGAGATAAATGCACTTGTATGCTCTTCCCTATGAAAAAATGTCAGGTATTTTGCCACAATTAGGTATAACACCGTCTCATCGATGCATCTTCCAACGCAAACAAGACTGTGACTTCACGATTCGGTCCCCGTTTGGCGTTTTGTATTCACACAAGACTTCAGCTCCAGAAACATTCGGCACATCGATTCAGTTCCGGATCGACCAAATGACCCCTCAGTGTATCTACGAAGAGCTGCGGGGGCTCCGGCTGCTATACCTGCTCCTCCTCCCTCCCCACCTCTCGCAGGAGGACGCAGTCCGCAGGAGAGGGGAGTGGGGAGGAGCGGGTCTAGAAGACGATAACCTGTCTCGGATGTTGCAACGATCGCCCCCGCGCCCGTGGGGAGAGGGACAGACGAGGCCTCGGTTCGCATTTTTCCGTCGCCAAATCGTGTTTCGCAAGCCGGCCGGGCCTGCCTCCGTGCCGTGATGTTTTGCTCGGAATGCCGGGTGTGAGAGAGGGACCGGGATTGCAGGCCGAGTCGAGGAACGGGGGGGGGGGGCTGGATGGAGAATGGGTGGGGGTTTCTGCTGAGAGCACTGAGGGTGAAGGAGGTGCTCGCTCACCACTGCTGTTTTCTATGTGTACAGTCCACAGCATAAGTAATGTGCGGTTTCAGTCCTGGGTAGTGGGTATGTTCTGCTTCTGAACCTTAGGAATGATAAGCCAGACCACAATGATACTTTGAATGTAGCTAACCTGTATCGTTACCCTCGCAGCTGCATCTTCATCTATTGACGTCTTCTTTTCGATCACTCCGCATTAAAAAATCGCCAGTCAAAGCCATCTGTTGAGATTGGTAAAACCGCACATTAGCGGTGGGCTATATCTACTGATATGGGGGATGCCTAACCGGTGCGAAACTGTCTATTACTGCAGTCTGAATTGCATTTATATCGTTCTATATATCGTTCTTATATCTTATCGTTTATATCGTTCTATATCGTTCTACCGTTCTATGAACGATACTGCGATGTGCTAGTTGCTACATTGCATGCTCCGTTGACACGTCCTTCAGTGCAACATCGAGCTGCACCTTTTTCCAATAAGCAATGAAAAGAGACAGCGAAATGCTGTTATTATTCCACCATTAATTTGACACCGCCTGAATGAAAGAAACATTCACGGTACGGTAGGCTTAATCACCGGACCTGCAAATTCCTAGCCTGTCACTGCCGACTTGCATTAGTTAAATAATTATATTCAGCTACCTGTCTAACTAATTGAAAATAAGTATAGCTTCTCATGCGAACTAGGGCCTATATAGAAGTAAGTGCACAGATGCCTATGAAGTTCGATATTACCTTCTATGCCCATTACCCATGACTCAATATCGCAGCCGGCATGTACCTAAGCATATTTGGGAATTTTCCCCGCGGAATCTCACATGCAGCTGTTCAGTACGTCGCCGGTGAGTCTGCAGCATGAGCAGCCTGGCGTGACATTCTTCGTTCCATTTAATTTGGTAACTTTCCGAACTCTGCCAAGTTACTTTAGCATAAAACAATCAGGCACTAAAAATAATTAAAGGCAAAAAGATAAACATGAAATGTCATTTGATAGGCAGACACGTAGTAAGAATAAAGGGCAGCAAAGTTCAGTAGGTACGGAAAACATCGGCCACAATTTTGTATCTGCGCTCAGTAAATCTGTACTTATAAACTAAATGGCGAACAGCTCTGCAGTTGCGCCCGGAAGTGACCTCTTTGCCCTCCGAACTGCAGTCATCCGGGTTCGCTTCCTGGGCAGGTCACGTGGCCATGCGGCTCCTTGGTCGATTGATGTTCGGAATTGTTCCGGTTAGCGTTTGGTCGACAGGATTCAGTGTTTCATCCACAACTGGCCGACCACGAAGAGCGCTATGCAGGATTATGTGCAGGTCCCAGCAGGTGTACCTGAGAACTGCGACGTCAGATCGATATGGCAGAATTCCATTATTTCAGAGAATCGCCCGTGGAAGGTCGGTCAACGGCGCAGAGATAAGCTTCGAAAGGCCGACACATCAATCCTGTTGGAATCCTGTGGAAAACTACCTTGGTCGCGCGAAGTGAACTGCGCATTGTGAATGTTCTAGAGATGTGATCTGAAAGTGTCGTCATCCGGAAGGGCTCCTGTCTATTAACCCGCGCCCTGCTGGGGGGGGGGTGTTTGAACACCCCCCCTTGTGGTTTTTCGCGAATATCTCAAAAACGGCGGCGCGGAGCGCCGCCGTTTTTAATACACCTTATCATACATCAATTCTACACATGTTGTGAAAATTTCAGACCAAGGTCATTCAAGGTCAGGTCACCAGGTCACTTGAAGTGACCTCACCTCATAAAAACTTTTAATGTCTGTCATAGCTACACCGAGTGACCGATCGCTTTGAAACTTTCAGCGATTGCTAAGAGCAATAGCATGTACAAAATGTATATCTCAGAATTTTGATATCGATGACCTAAGGTCAGGTCAATTTTGCGACCTCCCCATTATAAGTCAATGGGAGAAAATTGAAATGCGCCTCTTTTGGATGAAAGACATTATAAACACTCCCAAACACCGAATTACAAGTGGTTTAGACACACTGAACTTAAAAATGGTGTCCGTGACCCTTGTTTATGCCCTGAGGTCATCTTAGGTCACGAATGGTATCTAACAGTTTTTCGCAAATAACTTTTGATAGAGGCATGCTAGAGCGATGAAAACGCCTTAGATGTGTTCAGCTCGACGCTACGGATCGACTGATATGCAACATGACCCTTTCCGGTCAGGTCATGACCTTGACCTGAGGTCAAATTTTCAAGTTGACCTTTCAAGGTCAAGTTATAGTTCATTCGATGCGTCTTGACGAGAGGAACACGATGCCGGTAAAAGTAAGCTCGTACAAGGCTTGGGTCAAAAGTTATTGCAGAAAAACTGTTTTTAAAAAAATCGGCTATTTTTGCAGTTTTTGCCCCCTGCAGGCAAAACCGTTGACGTTAGGTCAAATCTGAGAGAATTATTCAGAAAGGGCGTTAATAGGGCTATCGAATGCGCTTTTTCGCGGCGCTGTAGCTCTATTGGTTCCCGAGTTATGCGTTGGCTTCTTGGAAATTTTCGACATTCGACCTGGAAATCGGCGAAATTTTGCTTTCAATGACCTCTGGTGACCTGACCTTTGACCTGACCAAAAAATTGACCGAAGTGATTTCGTAATTATTTTTTACGCTCTTTCGAACGCCGCCTTCCGCGTATCGCTACGTGGCCCAGGAGCCGAGTTACAAGGGGGGGGTGTTCAAACACCCCCCCCCCCCAGCAGGGCGTGGAAATCCAGGACCCCCAGCAGGGCGTGGAAATCCAGGACCCCCAGCAGGGCGCGGGTTAAAGATATTAATGTGAAGTCGGATGCTTCTATCAACACAGATCACAGCAGTTAACCCGCGCCCTGATGGGGGGCCATTTTGGCCCCCCCTGTGGTTTTTCTTAAATAGCGAGGAAAACGGCGACGCGCAGCGCCGCCAAATTTTGGGTACCTTACCGAACATCAATTTGACACCTTCACACAAAATTTCAAGTCACAGGTCACCTCAGGTCAGGAGTTATTGAGGTCAAACTGAGGTCATGTTCGAGTAAAAATGAGCAAAAAACATGACATCTTGAAACGCTCACCAATTCTACAGTTCACAAGAAATTTTAAAGTTCGTTATGTGGTTGTGTAGAGAAAAAACGGCGCTACAAAACTGCTATCTCGGATTTTTGAAATTTTTGGATTTTAACCCCCAAAAATCAAAAAAATTGATTTTTTTAGAAAAACTCAAAAAATTTCCAAAAAAATTTCGAATTTCGAAAAACCGGAACATATGTGATAGTCCCTGCGCTCTTCGATATACATACCAAATTTTAGATCGATACCTCTTTTTTTGGCCAAGTTATAGCGAAAAAACTGTTAAAAATTGATGACGTCAAATTTTTGAACTCAATTTTTAGCAATTCTAGACCTTGTAGCGCAAAACGGAGACCACCATTGAACTCCCCGTGACGAGCTGCATCGAATCGATACCCATTTTATGCAAAAATATCAACTTTGAAATTTGACCTAATTTGACCTGACCTTGACCTGACCTTGACCTGACCTTGACCAAAACGTGACCTAAGCTGGCCCTAAAGTCTGTCTGACCCACATAATCGCATTTGTCATGTAAAATGGACCATAAAACATGTATCACACGACACTTTCATATTGTGACCCCCCAGTGACCTGACCTCTGTGACCTGACCTGGTATCAGTGACCTCAAATAGCAAAATATGTGTTTGAAGAACATTTCCCCATCGATGATTTTCAATGAAATGCATTTTACACGATTTTACAACGCATTTCTTGAAATGCCTGTAAACTGTGAAAATTCGACCTTTGGTCTGACCTGTGACGTCATCGGTTTGACCGAGGTCAATGAAATTGGGTCACAAGGTAGCTCCCTGTTGGGGCTATCCAACACCGTTTACCGCTTGTCGCTATGTTGCGTGGTTCTCGAGATCTGAGGGGGGGGGCCAAAATGCCCCCCCCCCACCCCCATCAGACCGCGTTGCTCGGCAGACCCCATCTGGGCGCGGGTTAACTAAGGCGTCAGTTGCGCTGAGAATTCGCCTACCCTTCAGCAGACTGCACTGTTCCCGACCAAGTCGATCGTCTCGGCCCTTGCCGACGTTTTCATTTCATCTCCCAGCCAGCCGGGCCCGGGCCCGGGCCCGAGCCTTTTACAGCTGACAGCCCAAACCGACACAGGACCAAGGCCATATATAGGCAGAGAACCATTCCTCTTCCAACTTCCTTCAGCAGCTACCGAAAAGTTTGTCGCAAGTAACGCGAGAAATTGCCCGGGGCACCGCTGAGCCGGCCGCCCGCCGCAGGGGAGCGGCCTCGGGCGACGAGCGACGCGCGGCCAAGTTGAGCCGGAAGTTGAACCGATTGGCGCACATTCCGTACTCGCTCGAACGGAATCAGACCATTCGCAGCGAGAGAGCCAACTTTGGCCCGTAAAGAACGCCGCCACGGCCGTCACAGTTGTTTGCTGTTCTCAAAGCATTGTGGAGTTGACTGTGATGAATG
The DNA here is from genome assembly GCF_019059575.1 of Amphibalanus amphitrite. NCBI lineage: Eukaryota > Metazoa > Arthropoda > Thecostraca > Balanomorpha > Balanidae > Amphibalanus > Amphibalanus amphitrite. The sequence goes on from NW_024881676.1 coordinate 567,640, forward strand.
AAAAAGCACTCGGCCACCGTAGGAAGCATATTTTGCCGTGATGGCAAAAGTTTGATGCTCGTTGTCTCCGAGTAATGTATCCTGCCCGGAGAATGTAACTTTTGTGCAGGGTCTTATCGATTTCTTGGAAGTTCTGCTGAAAAATGAGCTTTATAGATCGGGAAACTTGTGCGGCGTGTTTCAGACAGAGTAGGTATATAGCTGTTTCTCTTTTATTCATTATATCAGCAACTAAAAATATCCATAGCCATACCTACGAGAAATATTTGACTGATATCGCAATGCAAGTATCGATGATTGGCAATTGGCAAATGGCAATATGCACGGTATCGGGTATAGGTATAGAGAACTGCAATAACAAACAAAACAAACAAAACACATTTATTAAACATAAATATGTTTACCTACCTATGCAAATGTTGAATGATCTTTAGACGAACGTGCAGCTTGCAAGTAGAATTTAAAACAAGCGAAGTTTTAATGTTATGTAACAGAACTATTCAAGTCATGTGAGTAGGAAAATTCTAATAACAGCAAAAGGCAAGTGCAATTTGGGATTCAGTTTGCGTAGCTTTCGACTCTTTAGCAACATATGTTCACTTTTATGTTATTTCGTGTAGGAACCTTCTATCGCTTTTAGTCAAACAGCCACGTTTTCAAGAAAGCTTCTGGTAAAGAGTTTGAGTTGTAGGTTGCTAAATTTAGACTTTAGAGCATCTGAAACTTATCTTTAAAACCAATTCAAGGCATTCCAAAACAGCGGAGCACTCCCAAGAACATGAACACTCGTGCATTCCTACTGACAGCGTCTCGCAGCTCCATCTCACAGGCACAGCTCACTGTAATCCCATTCTCTCACATTTGTGATTCTCACAACTTCAGCACCCCTTCCCCCACCCCCTCCTGCAGCTCGTGCTCAAGGTCACTATACCGTCGCTGCGCGCCGGCGCAGTTCCCAGAGCGCTGACTGAATCACAGACTCAGCAGAGAGTCATGACTCGGTGACTCAGCCGGGCTGCCTTTCCGGGGAGCTGCCGGGCCAACTGGGGAGGGGGAAGGGAAAGGGGAGTCGCTGTCTGCCAGCTGGGGAGGGATGGGGATCCAAGAAGGGAAGGGAGACGAGCCTACTGACGAGTGATGTGGCGGTCAGGACATGTTCCATTGGTCACTGTCCATTAGTAACATGCTATTGCAATTTATAGTCATGTCTGACGATGACGAGTCATGATAATGAATGATCAGATGCATCTCCTCCCGAGTCCCGATTGATGTAACCGTATACCTCTGTAAATGCATATACACATCTCGTGCGCACAGCACCGACGTCATTCATCCGTCCCCACCCTGCGACCACGTCATTGCCGCGCTGTCCGGCCCTGCTCAGTAACAGCCTACCCTGTACCGCGGACCGGCGCGGGGGCCCCATGGCCTCGCCGCGCCCGGCCGTCCGTGCCGGCCGCTCGGGCCGGGCGGCCGGCCGGCCGGGCCGACTTTCGCCGGCGGCCCGGACCGGTCGCTGAGCCATTCCACCGCGCCGGCCCGGGCGGCTCGGCGGGCCGGTTTTTGTGGACCGGCGTGAGCCGCCTCCCTCCCTCACCCTCCCTCCTCTCTCCCCCTCTCCCCGCGGCCTGACGCCCGAGATAAGACGGCGCGCCCGCAGAGGAGCCGCCGGGCTCTGCTCTGATAGAGCAGCGCCCGCAGCCAGCCAGAGTCGGCAGCCATCCCGGCATACAGATCATCACCTGTGATAAGCTCATGTTCGCGGTACTCATGACAAGGAAGGGTTCCAGCAGAATGACTGCTAATGAATTCAACCTGTTCCGGATTGAAGATTGATGGCCGGCTTCTGCATAGGTAGTTTAATTTGATTTAAAAATTGAGTGGTTTGAACGTAGAGTTCAAAGTCTAGCTGACTACCTACCACGCTCGTTGTTGAGGTTTTAATGAGATAAGATTGAAACTTCTTCAGTACGATATTCCCTGTAATAAAAATGTAGTTGTATCCTGTGTCACTTCCTTATTTTACAGACTTCAATCCATGGATTAATATTTAAAGTAATGGTGCGCCAACTGTCCCTTTGTGTCGCAGTAACAACTAACAACCTGGTGACTGGAGCAGTGTTGTCTGCAGTCTGCAGGAAATATCGCGCCTTGACGACGTCCGCTTCCGTCTCAGTTCGTTGGCGTTCCTCTGCCCCTTGGTGTTACCCTAGCCCTTGCCGAACAGTCGTTTTGTTAGTTTCAGCACGGACGTGTGGGCGAGTTAAGCCGTTCTATTCTGCGTAGGTAGCTAATTACACTCCCTCAACTTTCATTTGTTTGCTCAATACATTACATAGTTCAATTTACACTTATAAGTTATGAGTATTTTTTTAGAGGGGAGGGGCCAGCTACTGTAACAGTTTGTCAGGGCCTCCTCTAAGGATTTTTCACTGGGTGGGCAAAATTTTCGCTACTCCCCTGCCCAAGGGTGGATCCAGCCACTGTTTTGGGGTTCAACCAATTTCATAACCTGTTACCGGGGGGGGGGGCGGGGGTGAGGCGAAATAAGCAGTGCCGTTATTGGAAATAAGATGATAGTTTGCAAAGTTAACGTTTGTCGTATGTTTTATGGTTAGCAATGCTCGAGCGATTCGTTCCAGAGTTACATGTACAGCCCTCTGCAAACTGCGTGGTAGGTAGGTATTCTTATTCGGTATTCTTGCTATTTTGACAATGCACCAGTTTTTGTGACCTTGTGACCTGACCTCGGGTCACTGGAACCTAAAACTCCAAGGCCAAGTGACAAACAGATGCAGCGGCGTATTTAGAAAATCGCGAAGGGGGGGCCAAGGGTTTGGAGGGCGCCACCTCACCCAAGGAGGGCGCCATACGGTCGCGAGATAAAAAATCGCTCAGTGGGGGTTGGGGGGTTGGGAGGCGTTTTTTACCATGCCACCAGTTTTTTTTTTGCGTAACCTCGTATAGGTCGTGCTGCATTGATTTTGCATCGTGTGTATTCTTTATACTCCAGGTCACAAAAGGTCAAGTGTTCTTGAAATGCTGCGCCGAAGGCGCGCGAAATTTTTGAAAACAACCTTTTCCTCCGCTTTTTAGGCACGCCTTTTATACGATCACTGTTCAAAGCTCCTCTCGCTCTTTTACCAAATTTGAAGGTGTAAAAAATACCTAAGGTTTGGTCGGGCCGCTGCCACACAAACTGTACAGAAAGCTTGGCTCATGGGTGTCGATGTATAAAAGTTTATTGGCGGTGGCATATCTACGCACCAGATCACCGTATCGGATTGATACCGGAGCGCGAGATGCGTAAACATCATCCAAATTACCTCAGACCAGCCTTCATAGCCTTCTCACAGATGCATACAGTGTACCCACATAACCAGTTTCAATCACCGAAACTTCAGATGCCTGCTGTTGCGCCCGAACCTGTTGACAATACTTAATCGTAATCCATATAGATGCCATGATGCACGTAAAGTAGGGTCAATCCGTTAAGACCAAAGACGTGTTTTATGCATCGTAGAGCGTAGATAGTTTTGGTAGGTATAGATACTTCATTCATTGTGCTGAATGCACGTTCATTTGTGGCAGTTTTCACAGGCAAGACATCAACTATGTGCAATAGAACGACTAAGTTGAAAAACATGCCAAAGGAGTAAATAAATGATAGGAGGGCAGCGATCAACGGATGTTGCCAATAGGTAGAAGGACTGCGATCCACAGGAGGGCACTAATAGGTAGAAGAGCCCCGATCAACATCCCGAGTTTCGACAGTAGGGCACCGATAGGTAGGAAGTTGGCGAGCAGCAGGAGGGCGCCAATGGATAGAAGGGCAGCGATCAACAGGAGGGCACCAATAGGTAGGAGGGCGCCGATCAACAATCAACAGGAGGGCGCCACCAGGTAAGAGGGTGGCGAGGAACAGGAGAGCACCAATAGGAGGGTGGCGATCAACAAGAGGTCGCCAATAGGTGGGAGGGTGGTCATCAACTGGAAGTCGCCAATGAGCGGAAGGGTGACGATTAAAATGGGGGTGGCAATGGTGAGGAGGGCGCCTTTGCTCAAGAGGATGACACGAACAGGAGGGCGTCTGTGCGGAGGGCGCTGGTCAACAGGAAGGTGCCAGTGGATAGGAGGGCGGTGATCAACAGGAGGGTGCCAGTGGTTAGGAGGGCGGCGATCTACACGAGGGCGCCAATAGGAGAAGGGCCCCGATTAACATTCAACAGGAAGGACTAGGGAACCAATAGGTAGGAGGGCGGCACTGAACAAGAGGGTGCCAAAAGGGAGAAAGGCGGCCTTCAAAATTTCACATGAGGGCTCAATAGGTAGGAGAGCGCCAATAATTATGAGGACGCCGATCAGCAGAAGGGCGGCAATGTGTAGCAGGGTGGCGACCTACAGGAGGGCGCCTTCGGGTGAGAGGGCGCTTATTTACAGGACAGCGGCTTACATAGGCGACCACCGTTACGCTTAGAGAGCTACAGCCTACAAATGTGGTTGGAGGGCGCCCGAGGGAGCCCTCCAACCGTATTTGGAGGGCGTATTTGGAATGGGCGTCCTCCGAGGGCGCCCTCCATCCGTATTTTCCCTGTAAACACATTCGCGATTGGAGGGCGCCCTCCAGTCGCGATTGTTTTTCGATTCGATTATATCACAATTGCATTTGCGATTGGAGGGCGCCTTCGGCGCCCTCCAATCGCAAAGGGCGCCTTCGGCGCCCAAGGGGGGGGGGCCATGGCCCAGTGGCCCCCCCCTGCCTACGCCCCTGAACAGATGCTCCAAGTCGTGTCTTAAATTTGGTAGCGCTACGTGCTATAGAACTCACGCTATCAACGAAAAACTCTGGCATTCGGTTGCCGCTAAACTGTTAGTCCAATTTTCCCCTGACCTTGTACCGGGTTTGTGACCTGGTGACCTGACCTGAAAAGACTAGAGACCTGAAATTTTCAGGACAAGTGCCAAAAGGTTGCCCCAGAGGGTATGCGAAATTTGAGCGCCGCCGTTTTTACGTTATTTGTGAAAAACCTTAGGGGGGTGCATCAACCCCCCTCATCGGGCGAGGGCTAACTAACATAATACATTGTAGTAAAGGCTACCCGAACCGGTAATGATTCTTGCTTATTTGTTCAGCTCAGCCGTATTTAGAGATTTAGCTGGCTTTGTCCATGAATAACAATATCGGCAGGGGCGTAGCCAAGGGGGAGGGGCCACGGGGGCAATGGCCCCCTCCCTTGAGCGCAAAACGCGCCATGGGAGAGCCCCTCAGGCCCCGGGATATTTTTTTTTCAAACACTGGATAAAACATCTTTTACTCGGAAGAAAATTGATATCGAAGTTTCATTTCTCTGGCCTTCTGATGACCCAATGGGCCCCTGCACTCATCCGATGACCCCCGGTTTTCTGGGGCCCCTGGTCGCCTAGGGGGCCCCGGTCGCTTGAGGGCTAGTCGCCTGGGGGCCCCTGGTCGCCTGGGGGCCTGGTCGCCTGGCCCCTGCCCCCTGGTCGCCTGGAAGAACGTTTGTCACCTGCAGTGGCATAGCCAATGAGGGGGCCAAAGGGACCATGCCCCCCCCCTGGAAGCCAGGGGTCCTTATTCTATAGGGGCCCCTGGCTGACACAGTGGGCCCTTGGCGACGCAAAGGCCCCTGCGGCAGATCCTTTGACACAGCTGAGTAGTTATACTTTGGCCAAGAGAGCCCCAATTTTAGAGCCTTGGGGCCCTATTGAAACCAGGGGGCCAGTTGGATGGGATGGGTCCAACTTGGGTCCAACGGTGTGTAAACAGAATCAATGCGTTCCGACTGTTGGTCTGACCCTATATCGGTTTGAGGGAGCTCGGATCGGATCCACTGTCGATTTGAGGGGGCCCTATCGGTTTGAGAAAGCCCTCAAATGCCCTGAACGGGTCCTTAGTTTGTCTAAGAGAGCCCTCCGTCGGCATGACTGGGCCTCTGCAAGTGCAAGGAGGGCTTTTGTCGGTCTTAGTGGCCCTTAGGCGGCTTATATGACCCTCAGACGGCTTACGAGGCTCTCATGCGCTGTAGGGGCCTCTGACGGTCTGAAGAACCCTCATCCGACCTACGGGCCCTCAGACCGCCCTCAAAACCGACTGGCGACTCTATGAAGCTATTCGTGGGCCTATCTAACAGGGCCCATGGACTGCTTACCCCCTAAGTTCTAATATTTTTGTTAATAAATATTTTTTTCCTATTTATTTGGGCCCCCTCCAAAAAATATTGGATGCAACCAGATGGCTTTTTGGATTTTGAGGGGGTTATCTTGGGCCCCTGTGCGTTTGGCCCCCTCCTTGAGGAAATCCTGGCTACGCCCCTGAATATCGGGCAACCAGAAAACTTTTTTGACCTTCAAACAGCATCCAGTTTGCTTAAGACCAGAAAGGTAGTACCGGACGTCCGGCCGGACCAGAATTTTTGCATTGGGGCATTCCACGTCAAATCGAACAAAAATCGGCTGTTTTGCACCTTACCATCAGCGATTTCATTATAAATTTGTGAGCGAGTTCCTGTGTCGCCCCGGACATTACATTGATGTTTTTTGCACATTCTGACCACAGGTCTTCTAAATATAGGGCATCGAATTTTTACAAAATGTTGCATCTTTATATTTTTGAACGACCATAACTTTGGTTGTACTTGTTTGATTTGAATGAAATAAACCTTACTGTTTAGGTAATTTCTTAAGCATTTGTTTAGAATTGCATCGACTTAAATATATGACCTTGAAATTTGCTTAACTCTGTTCTTAAGCACAAAAATTGAAATAGCAAAAAACACGCCACCTTCGATTTGGCTCATTTTCATATATTTTATTGCCTACCATATTCTTAACAACCTGTGAAAAAATTAGAGTGGGCCATTCATAAGTTTTGAAGGAAATGGCACATATGCAAACGTATGTTAGCACGCGCAGTGGAGGGGGAAGAGTGAGTTTCGCCCCACCCCTCCTGTTTTTCGCCAATATCTCATAATATTGATGCGAAATTACTTATGGCTACCTGTCCAGAATTGAATTGATCATCTCATCGTGCAAGCAATAAGAAAATTGGTTCACAACTGTTCTAGTAATAGCGGTGTAAAGTGAACATCCTGTCGCCGCGGCGACGCGGCGACTCGGCAGCCGGCGCCGACCGCTACGCGCCGCCTGAATTGTAGACTGTGCCGGGACGGAACGGAACGGTTCCGTCTTTACATCGCGCTCCTTACCGCTGATTACGTTCGATTCGCGTCAAATTTTGTGAGAAGACTAAGAAATGTACAGGCAATCTTATGGTGAAAGAATTCTGAAAATAGGTTGGTAAACAATTGAAATATGAACGTGTAAACACAAAATTGTGACTGCTGCGTTTCCCGCGTCGGCCGATCCCGCCTCAGCCGGCGACATGTTACTCAATTAGCAGGACTCTAACTGCCATATTTATTATCGGATTAACTAGAAATTCCCCATACATACTCAAAAATGTATGTTCTTTCGTATAGTGAAGATCAAAAGACGTGAAGATATCGTTGCGTGATAATGTTTTCGTTGAATTTATTTCATGATGCATTTCCACACGGCTCAAAATTCACCGCAAAATACCGTTTGCCTGAGACACTTTTACAATGGAACGTGAATGCTTGACTACGATGACTATGCATTTCCATTCTCGCAGAGTTTGGGATATCACTAATCAGCAATCAGTCATTTCAGAAAGTGTACACAAGCAAGCATGTCTTGACTCTGTCTTTCAAGGACACGCGCGGTTGCGTGATGTTGATGCATGAAACGGCGTTTGCCGCGAAAGTTATGAATGGCCCACTCCAATTCTTTCACAGCTGGTTAGGAACATTGTGACGGACATAATATGTAAAAATTACTAAAATCGAAGGTGGCGTGTTTTTTGCTATTTAAATTTTTCTGTTTTCATTCAAGGTCAAATGCATTTCAAGGTCACTTCAATTTAATTCTATAATTAAAAATCAAAGTCTTATCAATTGCCTACAAGACCCTATTAATATAATTTTGATACCAGAAAAGGAACCAGAGTTATAAGCATTTAAAAAAATAATGTGTGGCATTTTTGGCTATATTCGATGACCTATATCTCGGCGATACGTTATCAAATTTCGAAAATATTATACGTAACTCAGTTTTGAACCATGCCCAGTCTGCCTACAAATTTTCAGAAAAATCGAAGGGGATGACGGATTTCGGTGTTTGATTTGACGTGGAATGCCCCATTTGCTTCTGGGTGGGCAAATCGACGCCACTGGGTGGGCAATTGTGGTGACTGGGTGGGCATTTGCCCACCCAGTGGGTATGTTAGAGGAGGCCCTGCAGTTTGTCTACACGCCTGTTTGTAAGGTTTTGTTGTGCGTCGCTTAACGGTGGTTTAAACCTGCTCCATTTAAAACGCCAATAATAGCTGGTAGACCAGCGGCATTATTAATGGGTGATTGACCTTTCGTGAGCCGGGGACTCTGTCGGAATGGCCGTAGTTACTCACCATCATGACTTGTCCCCGATAGTCGTACATCATAGTTGATAACAGTTTCCCTGGAGCCGACCCCAACTCGTGGCGCCAACTCCGACCAGACTCGGCCGACAAGTTTCGGCTCAGAATTCACAAGTCCAACATAAAATGGGCGTTATTTATTATTTGTGTCCACCGGGCTGTATGAGCGTCTAAACTAATAGGAAAATAAGCTTTGTGACCTTCGCCGGATTTGGGAACGCATGCCTGCCGCTCTGTTTCCTCTTGTTTTACTTGTGTTGGTCACCGAGTGGTAAGAAGGGCCTATGTCGCACAGTCGGTAAGGGTGTTTACTCGGCCGCGCAGCGGTGGAATTGGACCTTAGTGACACGGGAAGGCTTGATCGGCAAAATCGGACCTGCGATCCATCCCACAAGGCAGGCGACTATTCCGGTTGGCTGTCCGAGCAGGGAGGGCGCGTTTCGAGCGAGCTGAGTAGCTTTTCAGTGCTGAACTTCCCCGTGACGAGGAGGCACGTATCAACGAGACACGCGCACCGCACGTCATCGCAAGGTTGCGCGAAGGTCATCTGCTGCTGGTTGGCGTTTTATTGGACTGATTGAAGATCAGGTGAGTGGCGAGTCACGCTAAAGTTTACACTAAATTGTATTTTCATAGCATGTAGCGACTTGTAAACTAGTGTGATTTTGAAAGATTCTGCCTACTTCTTGTCGCTGTCATAATTATTTGGTGAATGCTGGCAATTAGTCAATGGCGGAGTCCACAGTATATCAATATTGCAATCTTGGCCTACTTAATCATGAATTCGACATTCGCACGTTCTTTTTACTTCAATTAGTTTTACTTTGGCACCTCGTCATTATTAAGATACATTTTGCTTCCGATTTTCGTGTGTTGCTATCACTTAAAAGTTACAAGTATCGATTTCGGTTTGAAAACCTGTTGCGTTATGTATTCTCATTTCTGCAATCCATATGGCACGCTCTCCCCGTCTTTGCGGCTGTTTCGTTACACCGCCCTTTCTCCCGCTCCGTCTGAATCCCCGGCCCATGGTCACGCCACAGACCACGTCAGTCATGGCATGCAAATCGCGAGCTCGGCTGCAGCGCAGTCTCGTCCCGGGCGACCCGACCGGTCCCCGCTCGCCAGAAATACCCCGTCTCTCCCACGGCGCCGCCTCTGTCGGGCGACCTCGCTGCCCCGGCCGCGGCCCGTGAATCAGCTGGCGCGTCCGGGACGCTCGGTTCCCTCCCCTCCCCCCCCCCGGCGGCCAGACGCGCGCGCCCGCACCGGAGCGCCCAACAACAATGGCCGCCGCGCCGCGCCGCCGCGTCGACTGGCGTGACCTCCGACCGGCCGGGCGTCAAGAACTGACGGGCCGCCGCGGCCCCGGGGGGAGGGGGGCAGTACTGTGGGCGGGGCCGCCACCGCCTGAGGGGGCGGGGAGGGTCACGGGACGTGTTTGCTCGCACTGTGGGGTGAATACGATCGATGCGATGTGGGCGGAAGCGACACAGTGTGGCGCGGGCGGAGCTCCCACAGGTCGGGATGTGACCGTATGGCGCGGGACAGGAACGCGCCGGCTGGGACGTGACCTGTGGAACAGAACAGGTTGGAACATGAACACTGACCGAGCAGTGAACAGAGCCTGTGTCGAGGAGTGATAAGAAAGGACTGAGACAGATCAGGATTCGATCCGCTAGTTATAAGACACGCATTAGGTACTCTGCAATGCATAACGAGGCCTAAGGTATGCGAACCTTTTTATCATGTGGGTTGTCCTCAACGTGACTGTCTCGATCAGTCTAAACGGGATGGAAGTCCCACTCATTTACATTTCAAGGGTGGATGCATCCCTGCATAAATCCCGTGCAACGGCATCGCCTTCCTCGGCGGCGTCAGTTGTACCGAGAACAGGGAGGGGGGGGGGACGGATCCCTCTGTTTGAAATTCGGTGACTCGTTTGCACATTCAACGGGCGATGAAGCCTGAAAGTGAGCGCTGTGGGGAGCTGGGAGGCATGACCGCCGACCGGTTCCGTGTCAGTCTTTCCGCCGCTCGGACCACTTCCTCGTGCATTTATTCACGATGATCCTTCATGCGTGGCATCTGGCCGTGGGCCGGTGCGGTGGGTCGATTTCTCGCTCGCTCCGGCCGGCAGTTGGCTCGGCAGTTCACTCGGCGGTGTTTGGTGGCCACTCGGGCCATCCGGCCGACGAACTTTGGTGGCGGGGACGGGACGGGAGGGGGAGGGGTCGTGAAAGCGTCCCGAGCCTTGCCGTGCGTGCGGCCAGCGGGGGCCAGATGGCGCCGCTTTCGCCACGTCCGTCCGTGACACGGTGACACACGTGTGTCATGTGACACGCCGCCGTCGGTCGGTGTCATGCGCGCGGCGCGTCGGCACCGTCTATTGATCGTGAAGCCGAGCAGGCAGCGGCGGCGGCGGCGGCGGCTGCCGGACCGGATCACAGCCCCTCCCCTCCCCTCCCCCTCCTCCACCCGCCCGCCGCGACTCCTGCACTCTGCCCCGCCGCCCCTCCCCCTCCCGCCGTGGGGGAGGGGTGCAGCCCGCCTCAGCGCGGCTGTCGGCCGGCCGGCCGGGCGGTGCGGAGACCGGCCGACCGGCCACGTGGCCTCAGCGGCGGCGGTGGAAAATTCTCCGCCCGAGCCGCCGCGCCGAGCCGCGCCGAGGCGGCAGTCAGGTGCCTCCGGAGCTGGCTAATTTGCGAACGGTTGCGAGCGCAGGTCACGTCTGCGCTGTCGGAGCGGCCAGAGGGAGGGAGGGGAGGGGGAGGGAAGAGATACGGAGAAAGCCCAGTCACGGTGGGGAGGGGAGGGGAGGGACTGCCACCGTGGCAGTTGCGCCCGATGGTGCGTCATTTCCTTATAGGCATGTGGTGGCGAGTTTATCATAAGTCAAAAGATACAGGACTGTGGAACTGGTGCTGCGCTAAATTGAAAGAAATCAGGACGAAAGGACATCGGGGAAATCATGAATTTACATTGCGGGGAAATCGTTTTGACTTATCTTGAAAGAAATATATAGCCGCTCACTTTAACATTGCCGCTATAATCCGGCTAATGCCACCTGTAAGTTCATTGGGGGGGTCCCGAACCGTCCTTCAGCGACCAGCGTGCTAGCCCTCGTCTCAGCTGGTCCTCCCTCCCCTCCCTTCCCCTCCCCCCGCCTCCCGCCGAGTTATGAATTAAACCGAACCGAGCCACAGTTCCCGGAAAGCTGATGAGGCTGAATTCAGATGGGCTCCCCGAGTCGTCGCTGGCATTATGGGCATTTGTGAGCGAGCTGAACACGGCGGGACCTCAATGGAAGCCATTGACGCAGACCACCCGGGACCGCCACAGAAGGCGGACCTGTTTGTGTCCGCCGGTGATGACTTTCGACAAGGAGTCAGAGATGGAGTCCATCTTGTTTTTCGCTGGTTTACGAATTGCGTCTCTTGGAAATTTGGGAGTAATCCTTTGGAGTTTTGAGAGGTTATTTACGATGAGAAGTTTGTAAAAGATGATGCTCAAAGTTCGACATGAAAGGCTTTCGTTTAGTTATTAGATGTTTGAGATGCATTTGAGCTAGGTGGGGGATAGGTTTGGTGGGTTTGGGTGGGTGTGTCGCAGTGCCACACTGTCATATCAGTCGCGCCCCGGTGCTAGCCGGCTCCATATAGTGTGGACTTGGAGGTGACAGACCGCGGGCCCGTTTCTCTTTTCATGCACGGTGTGCTTAGAAGGGCGGGACGGCGCGACATTGGCTGCAGCCAGAGTCGCGGTCTGCCGGGAAGTAGTCGGCCCTTTCTCCCATCACTCGTCCCTGACGGCGCCATGCCATCCGACACCCGCTGTAGTCTCCCCCGCCCCCGCCCCACAGTCCACATGTGTCGCTGTACCGCCCGGCCTCGGATTACCCCTCCCCTCCCCTCCCCACACGGCGCGGTGCGCGCGCGCCGGCGGCGTCCCCCCCCCCTCCACGTCCCCCTGCCGGCGGGGCGGCCGCGCGGCCGGCCGGCCGGCCCGCGCCAGTGGCTGGGCTGACGCTGTGGTGTGTGCGGGCAGCGGCGGGGCGGCGGCGACGACCGGTGGACATGCTCCAATCGGGCACCCCTGTCAACAAGCGACCCCGCGTCGACGCGCGCGGTCCCATCAGCAACGGTCCGATGCCGCGGCCGCTGGTGGCCCTGCTCGACGGCAGGGACTGCTCGGTGGAAATGCCCATCCTCAAGGATGTGGCCACCGTAGCGTTCTGCGACGCACAGAGCACCTCCGAGATCCACGAAAAGGTCAGTCCAACGAGGATGCTGGGAAGGAAAGTGGTTCACTTAAGTGACGGTGGGATGGAATGGATGCGTGTTTGGGCATTGGTATGGGACTAGGACGTAAAAGGATGAATATTGAATGTTGTGCTGATGGTGTCTTTACTGAAACGTTTTTTCTACGTATTTCTGTGGTGGCCTGGTGCACGTTTTATGTTGTGCGATTACTCTATGCATTTAGCAACTGTCCAGTGTAGATTTTGTCTGGTGCTTGGTGGCGTGTTGATCTCGTCGATTGCTGTTCCTATTTAATGTGACTTGTTGTATCACTGTATCATGTTGTATCATTCGCCTCCCTGTCAACCTGTCTCATCCTTGTAATCTAATTGGCTGCTCACATCGTGTGAAATCGCCAGATTTATAAGAAAAATCGTGTTTGTATGCTTTAGATCAAGACTTCCAACTGGGATGCGCGCGGGCGGCAAATCTGATTAGTTCGCCATGGTACCGCTCGCTGGGCTGAGAAACTGCGACTCGCGGAAGATACGTCTTACCGATCTATTTCCTGGAGCTAAGTCGGTGCGGCGGTGTTTGAGTTTTGTTTTCGCGGCCCGCCGGCGGTGCTGAACTGCCGTGAATTTATTCGGCTGCGCTGTAGAAGTGCTGCCGACTTAAAGGAAATAGTTCACATTTTAACATGGGTTTTGAACTGGAATAGCAGTTCCGTAGCTTGGGCTGAGACTAGCATAAATCAGGAGCTTTTACAGCCCAACGATCACCTTAGGCAAAGATATTCTATTTCTCGTCCCGAAAAATGTGTCTTGCGTTGAGGATGTGTGCCTTGCATATATTCGCATCCAGTATGAAACGAGCATGGGTCCCGAAAATTCTTCAGAAACTAGAGAAATTATCTACGTAAACTCTAGAGAAATTCGCTCCAGTGAGGCGCTCCAGTAACAAAAGCACGAGCAGATCGCCCAAATGCCGGTGGCCGCGATAATTTCTCTAGTTTCTGAAGAATTTCCGGACCCATGCTCTTTTCATACTGGATCGCGTGTGCCTTACAGAAACTGAAAAGTTCTTCCTATATCAAAAATATAGAAAATAATCTTTTCTTGTAAAAAGGTTTTATTTTCTTTGCTGATCATTTTGAACATAAAAAATCACAAATCCATTGCAAAAAAAAATAATTTCGTGAAAGTGAACTATTTCCTTTAAAGGAAATAGTTCACTTTCACGAAATTATTTTTTTTGCAATGGATTTGTGATTTTTTATGTTCAAAATGATCAGCAAAGAAAATAAAACCTTTTTACAACAAAAGATTATTTTCTATATTTTTGATATAGGAAGAACTTTTCAGTTTCTGTAAGGCACACGCGATCCAGTATGAAAAGAGCATGGGTCCCGAAAATTCTTAAACTAGAGAAATTATCACTGCCACCGGCATTTGGGCGATCTGCTCGTGCTTTTGTTACTGGAGCGCCTCACTGGAGCGAATTTCTCTAGAGTTCTCGTAGATAATTTCTCTAGTTTCTGAAAAATTTTCGGGACCCATGCTCGTTTCATACTGGATGCGAATATATGCAAGGCACACATCCTCAACGCAAGACACATTTTTCGGGACGAGAAATAGAATATCTTTGCCTAGGGTGATCGTTGGGCTGTAAAAGCTCCTGATTTATGCTCGTCTCAGCCCAAGCTACGGAACTGCTATTCCAGTTCAAAACCCATGTTAAAATGTGAACTATTTCCTTTAATGAGCGCCCTGTTGCTCGGGGATATTTTCGCTGTCAGATTAAAGATTCCGCTGCCAAACATCTGCTTATTTTCAACTGCCTATCGTCGGAGGCCTGCCTCGGAACCAAGAGGTATCACTATGGTGGTGCTTGACAGCTGACGTGTCACGTATATTCGACGTGCGTGGCGTGATAACTATGTGCGTTTTTGTACACCTGATTCATTAAATTTTATTTCCCTGGTTTGGTGCCTCGTGGTTTAAAAGACCACTGAACATAGTTATAGCTTCTCTGATAATTCGGATATTTTAAGTTTGTGTGGTAACGAATTTTCGATTATTTGAGTTCCTTGATTCGTTAAGATTGAAAAGGATTGTTTCCTGTTTTCAGTCAAGAATATTCAACATCGGGATTAGGTCCCATTAGTGTCTAAATATGTAATGCCCTTTTCAACTGCTAGATTTGCTGATGAAATTGTGTTACCATCGTTCATAAATGTTTGCAGATATGTTGATTTATGGTGATTATGAGATAATTGCACTAACGCCTGGATCGTTTATTTCCCTTATTACCCTACGTCACACACGAGTCAGCGTAGTTAAAACGCCGGCGCCGCGCTGGTGTATCAGAAATTACCGCTGTCGATTTGTCCGCCCAATTGGAAACCATAGCAGCGAACACAAGAACCTCTCACATCACAGATCCAACAGCAAACAGCGACTGAAAAACTCCGCTGGTGTATCAACAGCTGTCGGCGGCGGGCGTTCATCGGTGACGGCGGCCCACCGTGCCCCGGCTGCCACGTGACGGTGTATCGGGACCATCTCTGAGAGGCGGGCTGAGTCGCAGCGACGCCGCGTCGGCCGCGCGCGCTGAGTTATTGTCGTCACGCCATCCGATCTCGGACCGACCCCGACCGGCCGGCCTTCGCCCGCTCTGGAATAGCTCACGATTTTTTGTCCGGCTCATGGGCCGTGGGCGTGAGGCCATGTTTAGCCGGCGGCGGAGGCGGACGGACGCGCCGGGAGAGGGAGGGTCGGCGCCGGCACCTGTCGGTCCGGCCGACCCGCACCCGTTCGCCGGCCGCTGCGGTCACGGAGCGGCCGGGCGCGCCGCCGCCGGACCGGTCAGGGCAGCCGGCCGAGACCCGCGCGGCACTTTCCCGCCACTCGGAGCGGCGTCCATTAGCGCGCGCCGGCGGCCGACCCGCCGCGCAGCGCCCGCCGCCACGTAGGCCGTTCTTGCGCGCGGCCGGCCGGCGCGCCGTCCGTTTTATAAACAGGGTGGGCCGGCGGAGGCCACTTGACGTGGGCCGCCGGTCGGCCGGCCGAGATGTGGACCGGGTGGCGGCGTCGGAATGTTCCCGCCGCCATGTTGGGGAGGGGTGGGGGGGGGGACGCCGGTCTCCTCCGAGGACAGACGCCGAGAAGACGCGGCCGTTGGCTCGAACGGGGAGGGGGAGGGGGCGACATCGGATCTCTGGCGTCGGAAATCGGGAAACTCTGAAACACTGTGGAGCGGCTGGACGACGGGTGAAGTCGGTGCCGTGTTGGCGAGTTGGCCGGAGTCGGCCGCCTGTTATCGATGGCACAAGTTGGGCCGTTGTTGGAGCCAGTTGGATTGGGGCGTGATGCGAGTGGCGGGACGGAGCGGTGGAGAGCGGTGCTTTTTACGGCGCGGCGCGCTCCGGCGGCGGGCGCGGGTTTATTAATTGTCGGACGTCAGCGGCGGACGAGTCATCTTCTCTGGGAGGGCGGGGAGAGCCCGAACCGAACTGGGCCGGGAAGTGGCTCCACCAGCCGCCTCTGTGAAAGCGGAGGGAGGGGAGGGGAGGGGTGACTGAGGGATGGCCGACGGAGAGGAGGGATGGGGAGGGAGGGAGGGGTGGTCAGACGGCCGGACGGGCCGGAGAGGGGGAGGGTGGGGCTGCTGGGTAGATTAGGGAGAGCTGCTGGCAGTCTGGCAGACCGGGGAGGGAGCGCTAACAAAGACGGGTGGTTCCGAGACGATACTCGGAAAGTGACTCGCCTCCCTGAGCTGCTCCGAATAAATCACACCGTTCTGGCAATAGCGCCTATCTACGGTGCTATATCCACGGTGTTGTACTTACGGCGTCACTAAACTCTCCACATGTGTTTATCATTGCTGTGCAGGCGCCATCGAACCGCAAGTCACAGTCATTACCAAACTCGTACTCTGAGCTCTGACCAGCCGATCCCTGGTCCACCCGGCCAGTGCACGGTGCAACTGACCGCACCCTGGTGCCTGGACTGTCCCAGTACCCTGCCGACTGGTAAACACCCCCGCCTGGTGCCAAGTGCCCCCTCCCCGGCCCTACCCCACCCCCAGACTCCGGTACGAGTTATACGGCTCCGTGTCAGTCGCCGACACACGCGGGGGACGGGTGACCTCATTCTGTCGTCGGACCAAGGGACTGCTAAACCAAGGGAGCACTGAACTGAACTGCCGGGTCGGGGACGGACCATGGGTGAACCGTTTTCAGTCCTTGAGAGGACAGGGCTAAGTCCTCAGGTATCTGATAGGTCTTAGCGTCTATGATGTAATCCCGACCAAATCTTTGATTGACCCCGTGACCTCGCGATACGCCCCTCCCTCCCCTCCCCTGAGAAATCACGGTGCAGACGAGCGTGAGCGATGTATACGTTGTCCTATCTGTCCGGTGTTTGTTCGTGGCTCGCTGTGGCCTCCAGTCGTGGTGACTGGCCGTGGGTCTATTGTCGCGGAACAACAGACTTGGTCTATTGTCCCGGGATAAATGTAGTTTATGGTGGTGACTTGCTGCAGGTTTTGGCGACTTTCTAAGACTCGCAAGCCTCAGAGTTTCTCAATCTCGTAAATCACCAGTGGTGCGAGTGACATTGTGAGATCCACGGATCACTATTGATCTTCCATTCTCTCTGTTGTGTTTGATCCGCCCGGTTCCGCGTTATCTTCGCCGTCTTTTATCAACTTCATTCACGCTTGATTACCGATTCGGCTGTCTCGCCGCAGCTATGGACTGCTGTTCGTTCCACTCCTTTCTTTCCTCGCTCTCTCCCCGAACTTTCTCCGCCACCGGTGACCGACAGTCGACAGTTCGGTCCAGATTCTCCGCGCAGATAAACGGTGACGCAACTGCAGCGGGGCGGGCGCGGACTCGCAACTTTTTACTAGAGCAAATGGCGCCGTTGTGTAAACGTAGCCTGTGTTTCACGAGATAGTGCGGTGTACACATTGTGACACGTTCGCGGGTTGTGACAGTTTGTTGAACGAGGCTAGCATGTGTTGACTTATCCTTTTGATTTTCATGTTTGGTCGTATTTTGATAATTTATCAGTTGAGGGAGTACACATTTCTATGGGAAAGGTTCTTATTCATTTAGATCAGTATCATAAGCAAATTTATTCAAGGTCGTAGGCTACGCTTTCGCTCATGCCGTGGAAAGTTACCTAGCTTCTGTTCATGCTTCACTTTGCTGTATAAATCATGGAAATCATGCAGGCTGGAGGATAAAGCTGTTGATCATCGAAAGTATTGAAAGTCAACTGATTTGCCCCGAACCCTATAAGTGAAGCCGGTTGCTCCATATGCACCTGCCGCCCAGTAACCGCTCCCCGCCGGTGTCATGTGGCCAGGTGTCACCTGCTGTGCATGTTCCGATGACGTTTTTCATTTGTATCGTGACGTCAGTTGACGTAGTTGGTCTGACAGTCTCACTGGCAGGCGACTTTTTTATGTTCAAGCGCCATTAGTTCTGGAAACATGACACATAGTTGCGCAAGGATACCTCTGAATAACAATACCTGCGGTTGCAGAATATCTCCGCGGCGGGTTTCCCCGGTGGATTATTATCTCCGTGTCTGACGTCATTTGACGTCATCGTTCGTGAGGGATGACGTTAATTATCGCGTTACGGGGAACTGGGAAGGACGCTGGACGCGGTGCGACTGCGATCCGACACGGCTTGTCACCTCACTCGTAGAGAACTAAGGCTGGGGGGATCCGTGCTATCGTAAGTTATATCGGACGTGGCTGCGAAACTTCTCTCGGTACGAAACTTCTCTTGATCGGAAGAAAATCGGAGGGATGAAAAAGAAAGAGCGGCAAATCGGAGCTACGTTGTACGTAAGTTGTTTCGCAGCGTTTAAATGCCCGTTTTACTACGATTTAAATGCCAAGCAGATCAGCTGACCTCGTAGTACCATGTCGATAAGGTCGAATTCCCCATACGTCTATAGTGTAAAAGTGACCCCTATTGCAAATGGGCTGTCAGGGACATCTCCTCCTCTGTAAATTTGGAGGGATGATGTGTCGGCATTCCCACGTTCGTTTCGGAGTCCATCTGTTCCATTTGGAGCCCGTCAGTTGGCGTCAAGAGTTGGCGCAGCGAGCGCCCCGAAGACTGCGTCTGCGCACGAGGCTTCGCGATGTAGGAGTATTTTGACGAAATCGCCCTCGCTGCAGAAGAAATAGAGGGACTTGTTGAGAAAGAGGAGGCCGCAGTGTGCCGACGACTTTAAATTGTACGCCAACGCCAAGACCAAGGCAATCAGGGGGCGCTCAGATGATCGGGAGGTTTCAATTGATCAGGGACCCACCAGGTGACCAGGGAACCCTCTGATAACCAGGGGTCCTTCCAGTAACCAGGGACTCCTTCAATAACCAGGGGCCCCTCAGTAAACGTGGGCCACTCAGGTTACTGCAAGAGACAGGAGTCCCTTATAACCAGGGACCGGCAAGGTCTCTCAGGTCCGTTTTTGACAAAGCTGTTATTGACGTCATATGCGAGCCCTTTGCCACCAGCAGAGGGCCCTTTCAAGCCTTTTTAGGGCCGTTTAACGTCTCTTGAGTTTCCTTTGAGGCTAAGGGCCTCTTCAGCAGCCGAGGGGTCTTTGAGGCCTTTTTGAGGGCCTCTTAACGTCAGCTGAGGACCGTTGGACGCCATCTGAGGACCGTTTGGGGCCTTCTGATGGCCAGTAGATGCCAACTGAGGGCTCTCTGACACCAGCTGAGGGCACGCTGACACCAACTGGGGGCCTCCTGACACCAGCTAAGGGCGCTTTTATATTTGACACGAGCTCAGGGCCCTTTGACGCCCTTTGAGACCTTCTGAGGTTCGTTTGACGCCAGCAGAGGACCCTTTGGGGTCATATTAGGGCCCTTTGCTGCCTTTTAAGCGGCCTTTGAGGCTTTTTGAGGGCCGCTTGACGCCACCTGAGGACCGTTGCGGTTTGACTCCAGTTACGGACCGTTTGAGGCCTTCTGATGGCCATTTTGCGCCAACTGAGGGCCGGGGGGCCCTCTGACACTAGCTGGGGGCCCTCTGACACCAGATAAGGGCCCTTTAAGACCTTCTGAAGTCCGGTTAACGCTAGCGGAGGGCCTTTTGAGGCCAAATGAGGGCCCTTTGAGACCTTATAAGGGCTCCTTGAGGCTTTTGAGGGCCGCGTGACGGCATCTGAGGACCGTTGTACTCCAGCTGACGACCGTTTGAGGCCTTCAGATGGACTTTTGGCGCCAGCTGAGGAGGGCTCACTGACACCAGCTGGGGGCCCTCTGACACAAGCTAAGGACTCTTTAAGGCCTTCGGAGGGTCGTTTGACGCGAGCTCAGGGCCCTCTGACGCAGGTTTAGGGCCCTTTGACGCCCTTTAAGGTCTTCTGAGGTAGGTTTAACGTTGGCTGAGAGCCCTTTGAACCCATCTGAGGGCCCTTTGAGGCCATCTTGTGGCCCTTCATTTGGCCATCTGAGGGCCCTTTGACACCAGATGAGGGCCATTTGACGCTAACCGAGGGCCCTTCGAGACCATCTGAGGACCCGGTGACCCCATCTGTGGGCCCTTTGAGGTCTTTTGAGGGCCATTGAAATTTCACCACAATACCCCTGGCTGCGCTACTGGGCATTTATGGACTCGTATGGGCCTGCTGGGGAACGAGATGGGCCCTCCCGGTCTTTTTAATCATCATTTCAGTTCATTTTACATGGTCTTCGGCGGTCTAAAGATTAGGGACCCCAACTCGAATGGGGGGAGGCCCGTGTGCCCTCTCCTGTGTGCGGCCTTGCCGACACTACACCGCTTCCCCTCCCTCCGCCATAAACGCACCGCTGCACTGCTAGGCGCCGACAAATACGGACCGGCGCCGCAACCGGCTCCCCCGCGGCCTGCCTCGCGTTGACATAGCCCTTCCCGAACACCAGTGTAACCCCCACGCGGCCTAGGTATCGCCGCGCCCACCTGTCCGCGGCGCGGCCTCTGATGGCGTATCGGATCATTGATGGTGCGATACATGTTTTGGTCAGATTTTCGCAATTAACGCGAAAAATTGCTTAAAACACTTTTTAAATTTCAAAATTAAAAAAAATAAATTACAAAAAGGACGTGAAAGTGACCGTTTTCAACGTGTAAATTTAAAACGCTCTAGTGCAGCCATTTTTGAAGAAATCGACTTCAAATTTTGCACACGTGTTCATCAACCATATTTGTTTAACATATATTTCGGTTTTGTGAAAATTTTGAAAATTTCTTATATTTTTCTCTTGAGAAAGAGGTAAAGCTTCGCTACGATCGGCCTTCCGATCGACCGAGAAGATTCGTAAAGTTAGTTCGTATCTTCACCATTTGCGATACAACTTGCGTATCTACTTAGCCTACGATGTGATGGATCCCTCCAATATCTGTTCCGATTCAACTTACGTTTGATCGCAACTGCGAGGTGCCTTGCGATTACATGGATCCCCCCAGCCTAACAAAGTGACTTCTGTGACGTCAGATAGCGTGATCTTGATTAACTAGAGCGATCTTTGATTTCTAGCCGTCAATGAATCAGATGTTGGACTGAATGGGCTGCGCTGCAGTCGACGTCAGATATTGAAACGGTGATCAGCAATCAGCATTCACTGCGCTCCTTTAGTTGCGGTGTCATGCTCAGAACGTACTCGCTTATGTGTAGTAGCATGAATCACGGACTAACTTGTAATGATTTTTAGGTTCAGTGGCTGGGTTTGACTGGTGAGAAAGTGAACGGGTGAAGTTTAACCCCGGGTGACACAATACACATGTCCAGAAAATCCCGTCCCACCTGTCTGCGCGGCATTGTGGGATTCCTGCAGTACCTACAGTCTTACCAGTCAGTTTGGCATGTTTGACATTGGCTGTCGATCCGGCGAGCAGGTGTGTTTGCTGAACTCTGCGTGTCCTAGGCCGGTTTGGTCTGTGATTGGGTGTTTATTGACACAGGTAGCTATCGACGCTCCAATGCACATACGTCAAACGGTGAATGAAACATTGTATCATTCTATCGATCTCGGGTCTCCGGGGAACTACGGCTGGGTTTGTTCGGGTCGCCTCCGATAAAATAGAACTCGAAGAATGGTGAGAGGGTGCCGATGCTCGAGTGCTCGAGTTTCAGTCCGGCCGCTCAGCGACAGTGGCTCGTGACGCGTTTGTGACGCGCGCGCGGCACGTGCTGTGACGGCGCCGTTACCGTCACCGCCGCCTTGACGCCTGTCCCGCGGGCCGCGGGGTCATCAACCCCATCCCTCCCCGCGCCCGCTGCGGCCGGTCCGTTTTGGCGCGCCGCGGGGGTCGCACAAAGGTGCTGCTCGGCAGTCAGCTGACGGTGCCGCGGGCGTGTGACGTCACAGGCCGGCCGCGCCTCCTGACGCCCACTTGGCCGAACTTTGGCGGGCGGCGGCGGTGGCGACGCCTGGTTATGGCCGCCGACGAATCTCCGGTCTATTTTAGCAGGCCGATCCAACAATGAGCTGAAAATGTGGCCCGCGGGAATGGGGCGGTTTATAAATGGAGTTAGCGGAGGCGCGGGGAGGGTGAAACTGGTCCCGGTGGCACAGTGCCGCTCCCGTGTCGGGGGCGGCGATATGCCGCACAGGTGCGTCCTAAGCCGACACTCCCAGCAGGCCACAACTGTCACCAAAATTCTGGCCTTGTTGGAAGCTCATCGGACGGCGACTTTGATGGTCTGTTTTTAGGGCGGTGCACTTCGGGTGTGCTCGTTTTTTGTCTGCTTTATCCGGCTCGAGGTGTTGTTGGTGCGCGAAGTTGTGCACTGTGGCCACTGTGCAGTGGAGGAGTGCTCAATGACACCGTACGGTCAACGGTGACGTGTCTGGTGTATGGATTGGTAGCTGGACTGTCGGCGGGGGCCCTTTGCAGACAAGTGACTATAGCTTGTGTTGTCAAAACACCCTGTCAATTGTCTGAATTGCAGGGAATGCCTTCTGTTGCTTCACCGTTATTTCCCCAGTGCTTGTAACAGTGACAACAAGTGTAACATACTATCGTATACTGAAGTAACAGGCTACCGTATACCAAAGATTCAGCACTCAGCAGATTTGTTATTGCGACTCATTGATTCGTTTCGTCCGCTTGAAATAATGTTGTGTGGTGTGCCTGTAATCTATTCTTTTCGTTGTCCGTGCTTCAGTGGTGTCCACCGTTCCCAAATCGCATTCCCTCACGTCCAACACTCCAAACCTCCCACCCCCTCCAACTCTGCCCCGACTGACCTCTGCTCCCCTCTCTGCCCAGGTGCTGAACGAGGCCGTCGG
This sequence comes from Amphibalanus amphitrite, assembly GCF_019059575.1. Taxonomy (NCBI): domain Eukaryota; kingdom Metazoa; phylum Arthropoda; class Thecostraca; order Balanomorpha; family Balanidae; genus Amphibalanus; species Amphibalanus amphitrite. The sequence goes on from NW_024881676.1 coordinate 590,704, forward strand.
CGCCCTGATGTGGCACGGCATTAGTCTCACCAAGGACGACCTGGAAAAGTTCCGCGCGCTCAAGATCATCGTCCGTGTCGGCAGCGGCGTCGACAACATCGACACCAAGGTGAGAACGACGTCGTCGACGACGACGATGATGACGATGACGATGACGACGTGCCCAAGTTGCGGCGCCAAGTTGGTGCCGGACGTTTAGCGTGGGGGTGGGGAGGGGTGGGGGAGGGCTGAGTTGCAAGGACGCCGCGCCGTGAGAGTTTGGAGAGGGGAGGGAGGAAGGGAGGGGATCGCCGTGAGACCGGCTGGCGGGAACCGTGGCCGCCACGGTCAGTTGGGCAGGTTAGACGGCGCATTAGTGGCACGCTGGTGTGGCGCCGTGAGAACGGTGACGATAGCGGCGCGGAGGCGGCGGCGGCGGCGCACCGGCGCGCGCGGCCAAAGGTGACGTCTCGGCCGACCACGTGGTCAGCGCGCTGCGGCGCGGCGGCGGCCACCCACCTCCCCGGCCGGTGCGCGCGGAGGACGGGGGAGGGGGAGGGGAGAGGTCCGGTCGACCGGATCGATGGAGAAAAACTCTGCGGACAAAGACGGCCGGTCCGGTTCGAATGACCACGCGGCGAGCGGCCCGTTGAACGACCGGGGGAGGGGATCGGTATGGGTCCCGGGGAGGGAGGGGTGGTGGGGACGATGCGCCGCGGCTAAAATTGGTGACGCTGCGACGTGCAACGGCGGCGACTATTCCTGACAGGCTGGCGGCGTCCCCGGTCCCGGGCAGGAGCGGGTGACTCACGGGGGGGGGGGGGGTGGCCGCCGCCAACTGACTGACCATCTCTGTCCGGTGGGACGCGCTGCTCTCTCCGTCTCTCCCCTCCTCTCTCTCCTCTGCTCTCAGTGTGATCGATGCTCCTCCCGACTCGGCCGGTGCTGCTCCGCGCGCCCTGCCCAGTCCGGTTCGGCCGGCCTGCCGCCCCTCCCCTCCCCCTCCCCCACCGGCGCTCCCGGCCTCTGACGCCGCGGCAGCACCGCGCGCAAGAACGGCCTACGTGCGCGCGCGGCCGGCCTGCGGCTGGGTTGACGGGCCGGCCTGGCCTTTGTCTGGCGGCGTATCAGGCGGTGGGGCGGCTACCGGCGGCGGACGGCCCTCCCCTCCCCTCCCCTCCCCCTCCCCGTCCCTCCTACCTGGCCGGTATCCGGGGTGACAGCGGCCGAGGACAGCGGACGGCGGACGGCGCAGGGTCGATGGCGGAGGGTGCGCCCAGTGAGGGATGCTGACGGGCCGCTCGGTCAGCGACTGACCCCCCCCCCCCTCCCCCTCTCAGAGGGATCACCTGTCAGCGAGGCGGTATCACCCCCACGGGAGGGAGGGGGAGTCTACACAGGTGCCCGTCTGCAAGATAGGGACTTCCACTCGGTGTTTGCACACTGCTATTGGAGATCGGCGGCGCGGAAAGTACTCCGGTGGCCAAACAAACATTTTCTGCCTGACGAGCCTGCCAACTTGGCGCCAAGTTTGCGCTGAACTTGGGTCGACAAGTTGTAAAACTGATAGTTGATACGGGAACTTCATTAGGGAAGAGTTTGTAATGAACTTGGCCGTCCTTTGAGCGTGTCCTTTTGAACGTGTCCTCTGACACGAAGTTGTGCTGACAAGAATGACAGCTGTCCCTCTCTGAGGTTATCATTCCTATATTCATTCACTACGGCCTGAGTTATGACACACGGCTGCTGCTCCGATTTGAGCTGACGTTTGCTGGGCTGACGCTGCCACCGCCAAGTGCGCTTAGTGCTGATGCTGCGTGCTGACTGCTGACGAGAGGTGTACCGAGCGCGCGCGTCAGCACGGAGGGTGGCGCGGCGGCGCCGCGTCAGCGATACCAGCCACGTCATCAGGACTGGTGGCGTCATCGGAGGCCGCTGACAGTGGCGTGACTGAAAACAGCGACAAAAGGCGTTCGCACAGACTGAGAAATGGACACAGAAGTTATGAAGTGATTCTTGCTTGTTTTAGTTTGATAAAGTGATACAATATAAGGCTGGTGGCTTGCTTCTTACTTGTTTTATGAGGGCCGACTTTTTGTTGGACGTGATTTCGAAAGTTTGGAGCGTGATTTTGCAAAGTTCGGCTGTCATTCCGAAGTTGCGTTGTCTTTCCTCTGGTATTGGAAACACGTTCTGTCGTGACTGACCCGGCCGGGCGGTCAGAGAAAGTCTGCCGCCCGCCTGGCCCGCCCTCCCGCGGCGGGGGCGGGGGCGGGGGCGGCTCAGGTGTCGCCGCTCGGAAATCGGAGTCGCCGTCGACAGTGCCAACAACTCTGCACAACTCGCCAACTAGGGCACAACTTCCCGGCGACACGGGCTAACTTGCGCGCCGCCGCCGCCGCCGCCGAACAAGTTGGCTGATCGTGTCCTCCCGCTGCGCCGCCCGGCCCTCTCTCCGCCCCTCCACTCTTCTATTTTATTCCCGCCGCCGCCGCCGCCGCCGCAGACGCCACGACAAGCTCGCTGCAACAGAGATTTGAGGCCCGGTGTTGGCCGTTCGCTCCGCTAAAATATTCAATAGTCGAGCGTCGTAGGCTTTTATGATACGCAGAGAAAACAGACGACCAAACGGGAGGGGATGGGCGAGGTAGAGTGGAATATAGGGAAGGGGTGATAGTGATACGAGTAACATCCCGATCAGGGATGGGTCACGCGTCGGGACGGGCTAGGTCACGAGGGGGGGGGGGGCTGGCGAGTTGGTGGCAGGCGTGGCCTTGGTATGCCGACCTTGGCGACCGTCGACCGGCGCGGTGTGTGCTCAGACACCCTCCCCTGCATCCTCAACCTCAGAGGAGGGCAGGAAATGGGATTCAACCCCGTTGAACTGCTTGTATTTGTATTTGTATTGAACAATCATGAGCGATCCACATTCTGAAAGTGCGTGGCGATTACTGCTCAGAATCCGTATCCGCGGTTACTAATCTAAACATTCACAGCATTCACACATTCACTCACGTCAAAGCACGGACAGACCCTACAACAAATGCTTGTTGTAGGGTCGTTGGTAATTATGGCCGGAAGCGATGTTTATCGTGTCTAAGTAAGCAGCCGCCAATTTCAAGAGTGGAACTATTTCAGTGGGGTTATTCTAGCTCTCCCCCGTTCCGCGTTCTAGTTTACTCTAGGTGGGAGGGGGGGGGGGGGCTTTGTATCGCCCCAGCTGTTTCCTCGAGCTTCGTGTCCATATATGGAAATATCGTGTGGACTGTGGTAGCCCGCGCTTCATTGAATAGGGTTGAAATCGACAGTGGTAGTACTTGGTAATGGGGTAACCGGTAGGCTACTGCTGAATCAATTTATGCAGCGTTTCAAATTTCAATCAGTTACGTCAGCGTTAGGCCCCTGCGTTTCCTTACGCTATCAGTTACACATTCTTTACACTCGTGTGTGTGTAAGCGTAAGTTTCAAACAATTTTAATCTGGGAGTTTCGGTACGGTATAGTTTCGTGGTACTGCAACATTAGCTCTCAAGTTCCAAAAAGTGCGGTGAAGTGTTGGGGAACAAAGGCTGCTTGCGAACCGCGCCGTCTTACGTAAGCGGCTGTGCGGCGGTGGCTGCCTTGGTCAATAGTCTGTCTGTCGGCTCGATGCTGAGAGTATTTGTGTCGCTGGCGGGTTTCTCTCCCGGCCCAGTTGGTCGGTTGGTTGGTTGGTCGGGCGGGCGACCATATTGATTCATTGTCTGTCGCGCGCGCCGCCGTCTCCCGGCGCGCCGCCGACCCGACCGGAGAAATACAGACAGGATCGGAAGGAGAGCTCCGGTGCGGCCAGCCGGCACCCGGCGCCGCCAGACGGCGAGAAATTCCCATGCAGAGTCCCACGGACGGCAGCTATCTCTGCATTCATTGGTAATGCGGTCGGCGGTAATTCACCGGGCGAATTCGCCGTCATTGAAACAGTCGCGGTGATGTAAATAGAACCAACGGAATGTGGAAAGTAAGGCAGTGTTAGTTTTTATGAGGCTGTAGTAGTGCTGAGGTCAGTAGTGGACCACTAACAGTAACATTGCCCTGCCACCGGCAGGGTTGTTGATTATCGATCGGAGGCTTTATAGCTCCGCGGCCGTGGCGTGCGTCACACAGCTTGCATCCGGCTCCTCAGAGGGATAGAGGGGAGGAGGGAGAGAGGAGAGCAGACGCCGACCGCTGACCACTCCCCCTCCCCTCCCCTCTCCTCCCGGGCTGCTCCGAGTTGGTGGCGCGCTCACTGCCTGGCTCGGTTTTCGCCGCGTCACCAGATAGATTGCAGCCGTCCTAGGCCCTTCTTACCACTGAGTGGCGCGACCGCGCCGGTCGCCGACATAGGCCCTGCTTGCGCGCGGCCATCGATTGGCGGGTGCCGGGGCAGACGCTGGTCGCGATGTACTGATTTCGTCACCGGCCAGGACGAGGCGCGCTCGGAGGGGAGGGGGGGGGGGGGGGGGGGGGTGCGGGACGGCAGGCCATTGTCTGGTCGGTGGTTGGTGGCAGTATTGGCCGGCGGGCGGTATGTCATGGCTGAAGATGGCGCCACGCCGCCCGCCGCGCCGACCCAGGAACTGGTTTTGCCGGCAGCCGCGGCGGCGGCAGCGGTCATGTACCCGAACCCCGCCGCTGAAGGTTGCTGACGACCAGTGACGCCGGTATTACGCAGCGATTTGTAATGCAATGTGAGCGCGTATTTCACGCTATTAGAATCCCACGACTAATCTCGCGCCGTATGTCGGCGCCATTCCAACCGTTCAAGATTGAAAGTCAATCCCTTCCTCCGCTCCAACTCCATCTAGTCTTGTTATCCCCCGTCATTAGCTCTAATTCCAACCGCCCGATCCCACCACCCGGCGGTCTCTCGGTCCCCCCAGTTCATCGACACTCGGCTGACCTTGCCAGCAGACCCGATACGAGGGTCTAGAGGTCTGCACCGGCCGGCTGCAGCCGCGGCTGGCTGCAGCCCCACGGCTGTGGGCCGGGGCGGCTGCAAATATCTCAATGAACACGGCTACGGCTGTGGCCACGGCTGTGAGATTTCAAGCTCAATCTTAAGTACTCAAATCAAAATATAAAATTTTAAATCCTTAATCTTACATTCTGATAAGCAGTCTAGCCTGTAAAAATCATGCAAAGGATGCCCAGCAACATTGAAAGTGGTGAAGCCTTTGAAAACCTGTAATGGTTTTACCATTTGCTGTAGGGGAGTTTGCACTCTGGTACAGAATACTAATTATATGTACCAATTGTTCCTTCATCATCAAGAGCTTGGCAGTTTCAGAAAATGCAACATGTTGCATTGTCACATCCCTCTCAAATCAATCTCACCTGGTCATTAGGAGAGCACCTTACAGCTATTGAAGACGAGCGTTCAATAATTCTTTCAGGTAATAGAAAAAGAAATCACGCCTAGGTAAAGGCAGGTAAAGGCTTCATAAAATATTATCTAAAATAACAGACGTATTTCTGGATTTTCGGCAAGTCCAATTACATAATATAAAACTGGCGTTTTATGTTCTAACTGGTGTGTGAGTGACCGCTAACAGAAAATGCTGATCAAAGAAGCCAATGGAATTAGATTACAAGTGAGCATGAACCCTACTCACGGTTAATTCACATGATGGTGAAAACCCTGAACACGTAATTCACATGACGGTGAAAACCCTGAACACAATATTTCTTACGCGAGCTGTTGACTTTACTAATAAAATGACATCTTCTTCTAAAAATGTTAAAATTTGACCATTAATCTTTGTTTGAGAGCAAGTTTTTAGTTGTATAGCATTATTATTTATTATTTATACTTTTCATGGCTGTTTATAGTGACACAAAACAATTCATTGCCACTTCTTTGCTATTGACGTCATTAAAAACTGAAGTAAAATTTTTGATTGAAAGAGGCACTTGTGGCTCGCACGTCCTTGACGATTTGAGCGAAGATCATTATTTGGAAAAATCAAAATAGATGAATGTTTTTCTTTCTTGGATGCTCACTAGTGTTGTGATGCCTTGCATATCAAATTAGTATTTGAGACTTGCTCAGAAGGCTGCTTCAAGCCTGGCATATCACACCCCAAATAATATGCAAGGTGAGAAAGAAGCAAGAGTTTTGACTAGACAATCACTGTTTGACAGTCCATCAACTTCAGTTTCATTTTCCATACCTAACATTGATAATGAAAAGCATCAGGGTCTGTTGTTCTGTCCCACAACCATGCTTCAGGATTTGGCATTAGATGTCTACACTGCTAGTGCTTCTATTCTGGTTCGTTGTTTATGTTTTCTGTTGATGTAGGTACCTACCTACCCATCTTTCTTAACCCCTTGCAAGGGCTTGTGTAAGCATGCGATGCGCATCAGGCTTCAGGCCTTCGGCCTAAAGCCAGATACACAACCACTTAACCTATGATGCTTCATGAGCTTGAGAATCTATAGCCCATTGCAATGTGCTTTTGGCTATATGTTTCAACTAAAAACAACTTATATATACTATTTGGTTGCATTTCATTGAAAGTATCCACGGCCGGCTGACGGCTGGCTGCCCACAGTTTGCCACGGCTGTGGGCGGCTGTGGCTGTGGAGCCATGGCTGCGGGGCGGCTAGGCTGTGGAAAATTGCAGCCGTGCAGAACTCTACGAGGGTCCGTCGATAACCGTCGGCCCTCCCCGGCGACCCGCATTGCGGCTCGATATTCCCCCTCCCCTCTCTCCCCCAGCCTTCCCAATGGTAGCTGCGGTGACGGCGGCGGCGGCGGCGGTGACGCCCGTATGACAGGCGGGCGGCTCGGGCGGCGGCGTCATCGTGCGGCGGGAGTTCCCACGGGCCCTGTACTTCTCCCACGAACGGCGCGCCCCCGTCGGCCGGCTGGGAACAAACTGAGCCGTTCTCCCAGGCTGCGCCGGCGGGAGGGGAGGGGGGAGGCAGGTGGCAAACCCAGTCCCGCCGCCCGGTAATCTGTATTAGGGTCCCCTAATAAAGTTTAGTGGCCCCTCTGGAGTGAAGACCAGCTGGGTCGGAGGTGGGTTGGGGAGCGGCAGTCCGTGGGGAGGGGCGAGGGCGGGGAGGGCGAGGGAGGAGACGAGAGGACAGACGTCAGTCAGTGAGAGGGGACGACGGTGACAACAGAGGCGGGCCGCGAGTGGCGCGTCTCCCACCCCCCATCCCCAACGGCGCCAATGTCCTCAACATTGTCTCCTCCGTCTCTTTTTCGTTTTTTTTTTATTACTTCTCTCCCTCTCTCGTCCGACGTCGTCTCACCCACGGTTGTGGCGGATGAGGAGCGCAACCGAAAAATGGGTGAGTACGGCCAACAACAGCCAAACTGGAATGGGTTGCAGCACGGGACACAGTAGCGACAGAGAGGAAACACTAACGGTTTAAAAGCCGGTGTGGTCGCGGACTGATAACGATAATGATGGAATAACCGAACTGAGTCATACCCGACTCCAACTCACAAGTTGCCCGTGAGTTTAATCTACTGGCGACTGGCCCAGCAATCAACAACGCCTTGTCTCGATTGACCGGTATCTGAATGTGGTGGAGATTGGTGATACCGGCCTGGTGTCGGGTGGTGATCGGCGCGGCGGTATTGGTGTTTGTGGTGCAGCTGGAATTCGCACGATCTCCCTAACAAAGGAATGCAGTGTTGTATGGCGTTGGCTGCAGTATTGTACGGAGTGTGCTATCGGGCGAGGTCAGCGGGTCCGCGCGACAGGGTGTGCCGGTGGGGGTTCCCTGATAGTGGAGCGTTACGAGTCACATCACGGGCTGCCCTCTCCTCCCCGCCGAGTCCGCACTCCGCTGCGAGTCCGCGCGGAACGTCCGGCGGACACGGCGTGGGCTTCCCTGTCAGCCGCGCGGCCAAAGGAAATCCGTGCCGTGCGGCGGCGAACTGGAACGCGCTGTGCCGAGGACCGCCGCGTGTGAACCGAGCCCGAGCGAGACGTGACGGCGGCATTTCGACACTGTCCTCTGTCTGCCTCGAGAGGGGAGGGGTGGGGAGGGGTGGTGGAGCGAGTCGGGCAGGGTGACGGGGCAGTCGGACTGACCTTGCAGCCATAGGCGGGGGATAACTCTCTGACCAGTACTTACCAACGCTCGACGAGCGGTTGGAGTCGATAGGCGGCCGCCGGTGTGCGGTCGTTTGTTCGGCGCTGCCAATGACGCTGTGAATTTCAAACTGATCGGGGAACCCTGCGTGGGATTTGGGAATCCCGTATTTGGAACTTAATTAAATAGATGATCAAGGTTTCTCGAAGTGTGTCCTCTTTTGTCCCGTGTCTAGTTAATGGCGTAAATATCAGGCTAGCATGTCCACCGTCTCCCACCCCTCTGCGTCGCCGTCGAACCCGCTGACTGTATGTGTGCGCGTTTGCGCCTGTTTGCAGGCGGCGGCCGAGCTCGGCATTCACGTGTGTAACGTGCCCGGCTACTCTGTGGAGGAGGTGGCCGACTCGACCATGTGTATGATCCTGAACCTCTACCGGCGGACCTACTGGCTTGCGCGCATGGTGGCAGAAGACAAAAAGTTCATGGGCCCAGACGCGGTGAGTGCTCTAGGGATGTTTTTCGGCGGATGGGGGAGGTGAAAGGCGGCAGGGAATTCGATATGTGAGATGGGGATGTGGCACCATGCCGCTTTGGGGCACGTATATGTGCGGAAGCGCGGCAGTGTACTGACTTCTGAGATATTTGAAATGAGGATGTGGACTGCAGGGCAAGTTCAATGAGAGATAGCAGGTGAGGGGGTGAACTTGAGGTAACACGTATGCGGAATGGCAGTTCTGCCTGATTTCCTTGTAAACTAATGTGCCGTGAGGCAGCATTTGCAGCGTGTATCGAACTAGAAAGAGCATCGCTCACTGCTGATGCAAGGCACATTTCAAACTGCGTTCAAAAGACCGAGGCATTATTCCTTTGTCCGGGCCCCTTGGGCTGGACGCAGTAGTCTGGCACTTTTTATCGAAGCTTATAAGTGCAGTTTGTTTTGTTTGGAATTCATTTTGTGTGCGCTTCCTGGATTTATTCATCGAAGTTGGCATTTGTTTTCCATGGCCGTGATCTGATCACCCTAGCTTGACTTCACTTCCCGCTTCTCGCTTTATCGGGCAGAGCGATTCCTGGATTTGGTTCGCTTCATGTGAATCGCCGGTAACTAGTTCCTTGTGGGCCGCTGGGGCCACCCAGAGACCGACAGTCAGTAAAAACAGCACTCATGCTGCGATGATAGATACCGCACTGAACCACCTACCAAATATTAGATAATAAGTAATGCTAGTATCTACACTCCTCTACACGATTAACCCTTAGTCCGTTTACGATTATTAGCCTTCCTGACAGCCCTCACCCCGCTGGCCGGCTGTGTGCCCTCTGTGTAGCCGATACAAATCGCGCTGTGTTGTAGCACTTGTTACTGCTGTCGCCGTCGCGTTCCGCACGCTCGTTTCCCGGGTGACGAGCACACCTGCCCCTCCCCCTCCCCCTCCCCCTCCCCCGGGAACACCTGTTTGGAGCCGTGGAGCGCGGCCATATTGGTCCACTGACCCCCCCCCCCATCCCCAGTCCGTGGGCGGGGCGGGGGAGGCGATCAATAGGTGACTCGGCCGTCGGCGGACAAGGGAAGGGGGAGGGGGGGGGGGTTGACGGACGGGACAAGCGAACGACACAGGGGCTACTAGCGTCGAGGGTGACTCAACTAAACGGGACAACCCCAGTGAGGCGGGACACGGGAACTATCTCCCTAAACGGCATATGGGAGCAATACGGGATTGGCCCACTAGCATGGGAATAACTCTAACGGTGCGAGAGAACACCCTTTTATTGCATCTTTCCTTGATCCAGGGAACCAGACTGACCCACGCACATTATCAATCGGCACCCGATCATTGTTATTGGCCAACCTAACGGGCTCGAAATAGCCCTACTATCACGTAATAACGGACGGACGTTAGTTCTAGCAGCTTCTGACTCGTGGCTCATGGTGGCTGGCGTCACATCACGACGTTGTTTAGCCATAGTTTTTGTCCACAAACACTTCTTCGCCGTCGAAATCGGCAACGGATTACACTCGAGCTCAATGGAACTGCTCTCACAGTCAATGCACTGCTGTGTACGGAAGTCTGATGACATTGGTCGTCGATTTAAGTGGCTCATTAATTGGTGTTCATTGACTGTCTGTTGATTTGGGTTTATGAACCGCACGCCACACCTTCACTCTGTTTGACGTTTTATATTTAAATTTGAGCGTCTGCACGCTCCAATGATCAGGTGCGGGAAGGGATTTCACCCAGTGCAGTGCGGTACGGTTGTTGATATCCCAGACTGTTTTCTCTCTAACTTGCCAGCAGGTATACCTAAACATACTCTGCTTTGATTATACCTATTCACCAGTCTGTATAATGAAATACACTTTGATAGTTTAACTAGGCTAGAAATATACACGGCAACTTTGCATGCTTTCGCCATAGTAAGTTCGAACAAAAACAACGACAACTTTAGGAAAACAATTTTTTATCTTTTTTTTTTGCCTTGAATGAGCTGCATCGTATCAACAGATTTATCTGCGGCACCCACTTGGTCAGCTATGGGTGTGCACATTTCACCCTTTCAGTTCGACTGTGTCTCAGCTCCCGTGCCTGGTGCCCTTTGTTATCTGGAATAGCTGTGGAATGAGGCCATAAACTGAGTGTCTACCCGGCGCGGCGAGGGGCGGCGCCGCTTATCATACGGCTTTACGGCGCTCTCTCAGACCGAGTGTGGGAGGATACGGACGGCAGTGGACCCCCCCCCCCCCCTCCTCCGGCTAGGGTGGTGGTGGGCGTGGCCTAGAGTGGGCGTGGCAGGGGAGGTGGGCGTTTCTAGTTCCACAGGGCGACAATGATGGCTTGGTGTTTGGTTTGTTCTAAGTCCCAAGTTTTGTTTTATTTTATTTTTTAACCTTCATAGCTATTCCTCGCAATGCACAAATGAAGACACCCACCTCTGAAGTATGACAGGAATCTCTGCCGTCGAGCTGCAGTTAGTTTTTGGGGTCGAGAGCAGAGGGAGGAGTAGAGGGGAGGAGAGGTCCGCTGGTGCGGCGGGACGCGCCGCCCGACTCCAACTTTACTGTTTGTAGTGTCTTCGCCGCCTGCGGAAACTTGCCATTAAAACTCTGCCCACTTTGATTACCGAACTTGGCTCAACTATTATTTTCGATAACTTCCGAGCAAACTGCCTGTGCAGTTGTCGAAGTTTTAAGGCCAGCTAACTTGTGTAATTTCAAGTTGTCTGCTTTCGGCGAAAGTTTGGCCGGGATCGAATGGGAATAACTCTGGGCGCCGTGGAAGTTGGCGGCGCCTGGGGAGCGCCGCGCCGGGCCGGGCCGCCGGCACCGCGCCGCCGCTGACGCCCAGCACTGGATGAAACTCGGGCCGGCGCTATCGAATTACCGGTGACCCCGGGAGGCCCGGTGGGCCCTCCACGACAGCAGCAGTGCCGCCGAATGCCATGGGTTGGAGGTCGGGCGCGGTGGTGAGGGAAGGGCTCAAACTTCAAAGCTGGCTGGGAGTGGCGCCCCGCACAAAATGCCTTCACGAACTAGGATGGTGTTGAGTTTCATGCATGGTGCATTCAAGGATGTGGTTTTGCTGCTTTACGGTTGGTGAATCATGTCGCAAGCATACTATAATGCGATTTTCATACGCCAGCAGCAATCTGAAGCTGAGGAAAACCTGTCTTGTTATTACAAAGGCCATGTTTTAGCAGTGCTGTAGACCGCAATGTTTACCTTTGAAGCTTGAAAGTGTTTATCT